>NC_064923.1:202574930-203235633 GCF_023897955.1 Schistocerca gregaria
ACCATTGTATTGAGGTAACAAAGCTGGAAGAGCAATTTTGCAAGGCCAGGTCTGAGAACACGCTGTGAGCTGCCTAGAATGGGTAGATCATAGATATAACACATGTCAAAATCAGAAAGAAGTTGCTGAGGATTTCTTCTGGACTGCTTGATGCTTGCCCACCGTGAGTCTGCAGGTTGATATCTTCAGGCAGGACAGTGAGTGGAGGAAGTTGCTCATCAAGCTGATCATTGTGAGATTCATTATTTGCCTGTCAGGAGGTAGATAAATATTAGAGAGGGTGATGTCATTTGGTCATCCCAACCTGCACAGCTATCGCTTCTAATGGTGTACCTACAGCAGGCTTTCGTAGTTGAATGACAGTAACTGTCACAGTTGTAGTATTACAGTTCCACTGGATGCTTCCAGGAATTCCCGTAGGTTTTCATACCAGTAGGATAAAATATTTCTATCATACTTGCATTGGCATGTTAGAGGGGGAATGCGGATGGATGTTGTCTGCCACTTTCTTCTGAGTAGCATACTGCCCCCTTACCACATATAGCAAACATTTTCTTTCTATATTTATTCACTTTCATCATCCCTCTTAATTAAATCATATATAATTCATAGAACATATTAGTTGTGAAGTCAATTAAAAGAACAATGAACATGAGGCATGTGGGGTCAGACATACGCTAAGCTGTAGATGAAACAGTGTGTGAAGATTTCTGACAGCTCACAGTGCTGTTGCTAGCTTTCAACTGCAAAATGATAAGAGCTATAGGTCAGAACAGTAGTTATCTACAGAGCTGTATTTACAAAATCACACTACGTTGCTAGTTGAGGTAAGCCCACAAAGCTGGTGAACCAACCAACTGTAACTGTCAGGCATGAACATATGCCACCCAGCTTTGTCACTTTACATACTCACACCGTGTAACATATTCTTTAAAGTTATGGCTGACAACACTTAACTCTGTTCTTCCTCATACTGATGTTGCATTCTTTAATTATGCAACCAATCTTGACTCCTATATGAAACCTAAGCTGTAACATAAGACATTAGTAAAATAAAAACATTTCCCACTTGCTTATGCTGATATTGTATTCTTCAGTGATGCAACAACAATATCGAATGATGCCTCTTCAATTGATCCCCTGCTATGAATGATATTATTATTACTATTATTGTTATTATGCACAAGCAATAGAAGTGTGTATTGTACATCAGTTGCTGTTATGCCTCTTGTTTGTGCATTTGCAGTCCAATGGCTAACAGCATGGGTATTGAAGTTCAGTTTTCTTCTCAATGAAGTTATAGGCTTTGTAGGGAACAGTTCTGTTCACTTCTACAGTTCTACATATTACTTTGCTACTTTGAAACTTGGCATCTTACACTTTAATGTGATAAGTGTATAAATTTTGCCAGTAATTGAAAAGTGTCATTTTTCAGTATGAAATACAGTATAATAAATGAGTTCAATAAATCTAGTTCCAGATTTCATGTACTGAAGATGGTCTTCATAGTTTGATAGCACGTGAAACTTATAGCAGCCCATCTACATATATACGAATAGTACCACTGGAAAAAGCATTGTTGAAGGTAAAATCCAGTCATATGAAATAATTTCTAGTTATTTGGATTCCCCCCCCCCCCCCCCCCCCCCCCCCCCACAAAAAACTATGAATGGTTTTCCTGTAAATATACATGTTGTTGGTGTGAAGGAAAGGTAAATTGGGATGCTCAGTGTGTGTGTAAAGATGTCCAGAACAGTAAACCACAGAAAGAGAGAGTACATTTCAAAAAATGGAGTGTATCCTGGTCAGTCCAGTTTGTGGAAGTAAAAAATTTCAGTTAACATCACTGAGGAAAAAGATTCTTAAACATAGGAATTCTGAAGCCCATTTAACCACATACAGAAAATGAATAAAAACGACAAGACAATTTTCTAGAAAACCTTGTAGTTGAACAGCAGAAAGTCATTTTCGAAAGTATGAGGGAAGTGTTTCACACAGCCTATTTTGTCTACATCTACATCTATATACATACTCCACAATCCACCATACTGTGCATGGCAGAGGGTACCTCATACCACAACTAGCATCTTCTCTCCCTGTTCAACTCCCAAACATAAGAAGGGAAAAATGACTGCCTATATGCCTCTGCAGGAGCCCTAATCTCTCTTATCTTATCTTTGTGGTCTTTCCATAAAATGTAAGTTGGTGGCAGTAAAATTGTACTGCAGTCAGCCTCAAATGCTGGTTCTCTAAATTTCCTCAGTAGCAATTCACAAAAAGAATGCCTCCTTTCCTCTAGAGACTCCCACCCGAGTTCCTGAAGCATTTCCGTAACACTCACGTGATGATCAAACATACCAGTAACAAATGTAGCAGCCCGCCTCTGCATTGCTTCTATGTCCTCCCTTAATCCGACCTGATTGTGATCCCAAATGCTCGAGCAATACTCAAAAATAGTTCGTATTAGTGTTTTATAAGCAGTCTCCTTCACAGATGAACCACATCTTCCCGAAACTCTACCAACAAACTGAAGATAACTATCCACCTTCCCCACAACTGCCATTACATGCTTGTCCCACTTCATTTCACTCTGCAATGTTAAGCCCAAATATTTAATTGACGTAACTGTGTCAAACACTACACTACTAATGGAGTATTCAAACGTTACAGGATTCTTTTTACCATTCATCTGCATGAATTTACCTTTATCTATAATTAGAGTTAGCTGCCATTCTTTACACTAATCACAAATCCTGTCCAAGTCATCTTGTATCCTCCTACAGTCACTCAACGATGACACCTTCCCGTACACCACAGCAATATCAACAAACAGCCGCACATTGCTATCCACCTTATCCAAAAGATCATTTATGTAGGTAGAAAACAACAGTGGACCTACCACACTTACCTCGGGCACTCCAGATGACACCCTCACCTCTGATGAACACTCACCATCGAGGACAACATACTAGGTACTATTACTTAAGAAGTCTTCGAGCCACTCACATACTTGGGAACCAATCCCATATGCTTGTACCTCAGTTAGGAGTCTGCAGTGGGACACCAAGTCAAACGCTTTCCGGAAGTCAGGGAATATGGCAGCCGTTTGATAATCTTCATCCATGGTTCGCAAGATATCATGTGAAAAAAGGGCGAGTTGCATTTTGCAGGAGCGATGCTTTCTAAAAGCGTGCTGATGCATGGACAGCAACTTCTCTGTCTCAAGGAGATTCATTATATTCGAACGGAGAATATGTTCGAGAATCCTGCAACAAACTGGTGTTAAGGATATTGATCTTCAACTTTGAGGATCTGTCCTTCTACCCTTCTTATATACAGGCGTCACCTGTGCTTTTTTCCAGTCGCTAGGGACTTTACGTTGGGCAAGAGATTCGCAATAAATGCAAGCTAAGTTAGGAGCCAATGCAGTCGAGTATTCTCTCTAAAACCGAATTGGAATCCCACCAGGACCTGGCGATTTATTTATTTTCAACCCATTCAGCTGCTTCACAACCCCAGGGATGTCTGTCACTATGTCCTCCATATGGGAAACTGTACGAGACTCAAACGGTAGTGTGTTTGTACTATCCTCCTGCATGAAAATTTTCTCAAATGATAAATTTAAAATTTCAGCTTTCGTTTTGCTGTCTTCTGTTGCCAGGCCAGACTGATCAGTGAGTGATTGGATGGAAGCCTTCAACCTACTTACCAATTTTACGTAAGACCATAATTTCCATGGGTTTTCAGCAAGATCTTTTGCTAAGGTATGACAGTGGTAGTGGTTGAATGCTTCGCGCATCACTCTTTTTACAGCAGCACGAATCTCTACCAACTTTTGCCTGTCCTCATTTTCCTGATATTTTTTGTACCGCGAGTGCAACTGTTTTTGTGTCCTGAGCATTCTTTGAATTGTGCCGTTAAACCACAGTGGGTCTTTTCCATCTGTAACCCAATTTTTCGGCGCATATTTAATATCCAAGAATTTTAATAGTGATGACAATCTGTTGGAAGCAGTGATGGGGCTACTGTAATGTTGGGTGAGAATTCTGGATTTTTAGAACAACTTACAAACAAGTACAACAAACTATTAAGATGACATTGTTTATGCCTCCAAATTGAATTAGGGGTTGCTAATGCAATGGAAGAAGTTCCCAGTGTCAATCTTGTTATCAATTTTTTAACTATTTGTATGCATTGTACTCTCAGTTTTCAAGAATCAGCTTGAACTGTCTGCTGTTGCAAAAAAGTTAGGTGTGGAACATAAGAATAATGGTATATTTAAAGTATTTTCAGTGCATCGGGTGGCCTCAAGCTTTAGAGCTGTGCAAGCAGTATGGAAGTCCTACCAGGCTCTGAATTCTGATATGAAAGATGTCTCAAAGGCATGACTGGAAAATCAAATGCAAGGGAAGAATTCAAGATATTGCAGAAAACACTAAACAAGGCCTGAGTTCATGCACAACATTGCACTACTTTCTGATGTTGTTGAAGAGATTAGTATCTGTGTAGAGTACCTCCAGAACGACAGTGCTAATACTTGCTAATATTTGCTCATGACAGGGCAATTATGAAGTAAATAAAAGCCATTCAACAATTGAAGGAAATGCCTGATGCTTGCATGAAGGAAGCAGAGAAAGCTATTTAAGAAGGGTGCTTCAGAGCTCTTCTGTAGGAGGTCTTCTATAGATGATCACCCTGCCCCCCCCCCCCCCCCCCTGCCCTCCCCTACTATTTTTGTTAGAATATAGCACTGAACACAGTGACTTTCCATTTTCCTGCCATTTTCTTTCAATTAATTGTTTTCCTGCCATTAAAATTTTTTTTGGCTAACACATTCACATTTTGCACTTTACAGCCAATACCCCAAGCTTTGCATTGGTTTTCAAATCCATTTATGTGGAAATTAAATTGTGTTCCCAGTCTCACAAAACCTATAGGATAATTTGAAATTCTTGATTTTAATGTCTTACTGTGTATTTAATTTTCACACAACCTTTCACTGACAGTGTCAATACTCATGTTTATTGTGAGATATTGTTTTTTTTATTTATTTTTTTTAACATTTGGGATTGCCATGAAGAACTTGTGCCATAGAACTTGTGCCATAGAACTTGTGCCATAGTCCCTACTGTATATACAATTTGAAATTTAGTTTGTGCTTTTTTAGAAACTTTTGGCTACAGTAGCACTGTTTGAAAACAATCATTCCCTAATCTCATTATACTTCTATGTGGACAATGTATTTTTTGAAAAATTTTGGACGTTTGTAAACATATATTTTCAAGGATTTTCTTAAGCTATGAGAGTTGTGTGTAACCTGTTTTATATTAAATCAGCATTTATGATTTACAGTGACTGTAATTAAGTAACATATCATGGAACATTAGTTTCCTCTTTTAACTGGAGTGTACGACGGTAGTTTGATAACTCTGATCAAAAAGCAAGAAAAAATGCTTGTTTCGTAAACAACTCACATTACTTCTTGACATGTTCTCCTTTGATGGATATGCACTTGGTCCAGCAATCCTCCAGCTCTTTCATCCTTTAGAAAAACAGGTTCTGTCAAATCCTACAAAATACTGATTGACTGCAACTAACAATTTCTCATTTGATGAAAATTTCTTCCCAATAAGTCAAAGTTTCAAGTTAGGGAATGGGAAGAAGTCACTTGGGACTAAGTCTGTTGAATAGGGTTTATGAGGAACCAGTTCAAAGCCCAATACATGTACTTTCACCATTGTTATTACTGATTTGTGGGATGGTACATTATCCTGGAGAAAGAGCACTTTTATGCTTGCCAATCTTAGTCTTTTTTTCAGCCAATGTAGGTTTCAAATGATCCAACAATGAAACATTATCATATCCAGCTATGGTTCTGCCTTTGAGGATTATTAATTGGGAATCCCAAAATACACTGGTCATCACCTTACCTGCTATCAAAATGGTTGGTTTTTGCCCCCTTCGGTGCACTTACACCAGCCTTTGCCCATTATTTTGACTGCTGTTTTGACTCTGCTGTGCAATGATTTATCCAAGTTTCATCAACAGTCACAAATTTGAATCATTGCCAGGCATTGTGAGAAACTGTAGCACCCACTTTCAAATAGCTTCTTCATAGCCAGTTCTTCATGTAGGATGTATGCTCTCACTCAGTTGAGATGCCTACAGTCTCAGCCATCTCATGAGTTTTTATTACCATATCATGGATTTTGTCAATGGTTTCCTTTGTGGTGACCTCAAATCGACAGCCAGAACATGCTTCATCTGCGATGCTTGTTCAACCATGTTTAAATTCATTCATCCAAAAGCAAATGGTCTTCAATGATGGTTCAGAGCCTATGTAAATATATAATTGTGTTTTGGTTCATGTGGCAGGCCAACCCCTCAAATGAAAATTTTTAACAACTGGACAAAACTTGATTCTCTCCATTTGCAATCACAATTGACACGCTGGACAGTTGAGATGGTTGTCAACAATAAACTGGATGCTGTACCTTGTTGAAATTCTTTATGTGATCCTTGGAATAATCAAGCTTACCAACTAAGAAGGCGTAACAAAAATGTTCCATTCTTTCATGGAAATTTCCCAGAATTATCAAACCACCCTCATATATTGTCTGCACTTATCATAAATTGATGCTCTTGTCAAATTTGTTAGTGATCATAACCGGAAAAATGTTTCGAAGATACAGTAAATTTTGTACCAAGTTTTTCTGTTGTTTTAGACATCTCTTTTTGGCTTGTTGGAAGGAAGATTGGGGTTTAACTTCTCATTTTCAATGAGGTCATTAGACATGGAGCACAAAATCATATTTGGGAAGGGAATCAGCTATGCTTATACTTAGGAACCATCCTGGTGTTTGCCTTAAGTGAAAATCATGGAAAATCTAAACCTCAATGTCTGGAGGGAATTTTCAACCATCATTCTCTTAAATGTACACTATGTGATCAAAAGTATACAGACACCCCCAAAAACATATTTTTTCATATTATGTGCATTGTGCTGCCACCTACTGCCAGGTACTCCATATCAGCGACCTCATTATGTCATTAGACATTGTGAGAGAGCAGAATGGGGTGCTCCACGGAACTCACAGATTTCGAATGTGGTCAGGTGATTGAGTGTCACTTGTGTCATATGTTTGCGCACAAGTTTTACACACTCCTAAACATCCCTAGATCCACTGTTTCTGGTGTGATAGTGAAGTGGAAAAGTGAAGGGACACATACAGCACAACACCATATTGAATTCGAGCATTACCAATGGATGGTGCCAGGAACTTGTAAGTCATTTTCAGCCCGGTGTCTGGATACTTTTGATCACATAGTGTAGGTCCAGTAAGCTAACCACCACACCTCTTATATGTTAATCACTTCAGTTTTAAAAGGCTACTGCTAATACTTCTAGCATATCAAACCTACAAATTTTTAAAAAAAACCAGCAAGCTTAGTTTAAAGGTATTTACTGTTCTGTAAAATATTGCAGCAAGCACAGTGAAGCGCACTCTGTATACTGTCTCAAACATGATGAGTCAGTTGTAGTTAGAAAGCAGCTGGAAATCTCCCTAACTTCTGTTAGCTGGTTGGACCCTGCTGCAAGTGGGTATGTTAGAGATACCAAAGGCACCTCAGCTGCTATCCTCTTCTGTGTCTCCTGTACAGGAAATCCAGTATTCTGCTACTCGTCCACTTGTCAGTGAATGACATGTCAGTTGTAGGTCCAAGCATCTCCTACAGTAGAGACATTGACCAGGGAGAACTCAAAATGTTACACCCATATGTGTAACCAGCAAGTCCCAGACACTGGCTTCCAATGAAACCAAAACTGAGTCAATGGGACTCATGGCACTAGTTGAGAAACATGCTGAGTCTCCTGTCAAGGTGAGGCAAACACAAAAGGCTGGGGCCTGTTAATTTTTGGCAGTTCAGATGTATGGTGAATAATGGTGGCCTTAGGAAAATAACAGTATAGGAAGGGAAGGAATGCACCTGTGCACTCAGTTTGCATTTCTGGGAGCCTCAGTCAGTATGTTAAAGAGGCTATTGTGGCAGCCATTGAGGGAACAGGGTATAAGCAACTGGAGACTGTGGGACTAATGATGCCTGGCGTCTGGGCTCTTGAGGTCATACATGGATCATTCCAGCAGATAGGAGAGGAGGTTGAGAATACTAGCCTTGCTTAAAGAGTTTCAAGGAGCTCTCAGTCAGCAGCTTTGTCCTCAGAAGAAATTGTGGACCCCTGGTTCTGAGACAAGTGGAGGGCTTGAAACATCGACTGTGAAGATTCTGTGACAAGCAAGGCTGTGACTTGCACTATAGTACTGAGAACTGTAGAATCCCCCTAAATGGGTTAGATGTGCAGTACACATCAGATACTGCTATCCAACTAGATGACTGCATGTGTGATGCACACGAGGGTTTATTAAACTAGGCGACTCTCCATCCAGTTCAGATAATAGCAGCTGCAGGAGACCTAGAAATACTGGTGTAAGATCCAAAGAAGTTCCCCCCAAAGGTGAGAATATTAGAATCCAAGTTGTTAACTGCCAAAGTATTCACAACAAAGCTTGTATTTCAAGTGTTCCTAAAAAGCAACGAAGCTCACATAATACTAAGTAGGCCAATATTCAAAAAGTTCGTTAGAACAGGAAGTTGACGTCACAGGGAGTTTTGGGGAAAATTTAAGCACACATTAAAAGGACAGGCTAATGGGAAATGGAGGTGGTATGTTTGCAGCAATATATGAGAAACTCAAAACCACTGAGATGGAAATTGAAGCTGCATGCTAAATGTTTTGAGCAAGACTCAGTATTAGGGGTAGGCATACATTATTAGTGGATCCATCTATCAACCACCAGACTCATCTGATGTACATAAAAACCTCAGTTTGCTAGTACGTAAGTTCCCCAGTCATACTGCTATCATTGGAGGAAACTTTTATCATCCAACAATCAGTTGGGAAAGTTACAGTTTTGTAAGTGATGGTTATGACAAGGCATCCTGTGAAACAGTACTAAATGATTCCTCTGAAAGATATGTGGAACAGATGGCTTGGATGCCACTCAAATGGATATATTAGATCTAATGGGAATATGTTGATCTGAACTCACTGAGAATGTCCACATGGAAACTTGTATCAGTGACCATGAGGCTGTAGTGACCCACACAGATTCCAGACCCAAGATCTGGGTAAACAGTTGTTAGGCATGCCACAGAAGTCGACATATGCTAGAATCAACAGAGGCCACCTCTCATGGATGCAAATGCAGCCTCTCCTCTGTGCACCCTTTCATCCAACTGACAGTTTATAGAGTCAGGCCCAGGTAGCCTTACCCTTAGTTACATGTTGACATTCTGACTGGGATTATCAGACTAGTAATGTAGCCACTCCATGGCCAGGGTCTTCTTGTAACAAGATATTTCTGGATGTAATGTAGTGTTGTGTACATCACTGTTTGTGCTTAGAATACATTGGCAATGAATAGGGTCTTATTTTCACATGAATTTCAGTGTGTGGTTGCTATTCACATCTTGTCATGACATGGAGTCTCTTCTTCTCCCATTGATGCAACAACAGAAGGATCTCACAATGATTATCCAACAGGCTTCACTGGCATTGCTCTCTAAACTTTCATCTCCAGCTGTGTTTTCTCCTCTGTTCAAGCCGTTTGACAAGGCAATGGAAGATTTGGAAATGTACGAACACCACCTTTGGCAACTTTTCCTTGCCTTCCACATTACAGATGTGGAGGTATGTTGTGCACTGCTTTTGTCATGGATTTTTCCTGCCAGGTGTTGTGACAATTGGCCTCATTGCAGGAATCTTCCTTGGTGTCATTTAACAATTTATGTTCATTGTTGTCTTCCTACTATCACTGGTGCATGCACACTATGGCAGCAAGCATTGAATTCCACTAATGCAAGAAGCAGCCCCATCAGTTTTATTGTGCCTGGGTTAGAGCCCTGCACGGCCTTAATCACAAGTGCCATTTTATCATGGCCAAGCCAAAATAATCGAATGTGGACATCATGGTTCACAATGTTATCAACCACTCTCCCAGAGTAAGGAAGTCAGCAACAGGCACTCCCTCAAAAGAGGTTTTGTCCATTGCATAATCATATGAGGTTTCACATGCCACTGGTCAGCAGCTGGAAACTTGGTGTGATGTTGCAGCAGTAGGGGACAGTGTAGCTATGTCCACTGCAGCGATGCAAGCCAGCCAGCCAATCTGGCATTCCTCACACAACACATTAACAGAATTACAGCCAATTCTCCCTGTTGCCATCATGTGAATCTTGTTACTCCCAACATAACAGATCAGAATGTTCCCAGAATCAGGATATCTGTTGTAAATGTTGAGGGGGGGGGGGGGGGGCAGAAAATGTGAATATGGATAAGGAGAAGGAGTGTCATCATTTGGGCTAGTTCCTGACCAGGATTCCAACAAGCTTTTTAATGAGGTTTTGATTCTCTTGTGGCAGCTGTGCCTGCACATTGACACAAGTGCAACAGTTTCCCTACATAATGCCCAAACATATTCAGACTTGCACTACCACCACTGTTGCTGATAAACAGGCATCTCTGGGGATATGGAAAACAGCAAATCCCCTTGTTTAGCCAGTTCATGACTGAAGTTACCTATAAATCAGTGACTCAGACTATTACCTTTATTGCCATCCATGATGCTAGTTCAACTTACCTTTTCAGGGTTGTTGCCTCTCATGTCTTTGGATTTTCAGTCCTGGGCTCTATACAGCTGGTATCTGCCAAAGTCTCCTATCAATAATTGGAGGCTCTGTGATCAGAATTTCAGAATTTCTTTTCAGAAGGCTAACGGCATGCCACAGGATTTGAATCCCACATAACCTTGAAGGAGTCAGCTTGTCCTAGATTTTTCATGCTAGGCAGATTCCTATAGCCCTATGGTTCCGAGTTGAGGTGGAGCTGGACTGGCTTGCCTCTCTTGGGATTGTAGTCCCCATTTCCTCTAATGAATGAGTCACACCTCTGTCATCAAAAAGAAACCCACTGCTAAATTGTGCCTTTGCAGTGATTTTAAGGTCAGAGTGAATTCACAGCCTGCAGTCATCATATTCCCATTACCAGATCTGGATGAATCGTTCACACACTTAGCAGGTTGTCACTTCTTCCCCAGACTTGATCTTTCTGAAGCGTATCACCAGCTACCCCTGAACGAGGAATCCAAGCATATGATGGCTCTTAATAGGCCTTTCAGTATGTATAATACCAACCGTTGATGTTTGGGGTAGCAAATGCCCCTGCAGTTTTTCAACACTATCTGGAATAGGTCATGTCCACTATTCTTCACTATTTCAACTACCTGGATAACATGGTTGTTACCAGATGTACTACAAACAACCACCTGCACAGTCACCAGGCCCTGTTTCTAAGACTCTGGGCCGTGGGTTCAAATTGCAACATGTGGAAGTCTAAATTTTTCCAATCATCCCTTGAGTACATAGGCTGCACCACCTCATGGTGGGCACCTGGCATTCCAGTATGAGGTGCCAGAGATGTTGGTTGTATGCACATGAGCCATGCTTGCTTGTGTGAATGTACATGTATGTGTTTCTGGTTCTGAAGAAGGTGTTGGCCAAAAGCTAAACGTGTAACATTCCTTTCGTTGTGCCTGTCTGCAACTCAATGTTTTATATCTATAGTGAGTAGCAATCTATCCTTTTTCATACATTGTTGATGTTCCAAACTGGAGATTCCATTATTTTATTTTAATGTCTTACATTGTTGATGTTCCGAACTGGAGTTTCCATTACTTGATTTTAATGTAAAACTGTACCCTTATAGGAATTTGCGTCATTTTTTACATGTTTGTGTTTAAGCTTCTTGTAAGACACAGTATTTCATGCTTTTAATGTCAAGAATGAACAATGCATTTGTCTGTAGGATGTGTTCATTTGTGTTGCAAGTAAATTGATGTTCATCTGCTTTTTGTCTCATGACTTCGCTTACTGTGTTAATTTGTTCCAGGTATGGATATCAAAACGAAACATTCTTATTTTGTATTGACATTGTACCAAACATAATGTCCTTTTGTGAAGTATCAATAAGGGCGTGCTGATTTTTTTTAGATACATTTTTTAAACTAAAGTTGGGTTTCTACAAGCACTATTTGTTACAGATAGTCCTCCCACCACTGCCCTTACATGTGTGTTATCATTTTCACATGCCTCAGTTGGAAACACTACTTATGCAACTTTCAAGATGGCAACAAGTGAAGTTATTATGTGATGCTGATGAAGAAAAAATGGACCCACAGATGTTGGATATGGAAATGGGCATCTTGTAGGAATTGTTTGGGAACATTTAATATGCTGATAATGTAGTTATCTGATGAGGATGACATTTCATTTGAAAATCATTTTCGAATGAGTAAAATCAATTTTGAAATCTTTTTGAGCCATATGTCTGGTTCAGTACGAAGTTTAATACAATCATGCAAGGTGCCTGGCCAGCTCACATTAAATCATGAGTAACATTGAAATATTTGGCAACTGAAGTCATTGCAGTACACTTGTTGCATTCCAAAGAATATTATTTCTAAATTATTTTGTTATCTACAATACACTGAAGACACATCAAAAAGTAAGGTTTTTGTTTCAGTTCAGCTTTGTTTTTATTTTCGGAGTTGGTCAGGGCTCTATAAGGTGTTGTAATTACGAGGGTGAGTCAAATGAAAACATTAATTTTGTAATAACAAATCTAAATTTCGTGCCGTTATCCTGTAAGTTGGTAAGCCTACTACAAACAGTGTGTAGAATGGCCTGTAGGTGGCAGCATAGTGCAGATGCACACATGCCATTGCTGTATCAGTATAAAGATGGCCACCCCACTTGTGACTTGCACCAGGGAAGAACAGCATTCTGTTATTCGTTTTTTGCATAGTGAAGGTGTGAAACCTATTGAAATTCATTGAAAAATGAAGGTTCAGTATGGTGATGCATGTTTGTCACAGCAGCAAGTCTACAAATGGTGTAGAAAGTTCACAAATCGTGTGATTTCAGTGGAAGATGCTCCTCGTCCATGTCAGGAACAAGTTGTGACTCCACAGAACATTGCAGCAGTTGAAGCCATAGTGAAGGAAAACTGCCGAGTGACACTGAATGACATTGCAGCATGCTTACAGATTAGTCAAGGGTCAGCACACCATATTGTTCATGATGTGCTCCAGTTTCACAAAGTGTCTGCAAGATGGGTGCCATGGCAGCTGACTCCTGAAATGAGAGGAATGACGTGTTGATACTTGTGGAGAACTTCTTCGGCACTTTGAATGAGAAGGTGATGGCTTACTTGCAAGAATCATTTCTGGGGACAAAACCTGGGTTCACTTCCACTAACGAGAAACAAAGAGAGTGAGCAAGGAATGGCGCCATCCATCATCACCAAAACCAAATAAGTTTCGAACAGAACCATCAGCAGGGAAGGTTACACTGACTCTCGTCTGGGACGAAAAAGGTGTCATTTCGGAGCATTACATGCCTAGAGAGACCACTGTCACCAGTGAATTGTACACAGATCTCATAAAAACTCATCTTCTGCCTGCAATCAAATCAAAGAGACATGGATTGCTGTCAGCAGGTGTCCTTTTGCAACATGACGATGCAAGGCCCCACACTGCCCGTACAACAGTTGCAACAATCACAGACCTGCATTTTGAGTGTCTTCCTCATCCACCATACTCACCAGACCTTGTCCCAAGTGATTTACATTTGTTTGGACCACTCAAAGACACAATGGGAGGAAAGAAGTTCCGATCTGATGAAGAGGTACACCACACGGTGCATGAGTGGTTTCGTGGACTACCAAAAGAATTTTTTCTAAAGGCATTTATGCACTTTGTAAGCACTGGAGGACTTGTATTGAGCATGGGAGAGACTATGTTGAAAACTGTTACAGCTTTGTACTACTTCTGCACAATAAATAATATTTTAGGTTTTCATTTGACTCACCCTCGTATATGTTTATCTGGCACTTAATTTTGTAACCACTCTTTGTACTACTGTCCGGAACAGTCATTTGTCAATGATAGTGCTAATAAAACATAATTACAAAGGATTTTAATGAGGGTCAAGAGCAGTTTTTAATGACAAAGGCCACAAATACATTTCTATTTTGCTCAAAGACTAAAGGGAAAAATTATTATCATTATACTGAAATAAAAATTAGACTGTTTTGCAGTAATATGATCCTCAGAAGGTTCACACTCTCTGTTTAAACACTTTCTAATCCATTTCATCACTTCAAATGATTGTGTGTTACTCTATAACAAAGGGATTATAAGGAGTTGCTGAATGCTAGAATGATATTCCTATCACACTGTTTAAGAAAATTTTACCATTTTAGGAAGTATTCAGCTGCTTAATTGAAGACTAAACCCATTATTTTGGCATGAAACCATCTTTGCATGTACAACCATCCCCCTCCCCCCTAAATAAATGATTCTAGATTTGTGTTGTCAAACTAACTGGAGCAGAATGAGCACAGACCTACCTAGCAGTAGCTGCTGAAGCACACAGACAGTGCTGGGGAAAGCAAAGTCGGGCAAAAATGCAGAAACCCTTTTAACTTTTGTAACTTATACGTAAGTCAGCATGACAGTTGGCTGCTTCCAAAAATAAGTTGACTTACATGAGAGGTGATGGGGGATGCACATGTAAGAAATTCACGCATGTGGAAACCTGGCTTAATACAGTTCTTTCGGCAAATGTAGAAAGACTTTCTAATGTCAAACGTGTTTTCCAACAACAGATATTCGCTCACATCTAAGAATATCTGAGTGCTGTCTTACACTGCAGTAGTTCTGAAATGGTTATTCAAGAATAACTGTACATTTTCAAAGAATAAATTTCATTAAAAATAGCTATTTTACATTAATTATCCTTTTTATAATTGCAATTCAGATCTCCTATAAACTTTTTGATTACTCTGCTACATTTTGAAATTAACTGCACATATGTTTTATATACTTTTTATTTCTTTTATCAATATTTTCAGATCATTTTAGTGATAATTCGTCAGGTATTTTTGACCATAAAAATTGGGCTCTGATGTTACAGGTCTTTTTCTGTATTTGTAAACTAAATTAATTCTTACTAGGGGCAGCTGCTCCCACAGCCTCCCCCCTCCACCTTCTCCTGTGGGCGCACTCATAATCCTATGGTATTCTGGAGATCATGTAGGTTCTATAGAGGTAGGTCATGCTCCAGACAGACCTTCTGGCATTGGTCAGGATAGTAAAATATCTACAAAGATGGCTTTGGAGTAATTCTTTAGATGTGTTGCTGTTTTGATTAGTTATTTAGCTTTTTGTGACAGTGACAAAGCTTTATTTTGGCAATGTAGTGCTTTTACCTTCTTTGTCTTTCAGTTGAGTGTAAACAGTAAATCCTCAGGACCTGCAGTTCTCTGGCCATTGGCCATTTAGCATTTGTCATTTTTAAATCTTTGTTCACTGGTGTGATACAACAATACCATTTGCAGTTGCTGGTGCTTATCCTGAGAGTACTTGTTAAGGTCTTTCTACATAGAGATTTTAGGTGTAGGCTTATTTGTTATAGAGGAGACCTTGCCCATTTAGGATCAGAAAGGCATAACTACATTTTTGCTACTTTTGAGTTGTTGGTACCATAAAGTACATGGAATCGAGACCTACATTACAATCAAACAATTGTAACTATGTCTTATGTGGTTTCTGTTTTAGTTGTTAACATATTTACATTCTATGAAAAATAGCAAGGATCAGACAGACGTAAAAACTGATCTGTTTTTAGACTGCAGAATGCAGTGTATATTTGTGAAATGGAACAGCTCTTATGTTTCTCTGATCCTAACACAACTGTTAGACGTTGCTTTTCCTGCTACCTCTTTAGATGCATTGTCACTGATGCTCTGTGACAACAATGAAATGTGACTTCCTGGCAAGGAAGATGAATATTGCTTCAGTTGTGAATGGGTTTACAAGCAAGTAGGAGCCCTATGGAATGAAAATGTGCCTGGAGAAGGAACAGAATTTAATGGAGTATTGTAAGTGTTAGAACCTGTTTCTTAGTGTATTTATTTCGGTAATAAGTACTATAATAATAATTATTATTATAATTGCGAATACTGCTGTTGTCATTATTATTATTATTATTGTTTGTATTCATAGCTGAGAAAGAACATGATGTGGAGATGTTAATGACGTTCATTGGTTCAGATAAAGATGATGATCCTTCCTATGAACAGGACAACATTGCAGATTCTGGTGAGTAGCCAAACAATTACTAGACACTATAGCAGTTGGAGTTAATTTTCTTTTCCCTTCGTGTCAAATTATTGTTACAGACAACAGTGTTGAACATGGAACATCCCTTGTAAGGAATGTCACAAAAACTGCTGAGGATGCACAAGTAAATCATCACAATCAGGATGGGGATATTGCAGATGACAATGCTGTAACAAAACATGAAAACAAAAAAGGGTAGCTGTTAAAGAGGAATGGAAAAGTAATCAAAGAAAAATCAATCGGCAGCATGGTAGGCCATATAATTCTCTGAAGAATTCCAAAGTTCTGCAAGAAATGTGAAGCCGAAATATTACTCTAAATGTCCACAAGAGTGCAGCAGTAAGTTTATTGACCAAGACAAAAAATCCATAGAGCCTACTGGGATCTTGTATCAGTTGAGCTACAAAGGCAGTACCTAAATAAGTTAGTGGAAGAAGAAGAGAAACATAGAGTGAGGACAAAATCGAATAACTCATGAAGGAAGAGGACCAAGAAATTCTGTCTAATAAAGAGATCTGATAAGATTCAAGTATGTATGCAGTTTTTCTCAAGACATTTGACATATCTGAAGCCTTTGTAAGAATTACTATAAAAAAAAAATAAAAAAAAGAGAGAGAGATGAACAACATGTAATTAAGAAAGGGTGAAGGGGATGGCATGAGCCAAGTATAAAGAGACCAGAAGTAAGTAAAGAGGCTACAATGAAACACATTAAGAGTTGGCCTACCGTTCCTTCACATTACAATAGGAAAGAATGTACAGCGAGTTATTTACCCACTGATATGAATTTTAAGATGATGTATGAGTTGTATTGGGAACAATGCTATGAGGAAGGATAGACATTTGAGAAATTATGGCTGTATAGGGGGATATTCACAAAGGAATTTAATCTGTAATTGCACAGGCCATGAAAAGATATGTGTCATGAAATAAAGTTTTCACACCTTTCGGCTGAAGAAAAATGAGACAAAGATTTTAAAAGGGAGCAGGAAGAGCATTTGAAAAGGAATGATATTGTAAGAGAATTTAAGAACATTAAGAAAGAAAGTGCAAGAAAACGCAAATCTTTGTTAGCTGAATTTGACTTACAAGCTGTGATTTACTGCCCTAAGGTGAATGCCAAGTCAATAGTCTATAAAAGAAAGCTTTGCATGTACAATCTCACAGTTCTTAATGTAGGAGAAAACAAAACCAACTGCTACACGTGGGACAAGACAACAGCAAAAAGAGGGTCCATAGAGCTGGTTTCATGTCTGTGGGATTTTTTGAAAAATCATGCACAAGGAAAACAAATAACCTTGTTTTCTGATATATGTGGGGGCCAGAACAGGAATGGCAACATAAGCACTATGTGTTTGCATGCAGTGTATAGACTGGACATTCCAACTATCCACCAATGCTTTTTTTGAGCCTGGACATTGACAAATGGAAGTAGACTCGGTGCATGAGAGCATCGAAAGAAAAAGTAAACATATGGATGTTTTTGATCCCATTAGCTGGTATAAAATTGTAAGAATGACCTCCAGCAAGTACAGAGTGACAGAAATGGACAAAACACAAATTTTAGATTTCAACCAGCTTCAGAAGAAAATAATTCAGAATAGGAAAACTGCTGAGGATGGAGAAACTATTAACTGGCTTAAGATCTTTTGGATGCAATATACGAAATACCAGCCTGATATGACGTTTTTCAAGTATTTCTTAGATGATCATAACTTTCAAGTTTTGCACACCAAAAAAAAAGACCTGACCTACAAAATTTTTCAAATTCAGGACCTGAAGACAACATTCCATGCCCAGCATGAAAAGAAAAAAAATTATCAATTTATGTAATAAGGGTATTATATCTCCCAGGTATCACACATTATATCAAGGACTCAATGCTGCTAATGATTTAGAAAATGAGGAAAATGTGGAAGAATCACAGGAATAGACTTCATGTTTATTTTCTGTTTTTTGGTCCATTACTATTGTCGCTAGTTCATGACCTTATCTATTTCATGTAAACCACTAATTTTGGCTTGTTTAAATGTCCATGTTGAATTATATTTGAACAGTAATCCACAAACAGAAAAACGGGCATGAGGGAGCACTGTGTTACGTTAAAATGATTTTTCCTATGTTTTTAGGTGAAGGTTAAAAAACAAGAGTATTATTTCTGTTACCTGTAAATTATTTATTGTAAGTTCAGTGATACTGTAGACAAATAACGGAAAGTGGAAATTGTAATGGCTGTTATATATTCTCCATCCTAGACTGATAATAAACTACAGCAGTGGCAACAGTAGAAGATCTGTCATATAGCACTGTGAACAAAAGAAGATCTGTGCCTCCTTCCCATCTAAAGGATTTTTTAACAGAAGGATGGAAGAAGATGCACCCAAGATAACTATAATTACTTAACAATATTTCACCAGAATGTTCAGTCAATAAGGAACAAAGTGCAACAGTTAGAAATTGAACTAGAAGCCATAGATAGCTTGATAGTCTGCATTACTGAACACTGGTGCAACGGATCTGAAATTGAATACATAGTTTTACTGTCTTAAGAATTAGCATGTTATTATAGCAGAACATTAAATAGAAGTGGGGGCTCAGGTATTTATGTGAAAAAGGACTACAGTTCATAGTTAGGAGTGATATGATTTCTTTTAGTGAAGAAAAACATTTTGAACTTTCAGTAGTAGAGTTAAAAGAACAAAATACCCTTAAAATTGTATATACTGTGCTTATATACGTGTCTTAATGGCGATGTCGAAACCTTTTTCACTAAATTAACACAAGTGTTGGACAAAATATGTTATCCTAAAGTACACTTTATTATTTGTGGAGATTTAAATATCAATATGCTGAAAATGGGTGAATTCAGCACCAGGTTCTTGAATCTCTTGTACAGTTATGGTATCTCACAACGGGTAACAAATGCCACAAGAGTAACCAAACACTCATTTTCAATAATTGACCATATTCTAACAGATATTAACCATAAATGCTGAGAAGTAACTGTTAAAAACCTTGGACTATCAGACCACTTTGGTCAAAGTGCAAAACTTAAAATATCTACAAAGTTACAAGCAAAAGTGCTTAGCTACAGAAGGGTGTTTTCTAAATCAAAAAGGTGTGAATTTGCAACACAGATGAGTGGCCCAATATGGTCAGAAGTATATTCAGGAACACATGTAAATGAAAAATTCAACAAATTCATGAATATATTCAAGTTAAAATTTGAGGAAACATTTTCTAAAGTAGTACTTTCTGTTGGGGGATTAAGTAGGAAGACTTGGGTAACAAAAGGTATCAGAAAATCCTCTGAAACACTCAAATATCTGAGATCTATCAGAAATGATAAGAGTGACCCAGCCTTCTTACAGTTTTTTCTCAGGTACAAGAGGACATACAGAAAACTGTTGCAGGAAGCAGAAAGAATCCAAAATGAAAAGACCATACAGAACTCAAACAATAAAAGCAGAGCCATTTGGAATATAGTAAAACAAGAAACTGGCAACTCACAATCAAAGCAGATGGACATAAAAATTAGAAGTAAAGGTAATTTAATTGATAATCCTAAGGGCCTGACAAACTTTATAAACAAATACTTTAGTAATATATCTATAAAACTGCAAGAAAAGCTTCCTAAAATACAACACACAATGGCAAAGAACTATGTATCTCACACAATGCTACTACTACCCACCAAAGGAGATGAAATCAGTAGCATTGTACATAAATTCAAGAGTAAATCATCCACAGGTTTAGATGAAGTTCCAATGTGTATACCAAAAGACTGCATTAGCAGCATGAAAGTACCCTTAGCAGACGTTAGAAATGAGTTGTTCTCATCAGGTTGCTTCCCTAATTATCTAAAGCATGCAAAAATTCTTCCCATACACAAAAAAGGTGATACAGAAAATATAGAGAATTACAGACCAGTTTCATTACTGTCTTCTTCTTCAAAATTAATGGAAACTATTATGAAAAACAGACTTATGGACTACATAAATAAATACCAACTCCTATGCAAAGAACAGTTTGGTTTTAGGACTGGAAAGGGAACAGAAGCAGCTATAGAAAAATTTACAAGAGTAGTTCTAGAAGCCCTAGATAAAGGAGAACAAGTGACAGGCATTTTCCTTGATCTCAGCAAAACATTTGATACAGTTGACCATGAAATTCTACTAGGTAAACTTGAAGCACTAGGAATCGGGGGGTTGTAAATAAATGGTTTAGATCTTACCTTGGAGACAGAGTGCGGAGGGTGGAGATATCTCAAATTTCAAGTAGCTCAAATTATTTAGTGAAACATCTTCCAGATGAAGAATATTTGAACATTGGAGTACCTCAAGGAAGTGTGTTAGGCCTTATACTATTTATTATTTACACTCCTGGAAATTGAAATAAGAACACCGTGAATTCATTGTCCCACGAAGGGGAAACTTTATTGACACATTCCTGGGGTCAGATACATCACATGATCACACTGACAGAACCACAGGCAAATAGACACAGGCAACAGAGCATGCACAATGTCGGCACTAGTACAGTGTATATCCACCTTTCACAGCAATGCAGGCTGCTATTCTCCCATGGAGACGATCGTAGAGATGCTGGATGTAGTCCTGTGGAACGGCTTGCCATGCCATTTCCACCTGGCGCCTCAGTTGGACCAGCATTCGTGCTGGTCGTGCAGACCGCGTGAGACGACGCTTCATCCAGTCCCAAACATGCTCAATGGGGGACAGATCCGGAGATCTTGCTGGCCAGGGTAGTTGACTTACATCTTCTAGAGCACGTTGGGTGGCACGGGATACATGCGGACGTGCATTGTCCTGTTAGAACAGCAAGTTCCCTTGCCGGTCTAGGAATGGTAGAACGATGGGTTCGATGACGGCTTGGATGTACTGTGCTCTATTCAGTGTTCCCTCGACGATCACCACAGGTGTACGACCAGTGTAGGAGATCGCTCCACACACCATGATGCCGGGTGTTGGCCCTGTGTGCCTCGGTCGTATGCAGTCCTGATTGTGGCGCTCACCTGCACGGCGCCAAACACGCAGACGACCATCATTGGCACCAAGGCAGAAGTGACTCTCATCGCTGAAGACGACACGTCTCCATTTGTCCATCCATTCACGCCTGTCGCGACACCACTGGAGGCGGGCTGCACGATGTTGTGGCGTGAGCAGAAGATGGCCTAACGGTGTGCGGGACCGTAGCCCAGCTTCATGGAGACGGTTGCGAATGGTCCTCGCCGATACCCCAGGAGCATCAGTGTCCCTAATTTGCTGGGAAGTGGCGGTGCGGTCCCCTACGGCACTGCGTAGGATCCTACGGTCTTGGCGTGCATCCGTGCGTCGTTGCAGTCCGGTCCCAGGTCAACGGGCACGTGCACCTTCCGCCGACCACTGGCGACAACATCGATGTACTGTGGAGACCTCACGCCCCACGTGTTGAGCAATTCGGCGGTACGTCCACCCGGCCTCCCGCATGCCCACTATACGCCCTCGCTCAAAGTCCGTCAACTGCACATACGGTTCACGTCCACGCAGTCGCGGCATGCTACCAGTGTTAAAGACTGCGATGGAGCTCCGTATGCCACGGCAAACTGGCTGACACTGACGGCGGCGGTGCACAAATGCTGCACAGTTAGCGCCATTCGACGGCCAACACCGCGGTTCCTGGTGTGTCCACTGTGCCGTGCGTGTGATCATTGCTTGTACAGCCCTCTCACAGTGTCTGGAGCAAGTATGGTGGGTCTGACACACCGGTGTCAATGTGTTCTTTTTTCCATTTCCAGGAGTGTATATTAATGACTTCCCACAGTGGGTAATGCAAGGAGAAACAGTGTTGTTTGCTGATGACAGCAATATAATAATTACAGACAGGACACCAGAAATGTTAACTGTAAAAGCTGAAAAGGCACTTATGGAAGTTCACAACTGGTCAAATAACAACAAAGTAACCCTTAATGTGAAGAAGACTAATAACATAAACTTCTGTATAAAGAAAAAACCAAATATGACAAAACTTAAAGTTCAAAATGAAACTGTAGAGTATGTAGCCAGCACAAAAATTTTGGGTATGTATGTTGATCAACAATTAAAATGGGATGAACATATTAGGATGATTGGAAAAAAATAGCATAACATGCTATGCCTTACGAATATTAGTCACTGTGTGCAATAGTTCATGCCAGAGAATGACATACTTTGCACACATACATTCTATAATAAGTTACGGCATAATATTCTGACCCCAGAATGCCCAAAATGCGGAATATGTGTTCAAATTGCAAAAACATTCTATCAGAATAATGAGCAAGAGTCACAAAAGAGTACACTGCAGTGAGCTGTTTAAAAAGTGGGGTATTCTGACAACCCCAAGTGAATATATCTTGCAAACTACAGTTTTTATTCACAAAAATATTGAGCAATACTTAGCAAAAAGCTGCATACATGATCACCAAAACAGAAACACTAATTGCTTATTCCTAGACAGAATTAATAAAACTAAAACCCAATCACTATGTTTTACCAAGGTGTCAAGATATACAATAAATAGCCAAAAGAAATCAAATACATTAAGAACTCTGTAAATTTAAAGCATTCCTTAAAGAATATTTATTAAAAAATAGTTTTTACTCAATTAGAGAATTCATGCAGCATAAAATTGGCATAAATAAATAATCAGGTTAATCAATTATAAAGTGGACATTCTGAATTGTAATTTACCCATACAAGTATTAGAGGAGTCTTGTGATATATATATTTTGATTGAAGCAGGTTCTTCTGCATTATGTAATTCAATGATAAATTGTGTGTGTAAAATATATATAATAGAGGTAAATATTCCACGTGGGAAAAATACATCTAAAAACAAAGATGATGTGACTTACCAAACAAAAGAGCTGGCAGGTCAATAGACACACAAACAAACAAAAACATAGAGACAAAATTCAAGCTTTCGCAACCAACGGTTGCTTCTTCAGGAAAGAGGGAAGGAGAGGGAAAGATGAAAGGATGTGGGTTTTAAGGCAGAGGGTAAGGAGCCATTCCAATCCCAGGATCTATGTTTATATATATACACTCGCACACACACACACATATCCACACACACAAGCAGACATCTAAAATGTCTGCTTGTGTCTGTGTATGTGCAGATGGATATGTGTGTGTGTGCGAGTGTACACCTGTCCTTTCCCCCCCCAAGTTAAGTCTTTCTGCTCCCGGGATTGGAATGACTCCTTACCCTCTCCCTTACAACCCACATCCTTTCATCTTTCCCTCTCCTTCCCTCTTTCTTGACGAAGCAACTGTGGGTTGCGAAATCTCGAAATTTTGTGTGTGTGGTTTTTTATTGTGCCTATCTACCAGCGCTTTCCCGCTTGGTGAGTAATGGAATCTTTGTTTTTAATATATTTTTTCCCATGTGGAATGTTTCTTTCTATATATATACAGGGTGTTTCAAAAATGACCTGTATATTTGAAACGGGAATAAAAACTAAACGAGCAGCGATAGAAATACACCGTTTGTTGCAATATGCTTGGGACAACAGTACATTTTCAGGCGGACAAACTTTCGAAATTACAGTAGTTACAATTTTCAACGACAGATGGCGCTGCAAGTGATGTGAAAGATATAGAAGACAACGCAGTCTGTGGGTGCACCATTCTGTACGTCGTCTTTCTGCTGTAAGCGTGTGCTGTTCACAACGTGCAAGTGTGCTGTGGACAACATGGTTTATTCCTTAGAACAGAGGATTTTTCTGGTGTTGGAATTCCACCGCCTAGAACACAGTGTTGTTGCAACTAGACGAAGTTTTCAATGGAGGTTTAATGTAACCATAGGACCGAAAAGCGATACAATAAAGGATCTGTTTGAAAAATTTCAATGGACTGGGAAGGTGACGGATGAACGTGCTGGAAAGGTAGGGTGACCGCATACGGCAACCACAGAGGGCAACGCGCAGCTAGTGCAGCAGGTGATCCAACAGCGGCCTCGGGTTTCCGTTTGCCATGTTCCAGCTGCGGTCCAAATGACGCCAACGTCCACGTATCGTCTCATGCGCCAGAGTTTACACCTCTATCCATACAATATTCAAACGCGGCAAACCCTCAGCGCCGCTACCATTGCTGTACGAGAGACATTCACTAACGATATAGTGCACAGGATTGATGACGGAAATATGCATGTGGCCAGCATTTGGTTTACTGACGAAGCTTATTTTTACCTGGACGACTTCGTCAATAAACAGAACTGGTGCATATGGGGAACCGAAAAGCCCCATGTTGCAGTCCCATTGTCCCTGCATCCTCAAAAAGTACTGGTCTGGGCCGCCATTTCTTCCAAAGGAATCATTGGCCCATTTTTCAGATCCGAAACGATTACTGCATCACGCTATCTGGACATTCATCGTGAATTTGTGGTGGTACAAACTGCCTTAGAAGACACTGCGAACACCTCGTGGTTTATGCAAGATGGTGCCCGGCCACATCGCATGCCCGACGTCTTTAATTTCCTGAATGAATATTTTGATGATCGTGTGAATGCTTTGGGCTATCCGAAAGATACAGGAGGCGGCGTGGATTGGCCTCTCTATTCGCCAGACATGAACCCCTGTGACTTCTTTCTGTGGGGACACTTGAAAGACCAGGTGTACCGCCAGAATCCAGAAACAATTGAACAGCTGAAGCAGTATATCTCATCTGCATGTGAAGCCATTCCGCCAGACACGTTGTCAAAGGTGAAGGAGAGGGAAAGACGAAAGGATGTGGGTTTTAAGGGAGAGGGTAAGGAGTCATTCCAATCCCGGGAGCGGAAAGACTTCCCTTAGGGGGAAAAAAAAGGGCAGGTGTACACTCGCGCACACACGCACACGCACACATATCCATCTGCACATACACAGACACAAGCAGACATATTTAGGCAAAGTATATATATATATATATATATATATATATATATATATATATATATATATATATATATATAGATCCTGGGATTGGAATGGCTCCTTACCCTCTGCCTTAAAACCCACATCCTTTCATCTTTCCCTCTCCTTCCCTCTTTCCTGAAGAAGCAACCGTTGGTTGCAAAAGCTTGAATTTTGCGTGTATGTTTGTGTTTGTTTGTGTGTCTATCAACCTGCCAGTGCTCTTGTTTGGTAAGTCACATCATCTTTGTTTTTAGTTATATATAGCTTGTATTTCATTACCTTATGTGGCAAAATAATGTACATATATATGTATAATGATGACATCCATACAAAGAAATTTTGTTTACGGATGAATAAATAAATAAATAAAACTTCCTGAGAAACAGTTCTCTTGTTTCCAGTGCTCATTGATATAGCACTGACACACATTCCCAGTTTCCAGTGCTCATTGATATAGCACTGACACACATTCCCATAGCTTGTCCCGTGTAATCTGTATTTATAAAGATATTATTAACAGAATGCAGTAAGCTTTTGTATGATAATATTGCTTAAAGCTGCATATTTATTTTATGTTCATATGTTATACAGCAGCAGCAATTAAGTTAAGAATTGGACAATTGTAACTATGTGCATAATTTCACAAAATATTTTATTAATGTCCACCGTGTGACTAGAATATGTAACACAGTGGAAAACAACAGTCAGTGAAGTATACTTTTTATTTACCATAGAAAGCTTTGTGAAAAACTATGAGAAAGTATTCCGTTTTTTGAACAAAACCTGTAAATTGAACTATCTCAAAAAACTGTTTTTGGAGGTGTATTTCTTTGATCCTAAGTGGGTGGGCTATTCTATCAAATACTTATGTGTGTGCAGTAGTGTAGGACTGAGCTACAGCCCTGCTTTTTTAAGGACAACACTTACTTCTTCATTAGGCACTGAAGGACGTTGGTCATACTATACCTGGGTAGATACTATTCATGCACTATGTTTAATACAGAAGCTAATGAGCATCTTATTTAAAATTTAAGAGGCACATGGCAAGCCTATCTCTTAGTTGGACATGAATGATTTGCAAGCACATTTAGCAGTAACAGAGTCTCTGACTGTACCAGTTTCAATAACACTTACACATCTCTCTGTGTAGATAATACACTAAAGAGCCAAAAAAACTGGTACACCTGCCTAATATCGTGTAGGGCCCCCAGGAACATGCAGAAGTGCCACAACGTATGTGACTCAGAACATCAGCTGTAACTGTTCCACATTGTTTTTATGTTAGAGATGTCATCTGCTCCAACAGAACATTTACTTTTCAAAGATTTAATCATTTTCCTTATTTCACAAGAGGTTGTTAGGTAAAAATTAATCTGACTAAGATTTCTCAAAACTGACTCTTCTGTGTGCTGCTTGGCTTTTTCTTTTGAACTATTCTCACCAATTTTTTCACCTACATTTAAGAAATGGTTGTTAAATACATTATCTACTTGTGTACTGTTGGTGAAGATAGGTTCATTCTCTTTAATAGTAATACTGTCTACCCCAGTGGTTACTTTTACTGTCTCCCTTCTAACAACATTCCATACCCAATTCACTGATTTGATTTTATTGCCTGAGTTGTTAATTTCATCTCTAAAATATGTATTTCTTGTTTTTTCCCCTCAGTATGTTACAATAATTTTTACAGTGTAAGATTACTTCTGGGTCTTTATGAATTCTTGCTGTCTCATACAGTTTTCTTTTTCTTTCTGAAGAGACTTTACTACCTGTAGTAATCCAAGATTTCTTTGAAAAACTGTTTGGTGTTACATTTAGTAATTTTTTGGGCAAATATGTTCAAAAAGAGATATAAATTTATCAAGAAATATGTTGCATTTATCATTAGCATTTGGCTCATTACATACTTCTGTCCAACTAACATTTCTTAAACTTTCTCTGAGGTGTTCTATAGGTACTGGGTTGAGCAACCTTACTCTTTTACTTAATGGGTTTTAACTGTATACCCTGCTAGGTTTTGTAAGTTAATCAATTGTGCATCATGGTCTGATAATCCATTGATCACAGGGAAAGCATGTGTTAGTTTTACATCCTCTTGCTGTACAAATACATTATCTATTAGAGTGCTACTGTCTTGAACTACACATGTAGGGAAATTGATCACTGATTCTAAGTTATATGTCATTAATAACACTTCTAGTTTACTTTTTCTAACAGAATTGCTTATAATGTTTACAGTGAAATCACCACAGATTAATAACTTCTTCTTTTTGTCTGACAGACAGCATAATAGGCAGTAAAACTTTTTTATGAATAGCTCCCAATCTCCTAATGGAGATGTGTACACTGTTGCTGTTGTCAACACTACATTATCTAGCTGTAGTTCATATGCATTAACTTAAAAATGTGGACTGATACTAAATGTCTGGTGGGCACCTTCTTATTCCAAGGATGCACAACACCCAATGGGACATTACCAAGGTGTACTCTAACCATGAGAAGGTGCTGTCCTCATTGGCAATAAGCAGAACCTCTATCCCAGGTCTTGCTGATAAGCTAGCATCATATTGTTCTGGTACTGGCTGCAGAAAGATGAATACTATAACAGCTGTAAGGCTGGGAGGCTAGAACAGTGCACCATGCAACTAACAGCTGACCTCTGAGAAAGAGAGGTGTAAAACTCACAGCAAAAATGAGGATAAACAGACTGAAGCAGGATATTTTAACTACATACTGTCTGAAGCAACAATGAGGTGAATTCAACTTACCACCAGATATGAAAATCCTTATCAGTCAAGAACAATACATACTTATGTCCTATAGAATTCATGAGACCAGGGAGCCAATGACTACCGCAGTACGCAATATGACATTATCACAGCAGCAGAGTAGAGAAACAAGGATACAACCAAATATACAGGGTGATTTTTCTAAGTGTGGACAAACTACAGCAAATGATCCCTGAAAGGATAAGAAGCAGGAAAGGTCATCTGATGTGAGTTCAGAAATGTGTTCCAATGGAGGTACACTCACCTGAAAGTGAAGATAAAAGTCTTTGAAAGCACAGGTTTCAATACCTTAAAGCACATAAATGTTTCAGCTATACACTCGAGAGGCAAATAATGTGGTTTATGATCAGAGTGTGTCAGCAACAGCAGTGTAGCAGATGACTCCCTAGTGACTGCATCGCTATCAAGAACAACATTAGTAATCTGGCAGAGCTGGTGCAGGGCCACTTTTCACACCCTCTATGACTGTGATTTCAGGGTCCAGAATGATTTATGACTGTTATGTGAAAAAACAGGCCACTTGTGCCCTTAAGTTATGCTTATGTATGTCTAATTTATGACCCTACTGCAAAGAAATTGGTCACTTGGCTGAGCCCTTATGTAAACAAAATGCCTGCCAGACACACTTATCCTGAAGTAAACAAATTGCTGGCCCATATGTATGACTGCCTGATGCTTTTAGCCTTGTGTAAACAAAACATGCCATTCTGTTCTTATGTTATGTTTATGTAAGTCTGATTTATGACTCAGTTACTATAACTTATGGCCCAAAAAGACTATCAGCCCCCTTCCCTCCCTCTTCCTTCCTTGCTCATTCATCTAGGCCAGTGGGTGATGTATAAATGGTGTGATGGGCTGAATTATCTTAATTACTATAATTTCTGGCTCAAAATATCATCATGGCTGCCCAGACACTCCAATGTATGACCACATTTCATTGCTATTTGCAATTTTAGGTCAATATGTTATAATTTTGTAGCAATTTTTTACAGTTTTTGTGGAAACATTACCAATTTTCTTCCTGTATTCCAAACACCCACTTTCAACTACATTTCAATATCCTCATTCAAAGACACACATTGGTTATTATAAACATAAAACATTTAATATTTAGTAATTACTAAAATGCACATTATTTAAACAAATTACACTGATATCCCACAGTTTCATGTTTTACAATTATCGCACTGCATTATTTAAACTATTCATGCTTGTTACATACAAAGGACACTGATATCTCATGGTTTCACATTTAACAATTACCAAAGTGCATTATTTAAAAAGGTATGCTCTTGCTTTGTACCAAGACTATTTATGTAGGAACTTGTCCCTACACTGTCAGTTTGTTGAAAACAACAGCCTATACACTATGACATCACTATCAGGCTGTCTAAGAAGAGTGACACTATAGGATTGTAGTAGATTTGTAAATAATGGTAGGAAATAAAAAAATGAAGTAGGATCTTCCATACAGGCAAGTATGTAGTTTAAAAAACAAACAAGACCCGCTAAATTACAGTAATAGCTCATCTTTGATCAACGTCCTACGCATGTGCTGCTGTCACCACCACCACCACCACCACTACTGGGAGAGAGTCCCACACATGTGCTGCTTATCACAAGCACTACTGGAAGAGGAATAGAAGAGGTATGCATTTTATTTAAAACAAACAAAAAATGTGAAGATGAGTCCTGCTTGTCATTATTTCCAAGGCACACGCACCTCTCCCTATAGCCGCTGCAGGGTCGACAGCCACCATGCCACTACCACTGGTGTACCTTGGTCCAGTGTCCTTGGGGGATTCGCCTCATTACTTCTGAGGGTGAGACGCCGTCTTGACCAATGGTCACTCACATGCCTCAGCAGCAGTGGCTATGCCTGAAACAACAAAATTAAAGCCCCATCCTCCCTCCATGCATGACATCAGTTAGCCCTGTGTGCATATAGACATTACATTCAACCTCTGCTACATTCCATGTGTTCTGGTATATACAGTGTGAATCACCTAAACCTTGAACTGCAAATATTGTGAAAATGGAAAGTGCTATTGATGTGCAATTTTCACAAAATGGATTGGTAGTCAGTGGCTCATATTGTTAGCCAATCAACAGATTGTAATAATTACATTGTATTAAAAATTCTATTAAAAACTATTAAAAATTGTATTAAAAAATAAAAATAAACATAAACAAATGGCCCAATGAAAATAAAAAATAATACAGCATCTTTTAGCTTTCCCTGCAGAACAAAGTCCACAGGCATCAAATTTAGGGAAGAGGCTGGCCAAGGTACAAGTGCTCTGCATCCAATCCAATGATATGAAAACAATTTGTGAAGACATGCTGTAGCACTTCATGCACTATGTATTGGAGAGCCATCATGTTGGTACCACAGTTCCTTCTAGCCTGCAGAGGAATGTCTTATAGCATCTGTAGAAGATGATCTGTTAGGAGACTGTGATACTTATGTGTGTTCAGTGCTCTGTTATGAAAAATGTGCCTATGAGCTGAATGTTCACTATCCCATACCACATGTTTTCACTCCACAGATGCTAACATTCCACCTGACAAAGCCAATGGGTGTTGTCAACCGACCAATAGTGCATGTTTCAGCTGTTTAACTGGCAATGGTAGGTAAATGTGACTTCATCCGCTAAACAAGATCCATATCTGGAATATCCTGCCTTAATGCCAATGTACAAAAGTTAACATGATTTTCACAATCATTTACACATGCATCTGGATGGAGGGACATGTGATAGAGATGGAACCAATATCAGTGAAGAATGTGTAGGAGATTTGCCTGACTCACACCACTTCCTCATGTATTTGCATGGGAACTAATATGTGGATCAACTGCAACAGCAGCAATATCATTAATTTCTTCTTTTTTTGTCATCATTTTTTCCTTCTGTTATGTTGTCTAGGTGTTACACTACCACTTTCATATGAATGGTTGAAGAGGTTGGTATATAAGTACCAAGATTGTTTACATCTGTTGGGATATCTTGCTACAAACACCATACAAAAATGAACTGCATTCTCTCCCCAACACCATGAATATGTTGGCTGTTTCTGCATTGCTAAATCCCATAACTCATTCACAACAAGTGCTAAGGCTCTCACACTCTAACTAGCTAGCAAGTCAGAATGCACTCAAGGAACACACGTGCACACTGTAAGCAAACATAACAACATCATGCCTAGCAACTGTGCATGTTGAATGGCACAAACAAGTGGTGGTGTGGAAGCTTTTCAGAGTACTATATCTTGTAAATAAGTCACACTGAAATCCTGCAACAAACACCACTGACATCCTAATTTACCCTACTTTTAGTTTGTTAATGTCAACAGGCATTGTTCCATTTAAAAAAGTGTATGTTTGCACAAAAACACAATTTATAAGTATTATTACAATCTGTTAATTGTCTAACAGTATGAGCCCCTGACTACCAATCCACTCTGTGAAAACTGCATATCAACAGCACTTTCCGATTTCACAATATTTGGGGTGCAACTTTTAGGTGATCCACCCTGTATAAGTTTTGGCTCTGATGTTTAGCATGTGTGTTTATAGATAGTTCGGGTCACACATTTGCAGGAAGAAGAAGAGGAAGTGTTCCCAGAAGCACTTCCTAGAAACTCTGGCTATGTGAGGAACCTGTATCATGGTTGGATGAGGAAGAAAACAACCCACGTCTGGTAAGATAGGCAGTCATTTTTCCCTCGTTCTGTTTGGGAGTGGAACAGGGAGAGAAGATGATAGTTGTGGTATGAGGTACCCTCCACCATGCTCCGTATGGTGGATTGCTGAGTATGTATGTAGATGTAGAAAACTGGCCAGCATTAAGGAACCATGATTTCAGTGCTAAAATGTAGAACAGACAGACAATGCCATCATCTGTCAATGTGAGAGGTTATTTATAGGTTTAAAAACACACAGTTTTGTAACATGCAGAGTGCTACAGCTGTGATCTGTATTACACAGGTTCCTATCATTCAGTAAGGAGTGCTTTGTGATGCATGTTGGAGGCAGCTTGTACCCTCTGTTAATTTAGTAATGACTTGAAGCTGCAGTGGGAAGTATGCCACAAAAAAAAGAAAATACTCCATTACATAAAATTGTAGCTCAGTGCTGGCACCTCTATGTCAGAATTCTTTTTTTAGTATTGTTAAATTGATTTTATAGATACCCTTAGCGAGAAGCATTATGCTGTGAAAGTTGATTTTATAGAGACCCTTAGCAAGATGCATTATGCTGTGGAAGTAATCTGTATTTCTTGTACAAGCTGTAAGCACTAGATATATCAGGGGGGTGACATCACATAGCTATACTTTAATGGAGGAAAGGTGATATATTCTAGGGACATGATATTAAGATGAAGATGAAGCTACCATTTCTCCTACACAGGACCAGTAATGTGGCAGCAAGAGGAATATTGGAAAAAAATAGCAAGGGGCCATTGGAACCATTTTGAGGAAATTTAAAAACCCAGAATACTGAACACCAAACCATGACTTTTGTATGGAAGAAAAAGACTACCAGGGGAATAGTAATGTTACTGCAAAAAGCACAAGACTTTGATATTGATGAGCTCCAATTGTAGAGTAAAGATATTTAACAAATTTATATGTCAGCTCGCAAGGTTCAGAGTGAACGAAGTTATTGGTAACCATTCTAGCAACTTTATAATGTGCCTTGATATGCATATATTATAAACTTTTACTTCTTCCTCAGCTAAAGAGCATGGATTTAAACTACAATTTATAACTATGGAATGGACTGTGCATGTTTCAGGCAGTAGAGGAGTATCTAAATGTATTAAATATGGAAGTGTTATATTAAAGCAGAAGAAACATATTTTTCAAAATCCAGAACATTGTTCACCACAATACCATCAAATATAGAGATATTACCAAATGAGGATTGGTTTCTACACACGTTGTTTTTCTGCAGGTGTTAACAGAAAGAACCAGTGTGTCCAACAGTTTCAAACTATTTCCTATTAGAAATTTCAAGTAGAAAACACACTGTTGGAACTTCACTATTCTACAACAGTAGAAAAATACATTACTCACACATTGCCACTTCCAGGGTAGCTGGTGTCTGTTTGCTTATGATGGTATTACTATGGCATATAGTGATACGCATTAGTTTACATGATACTATCGACAAGCATATAGAATTACAATTATGTAACACATTATAAAATTCCCTCATACATGTTTTCTGACTGAAGGGAATGGTATTAAGTGGTGATTTATGATGATACAGTGGTGTTAGTTATAGCAGGCTGTTTACTGTAATTTTATGACAGATTGCTAATTGCAGATGGAAAATTCATGTGATCCATACACCAGAGTAATCAATATTGTTTCTCTGCCTACATTACCCATATTGTTATTTTGTCAAAAATCTTATCTTAGTTCTGCTAAAACCTATTTCAATCTCATTCATATGTTATAGTGATCACCATGCAAGATTAAATTCTGGCATTTACAATTGACTGGCATTACCTTATTTTTTGCAGATGCCTGGGTAAGATGTGATGTTCATTTGGGAGTGATATCACACCTTAAAAAGATGCTGAGGCTTTAATAAATACATTTCGCTAAATTTCATCTCTAAGCAAAGTTCTTGGGATGTAGGGTATGTATGCATACAAAAGATATATGTATGTTGCATGTCTTATTGTTCTTATTGAACGCCATCGTCTAAATCTCCCTTACTAAATAATATGATGTTAAGCTGCTATTTATAGCTCTATTGTGGTGCTAGGCTTTATTTGTACTAATTTTTTTTTTTACAGTGTAGCCCATTACAGATGCTTATTTATACTCTAACAAATATACAATGCTAAAAGCCTTTCCTCCATATCCTATGAATGTATAGGACAGAACTCGATTGCAACAGATTATTAATACATCAGAATTATCCTTTAAAAATAATTCTCAGCAGATCAAACTGGAAATGAAAAACATTTTATTGAGAGCAAGGAGTTTCGTGTCAAAATCAATATGTATAACAAATTCTTTTAGAATTTCCAGTAGTACTTTCAACTACAGGTAAGGAAACAGAAATGTGACAATTCATCTGGTACAGCTCCATGTTACAGCAAACCTGTGACAAGTTACTCTCCTGGCAATAAAATCTTGGTTCTAAAACCTTTCGGGTATGTAACAGAATAATACACCCATTGCAAATTACAATTGCATTGCCATTTGTTGTATGGAGAGTACATCACAGTGGTACATACATGATTTTATTAAAGTAAGGTAGCATCACCTTCTTTCTTTAAAAAATGGGGTCATTTCTGCTTTTATAAGCAAAGAAATCAGTGGCAGTGTTGCAGCACTCTGTAATTAATAAAGTGGGGATTGGCTTACTTCACTTCTTGTAGCTACTATGGAAAAGACATACTATAGCACATGTTTTAAATGAATGTTACATAAGCCAGAACATGGATCTATCACCTCAAAACTCCATACAGCGTACCTGCACCCATAACATCCTAGTAACTATATCACAAGGCACACTTAAGGATTGTAGGTGGATGGTGTATAAGCAACAAGTAGATGACTAATCTTTTAAATGCAGAAGGAGAAGAGAAGCAGAACAAGTTTTTGGTGAATGACATCTGAGTCTATCCTTGAGCATGTTGTATCTTATTCACCTTTCCAGCACTGCATATCAATGAAGGCGAGATTACAGTGACATTGATGGTTAACTGAGTGAAATGTGATATTTGCTTTAAAAACAGTTCAAGATAGTTCAAGATTAATTCTTTATTAGGTACATGCCACTAAATTTCCTCCCTACATTAGTGTTTTGCAGGTGTAGAGTAGCAGTGTGCATATGCATATTGATTGTCATTGTGCTGGTGTAAGCTGTCGCCAGCAAACCAGGTGGCAAGGAGATTGCTGGAAGATTGATAGCAGGTGCAAGCAATGGGTCTGTCAGGAGAGAGGCCACAAACAGACTCACAGGCAATGTGAGGCCAATGCCCTCTTGACTGCCAGTATTTAGATGGCTGCCATGGACCAGAGGGCCCATCTAGTCAGTCAGTCATCCAGTGAGTCAATGAATGGAATCATCAGTTGCATCCCAGTGGAAGTCACAGTTGCAGTTAGCTCAGCAACTAGCTCAGAGTCAGTCGGTACCTAGCAACCACAGTAGTGTACATAGTGGACTTTTACTTCACCAGCAGTGAGGCTAATGTGGACTATTATGGAGAGCTTGTACCACAACACTTGGACCATCGTAAGTTAAGTAGTAGTTAAGTAGCCCTATTAATATATGAGTGCAGTTGTGTTATAGAAAGAGGATACCAGCCACCAGACAACATCCTCTCCTTGCTTCCCATCGTACAAGCATGCATAGACAATGCACTGCGGAAGTAGATTTTGCATGCTTCTCTTGTGTTTTAGCTTGCAGGGATGATCATGTTTCGCTTTGCTAATTTGTTGTTGTGTTCTTGCTTGTATTCCAGGAGGGGAGCTGCATAACTAATCAAATTTCTCTTTTCAGTGGCTTTGATTGGTTTTTCCTATAATGTATTTGTGAAAGCCACGGCTACCTCTACCTCGCCCCATCCATGCCCTACCCCTGTGCCTCAGCTACAGTTGACCAATGTGATGGATATAACACAAGCTTTTTGGTTTCAGAACCAACAAATTGCTGCCTTACTGATTACAGTACAACAACTTCTGGTGGCACAAGCTGCATTGAGCTGACCTATGAGCCCAACAAGTGGTGCCGACCAGCATACCACTGTTTTGGCAATTTAATGACACCAAAGAGGAATTACTCATATACCTGACACAGTTCCAAGCACATTGTCAAGCTCATTGTGCTAAAGGTATTGTAAAACCACAATACTTCCTTTCGATTACGGGGTTCCCAGTGTTCAGGTTAATACAAAAACTATTTCCAATGGCATCTGCTGATGAACTCAGTTATGACCAAGTGATCACTGCATTAACAAAGTACTATGACCAGCAAGTGCAAGTAGCTGCAGCCACATATCAGTTCTCTCGCTTGCAGAAATGCCAGAACAGACGTACTGTCAATGGTACACAGCATTAATGGGCACAACCAGGAACTGAAAATTCATGTGAAGTTGTGGCAATGTTTACAGTGATTTAATGATTAGGGATACAATAACATTCAATGTCCCCAATAGTAGAATATGGGAACAGATCCTAAAGTACTCTGATCAATCACTTCCTTAAGTATTGCAAATATTAGAGCAATATGATTTGGGCACCATAGTGGCTGACAAGTTTGTCCAGGCCCCAATTTGTCAGGTCGAGTCACCCCTTGCTTGTGACCACCCTAAGCACCCACAACAACGAGCATGTACACAGTCATGTGGACAGCCCTGTAGACATGTAAACAGTCTTGTGAATTTAGTGAAGTTTTGCCCTAGATGTTTTTCCCACCATAAAAGACAGTTTTTCCAACACTTAATGCAGTGTGTTACATGTATAGAAAACAAGGCCAGGTCCGAGTAGTTTGTTTGCAACAGCACAAACACACCAATTTTGCCTGCTCCCAGAAGAAAACAGGCTCATGCACATGCAGTGAATGTTGTGTTTTCAAAATCTACAACAGGTTCTGTTAAAAGTAAGATTAAGGTTGTGCCTCCTTCTTGCCCTAGCAACAACATTCTGACAAACTATTTGTCTCATTATGAATTGCTGGCCATCATGAAAACTTTCAGTTACACACAGGTGCCTCAGTAACTTTGGTTAATCATGCCATGTACAAACAGTTAAGCCCACCACACCTTTCTAAATCTAGCAAGCATCTCACTGCTTACAATGGACAGGAAATTCTAGTGCTTGGACAGTGTAATAAGTGTGCCACTTACAAGTCTCACACTAGGAGAGTGAATTTTACTGTGTTGAAATCCAGAGATAGTGAGAACATTCTTGGTTTAGATGCATTTGATTTGTTTGGCCTTAGCATCCATGACAATGTACTGTCAGTCTCTACACTTGCACCAAAAGACGGTGCCAGTAGCTTGCTTAAAGAATTTCCTGAACTATTTTCAGAAGGAATGGGAAAAGCTAATAACTTTGTGGCACATGTTATATTGAAAGTCAATGCACAGCTTAAGTTTTTCTGGTCCCACTCTGTTACAATTGCTTTGAGACAAAGTAGCCAGTGAATTGAAAGAATTGCAAGATAATGGTGTAATTGCCCCATTCAAGCTAGTCAATGGGCAAGCCTTCTCGTGTTGTAGCCTAAGCCTTCTGGTTGCATTTGTGTTTATGTTGACTTCAAGTCTACAGTCAACCCACAGACAGTAGTTGATACTTATCCATTTCCTCTCCCTGAGGAACTCATGGATAGGCTTGGTGCATGGCATTACTTTTTTAAAATGGTTTTATGTGATGCCTACTTGCAGATTCCATTAGATGAAGCATCACAGAAAATGTTCATTGTAAATACACATTTACGACTGTTCAAGTATTTGGGTTTGCCTTTGGCAGTGCTTCTGCACCCGCCATTTTTCAACGTTAACTTGGAACACCTGACTGCAGAAGTGCCACTTTGTTCAAACTACCTTGACGATAATGTTGTCTCAGGTCATACACCAAAGGAAAACATTGCCAGTTTGCCTACTTTTCTTGAGTGTTGTCAGAAGCAAGACTCATGCCATCTCAAAAAGTGTGACTTTTTTTTCAAACTGAACTACAGTACTTAGGTCATGTGATAAACAGTCAGGGTGTACGCCCCCTCCAATCACATTTGCTTGCAATCCGTGCCCTGCCTGCTCCTCGCTGTGTGTCTGAACTGCAATCAGTATAAGGCAAGATAATGTACTACATTTGGTTCATACCGAAAGCCACTCAGATCGTGCGTCCAGTGCACTGCTTGCATTGCAAAAATGTACCTTTTCTGTGGACCAAAAACTGTCAAGACGCAATTTCGGAAACTCAAAAATGCTTTGTTTAGTGACAGATGTCTAGTACATTTGATCATGGCAAGCCAGTAGTTTTGCAAGTCTTCCTACAGAATCGGCACTGTGCTTTCACACAGAATTGCTGCACAAGACAGACATGTTGCTATTATCTCGAAGTTTCCCACTCAAACTCAGTGCAATTATTCTCAAATAGAAAAAAGAAGCTCTTGATAATGCGTATAGTGTGACCAAATTCCATGGCATGGTCACAAGTTCTCTGTAGTGACACATCACAAGCCTTTGTGGTCCTTGTTTCATCTGTTGAAGCTGGTTCCTACATACACTGCTCAAAATTGCAATGCTGGGCTTTGTTGCTTTCGCAGTGTAAGTATGAAATTGTGTACATACCTATGGAAAGGATGGTAATGCCAATGTCGTATCTCACCTTCCAGTGGGCCCAGACTCTGATTTTGATGCATCTGGCTCATCTTATTGCCAAATCAATGCACAGGACTCTGAATTGCTGGAATATTTTCCCTTGTACTGCAGAGAAATTGCACAGTCCATGGAAGCAGATCCAGACCTCAAGATTTTGTTGGATTACATTTGCACATCTTGGCCTCGTTCATTGAACAATTTCCAGAACTCAGTTGTATGCCAATTCTTTGCTCGTTGGCATAACCTTTCAGTAAAACAAGGTGTGATTCTAGTTCAAAATTATAGTGGGCTATCCATGTGTTTATTCATAAGGTATTGCAAAAGGATGTGTTATGATTGCTCCACCAAGGAGATTGGGGAATTGTTTGCACTGAACTGCTGTGATTTTTATCTTAATTTTATTGTAACTTTATGTGAATGTAGTAACACACATACAAAGTAAGAAAAAAACACTATACACACTTGACATGTTGATATACAAACACACACACAGAATTTCGAGCTTTCGCAACCGTCATTCCAATCCCGGGAGCGGAAAGACTTACCTTGGGGGAAAAAAGGATAGGTATATACTCGGGCACACACATACACACACACACACACACACACACACACACACACACACACACATACATCCATACATACACAGACACAAGCAGACATATTTAAAGGCAAAGAGTTTGGGCAGAGATGTCAATCAAGACGGAAGTGCAGAGGCAAAGATGATGTTGACTGACAGGAGAGGTATGAGTGGCAGCAACTTGAAAGTACCGGAGATTGAGGCCTGGTAGATAACGAGAAGAGAGGATATATTGAAGGGCAAGTTCCCATCTCTGGAGTTCAGATAGGTTGGTGTTGGTGGGAAGTATCCAGATAACCCGGACGGTGTAACACTGTGCCAAGATGTGCTGGCCGTGCACCAAGGCATGTTTAGCCACAGGGTGATCCTCATTACCAACAAACACTGTCTGCCTGTGTCCATTCATGCGAATGGACAGTTTGTTGATGGTCATTCCCACATAGAAAGCATCACAGTGTAGGCAGGTCAGTTGGTAAATCACGTGGGTGCTTTCACACGTGGCTCTGCCTTTGATCATGTACACCTTCCGGGTTACAGGACTGGAGTAGGTGGTGGTGATGGGAGGGTGCATAGGACAGGTTTTACACCGGGGGCAGTTACAAAGGTTAGGTGGACGGCGGAAAGACACTCTTGGTGGAGTGGGGAGGATTTCATGAAGGATGGATCTCATTTCAGGGCAGGATTTGAGGAAGTCATATAATTGTTGGGTTCAAATTAATGATGATGTAAATAAAATAGAAAGAAACTTCCACATGGGAAAAATATATTAAAAACAAAGATTCCAAGACTTACCAAGCGGGAAAGTGCCGGTAGATAAGCACAATGAATAAAACACACAAACACACACACAGAATTTCAAGCTTTCGCAACCGGCGGCTGCTTCGTCAGGAAAGAGGGAAGGAAAAGGAAAGGTGAAAGGATGTGGGTTTTAAGGGAGAGGGTAAGGAGTCACTCCAATCCCGGGAGCGGAAAGACTTACCTTAGGGGGAAAGGATAGGTATATACTCGTGCACACACACACACACACACACACACACACACACACACACACAAGCATATCCATCCATCCATACACCAATTTGATCTTTGTAGAGCTTTGGTCAGTATGTCTGCTAATTGTTCTTCTGTATTACAATATTTTATCTCGAAGAAACCTTCGCTATATTGTTCGCTAACATAGTGAAATTTTACATCTATATGTTGGCTTCGTCTAACCAACTGTCCTGATTTGATCATTTGGATAGCACTTTGATTCTCTACATGAAGAATGATTTTCACTTTTCTTCTGGTTAACTCTTGTATTAGGGTATTGATGTGTTTTATTTCTTTGGTGCATTCTGCTGCTGAAATGTATTCTGCTTCAGTTGATGAAGTAGCTGTCTCACTTTGTTTCTTGGAACACCAACTAATGGGAGCACAATTATAAAGAACTAGGTATGCACTTGTACTTTTTCTGTCTCTTAAATCTTGTGCATAATCAGCATCACTATAAACATTGAGATGAATACTGTCATTGTCTTCACTTTCTTTTTTCTTATAGAAAAGACCATAATTCTTGGAACCTTGTAGATATCTAAGGATTCTTTTTACATTTTTGCAATCCCTTTTCTTGGGGTCTTCTGTGAAGCGGCTCTCATAATTTACCGTAAATCCAAGATTTGGTCTGGTTTTACATGACAAATAAAGAAGGCTTCCTATGGCTTCATGATATGCAAATTCAATGTGTTCGTTTTCTTGATTTTCTTCATTTGTCTTTCCTTCTGGAACTAATGGAGTCTTCATGGCCTTACAGTCAGTCATATTGAATTTTTCCTCTGTCTTCATTATTTGTATCCCTAAGTATGTATCTGGATTTTCTTCCACAACCATTTCAAATTTTGTCTTAAGTTTCTTTAGTATATTTTGAATTTTCTCCAAGCCTTTTCGTATTATGATTCCACCATCAACATGTATAGCCATATACATTTCTTCAGTTGCATTTTTAAATATGCACTTATCTGATTTCAGTTGGATTAGTCCTTCTGATTTTAGGAAATCTGTCAAAGTTTTATTCCATCTGGATGGGGCTTGTTTAAGCCCATACAGAGCTTTCTTCAAAACACAGCATTTTCCAGCTTCTTTGTATCCTTCTGGTGTTGTCTTCATAAAAATTTCTTCATCCAGTTTTCCATAGAGAAATGCTGTTTTGACATCAAACACTCTCATATTGAAACTTTTCTCTGCTGCAAGTGCAAGCATATAGCTACTACTGGGCTGCATAATTCATTGAAATCTATATCCTTTTCTTATTGACAACCTCTCATAACTATTCTGGTCTTATATCATCCATAATCTTCGACTTTAAAGATCCATTTGCTTATTAAGATTTCTTTCCTTTTTGCTTCCTCTGGACTAACCAACTTCCAAGTTTCATTCTGTTGAAGAGATCTCTTTTCTTCTTCAATTGCTTTTAACCAATTTTCTTTGTCTGGACCACTTATACATTCTCCATAGGTAAGTAAAGCTGCTTCACAATCATTATACTTTACAGATTTTTTCAAACTAGTTCTTTTCCTAAGGTCGTAGTTTCTTGTGTCTTCATTGCATGTTATTACTTCTTGATTATCTTCTCCTTGATTTTCATGGTCTCCTATTTCATTTCCTTGATTGCTAGTATCATTTGATGGTTCACCAATAACAAAATTTTTCTGTAGAGTTTCTTTTGTCACTTTCTGCTCAAATTCGACATCTCTTGACACAACAATATTTCTTCTTTCTGCATCAAAAAGTCTGTAGCTATTTGGTGTATAACCAATAAAAATGTATGCATTACTTCTTACATCTAGTTTGTTCAAATAGCCTAAATTTTTGGCAAAAACTCTTGATCCAAAAATTTAAATTCTTGACAGATCTGGTCTTTTCCCGAACCACTTCTCTGCGGGTGTGGCACTTTGATTGATAGTTGGGCTTCTATTGATTAAGTATGTAGCTGTGAGCACTGACTCTCCCCATAGCCCTTTCTTTAGTTTGCTATCAAATATCATAGCTCTTGCCTTGTTCATTATTGTCAGATTTAGTCCCTCTGCTTTCCCACTGAGCTGAAGGCTATAAGGAATACTATAGTCTAGCACAATTCTTTTTCCTTCATACCAATTCTTAAACTTACGGCTGGTGTACTCACCACCTTTATCACATCTTACTTTTGACACTTTAGTTTTGAACTTATTTTTACTTTCTAACACATATTTTCTTATGAATCATACAGCCTCTGAGTTATATCTTAACAAGTAGGTTATACAGAAATGAGTGAAATCATCTAACACTGCCATGTAGTACCTATATCCATGAAATGTTAGGGGTTCTATCTCTCCATAGATATCAGTATGTATGATTTCAAGAGGTCTTGTTGCTCTTTCTCTCACAGTAGAAAATGGTTTTCTTGTTAATTTAGCTCTCACACAATCTTCGCACAACTGTTCTGCTGAGCAAAAACTATTAGGAACTCCTTCACACATTCTCTTGATCTTTGAAGTATGCCTGGATGACCTAGTTTCTTATGCCATTCTTGTGTTTCTTCTTGTGTCAGTAGTGATTACATTCCTGATTTAATGTTCACTTCATACAACCCATGTAATGTTTTTTGTCGTTTCGAAACAGGTATCTCACCTTTATAGATTTGAACAGAATGTTTAGTAAATGCAACTGTGCAATCTTTTTCAGTGATTGCATTTACAGACATCAGATTTCTGCACAGTTCAGGAACATAAATAACATCTTTCAGAACAGAGTTATCTCCTACAAAGTTTCCTGTTGCAACTATTTTCATTGATCCACCTCGTTTGGCAGCTTTTACAATGCTATCATAATGTCTCACATTTGTTAACTAGTACACTTCATTACACAAATGTCTTGTACATGCACTATCAACAACCATGACCATATCTTCTTTCTCATTGGCTTCTTGTGAAATCTTTCCTTTGTTACATTCATATGCAATATGTGCAGTGTCTTCCATCTTCTTTTCTTCATCATCAATGTCTTGTTTTTTGTTTCCTTGAGTGACTAGATCTCCTTCTGTGCCTTCAAAAGTGCAAAATGAATTTTTTTCATTGTCTTTGTTTTTAAAATAACAATCTTCTTCTTTGTGGTTAGTCTTTTTGCAATGAGGACAGGGCTTGAAAGATTTCAATTTTGAAACTTTCTGGCAGATTAAAACTGTGTGCCGGACTGAGACTCGAACTCGGGACCTTTGCCTTTCTCGGGAAGGTAGGAGACAAGAGACTGGCAGAAGTAAAGCTTTGAAGACGGGGCATGAGTCATGCTTGGGTAGCTCAGATGGTAGAGCACTTGCCCGCAAAAGGCAAAGGTCCTGAGTTCGAGTCTCAGTCCGGCACACAGTTTTAATCTGCTAGGAAGTTTCATATCAGCGCACACTCTGCTGCAGAGTGAAAATCTCATTCTGATCTCAATTTTGGTTCTTGAATTTTATTTTTATTTTGAAAGTAACACTCTTCTGCTTTGTGATTATTCCTCTTGCATATAGAACAGTGTTCTTTCTTCTTAGGCTTCTTGCATTCTCTTGCAAAATGTCCACGACCACCACAATTTTTACAAATTATATCTTTTCTTTTACTTTTGTTAAACCCAATATCGAAGGCAATATTCTCTTCTTGATTATTGTTTTTCAGTCATTCCTCTTCTCTTATAAGCCTTGCAATTAGATTTTCCATAGTCTTCTCACCACTGGGTGATGAATCCCATGCTGGAGAAAAGTGTTTGTATTCTTCTGGCAAAATAGACGATATCTTGGGTATGATCGTAATATCTGTCATCTTTTCTGACTGGAGACAATTCAGTTCAAATACTATTTCCTGTAGTGCACTTATATACTAGCTATGTCTCTGGTTTTATCGTACTTGAAACTATAAAATTTTTGAAGCAACTGCTGAGTTCTTTGAGATGTATCTCTTTTATAAACTGCTTTAAGTTTCCTTGGAAGTTTCACAACACAATACATGTGGCTTTAACTTTTTATCAATTGTTCTCATTATAAAATGTTTTGCCTTGCTGTCCATTTTCTGCCATTTTTACTGTTTTTCTAAAGTTTTGCAATTTTCCAGTCCACAATATCACACAGGTCTTGTGTATTAAATAATATTCTAATTTCAACATCCCATCGATTGAATGTACTACTATTTTTAAGCACTTGCATATCACAAAATTCTTCATTTTCTTGAGACATCTTTAACTATGTTTCTTCCTTATTCATGCCTTCTATTTTTAGCTTTTCTATTTTCTTATTGCTCTGGGCCCATAACTTGCTGTGATTTTTATCTTAATTTTATCATAAATTACTGTGGACTATCCGTGTGCTTATTCACAAGGTATTGCAAAAGGGTGTGTTATGATTGCTCCACCAAGGAGATTGTGGAATTGTTTGCACTAAACAGTTAGCACAATGGCACTGTAATTGGCAGGGCAGGGATGCCCACATTGAACAGATGATGTCACAGTGTTGCACATGCATAGAAAACCAATCTGCTCCGCCACAAACATTCTCACCTTGGCCTAAGACTCAATCAGCATGGCAACTTGTGCACATAGACTTTGCAGGACCATTTTGGAACACTCGTTGGCTCATAGTGGTAGAAGCCTTTAGCAAGTTCCCATTTGTGGTGCCTATGAGCTCTACCAAGTCACGTAGCACCATTCAACCATTGTCCTCAACATTTTGCTTAGAAGGTTTGCCAGAAGTACTTGTGTCGGACAATAGACCACAGTTCACTTCACATGACTGAACAGTTTTGTGAACGCAACAGCATTTGTCATCTAACAAGTGCTCGATTTCAGATACAATTCAGTGGAGAAGCAGAACATTTCATATGCACCTTCAAGCAACAGATGGCCATGCTTTGCACCACTCACACATGGGAACAGGTGCTGCAACTCTTTCTTGCCTCCTGTTGCTCCCACCCACAAGATGGACCATCTCCACCACCATTGTACACTGATACACTTGCTACACCCACCACAGCATCTGATGAAGCCAATGGCCCACCAGTATCACTTTGCATGACGTGATCTCATTATTTTCAGGGTTTATGGTAAGTGTGGGCACTGGGAAAGAAGAGTGATCCAGGAACACATTGGCTCTTTGATTGCAGGTCCCTGTGATTTGCAGCACCACCACCAGAACCAAATTTGTGCATGTCATTTGCCCCATAATTCTGCTGCTTTTTCTTCCCCCAGATCCATGGCTTCACGTGACTGCATGGCCTTCGCATCCACCCACTGTTGCTGCCAGGGCATCCCAGGCAGAACAGATGGACAATGCACCCACATCCCCACAGTCCCTGCTCGCCGACCTGATGGCCTGGACCTCGACCTGCCATTGCCATCACTGTCGCCATCATCACCCCATGATGTGCCCTCAGGCCTGGAGTGTGTTCTGGCAGCAGTTTTCTGGAGGATGTTCCTTTTGTCTCGCAAGCCAGATGGTGGGGTACAGTTGGGAGTACGCCATCCTCCACAGCTATGGTTCCCGGCCCATCTCTACATCCAGCACCCTGCCTCCCTCCCTGCTGTCATTTGCAGCCTCACTAAATGACAATGGTGCAACATTTTGTGGGGAGGAGAGGGGGGAGGAGGAAGTAGAAACAAGCATTGCGCCTATCTGGAGAGAGGCCAAAAACAGACTCGCAGGAAACGCGCTGCCACCGCCCTCTCGACTGCCAATCGGAGGGCCCATCCAATCAGTCAGTCATCCAGTGAGTCAATGATTCAAGTCATCAGTCACAGCCTAAAGGGAGTCACATTCACAGTTAGCTCAACTCCTAGCCCAGAGTCAGTCAGTACCTAGCGACCAGGGTAGTGTACATAGCGGACTTGTACTTCACCAGCAGTGAGGATAATGTGGACTGTTATGGAGATCTTGTACCATAACATCTGGACTATCTTAAGTTAAGTAGCTTCCTGTTTAAGTTAATAAGGAACCCTGTTAACACATGCATGCAGTTGTGTTATAGAAAGAGGATACCGGCCACCAAACAACATTCTCTTCTTGCTTCCCATGGTAATAGCCTATGGTGGCAACAAGATGACACAAAAGACATAATACGCACGAAGGATTAAAGAGCTCTGATCACAGATCATAATCATCTAAAATGTTGCAAATGGATTGTAGGTTTGCAACATGTTTTACTTTATGACATTATTCTCCACAATACCATCAGATTATAGATATTACTGAAGTATGATTGGTCCCCACGAACAATGTTATTCCACAGGCCTGAGGATAAAGAACCAATGCATGAAATGGACTTAAGCCATTCACTGTTAATGAAAGTACTCTTTTGAATGCTGTTAACTTGTTACATGTACATGTATGAAAAAGAAAACTGGAATTGGAAGAGAGAACAAAGACTGCAGTACATGGCAAAACGACTGCCATAATAAAAGAATATAAACTGCTACTGGAGAGAGTCCATTGTAGATGTGTAAGCAAACATGGCAAAATGTTGGAGTACTCAAAGATATCAATGGATTTGTGGACATTTATTGTATTAAAGGACACCTGAAACTCTTTTTTATGAACATCCATTCACATTTTAATTCTCTTAAAATGGATGGTTTACATTGTATCTAAATGTGGTGAATAGGAGGTGGTGCATCTAAATGTTGAGATCTTCATGAGGCTGGTCACATATGATACAGTTATCCATTAGAAGATAATAATGCTTTACCAAATTGCAGAGGATGATTGATTGGTACAGGGACTGTGATACAGGTAAATGTATCTATTGCACATAAATAGGCAAAAAGATCCATTGTGATGTCAGTGGAAACAGTACCAGCCATATAATTCTTGGAAGTAACTGTCCTAAAGTTGAATGACTACACAATGAAATGTAATTCATCCATGAAAGAAGAAGTGGCCTACAGAACATTGTTAGACTGATTTTTGAAGTATTGCTTGTCAGTCTGGAGCCCTAATCAGGTTGGATTAATAGAAAAAGTGAGGAAAATCCATTGTACAGTCAGTGTGAGATGCTAAACAGACACCAGTGACAGACACTGTAGGAAAGGCATGGTACATCACAGAGAGGTTGTACTGTTAAAAAAATATGAATGAGTAAGTTTTGGTTGATATATTACTTTTTCCTGCATACATCTCATGAAATGATCACAATGAAGACTTACTAATAATCATTCATGCCTCACAGACGAAGTAGTGATAATGGTTATATGCTGGATGTATTTCCATTACATGTTATAAGGTGGCAAGCAGGTGTTATGCATCTAATTTTCAGTACAGGCACTGTTAAATGATTGACAAATTATGATGTAACAATTACAAAAATAGAAGTGATGAAGCCAAAACCAAACAAACTGAATTTCAAAATCAGGAAGATGGGAGAAGGGGATGAGTATGTGGTATATCATAAAAGCAGAGATGCTGAGTCACAGATAGGAGTGCACGCATGCGCGTGCACACACGCACACACACGCGCACACACACACACACACACACACACACACACACACACACACACACACACACACACACACATACAAGATCACACAAATGCAACTCATGCCCACATGACCCACGTGACCACAGTTTCTGGCAGCTGAAGCCACACTTCAGCTGTCAGAGACTGTTGTCATGTGTGTGCGTGTGTTTGTGTGGAACATTTGTTAAAGGAAAGAATACAAGGAGAGGCCATACCATGTAACAGTACTCTAACTTAAGTTCCTATACAATCTAAAAATGACTACAGGATGTAGTCCTAATGCAGTGGATTATGTGTGTTATTACACATCTGACTTCATTTGGTGCTTAGCTGACATGGATGGATTAGTGGTGTGAGGTGCTTGTGTTCTGCACTTTGCTCTGCAGGAGTACTGTCTGTTCTTCATGTTTTAATGTTCTTGTTAACACATATAGATTAAATGTATGTTGCACTAGACTGTCGAATGACCACATAAAATTCCATTTTAAAATAATTTTGGCCATAATAGGAACAAATCAATGCTTTCCATTGACACTAGTCACTGCATTAAAGATGTGATGAGCTGTATTTGTTTCAGCTAACAACAGCTATGAAATGCTTTAACAAAATTACAAATATGTACCAAAACACCTGAGCAGATTTATTAGACAATTGTAAGGAAGGACGGTATGTATCTCTGACTGCTATGATAGTGGATCTTAAATGAAGACAGCCATTGTCATAACTGGACTGTCAGTTCCTGCAATAAAGAGCAACTGTTTAACTAATTTAAGTGGGTTTGATGTCCAAGTTTGTCTCTGTGAAATACAGAATAAAGGCAAAAAGACCATTTCTCCTACATGAGAAGGAGAACGTGACAGTTAGTGGAATACTGGGAAGCATTTTGAGAAGATATAAAGAGCTTGTTATGCCAAAAACATCTGTATTTTCCTGTGCATTAAAAATCAAGGCAGGAGTGCTTGCTGTAATATCTAAGCTTGTGTGTCAGGTGCCTTAGACCCTACTACTTAAAAAAAAAAAAAAAAAATGTACACAATAAAATGTGATGGTACATGGTACACATGGGTTGTACATGGTCACCTGTGATTGGTCTGCCATCACAGAACAATTAGTTTCATATATAGTACAGTCACCACAAGAATAGTTACTGTACAGGTCTCGCTAAGGAAAAATATTTCAGGGTAATGGAATGTTAGTAATACTCATTCCTGGAAATAGTACAGTTATAAAATTATTAGAGAATGCTTAAGACTGTCTACATACAGTGTCCATTGCTGTCCATGGCAGTTGCCCCTGCAGATGCTTTCACCTCTTGCCACATAGACAAGTAGAAGCCTGCCAAACAATGAATCTTGTGTCTATATGCACACTGAGGTCTCCTGCTGCCATGCATGGAAGGGGTGGGGCTTTAATTTTGTTATTTCAGGTGTGGCCAATGCTGCTGAGGCATGCAAGCACCTGTTGGCCAAGGGAATGCCTTATCCTCAGAAATGAAATAGTGATCTTCTTGAGACCACTGGAATATGGTGCAGCAGTGGCAATCGTAGTGGCACATGGTTGTCGATCCTGCAGCAGCTGTCAGGAGAAGCATACACAATTCTGAGATGATGACATCCAGGACTCCTCCTCACATTTTTTGTTTGTTTTAAGAAAGATGCATACCTTTCCTGTGCATATCTCAGTGGTGGTAGTGGTGGGTGGTGGCAGCACAAGTGTCAGAAATTGTTTAAACATGACATATTAGTGTAAATAAAATAGAAAGAAACATTCCACATGGGAAAAATACATTAAAAACAAAGATTTCAAGACTTACCAAGCGGGAAAGCGCCAATAGATAGATAGGCTCAATAAAAAACACACAAACACACACACAAAATTTCGAGCTTTCGCAACCAGCAGTTGCTTCATCAGGAAAGAGGGAAGGAGAAGGAAAGATGAAAGTATGTGGGTTTTAAGGGAGAGGGTAAGGAGTCATTTCAATCTTGGGAGTGGAAAGACTTACCTTAGGGGGAAAAAAGGATAGGTATATACTCGCACACACATATGTATGGATGGATGTGCGTATGTGTGTGTGTGTGTGTGTGTGTGTGTGTGTGCAAGTATATACCTATCCTTTTTTCCCCCTAAGGTAAGTCTTTCTGCTGCCGGGATTGGAATGACTCCTTACCCTCTCCCTTAAAACCCACATCCCTTCATCTTTCCTTCTCCTTCCCTCTTTCCTGACGAAGCAACTGCCGGTTGCAAAAGCTCGAAATTTTGTGTGTGTGTTTGTGTGTTTTTTTTGTGCCTATCTATCAGCGCTTTCCTGCTTGGTAAGTCTTGGAATCTTTGTTTTTAACATGTTAGTGTAATTTAGAAATATGGTTTTCAATATAAATGCTTGTCTGCAGAGTTGCTCCTACTTGGATTTTTTTGCTTTACCATGGTTATTCACAAGGCTACTATAATCTTATAACATCAGAAGCCTCTAAGGTAGCCAGATAGTGACACCATAGTGCGTAGGCCATTATTTTTAACATACTAATAATGAAGGGACAAGTTCCTTACAGTGAATTATTCCTATATGTGGCAAGATTGAGTTTGTTTAAATAATACACTGTGGTAATCGTTAAACATGTAACCATGGGAAATTCCTGTCATTTGTTCATAACAAGAGTGTATTATTTTAAATAATGCAGTATGTTAAATGTAAAACATGAAACTGTGGGATGTCCGCATAATTTGTTTAAATGTTACACTGTGGTAATTCTTAAACATTGTAAGTCCCGTATTTTTGATCATCTACATGTGTCTTTGCATAACAATTGTTTCCACATGCGTTGTAACAAATTGCCCCAAAACAACAAATAGCAACATAAGGTGCTCATGCACTGGGGTGCCAATGTCAAAGTGCCTGGGCAGCCATTATGACATTTTTCAGCCAGAAATTATAGTAATTAAATTCAGCCCACCACACGCACCATTTGTAATTCAGCCAGTTGGTTTAGAGGAGTGGAGGAGTGGGAGGAGAGAGTGAAGGGGGAAGGGAACCATTGTGGATCATAAATTATAGTAATTTGGTCATAAACTAGACTTATATAAACATAAGAGCAGAACTGTGGGGTTCATTTACAAAAGGCCAAAAGCTTCTGGCAGCCATACATACGGGCCACAGCCAAGTGAGCTGTTTGTTTACGTAAGGGTCAGTAATCATCTTGGACCCTGAAGTTGCAGACTTAGACCACCTCTGGTCCACTACCAACATTACTGCTCATTTAGTGTGGAGCTAAAACACTATTTTAGACAGAATTTACTCACTTGTCTGGTGTGTTATGATGTTTGCTTTCAATCATTGCAACCTATACTGTCAAAGATATGTTGTCTCCACCTTCAAGTGGGTGTACCTCCATTTGAATGCATTCCTGGCCATGTATCCATAAGACTTCTTTTGCTCCTTATCCTCTCCAGGATTGTTTCCTGTAGTTTTTACCCATTTAGCAAAGTCACCCTGTATGGGATTCTGCAACTGACAAGATTAGACAAAATAACTGCTCAAAAAAAGTTCTGGTTCACCAGCATATATATGATTGTGTCTGTATTTAAATTCAAGGGGAGAAATGTATGAAAGAATAAGCCTTATGACGTTAAAAATGTAACTTTAATGCAGATTAAAATAAAACATTAACCAAAATAAAGGCAGTCTGTTTGAAAGCTCACAGCTTTACACATTTATGATATGTGTGAAAATCTGTTGCTGAATAACATTCAACACCACTTTACACTGTGTATTTTAATACGCTTGCCTCCTACTTGGTATGCTCTCCACACAGTGTATGAGGCACTGCTGCTAAATTCCATCCTACTCTTCAACAATAGCCTACCTGCAAGGGCAGTATTTGGCTATGGGTTTGAGGGTAATACTCCAATACTACGCAGTCTTCAAATTACCCTCAATAGCAATCAGAGGCATCCACCATCTCTACAAGATGCCAACACCAAAACATGACTGACCCACTTCCCTGCTGAAACTGTGGGTCTGCATGCATGAACTGTGGGTTGGTACTTGGCAATGTTCACACTCTTCTCCCTTGATTATGAGATTGGCTACACTGATGACGCTCTGCACATTTCAACTAGTCTCTAGATCACTCAGCTGTGCTCATATTATCAGGCACTGTGAGTCACTCTATTTCATTGATTTTTGCTTCTCAGAGGATGGCATGATGTGTTTGTGCATTATTGTGTTTAAAGAGAAACACATTGTCATAATGTTGACTGCAGTGTTTGACAACGGGTTAGGGGATGATGTCCCAATACTATACAGTCCTCAAATTAACCTCAGCAGTAATGAGAGGTATCTTAACAGCTGTACATGACTGCTAAAGCCATCGCTCTGCATGACTGAACTGAGGACTGGTACATGACCAGTTCACACATCTACAATGATTATCAAATGCCACTCTTTGGAGAAGATAGTTTGACATTAGTAATCCAGGTTTCACTCCAGGTGTTTATTGTTACCTTCTAGGTGAACCACACTGCTAGGGGATGTGTACTGTTATTTGTAATAGTTGCCTATAAGCCAAATTGATTCTGTTGAGACAGTTATTACATACTGTCAAGGTTGACACAGGCCTTGTATTGTTGATGGGAAAGGATGAGTACTTCAAGGTGGATACTCAATGTTTTGTGTCTCATGACAGTGGCTGAATGTTCAAATGACACCACTGTGATGTACATCAATTTGTTGGGCAACCATTTTGTAATAACTTCTCCTTTTGTCACATACTGATAATTTGTGACTGTCTAAGCTTGTAATAACTCTTTGAGGCATGGTGAAAGACTGAAAAGTGCACACAAGCCATCATAAATTGCATTCAGAAATGGAAACACAGTGCACTCTGTTGAACTGCTTTGAGACTAAACGTTTATTTTTATCTCCATTATGATGGTGGGCAAAAGTGTGTTGTGAAAGAGGTTTCTGTTTGAGATGCAAAAACTGTGCAATTCAAGGGTTTGATGCAAAACGTTATGTTGAAATTTTATGACTGACCTACACTGAGGCAACAGTGAGGCTTTTCTCAGTGCTAGGCCAAATGAAAGGGACAAAACACACCCTCCCAAAAGAGATTAGTTAGTGATAAGAAGAGTATATGGACATCAGAGGTGCAAGAACAACAATCAGAAAAAACAAGATCTAGAAGAAGATCACAGAAAGTCTATATGGAATAAATTAAGAATTCCAACAACAACAAAACTGAATCACCCCAGCACATCAGTTTTTCTAAGGCACACTAGGGTCTTATACATTCTGTATGTATGCATACCCTCCTCTCTCAGCGGGGGCAAGGAAGAACAAAAAAAGAAACTGCTGTTAACTTTTGAGTCCTTCTCAACATCACCTGAGTTAACTGTCACTAGTGTGTTTCTGGTCTGGGATTTCGAAGGAATTCTATTTGGAATGACATTAATACTGCTGATGATGACTTAAGGATATGAGATGTCATACTACAGATATAATGTCCATCAAACTGCGTCATTGTGCTTATCCTCGAATTATAGAAAATACTACGAGGAAAAATTAAACATGATTACAGCCATCAGTCATGTGATGCTAGTGTGCCAGTGACATGAAAGGCAGTGGTGCAGGCTTTACAGGCCTATCAGAAGAGCAGTGTTTCCTTCATGTGACTGAATTTCAACACTACTCTGGTAGTTGGGCATGGTACACTAATCGTTAGTTGATATTGATTCATTTTATAATGAATCAGTCATACATGTAAAAAGTTTTTGAACGAACTGATCATTCATCTGAAAGGCAGGTGCAGGGATATACACAAGATTAGACCAAAGAATTCAAAATCCATGAAAATGACATTCTCAAATCTTTATCTCCAGCATTTCCAGAAAAGAATGATGACAATTAAGCATAGATATTATCATCAGAATAGCATCATGTAGAACTTGATTGTGGATGGAGTAATGGCCAAGTTCCAAATTAAAGAAACAATAAAGTAAAATACTGCTTGGCTGTCCAATATTTTAAAACCAGAGGGGGGGGGACTGATTAAACTGAGTTTGCAGTGAAGAAGAGCGAGAATCTTATTGTGTACTTTTTATGTCACTGGATATTGAGCTGTTGTAAGCATGGTCTCAAGATTGATTTTTTGTGTAAATAAGATGGCCACATAAAGAAATCACAAAAGAAGAACTATTCCAAATTTAAAAGTGTAACATTTTCTGAACAACAAAAATATATCACTGTGGCTACTTTTCATCTTCATTCCTTGACTGTTAGAAACATGAAGTGTAATTGTATTAAATTTCCTTTCAGGTACAGCCAAAGAAATTGTTAATCTCTGAGTTCAAATAAATTATTTTCTTCTTTGACCTAACCCTACACAAGCGTTGAGTGGCATCATGTTGTAAGCCCCTTCATGACCTGCCTCCATGAAGCTCTGTTTGGGCATGATGACTTGCCTGTCCACCACAGTGGTGTATGTCCTCTATGTCTTCAGCTGTTGACTTTTCCCTCTATGACTGTTTTTTCAATTTTCACTTGCCTCCTGGGTATGTGATCAAAATACGATAACTGATTTTCGTTGATAAGTGTCAAAAGTCTTGTTCTGATGCTGAGCTGCTTCAGGATAAGTTCATTAGTTTGTTGTGCTGTCCATGGAGTTCGAAGTTACCTACTATAGCATCACATTTCCAGATCATCAGTCCTGCGACAATCCACCATCTTCACAGTCCAAGTGTCTGCTGCTTAGGTAATGACAGAGAAGATGAGTTTGGATGAGGATGAGTTTTGTCTTGGCAGTAATGGAGGGCCCTTCCAGATGTGAGCAAGCTTTTGTGTAGAATTTCTCACAATTGAAATGTGCCTTTGGATCTCAGGCTCACAATCAAAGTATTAGTGACAACAGATCCTCAGTAACTGAAACCTAAAATCAAGCCTTAAAAAGTGGTAGGCCTTCATAACAAATTTATGGCTGTGTTTCTGTTTTCTAAATTATTTTTAAAATGTATCATACAGTATTGCCAACAGTTGAAGTTACCAAGGCGTTCAAATAGTCTAAGCCAGAGGGACAATGTGGATGTGAATTGTGTTTTGCGCTGTGACAATTTGCTATGTAGTGTCAAGCCTGACAATCAATGCATCTGGAAGGAAAAGAGAGTGGGAAATAACCCCTATTTTTAGTTGTAAATACCCAAATGTGTGATGACTGAATGAAGGCGAGGGCAGAAATACTTATAGACGTGTGTGTGCAGACCCCCCACTTCATCAGTAGTTGCTTGACAGTTTGTAGATAACAGAATGAGGTCCTTCTTCCTTTTCTTCACCCATATGATAGTGTCTTTGCAGCTAATTATCTTCATATATACAATAGTCTTCATCCCCAACAACTCTGTTGGTGGATGATATGCTGTAAGGTGATGGCACTACTTGGGTGTTGTGTGCAGAGTGCTTCCCGAACATGTCTGGTACCGATTAGGGAGAAGCAGGCTTAGTGCAAATATTCTAACACTATCAGAACTGATCTAAGGTTGGAGAGTTTTTATCTTGAGCAATACCAAAATTGTGCCTTTTTAACACATTGTCAATGCTGTAGAATCCTTGTTATCCAGATGTACCACAGTACTTGCACTTCACTGTAACCCTATACATTGTAATTGAAAAAAGCTATTTCGCCATTTTCGGGACTATGGCACTGATGTGACAACAATGTTTTGTGACATACAGACAATAATAAGATTGCACCTAAAAGTACAGTGTCTCCCTTGCAAGGTATCCACTTTTCAATCTTTCAGATCAAAACCGTGAGCAAAATATATGCAAACAAAATATTTTTATTTTCAAGTACAGACACTTCCCATATGCATACCATACGTGCCACTAAAAATTTCAGTTCTGTTTTCAGTTTCCTGTCATTTTTAAAATATGTTTCCCAAGATCAGGTGAGTATCATAATCCTGAAAGAGAATGTGAATTTCAAATTCTCTATTCAAGGGTATGTAAACTGCTTTAGCAAATTGTGATAATTCAGAATGTTTTTAATTTCTTTATATTTATTATTAATTTTTGAGGAATATCAAAAAAGTACTAGTAATCTGATGGAATTTTAGGATTTTTTGCTGCACCCCAGTTGTATTTTGGTAAGTCACATACTTTGTAAACAAAATAAGTAATAGTGTTGGAGCACATGTTCTGTTGGACTGTAGGTGCTGCAGCACAGAAACTCAGCTTAATACATGTTAAATCAATCAAAACGTAGACTTTTTATCACGACAATCTGAAACGACGTTATCACTGTTGCAACAGAAAAGTTTTACATTTACTGATGATGTAATAGGTTACACTTATATACCAGTAGTGTGTTTTACTCACCAATCTGTTCGAAGTGACCATCACTTGAAGCAATTACTAATGGACCGCCACTGTCACCCTGTAATGATAGAAGATCTTCATGTAAAGACTTCATGTTCACAGTGTAATTAAAAGTGGCGATGCCCACTTCATGGGAGATCAGACAGCTTATGCATCAGTATATTAGAGTACAATGGACAAAATATCTTTTAAGTCTTTCAGAATAACAGCTCCGGCCAGTATAAAATCATCGTAGCATTGTAGTAGCATGCTGTATTTTGTAATTGGTAGAGGAGATTTTGGTCAGTATTTTCTTCCATTGTCTTGTTTCGTTATCTTGTTTGCAACCACAAGAGCTGTGGGGTTTTCTTGTTGTTCTTGTGTTTAAAACTTAGTGTGTGCCAAGAAGGCATTTTTCTTTAATAATATAGTAAAGTGTGTTCAAATTGACTGTTGGCTCTTTCCTGCTGACTGCAGGACACTACAGTTGTTGGTGATGAGGATAAAACTTTCATTTTCGAATGAAATGGCCTCCTCCAAGGAAATTCTTCAGTCCTTGGTGGAAAATGTACAGCAGGTTCAGGCAGCACTCATACACGTCACCTCCGCCCATCAGGCTACCTTTTCTTGTCGAAAGTCACTGGGTCAGACTTATCGGGAATGGATTACGACACTTCTGGGTCTCTCCCATGATTGTAAATTGTGGTGCTCCAACGTTGCCTGCAAGCAGCCTTATACCTCTTCATTGATTCGCAATATGGTGGTGTTTCATGCACCAGACGACGGTCTTCAGGCTGATATTTTGAAGTTACAGGACCCATCCCTCGACACCTGTCTGCTGATCGTTTGTGCGTTTGAACAGTCTCACCCGCTATAACCGCCGCGTCTTGATCCGACTGTTTTCGTGGCTCGCCAGTTGCCTAGCACCGAGCGAAAGTCTTGTTGATTCATTGGTCCATCCCACTACAGGAAGTCTCTCACCCAGCTTTCATCCTGTGTGGACTGTTTCCAGACTCACCAATGGTCGGAATGCCCCCATCGGTGAGCAAGATGCACAGCTTGCAGCCAAGTGGGCCGTATCGCTGTGGTGTGTCAGGCTTCGCAGAAACATTTTATAGATGCCACACTTCCTGGGGATGCACAGGCTCGTCATGAACTGTCACCTCAGGACCTGGAAGCTTCGCATTCCATTGATGGCCAAGTACTCTCCATCATTACCCAGACAGGTGCCTGTTTTCTCCTTACCTTAGAGGTCACACATATTCCGGTGGTCTTCCAAATTGACATGGCATCATCCGTTTCCATTGTGGATGGTGACACGTACCAACATTTGGGCTCGCTGACTTTATCCTTGTACACTTCTTCTTGCGCAGTTTCAGTAATCGCCCTATATCAGTCGTTGGCGTTTTTTCCACACAAATCCCTTACAGTGGTCATTCCTTCAACACTCAGGTTTTGGTGGTTGGATGCCCCGGCACTACTAACCCTCTGAGTGTGGACATTTTTGGTCGTCTGGGTTCATCAGTGCAGAACACAGTAAAGGCAGTGTTCGATTCCCTCATGGGATGCCCTCCTCGCTCTGTTGCTCAGCAAATACAAAACGTTGTTCTCATCCTCCACACCAGAAGTGAAGGGTTTCACATGTTCAGCTTCTTCCTTCTGCTGTTCTTCGGTTTTTTTTTTTTTTTTTTAAAAAAAAAAGGCTTGACCAGTCCCCTTTGCTCTCCAAGACATGCTTCAGGTGGAGCTTCGCCGCATAGAATATGAAGGCATCCTTTCTCCCATCGCATACAGTCGCTGGTCGACGCCTATCGTGATAGTCGAGAAGCCAAATGGTGCTTTATGCATCTGTGGCGATTTTAAGGTCACGGTCAGTTATCAGTCCGTCATCAATGCATATCCTGTCCCATCGGTGGATGACATATTCACGCCTCTTGCAGGCTCGACTGTTTTCGCCAAAACTGATTTGCACGATGCTTATTTGCAGTTGCTCTTTGTAGGACGAGGAACCGCAGCAGATCCTAGTCATCAATACCCTGTATGGATTTTTTTGAGTGCAACCGCTTCCTGTTTGGCATTGCCAGTGCCCCCACCATTTTCCAATGTTATTTGAAACGCCTCACAAGCCAGATGCCTGGTGAGGCCAATTATCTGGACCATCTCATCATCGGTGCCTCGTCCACAGTGGACCTTGCAGACAAGCTGGATTGGCTGTTTCAGGTTTTTTTCCGAGGCTAGCCTGCATTTCCAGAAGGAAAAGTGTGACATTTTTGCGCGAGAGGTCAGTTATCTCTGGTTCACAATTGATGCCCGTGGCCTACATGCCTTTAAGGCGTATGTTGAGGTGATTTAAAACCTGCCGCCTCCCACTAACATAAAGTAACTGCAATCTGCCATCCGTCAAATCAACTATTATCGCCGTTTTATACCCCATGCCGCCGAGATTTCGGCGCTCGTGGCCGGGTTATTGCATAGGGGTGCCCGTTGGATTTGGGACACAGCATGTGAGCAGGCTTTTAAATGTCTCAAGTCAGCTCTCTCCCACCCTCCCACCCCACCTTGGCCACTTACGATCCTTCCCTGCCCCTCATCGTCGCCACCGATGGATCTGACTATGGCGTGGATGCTGCCCTCTCGCAAGTGGTCGACGGCATTAAGAGGCTGGTGGATTTTGCATTCAAAAAATTGACCGATGCTCAAACCACATACAGTCAAATTGAAAAGGAAGCTTTGGCTCTGGTTTTCGCCCTGACGAAATTTTACTGTTTCGTGTATGGTCGTCACTTCACTCTGCAGACCGACCACAAACCTTTGATTTCTTTGTTTCACCTGGGTATTGCAGTGCTGACATAACAGCGCGCCACCTCCAGCATTGGGCGCTCTTCCTGGCGACATTTAACTTTGATATTGTCTGTCGCATTTCTGAACAGCAGGGCTGACCGTGAGTTTAACTCCTCCCCCCTTGGTTTGTTTCCATGTGGAACTGGACGTGGACATAGCTCAGGATGCGCTTGTGTTGGATGCCAATGCGGTCTGGCGGGGCACTGCTCATAATCAGACAGTGCAAGCAGTCTACCGTGAAATCGCTGCGGCTTGGCTGACCAGCCTTTGTAGCATCTGCGATGCACAGGTCCAGCATTATTGGAATAATCGGCACAGTCTCTTTTTCCGCAGTGGCGTCGTCCTTTTGCATAGTGATTCCGACATTCCCCAGGTGGTCATACCACATGAGTTACGCAGCCTTGTCTTCGACCTCTTCCACGCTGGCCATTGGGGCATCGTCCTCACCAAACAGCTGGCCCACTGGCACCTTTATTGGCGCAGTTTGGATAAAGACATTACCTCCCTCATGTCAGCCTGGACCACTTGCCAGTCACATCGGCCAGCACCCCCGAACCAGTATTTTTCATGGCTGGATGCAGCTGCTCCATGGGAATGTCTCCATTTGGATTTTGCAGGGCCGTTTCATGGTTCCCAGTGCCTCGTATTGATTGACTATGGGTCGGGATACCCTTATGTCTCCCGCATGACGAACACCATTTCTGCTGAGGGTATCAAAATTCTCTGGCGCCTCTTTGCTGTCGAGGGTCTCCCCAAAAAAATTTTTACGGATTATGGTCCACAGTTCACTTTGACCGAGTTTAAGCAATTCTGTTCTGCCAATGGAATTTCCCTCCTTGAGACTGCCCCTTTTCACCCTGCATCAAATGGCTGGGCAGAACGTTTTATGTGGACTTTCCAGACACAGCTCGATAAGATGCTGAGCTATCTCTCATTGGAGGAGGTTGTGCTTCTGTTTTTGGCTTTCCGTTCTCCCTTATCTGTTCTGGTTTTCGAGGCTTCTCATCCTCCCACCCCCACCCCGTCGCACTCCTTTCGAGTTGGGCAGGAGGTCTGGGCAAAGATCTTCTCTCATCCTGGGCGCACTGGGCACCTGCAGTCATCACCAAGCTCTGTGGCCTGGCGATGGCGACTCTCCGATGGGCTGACGGTCCCGCTACCCGCTGGCACCTCAATCAGCTCCAACCCCGTCTGGTGGATCACGACACGGCGGGGCAGCTGCCAGTGCCTATCGCTGGACGCTCTGGTGTGGAACCTTTGCTTCTGCTTCCGTCTCCACCTCAATCACTGTATCCGCCGCCAGCTGCCCGTGCTATGTCGCTGCCTCCCACCCCTGCCGGCCACGAACCCGTGGACGTCGACAACGACGCCCCTACTCCAAAAGATGTGCATTTTGCTTCCAAAGGGGGAGAAATGTCATAGCAGCCCGTTATTTATTAGTTAGACGGCCTGCACAATCGACACGCAAGATGAGCTGACGACCTCCTTGTAGGAGCACGGAGAGAAACTTTCGCTAGTGGATATGGACAATAACAGACTTTCCAAATAAACACGGAACTACTTCGTCAAACAAGACGTGACAGTGTTCCACTGATCGGATCTCATATGACTCACGTAGTATTCTGCCGACCCGGCTTCATAAGTACGCCTGGACAGTCAGACCGGTAGTGTTTACCTACCGCTAGAAACAGCTCCGGCCACTGCTCACGCCAGCCCTAGCGTTGTATACACTCGCCGTAGCATTGTAGTAGCACGTTGTATTTTATAATTAGTAGAATAGATTTTAGTCAGTATTTTCTTCCATTGTCTTGTTTCCTTATCAGGTTTGCCACCGTTAGAATTGTGGGGTTTTCTTATTGTTCTTGCATTTTAAACTTACGGTATACAAAGAAGGCGTTTTTCTTTAATTATAATAAAGTGTGTTCAAACTGACTGTTAGTTCTTTCCTGCCGACTGCAGGACACTACAGAACATCCAGTTTCTTGTAGCCCTATTACACGACTTTCGTTCAAACTCAGTGAGGTATTGATAGTGGCGTCATTGTCACTGTAAACGCCTTATTGACCAGCATCAACTCACCACGTCCAGCCTGAAAGGCAAGTAACGTTCACGACCGTTTCAGCGTGTACTGAAAGCAAACCTGATTCGCATCCTCATAGTGGCGTTACTAGCGGCACTCTTATGCGACACTCACAAAAATCTGAATAGACAGCATCTTTCAGATGTAAAAACACGCCTACCAACTTTCGTTTATGTCACACATCTCCTTCTTGGTACTGCTATTGCTCTTCCGTTAGTGTAGTTGAGTAAGTTTGTTAGTAAATCCAAGATGTTTTTCGTTTATGTTCGTGAAAGGAACGGGAGTCGTCCCAAACTATTTATTGCACCTCAGTTGCAAGTTCAGATATACTGATGAGTTTAATATCTGTATGTAGTCAGCTGGTAATTCGGGGACTTTCCTCAGATGTAAAAAGCACATAGAGAAGACTCAGTAGCAGTCCAGTCCAGACCCACAACAAAGGAAGACATCTGAATTAAGATAAAATGACACTTCCAATTACGGATTCATATTGCGTAGGTAATCATGTATTCACTTATAGTAGTTGCGTGTCTATAAATCGATAAATTAAAAAGCCGATGAAATTAATCAGTTACTTTATGTATTAAAATCAATTTCCCTCCCCCCCCCCCCCCCCCCCCCCTCCCCTCAATTGGGACTAATGATGGCTTGCCTGAGTACAGCACCAGAAAATGGTAGGGGTGCTGTAATTTTCGTGTTCACCAATCAGTTAATTCAGAAAATTCACAAGATGGTGAAAATCTGTAGAAGTTTGGAGTCGTTACTTTCAAATCCCAGCTACAGCCAGAAACTAATTCTTCCCTCATTCGAGGAACTGACGGCACAGCAGGGTCACCAATACGAACTCCAAGTTGCGGAGCTATCCTTTCGCCCGATAGCACCAGGAGCGATTTGCAATGCCACCCCAGCCAAGTTGGCTGTAGAGATCTTTCTCTATCGGCGGGGGCACACTGCTCAGCTGCACCCGAGGTTACAAAACTTTGCAGAGAGGCTGCCCTTGTCCCATGCCGTTGCAGTTCTTGGTCAGCTTCACTTCGTTATTAGTAGGTAGTGCGGGAGTTGCCGCCATTTTATTGTACGTGCGTTGGCTTTACTTTGGAGCAACCACGTGAAGATGTTTTGCGGTACAAAGTACAAAGAAACTTCGGCTCTGATTAAGACGCAAATACGCTGCAGCCACGATTCCATCAATGCTAACACGGTAAGCTTTGTCGCATTGCTCTTGGCTATGAGTTCGTATTACTGGACTCCTCATGGCTAACTACTTTCTTTAGAGATTCGGTTCCCAAAATTCATCTATTTTTTCCGATTATCACTCGCTCTAGGGGACTGTATGATAAGTCGTTGTTCCACGTTTAATTTTTTTTTTTTTTTTTTACGTATCTATTTGTCTTGTCTTACAGAAAGTCGGCAGCTCGGCATATATCTCAGAATTGTGGTTGGAAAATTGTATTCTTAGGAACAAGACTACCCCGCAGTTATGTGTTTTCATTGATTTAATTTTAACTCACTGTCTGTTCTTGGTCTGTAGTTTATCCCCCAGTCGCCTTCATTAATCAAGGCAATTGAATACCCCGTTGTAGGTCCAGGGAACCAAAAATTAGCAGCTGAGACTGTTTTCCTCTACTGATAGGGGAACAGACAGAGGCAGTGCATCTTATTTGATTCGGTAAACTCAAAGGCCCAGCCAAACAAACATCAGTATTTACAACTTGTGGTTTCTTTCTTGGACAGTCTAGTGAGCACGTCACGAAGATAACGCAGCGAGCAGAGGTGCGTTTATGCCATATCTTCGTATGAGCTACTCCCTGCTGATTTGGAACGCGTCTCTGAGCTTATTCTAACGGCTGTTGTTATACCTACTTGAAATGCAGGAGCAGTGTTCTAGACTTAGTCGCTTTAGCGTCTTGCTTGAAGTTTGCTTTACAAATGCAATGAATTTCCCCAGAACCCTTACACGTAGTCTGAGCGTTCCATTCGCCCCTTCTGTTGCATACGACTTCGAACAGAATGGTAAGAAGAGTTGGGATACAGACCGATGCAGCGACCTTCGTCTAGAGGAAACGTGGGCAGGAACAGAAACGAAATCATTTATATGCATTGTGAACACTACTTGTCCAATTCCGCTTAATGGGGCACAAACAACGTTACTTTCATTTTTGTAGAATATCAGTCGTCCATTTCGCCGTTCGTTTCGTGAAAATTTCTTCAAAGATGATGATGTTTGGTTCGTGGGACGCTCAACTGCGCTGTCATCAGCACCCGTACTAAGTCTCAATCTTTCCACGGTCCAGTCTAGCCACTGTCACGAATGAAACGATGGCGACAACACAAACACCCAGTTCCGGGCAGAAAAAATCCCCAACGCGGCAGGGAATCATGATCCAGAGGCAGCGACGCTCGCCACTAGACCACGACCTGCGGAATAACTTTCGCAAGCCTACCGTACATCGTAGACGAAATTTAGGTTGATTTTTGTTATTAAGATTGTTAGTCAATAAGAACCTGCAATCAATTTTTATAATTTAGTGCAACGGGAGTATACAATTTGTATCGATATCAATTTTCGGTACGTTCATCCTGCTTTTCAATGCACTTAGTCCACCGCTGAACAAGCTTTCCGCTACCGTCTGTAAAAAGGTTTGTAGTTGCGAAGCCAGCCACATACGCACTGCTTCCTTCGCCTGTTGATCGAAGCTGCTCTCTGGTTCGAGGTGATGAATCCAAGTTTCCTCTTCAACGACGACTCATTGCAGAAATGCTTCACCTTCGTTAGCATTACGGTTCAGTAGGTACTGAAGAACATTCACAGGGTTATGCTCGTGTTCTTCATCCAGTTGCTTTGGAATCTATCTCGCACAGACTGATATGGATGAGTTCATATTCAGTGCCATAACTAACCTGCATATGGTTCGCCAGATCATCAATAGTCACTCGTATGTTATCTAGAATCAAGGCACAGACTTGTTCAACACTGACATCAGTTGCGGCTGTAGTTAGACGCTCCGCTCTTTCCTCATGTTTCATGGTCGTTCGACTTTAGACCTCTTCGCTATGACAAAACATTGTCACCCTGCTCTGCTGAAAGTCTTCTATGAACTGCCGCTCCTGGTACGCCCTGGCACATTTTCAGACCACACACAAAAAAAAAAAAAGATTACGGAAGGCTTTTGTTCTATGGGGCTAACACTGAGAGGCGTGGCCACCTTTACATCGCAACAAAACAAAGCAGACTGGTGTGATAACATGAGATGTATTCGCAAATAGTGAATACAGCCATACATCGGCTGTACCATTTACTAGAAATACAAGAAAAATTCTGCCGAACTGGAATTGTACCCATGTTTCCCGCTTATCGCAAGCAGTCGCCTTAACAACTATGGGTCCCTGGGCACGCCTAGATGACCGACCCAACGTCCCTGTGTCCCTAATTGTCCACTTCCTGCACTCGCACAGTTGCTGTAAATACCAGTATGTAGGTTTGAATCGATTCTCGAGACCTGCTGGGCTAGCTGAAGTAGTTAAAGCCGCCGGCAAACGGGAAGAGTTAGCTAACGTTGACCTGACGCTCTTCGAGTTTTGTGACGCCACTTTCTTCTACTTCAAGTTGAGGAGCCATTTCGTCACGTGAAACAGAAAGAAGTTCTGCGATATTTGGGCGAAGTGTCACGTATGGCAGAGCCAGTAGAAAGGAAGACCGTTCGTTACGTCACAAGCAGAAAGCTTAACGTCCTCAGAAAGCAAGACACCATGTTGCACTTGTATTCTGTAGAAGCCCGTATTCGGTGAGTTTTTTGTTATACCTTACACCCCATGAATATATACTGTTCTTAAGCACCAGCATATTGAAAGTCTTGAGAAAAAAATCATTGCTGGTACGATTTGTTGTAATAAAACGATGGGAACGTCATATTGGTGGTTAAAGAATTTTCGTATTTAGTTATTATCGCTTTATAGCTAGTGTGTTTTCAGAGTATTCCGCTTTAACGCAACGGCACATTGAAGATTGATGAAAAATGTGCAGTTTTTGCTTGCTAGGAGTTGTTTTAAGTAAATGTAAATTAACACATTTCGCATATTAAAGCCCATAGAAGAGTACCAGATAAAATACAAAGTTGCTCATAACAAAGCTACAATCTAGCGTAGTGGGTGCAGGTATGATGTTTTGGAACAGAAGTTTGTTTGGTATAAGGCTCGAGTCCTGTTACATCAAATTTTTTTCTACCTTCGCGTTTTCGCAAAGACTGTAGGACTTTTTCGCGAAAGTTATAGAAATAATATCTGTAATACTTGATTTTATGTAAATATAAGTGTGTTCACTGTAAGAAGTGAATCTGCTCGATTTGATGAAGTTTAATAAGCTGTTATCCTTATTGATTGGACTACTAGCTATCCTTTTTGTCATCATAACTAGCATATGGCCAATAGGGGGGGGGGGGGGGGGGAGGGAGTGTGTGTTTTAATACAGCCAATGGAATTTCACACGCATCCATTTTCGTGAACAAACTGCACTGTTTGCGAGCAAAATAAAGCTGACAACTGCCACTGGAGATCGCTGAGAGCGCAAAATTACGTTAACCAGATCGTCCTGTGTGCCGACAGCGCAGTGATTGTGACATTGTACACTCCTGGAAATTGAAATAAGAATACCGTGAATTCATTCTCCCAGGAAGGGGAAACTTTATTGACACATTCCTGGGGTCAGATACATCACATGATCACACTGACAGAACCACAGGCACATAGACACAGGCAAAAGAGCATGCACAATGTCGGCACTAGTACAGTGTATATCCACCTTTCGCAGCAATGCAGGCTGCTATTCTCCCATGGAGACGATCGTAGAGATGCTGGATGTAGTCCTGTGGAACGGCTTGCCATGCCATTTCCACCTGGCGCCTCAGTTGGACCAGCGTTCGTGCTGGACGTGCAGACCGCGTGAGACGACGCTTCATCCAGTCCCAAACATGCTCAATGGGGGACAGATCCGGAGATCTTGCTGGCCAGGGTAGTTGACTTACACCTTCTAGAGCACGTTGGGTGGCACGGGATACATGCGGACGTGCATTGTCCTGTTGGAACAGCAAGTTCCCTTGCCGGTCTAGGAATGGTAGAATGATGGGTTCGATGACGGTTTGGATGTAACGTGCACTATTCAGTGTCCCCTCGACGATCACCAGAGGTGTACGGCCAGAGTAGGAGATCGCTCCCCACACCATGATGCCGGGTGTTGACCCTGTGTGCCTCGGTCGTATGCAGTCCTGATTGTGGCGCTCACCTGCACGGCGCCAAACACGCATACGACCATCATTGGCACCAAGGCAGAAGTGACTCTCATGGCTGAAGACGACACGTCTCCATTCGTCCCTCCATTCACACCTGTCGCGACACCACTGGAGGCGGGCTGCACAATGTTGGGGCGTGAGCGGAAGACGGCCTAACGGTGTGTGGGACCGTAGCCCAGCTTCATGGAGACGGTTGCGAATGGTCCTCGCCGATACCCCAGGAGCAACAGTGTCCTTAATTTGCTGGGAAGTGGCGGTGCGGTCCCCTACGGCACTGCGTAGGATCCTACGGTCTTGGCGTGCATCCGTGCGTCGCTGCGGTCCATCTGCATGCATGACAACGTTACTGCCTTGTCCTGTGTGTTGATGGCTTAAAGCAACCACTCATGATAAGTTGGAGATCTGGCTTTGAGCCTTGGATTTGCACAAATTTTCATGTGATTCTAGTAAAAGGTACCAGCTGATGTATAAATGTATACATTTCATGTACACTCCTGGAAATGGAAAAAAAGAACACATTGACACCGGTGTGTCAGACCCACCATACTTGCTCCGGACACTGCGAGAGGGCTGTACAAGCAATGATCACACGCACGGCACAGCGGACACACCAGGAACCGCGGTGTTGGCCGTCGAATGGCGCTAGCTGCGCAGCATTTGTGCACCGCCGCCGTCAGTGTCAGCCAGTTTGCCGTGGCTTAAGGAGCTCCATCGTAGTCTTTAACACTGGTAGCATGCCGCGACAGCGTGGACGTGAACCGTATGTGCAGTTGACGGACTTTGAGCGAGGGCGTATAGTTGGCATGCGGGAGGCCGGGTGGACGTACCTCCGAATTGCCCAACACGTGGGGCGTGAGGTCTCCACAGTACATCGATGTTGTCGCCAGTGGTCGGCGGAAGGTGCACGTGCCCGTCGACCTGGGACCGGACCGCAGCGACGCACGAATGCACGCCAAGACCCTAGGATCATACGCAGTGCCGTAGGGGACCGCACCGCCACTTCCCAGCAAATTAGGGACACTGTTGCTCCTGGGGTATCTGAGAGAACCATTCGCAACATTCCCCATGAAGCTGGGCTACGGTCCCGCAACCTGTTAGGCCGTCTTCCGCTCACGCCCCGACATCGTGCAGCCCGCCTCCAATGGTGTCGCTACAGGCGTGAATTCAGGGATGAGTGGAGACGTGTCGTCTTCAGCGATGAGAGTCGCTTCTGCCTTGGTGCCAATGACGGTCGTATGCGTGTTTGGCGCCGTGCAGGTGAGCGTCACAATCAGGACTGCATACGACCGAGGCACACAGGGCCAACACCCGGCATCATGGTGTGGAGAGCGATCTCCTACACTGGCCGCACACCTCTGGTGATCGTCGAGGAGACACTGAATAGTGCACGGTACATCCAAACCGTCATCGAACCCATCGTTCTACCATTCCTAGACCGGCAAGGGAAATTGCTGTTCCAACAGGACAATGCACGTCCGCATGTATCCCGTGCTACCCAACGTGCTCTAGAAGGTGTAAGTCAACTACCGTGGCCAGCAAGATCTCCGGATCTGTCCCCCATTGAGCATGTTTGGGACTGGATGAAGCGTCGTCTCACGCGGTCTGCACGTCCAGCACGAACGCTGGTCCAACTGAGGCGCCAGGTGGAAATGGCGGCAAGCCGTTCCACAGGACTACATCCAGCATCTCTACGATCGTCTCCATGGGAGAATAGCAGCCTGCATTGCTGCAAAGGATGGATATACACTGTACTAGTGCCGACATTGTGCAAGCTGTGTTGCCTGTGTCTATGTGCCTTTGGTTCTGTCAGTGTGATCATGTGATGTATCTGACCCCAGGAATGTGTCATTTAAGTTTCCCCTTCCTGGGACAATGAATTCACGGTGTTCTTATTTCAATTTCCAGGAGTGTATTTAATACAACTGTAGATCGTCAGTAGTCAGTAGTGTATGTTCCCTCAGAACTGCATGGATGTCTGAAGGACATTTGCACAAACTACAAAGACACTATAGAATAGAGATAATCAGTAATTGTGATGTGATAGTGCCGTGGCCTACCACAGGGGAAGATCTTGCAGATGGCATCACACAAAGCTTAGAGCCAACTTAAAGACAATTAGAGCAAAATTGCAGATACTTTTAGACTTTCCGTAGTGGTTGAGAATGAAATATGATGCTGAAGGGTCTTGTGATGTCTAGGAAGACAAAATGTTCACCTCCGTCTACTGTCGCAAAACTGTGTGTGTGTGTGTTTCAGCTGAGTTGTTTTTGCTGAATTCATGACCTATACCAATGCGATCAGTTACTTTGGAGACTTTTGTAACACGGAGCAGCCGTTTTTAACAGTACCTAATGACATGAAGTTTGTCTATCGCTGTATCAATAGCACTAACCTACATATTTTCGCATGATAACACAGTACAGTCTTATAATCTGATAACTGCAGTAGTTTTTTCCAGGAAAGAATTGCATTGCAAAGTGGAGAATTTTCTTGAAGGACCTACGCACTATTAAATAGAAGGTGCTAAACTGTAGTAGGCTGCATGTTAATGTGACGGTGACAGTACCTGGCAAGCGTCCTTCTTCTCGTAGTAGGTGCACAACATGTTATCCTTGATGTGATCGCCGATGGACGACTTGCGGCAGAAGTCGTTGGAGATGACGCGGACCTCGGCTGCGAGGAGGAAGCGCGATAGTGGCTTGTCTTGCCCGACACGGCCCCAGCCTGCCACGATCGCGAGCTGGTCTGCGTAGTCCATCTCCACTGTGGGCACAGATGGCATCGAAGTGTCAGAGGAATTTGGCGGCGTCTGCTTGGACATGCTCTGCCACTGTGGACGACCAGGTGTGCGGTCAGAACTCCAAAGTCTTTCAGTATCCCTACACTGAATGTGCCTGGGGAGCAGTGACAAAAGGAATTCCACAGCGTTCAATTTTGGGTCAACTCCTATTGCTCATATGGGGTGTCGTACATAAAACTGGTATGCCTCACACCAGAGTTTCAACTCACCGTGAACTAACTAAAAAAAGAATAGATAATTGTAACGTTGAGAAACTTTTAGTTACCAGTTTATAATAGATACTGTAAATAGTGGCCATGGGCATCCAGGCATCGCTGATTTCGCTTGATGACGTTACCAGCAACACGCTGTAATTCTGCAAGTGTGATTTCTCTACTAACATTCTGTCTAAGATCGTCTATTGTGCAAAGATTGTCAGCATATACTTTGCTTTTTATTGTGCCCCATAAACAAAAATCACACAAAGTTACACTGCTGGCCATTAAAATTGCTACACCACGAATATGACGTGCTACAGACGCGAAATTTAACCGACAGCAAGAAGATGCTGTGATATGCAAATGATTAGCTTTTCAGAGCATTCACACAAGGCTGGCGCTGGTGGCGACACCTACAACGTGCTGACATGAGGAAAGTTTCCAACCGATTTCTCATACACAAAGAGCTGGTAACCGGCGTTGCCTGGTGAAACATTGTTGTGATGCCTCGTCGAAGAAGGAGAAATGCGTCCCATCAGGTTCCCGACTTTGACTGTAGCCTATCGCGATTGCGGTTTATCGTATCGCGACATTGCTGCTCGCGTTGGTCGAGATCGAACGACTGTTAGCAGAATATGGAACCGGTGGGTTCAAGAGGGTACTACGGAACGCCTTGCTGGATCCCAACGGCCTCGTATCACTAGCAGTCGAGATGACAGGTATCTTATCCGCATGGCTGTAACCGATCGTGCAGCCACGTCTCGATCCCTGAGTCGACAGATGGGGACGTTTGCAAGACAACAACCATCTGCACGAACAGTTCGACGACGTTTGCAGCACTATGAACTATCAGCTCGGAGACCATGGCTGTGGTTACCCTTGACCTTGCATCACAGACAGGAGCGCCTGCGCTGGTGTACTCAACGACGAACTTGGGTGCACGAATGGCAAAACGTCATTTTTTCGGATGAATCCAGGTTCTGTTTACAGCATCATGATGGTCACATCCGTGTTTGGCGACATCGCTGTAAATCCACATTGGAAGCGTGTATTCATCGTCGCCATAATGGCGTATCACCCAGCGTGATGGTACGGGGTGCCATTGGTTACACATCTCAGTCACCTCTTGTTCGCATTGACGGCACTTTGAACAGTGGACGTTACATTTCAGATTTGTTACTACCCGTGGCTCTACTCTTCATTCGATCCCTGCGAAACACAACATTTCAGCAGGATAATGCACGACCGCATGTTTTAGGTCCTGTACGGGCCTTTCTGGATACAGAAAATGTTCGACTGCTCCCTGGCCAGCACATTCTCCAGATCTCTCACCAACCTAAAACGTCTGGTCAATGGTGGCCGAGCAACCGGCTCGTCACAATACGCCAGTCACTACTCTTGATGAACTGTGGTATCGTGTTGAAGCTGCATGGGGAGCTGTACTTGCACACGCCATCCAAGCTCTGTTTGACTCAATGCCCAGTCGTATCACGGCCGTTATTACGGCCAGAGGTGTTGGTTCTGGGTACTGATTTCTGAGGATCTATGCACCCCAACTGCAGGAAAATGAAATCACATGTCAGTTCTAGTATAATATATTTGTCCAATGAATAGCCGTTTATCATCTGCATTTTTTCTTGGTGTAGCAGTTTATATGGCCAGTAGTGGAAGTCCAGCTACGTTGGGGACCAAGCCGTCTACTGGCAAGTCTGTCTTCAGGGAACATGTTCGTGATGTTTGGTTGGAATATCATTGCTCCATCTTGCTGGAATAGTAAATACAGCTTCTTTGCATCTATTAATTATGGAGAGAAAGAGCCTAAGATATTTAGATATGTGGCGCTCTTTAAAGTGTACCTGAAAAATATGGAACCAATAATTTCATGGAGGACAACGCACACCAAACACCTATCTTCTCTGAGCGAAGAGGCTCTTGATGCAGAATATGTGGGCGGTTCTGCGACCAGTATCTCAATTCTGAAAATTCACATAACCTGACAGATGAAACCAAGCCTCATCTGACATGAAGTAAAGCGAGGAATCTATGTAACCACTGGCAACTGACGTTTACTACCAGTTACAATAATGAATTCTTTTTGTGAACCTCACATTTCAACTCTTGCACTACACTCACACAATAAGCTTTCAATTTCGTATCTCTTAGTACACGATGTACAGGATACATCAACATGCAGCAGTAAACTGCTTACCGACTTGCGAGGACTTCTCGTAATGTCGATGAGAATTCTGTCTGTAGTTTCAGGGGTCCTCACTGTTGGTCACCTATTCCTCTGCACATACTGAACGGATCCTATAGACCTTGTACAGGTCTTGAATAGTGCTGGTCGTGGGGAGTTTCTACCAGTACACTTTGCTTGAAACATTTCTTTACATTCCTTGATGGAGCCTACCTTTCATGAAACATTAAATTCGCTGTTCTAAGGCAAACTAGCCAGTTACTGTAACAAATCAACAATATGAGCTTCTCACAGCGACTGATGCACGAACGCACAGCTGTACTCTACTTACCGACGAAATACAGTTTAGCTTAGAGACAGTGTTTTCACTTCACAAGAAATTTGACTAGAGATGATTAACTAGTCTGAGGTGTGTTGCATTTGTGTGGAACACCTTGTATTTGTGAATGATATTCCACTTCACTTTCGTCAAGCAAATTGATACTTTTGCAGTAAATGCTACTGTTGTAATAAAATCCTTTAGAGAAAACGCTACAAAAGAAATTGTTGATGAGAATTTTCAAAAAATGATAACGTGATTTTCTGAAGATGGGCTCTCCCTACATATTGAGAAAGCACGCTACATTCAGTTCTGTACAACAAATAGAGTCATACCAGCACGTGATGTGGTACATAGACAGGTCTTAGTCTAACTGAGAATCTTAGATACAAACAAATCAACCTTGTAACATATTTTGCAATATTTCTACTCAATAACGTCTTATGGATTAATTTTCTGAGGTGACTCATCACTTAGAAAGAAAGTATTGATTGAAGAAAAGCAAACAGTAAGGATAATACATGATATCATTGGAAATCATCTCGCAGAGACCTCTACTTCTAGGTAGGTATTTTAAGCGTATCCTCACAATGTAACTATTCACTAATCAAGTTCGAAAAAAATCTGTCTTAATTTGAAAACAATAATGATGTCAATATCTACAAGAAGAAGAAAAAATGTTCATTAGTCTATCATGTAAAAATTGTAAGTAAATCGTTCAACTTCATCTGTACGAAAATCTGAAGAACATTTTGAGATATTTGTTAACAACGTTTCCCCTTTATATATTACATACAAATTAATATATTAAAAATTGATAGTCTCTGTCAGTCTGAATGTTCATTAGATTATTGTGTAAGAATTTGAAATGGATCAGTCAAGAACTTTTCATGATTTGTGGTAACAAAGTTTCCCTTTTATGTATAACACACACACACAAAGATGAAGAAAATACATGCTTAGTTTACAAGTACATGAATCAATTCTTAAGTACTCTTGACTTATAAATGCGGACAATGTAGTTAACATGGCGTTTAGCTATCTCAGTTTGTTGGTGAGTCATCAAGGCCATTATATATATACTACAACAAAGTTAAATGTAAAATGGAATGAAAAGAACATCAAAAACTTGTTTGACGTACCTTCATGAAAAACTTGCACTGTGGAGTGAAAGGTACAATGGCTAAGCAGCAAGATGAAGCCGCCTTATTAACGAGGAGCCGTTGACATTAAGCAGAACTCTGCATGAATGTAGTTTCTTGCCAGTTTGAACATATTTTATGGGTGGTACTAGATATACTGTATGTAGACTCGACAGTGAAGTGCGTATGTGAAGCAAAGCTGACAAAGAATTTTAATTTTGTAAACTATAACACACCAATAGAGAAGGCTGGTTTTATACCAGGAACGAGCTGCTGTGATCAGATCTCTTATTTACAACCTACATGGAGAGAGGATTCCAGGAACAACTCGAAGCATCCGCAGAATGGAAGGAATGACCAATATTCAAAGCATATCAGCTTATTCCTTCCATCTACACAACGAGGTGTTCAGCAACAGATTTTTCCAAGTAACCTCAATGGAACATCAAGTATCTTCCATAGCCTACAAAATGAGCTACCACAGGGATCTGTACTAGCTCCTCGACTAGCTCCTGCACCACCGTATAAAGACAAGCCACTGTTTCAAGTTGTTTCCAAAAATCTCGACAAGTACTTAACCAATGCACTTCACATTTTTACGCGATATTCTAATAAACATTCGGGCAACACTGCCTACGGTTTTATTAATATATGTGGCACACAAATATCTATTTAAAATCTATAATATTATACAGACAAGCTGATATTTAATATTGTTACCAAAAATCTCTAGAAGTTCTTGACCAATTTATTTGAGATCTTTATATGATATTCTAAAAAACATTTGGACAGACATAGGTTACATATTTTATAATATACATGGTATGTAAATATATGTATAGTAATACACACAGAGCAAATGTTGATAACAAAAATCTCAAAAAGTTCTTTACCGATTCACCTCAAATGTTTACATGATTAACAAATCTTTGGGCAGGATAGACATAGATTACATATGTGTATATATGTATAGAGGATGATTATAATTAAACTTTCAAAATGCTGTAGAGATAACACCGCTGGTCAGAATGATGTCAAATTGCAACGGAATATTATCGGAGAATGGGGAAAACGTAAGGCAGAAGGAGAAAAATAATGCGAAAATTGATCAACAGATGGCGCTGAATGTGTCAGAATACGTAAATGAAAATACCTGTCATGCGCACGACCCACTGAAGTTGGTATAAACGCGCCGGGTACACTGCTTTTCCTCCTTTCGCGTCTGCGACGTTCGCCATGACTGTCTCAATGCAGGATTGCGCTCTGCCTGTAAGGCTGCGTTACAAGAATGATGACTGTGCACACTTCGCTCTGCGAAAGTTCCGGCCACTGAAACGTTTGGAACAAGGCATTTATCCGATGACTGCCATGGGTATGGAGAAAATGATTCGGAAATTCGAAAAGACATGTTCTTTTACTGTGCAACCTGATAGAGGGAGGAAACGAACTGATTCGACCAGAATGAGATTTTCACTCTGCAGCGGAGTGTGCGCTGGTATGAAACTTTCTGGCAGATTAAAACTTTGTACCGGACCGAGACACGAACTCGGGACCTTTGCCTTTTGCGTGCAAGTGCTCCACCACTTGAGCTACCCAAGCACAATTCACAGCTTCAACTCACTTTAATTGCGTTGAAAAATCAGTGTTCTTCTAAGTTAAGTGATAGACTATTCATAGAAAAATAATCAATAACTTGTCTGAATATTTAATATATCTCTCTTTAACGATGCTCTTCTAGTGGCATCGATTATAGTGCACACATCATTTTGTCTTGTCAGTATAAGATGAGAAATCTGTTTCACATAGCAAGCACAGAAGCAGACTCAATACAGCAATGAACCCCATGGCTCACTAGTAGTCAGAAGAAATGCGAAGGTGAAGAACCGTGGATGGCTATGGGGAAGATAGGTGCACTAAGTGAAGGAAACCTACCGAGAAAAAAAAAGTGTATGAAAATCAAGGGCTTAGACGGCAAGCCAGAAATAAACAAGGAAGGGCAGGTTGATGGGTGGAAGGAATTTACAGGAGGGCCGTATAAAAGACGTAAACTTGAAGACAACATTCCAGAGAGGCAAGAGGATAAGACGAAGTAGATGAACACGACATGGGAGATACGACACTGAGAGAAGCACTTGAGAGAACGCTGAGGGATCGTAGACGAAACAAAGCGACTGGAGTAGATATCCCCTCAAATTCTTAAGATCCATGACAAAACTGTACATGAGAAAAGTGTAATATCGCCAGACGCCAAGAAGAACGTAATAACCCCAATACCAAGAAGTCATATGCTGAAAGTTGCGAGTGTTACTGGACTGTAACGGTCTTAAGTGTTAGTTTCCTTTCAGATTCGACGTGATGAGCTGACGTTAGTCAAGAATGCCATGAAGCCGACAAAGGCCCCGTTATCAACACCTGACAGAGTGAACGAGATCGTGTAACAGGGCTACGAGAAGCTGCATGTTCCTTCTGCGATATTGCAGAACGATTGGCAGGGATGTAGGCACTGTACATGTTTGCTGGCAGCGCTGGTCACGAGAATGTACAGCTGAAAGAAGACCGGGCTCCAGAGTGAAGACCATCGTGTTCGGGGTATGGCTGTGGCGCACTATACTGCATCTTCAACAGAAATTTGAGGATCAGTTGGCACCACAGTGGCATAAAACTGTTACAAATCGGTTACTTCGAGGACAGCTCCGAGCTAGATGCCCTGTAGCGTGGATTCCACTGACCACAAACCACCGCCATTTGCGACTTCAGTGGTGACAAGCGAGATCTCATTGGAGGGAAGAGTGGCGGTCTGTTGTGTTTTATGATGCAAGCTGCTTCTGCCCAGGTGCCAGTGACAGCAGCGTGTTAGTTAGAAGAGGACCAGTTGAGGGCCTGCAACCAATCTCTCTGCGTGACAGACATGGGAACTACACCGGGAGTTATGGTCTGGTGTGCAATTTCGTATTACAGGAGCACTCTCTTAATTATTCCACGCACCCTGATTGCAAAATTGCACGTCAATCTGGTGATTCGACCTGTTGTCATTGATGAACAGCATTCTAGGGGATGTTTTCCAGCAGGATAACGCTCGCCCGCATGCCGCTGCTAAACGAACATACTCTACAGAGTGTCGACATGTTGCCTTGGATCGCTTGATAATCCGATCCGTCCCCAACCGAACACATTCGCGACATCATCGGCCGACAACCCCAATGTCTTCTCTAATTAGCATTAACTGTCCTTGTATTGACAGACCGTGTGCAACAGGCACGGAACTCCATCAAACAAACTGACATGCAGCACCTGTACAGCCCAACACATACACGTTCGCATGCTTGCACTCAATATTCTGGCGGTTTCGCCGGTTATTAATGAACCAGCATTTCACATACCATTAACCTGTCCTCTTGCACCATTAATCATAAAATATGTTACTCAGACAAGTGTAATCCTGAAATGTCATTACTCTACATTAATTACTTCTGAGTGTTGGATTTTTTCTGTCACTGTATACAGTTCCGCGCTCAGGGAATGCGAGTTAGGGGAGGAGATATAGAATTCTGCTGTGCCGCTCATGGCAATGTACTAGTGGAGAGGTGGTCTGCCGTTGCCTTCCCCTGACCTATTATGAAATTTTATTAGAGTATCTGTACGGTGTGGGTGACAGTGAAGAGTGCTCGTGCAGTGTAGAGTTGGGTGTGAATTTGTCTAGTGTTACTATTTTCCAGCTTATTTACAACTAACATGCGCACAAGCTTACACGTACCGTGCTGTTTATTTACAAGTGCATTCTATATTTCCTGCAAGGAAACGAAGAGAACGAGCCTGATTAGTAGAAAGCAATTCCTGGTCACTGGATTGGAAGGCGATATCCTATTCCATGGCCTGCGAGGTCACCTGACCTGAATCCCCTTGACTATTTCCTATGGGGATATCTAAAGTCACTTGTGTATGAGACCCCATTGGACGGAGATGGAATTAGTTGCTATAATTGTTCGTGCCTGTGATTTGATTCGAAACACACCGAGGATATTTGTCAGGATGCGTCAGAATCTTGTTCACCGATGTCAAGCTTGCATTAAAATTCATTGCTGTCAGTTTCAACACATTTTGTAAGATATAATGCAAATGGTACGTCCACAGTGGCAATGATGTTATTGCAGTTAACTGTAAATAATGTAAATAAAAAAGTATACATCACATTTCATTCCTATTGTCTCCTTAAGCTGGCTTCTCTGACCCCAGATTCCCTGTCTCAAATTGTTCAGTCGTATATATATATGGTGTTACAAAAAGGTACAGCCACACTTTCAGGAAACATTCCTCACACACAAAGAAATAAAATATGTTATGTGGACATGTGTCCGGAAACGCTTACTTTCCATGTTAGAGCTCATTTTATTACTTCTCTTCAAATCACATTAATCATGGAATGGAAACACACAGCAACAGAACGTACCAGCGTGACTTAAAACACTTTGTTACAGGAAATGTACAAAATGTCCTCCGTTAGCGAGGATACATGCATCCACCCTCCATCGCATGGAATTCCTGATGCGCTGGTGCAGCCCTGGACAATGGCGTATTGTATCACAGCCGTCCACAATACGAGCACGAAGAGTCTCTACATTTGGTACCGGGGTTGCGTAGACAAGAGCTTTCAAATGCCCCCATAAATGAAAGTCAAGAGGTTTGAGGTCAGGAGAGCATGGAGGCCATGGAATTGGTCCGCCTCTACCAATCCATCGGTCACCGAATCTGTTGTCGAGAAGTGTACGAACACTTCGACTGAAATGTGCAGGAGCTCCATCGTGCATGAACCACATGTTGTGTCGTACTTGTAAAGGCACATGTTCTAGCAGCACAGGTAGAGTATCCCGTATGAAATCATGATAACGTGCTCCATTGAGCGTAGGTGGAAGAACATGGGGCCCAATCGAGACATAACCAACAGTGCCTGCCCAAACGTTCACAGAAAATCTGTGTTGATGACGTGATTGCACAATTGCGTGCGGATTCTCGTCAGCCCACACATGTTGATTGTGAAAATTTGCAATTTGATCACGTTGGTATGAAGCCTCATCCGTAAAGAGAATATTTGCACTGAAACGAGGATTGACACACTGTTGGATGAACCATTCGCAGAAGTGTACCCGTGGAGGCCAATGAGCTGCTGATAATGCCTGCACACGCAATACATGGCACGGAAACAACTGGTACTCCAGTAGCACTCTCCATACAGTGACGTGGTCAACGTTAGCTTGTACAGCAGCAACTTCTCTGACGCTGACATTAGGGTTATCGTCAACTGCGCGAAGATTTGCCTCGTCCATTGCAGGTGTCCTCGTCGTTCTAGGTCTTTCCCAGTCGCGAGTCATAGGCTGGAATGTTCCGTGCTCCCCGATCAATTGCTTCGAACATCTTCCTGTCGGGACACCTTCGTTCTGGAAATCTGTCTCTATACAAACGTACCGCGCCACGGCTATTGCCCCTTGCTAATCCATACATCAAATGGGCATCTGCCAACTCCGCATTTGTAAACATTGCACTGATTGCAAAACCACGTTCGTAATGACACTAACCTGTTGATGCTACGTACTGATGTGCTTGATGATAGTACTGTAGAACAATGAGTCGCATGTCAGCGCAAGCACCGAAGTCAACATTACCTTCCTTCAATTGGGCCAACTGGCGGTGAATCGGAGAAGTACAGTTCATACTGACGAAACTAAAATGAGCTCTAACATGGAAATTAAGCGTTTCCGAACACATGTCCACATAATATCTTTGCTTGATTTGTGTGTGTGGAACGTTTCCTGAAAGTTTGGCCGTACCTTTTTGTAATACCATATATTGTGTATTAAAAAGTATATAGCCTATGTCTGCCCAAATGTTCCTTAGGAAATCGTGTAGAAATCTGAAGTAAATCAGCGCATTACAAACAAACAAACAAACGGATAGTCTTCTTTATATATAGAAGTCATAATTATATATAGAGGCATCAAGAAATAGTTAGTGTGGTATTGGCGTTTAAGAACTGTAGAGGGAGACCTAGGCGATACTTCAATAAGCTGGTTCAAGGTTCTGTAGGTTTCTAACTCATTCAAAGGAAAAGATTCGTGCATACAAACATACTAGCGTTGAAAGCCACAAGAGGCCAGTTTTCGGTATAAAGGACCACAACTTCCAGTGCAGGTTATAGCAGGTGTGTTATTTCAGCTTTGTGTTAAGGTGAATAAAATATAAAAGGGCTTTTTGTTTCTGAGCATCGAATTGTTCGAATGGCTCTGAGCACTATGGAACCGCGCGACTGCTGCATTCGAAGGTTCGAATCCTGCCTGGGGCATGGATGTATGTGGTGTCCTTAGGTTAGTTAGGTTTAAGTAGTTCTAAGTTCTAGGGGACTGATGACCACACCTGCGACAAAACGTGGCTGCACCACTACACTCCTGAATCCAAACTAGCCAGCAAGGAGTGGTGGAGGAAAGGGGAGGGAGCCCCAGTGAAAGCCAAGACTCGAATGTCAGCTGGAAAGGCTCTTTCAGTCATTTTCTCAGATCAGTGAGGCATTTCGCTCATTGATTTTTTTGCATGAGGAACGCACAGTCGATGCTGTGTACTACTGCGAGGTGTTGAAGAATGCGAGGGATGCGTATAGCAACGAAAGACGAGACCAACCGACTTGACAGGTCATCCTCCTCTATGACAATGCCAGGCTCCGTACAGTCTCCAAACGACAGGAACTTGATGATCCTCCTTACAGCCAGGGCCTGTCACCCTGTGATTTCCATTTGCGTATACCGCTTAAAGAAGATCTGAAAGGGCACGGATTTGAAGATGACGAGGGCGTGGAGGAATTCGTATGCCGTCGACTCCTGACGCAACCAGCTTTATTCCACAGTGCTGTAATAAGAAATTATCCTTATCGTCGGAAAAAAGGAATTCCTATATCGGGAATCTATGTGAAAAAATATATCGTAACAACCTTTTGCTTTTCAATAAATTAATTTAAAACAAAATAAAATCCTGTTTATATTTGATTCAGTGTCGGAGAAGAGACAGCAATCACAGAAGAGGCGTGTAGCCTTACCGTTTTGCGGCAGACAGATGGGGGCCACCTGGTCGTTGAAGGGGACGGACTGCGCCAGCCTGATGAGGGCCACATCGTTGATGTCGTGCAGGAAGTCTCGGTCGAAGTCCTCATGCACGATGATCCGGTCGACGCGTGGCAGTACTCGTTGAAGGGACAGCAAGTCGTTGATACCCAACATCACCGAGATGTTCTTCGGACTGACCCTGCATGAGCACACATTTTTGTCAGTCTGTGGTTGTAATCCGATATTTAATGCTATCAAACTTGCAAACACTGTATTAGACGTGCACAGACCCTCACTCGGGTCTCACTGCCCCGTCTCTTCTCTTTGCCCAAAGCACCAAATTGTGATGGTGAAAAGTTACACCTTCACTCATTGTCTACTTCGCAGTTCAGAGCCAAACATTAATACTCATTTTAATCCGTGTTAATTGGATATACTGAAGCAACAAAGGATGCCTATCGACACGAAAAAAAAAAGCGCAGCTCATTCCCGTTTTCAAGAAGGGCCGTATGACTGACGTACGTAATTATAGGTCAATGTTGCTGACGTCACTTTATTGTATTAGGCTGGAGCATAAGTTCGCAGTGTTTTTCCATACGGTTACCAAACAAAACCTTCACTATTTACAACAGTCTGCCAACGCTGGAGTAACTTTTCAATTCCGCGACTGTACAAATCAAGTGGTTTTCAAGCGAAGAACTCGTCGTGCCATGTTCGGATCGCATTTTCATATGGAAGGGGAGTTCCTTGAAAGTTGTTTGATAGAAAGCGGAAGAGGTGAAAATCTGAGGAAGCAAGCGCAGGTGAATGTGGTGGGTTCAGAATAACTTCCCTACCAAAAGCCCCCACAATCTTTTTTGTCAGTCTAGCTGAATGCGGGCAGCCATTATCGCAGGGTAACATCACTTCACCAAGTCTTCCTGGTCATTGTTCTTGGACTGCATCTGCATGACGTCTCAGTTATTAACAATAAATGTCAGAAGTGATGGTTACACCTCGGTGAAGCAATTCGTGATAGACCACATTGTCGCTGTCCCACCAAATGCATAACATTATCTTTTGCGATGCGCACAGGTCTTTGTGCAGGGAGATGCTGCTTTGTTAGTGCTAAGTTATTCCTCCCTTTTCCTTACATTAGCATAACGACAGTTGTTCACGAGCCAATTGATGACAATCAAGCAGAGATGCACACATGGCCACCCACTGTATTGTGCGATTTTGGCTTAGACTAAATGCATGCAATTGTCGCACGACGGTGGAACGATCGCATTTCATCAGATTTGCCAGTTCTAGAGTACACAGAGGTGGATCTTTATGGATTAATGCGTTCAAGCGATCTTCATCAAACCCCGTAAGTTTTCCTGAACGTGGGGAGTCTCTAAAGGCAAAACGATCGTCCTTAAAACGAGAAGACCATTTTCTTGCCGTGCTCTGTTCATGCAATTACTCCACACACGGTGCAAATGTTTCTGGGTGCTTCAACTGTTGTCATCCAACTACTGACCTCAAACAGAAGACTAGGTCAGAATGGTCCAATTTCTCTAATTGCCACTCAATTTTCCAGCGCCCACAGCTTCACTCACTACGTCCACAATATGTAAGGCCAAATAGTAACAGTGAACTAAAAAAAATGTAAATAGATAAATATAACCATAGCAACCGGAATAAGAACATGCAAAACAGAAGCTCTACGAACTTATGCGACAACCTAATACACACATCAAAAAAAGTTTTGTATAACCTCGGTTCCGAAGCTTCCGGAAACTGTACAGAAAATTGGAACAGAAATCAATATAAACATCATTTCCGCCATTTTTATTGCTCATGAAAACCACACATTGCATGTTGTACGACTATACATCGAGACCTTCAGAGGTGGTGGTCCAGATTGCTGTACACACCGGCACCTCTAATACCCAGTAGAACGTCCTCTTGTAATGATGCATGCCTGTATTCGTCGTGGCATACTATCCACAAGTTCATCAAGGCACTGTTGGTCCAGATTGTCCCATTCCACAACGGCGATTCGGCGTAGATCCCTGAGAGTGGTTGGTGGGTCACGTCGCCCATAAACAGCCCTTTTCAATCTATCCCAAGAATGTTTGATAGGGTTCATGTGTGGAGAACATGGGGGCCACTCGAGTCGAGAGATGTCATTACCCTGAAGGAAGTGATTCACAAGATGTGCACGATGATGCGTGAATCGTCTTCCATGAAGACGAATGCCTCGCCAATTTTCCTGCGATATGGTTGCACTATCGGTCGGAGGATGGAATTCACTTATCGTATTAGGTTAACTGAAATACCAGCATTCACTTTTAATAACGTTTGTTTTATCTAAAAAGCTATCACAGCTTTCGTATGAAAAATTCGGAGGCATTACTCTTCAACACGCCCTCTTGGAAGTACTATATTGCGTGTACATAGGAAAAGAACGCCACTCCTGTACACTTACATTATTCCTTCCAGACCTGAATTTTTTTGTAGAGAGAGGAAATTTTTTAATGCTCTCATGTTTTTAAATCAAGATTTATTCAAATATGTGTATCTATTTTCGAAAAAAGTTTGTGCACATGGATCGTTTTCATGGACTAAAATAATTAATTTTGATGTATTCATTGTTGTAATAAAGAAACTGACCGTTCAATAAAAACCATGGAAAATAACAATAATACCATTCAATTATTCAACGGAATGTAACTAAACAAACACTTTCGTATATTCCGCTGGCTGTACTGCACTGCTTAATTTGCTTGTCAATATTTTTATAGTGATGCACAATAGGTGTCAGCACCTGGGTAGGATGAAAAGATGGGCGTTCGCAAATGCGTTCGTGAGGTTTCCATGAGGAAAAATAGTTGTGTTGCTCCTAAAACACAGAAAAATTCATGTACGCAATTGTAGAGAGTGGGTCTGAACGGGCGATATGTGAGAAACTGCTGGAAACAAGAACTACCATAAAATATACAGGAGCTTCCATCCGAAGCGTACTGAAGTGGAATGACCACATAAAACAAATAGCAGGAAAAACAGATGCCAGGCTGATAGTCATGGGAGGAATTTTAAAGAAATGTAATTAATCCACGAAAGAGGAGAGTAACAGGGTTGGATTAATTTCAAGAACCTACCTAAAAAGAGCACTAGGTTTCTCAAAGACAACAAGATCTAGACTAGTGTACCTGCTAGCAAGAGAGACATTCCTAATTGAAGACATCAGACTTCGATATATGATGTCACACACCAGGGCTTCCAGAAAGCAACTGAAGATCATGGAGGACAAACGAGAAAAAATATGGCCGGAGTTTTATGGCACCGAAGCAATGACCAACCGCTCATGGACAGCACCAAACTTCGAACAGCGACATGTCGTAACTAGACTTTCTATTCACGGCTTTCATCATCCAATTTGCAAAAACAAAGCTTATACGACCCAACCGCAACATGTGTATGTGAACTGTGTAACGAAGCCTGTGAACGATATCACATAGAACTGTGCAGTAAAAGAGTGAAATCGATAAATGAATATGCAGAAATGTAAAATGTAAATGTAAAATGTTAAGCAAAGTAACTGTATATTGCTACTTGGCTGCAATTTTATTAAATAAATTAATTTCAAGAAATATACGAGATCCAACGAAGAGCGGTGCATTGCGTCACGGGTTCGTTGAGTCGGGACAAGAGTAGTGCGGAGATGCTCAACAGACTCAAGTGGCAAACGCTACAAGGGAGTTGTGCATCACGGAAACCTTTACTACTGAAATTGAGAGAGCGTGCGTCCCGGGAAGATTCGGACAAGTACTACTTTCTCTCGTACTCCTCTCTGGAAATGACCACAGCGTTAAAATCATTCTTCCTTGCACCATTCACTAATGGAGCAGGGAATGAGGGAACAGATTGGTACCAGACAGATAGATATAGATGGATATAGATGGACACATAGATGTAGAATGAGTTGGAATCGCTTCATTTACAGCATAACGCAAGTCCGTGGTGTTTTGTTTTGTGGATAATAACGGAAATGAAAGAAATCGGTGTGGCACATAACCTACACCTCAGAAAAATGGCAATGTAGCTGTGGGAGCTTAACGTTCCCATCTGATGAGAGGATCGGTATCAATGGCGTCACTTGTTCTGATTCAACGAGACACCGTTGACTGGTTTGAAAATTGGCCCCAGAGAGCAGCGCACAATCTGAAGATCTGGAGCTGTGCCCGCATCTCGTGGTCGTGCGGTAGCGTTCTCGCTTCCCACACCCGGGTTCCCGGGCTCGATTCCCGGCGGGGTCAGGGATTTTCTCTGCCTCGTGATGGTTGGGTGTTGTGTGATGTCCTTAGGTTAGTTAGGTTTAAGTAGTTCTAAGTTCTAGGGGACTGATGACCATAGATGTTAAGTCCCATAGTGCTCAGGGCCATTTGAAATCTGGAGCTGTCTGAAACTATATCTTCTTCAGCTATGATGAAAATTACTTTCACCATTCAATTTCAAATCTGAGACCTTCCAGTCCTGTGTTAGTGCACTAACACGTATTAAAGACCACGGTTGCACAAACTGATACAACAATGAGGTAAAAAAAGTCATGCAATACCTCCCAATATCGTGTCGGACCTCATTTTGCACGGCATGGACTCAGTAAGTCGTTGGAAGTTCGCTGCAGAAATATTGAGCCATGCTGCATCTATAGCGATCCATAACTGCGAAGGTGTTGCCGCTGCAGAATCTCGTTCACGAATTGACCTCTCCATTATGTCCAATGGGACTCATGTCGGCGAACTGTCCAGAATGTTCATCACACCAGTCGCGAAGAACTGTGGGCCAATGACGTGGCGCATTGTCACCCATAAGAATTTCATCGTTATTTGGGAACACGAAGTCTATGAATGGCTGCAAAAGGTCTCTAAGCAGCCGAAAATAACCAGGACCCCGTCCATTCTATGTAAACGCAGCCCGTACCATTATGAAGCCATACCAGCTTGCACAGTGCCGTGTAGACAACTTGGGTCCATGGCTTCATGGGGTCTGCGCCACACTCGAACCCTGCCATCAGCTCTTACCAACTGAACTCCTGACTCGTCTGACTACGCCGCGGTTTTCTAGTCGTATAGTGTCCAACCGATGACGTCATAAGCTCAGGAGAGGCGATGCACGTGAGGTTGCGCTATTAGCAAAGGCATTTGAGTCCGTCGCCTGCTGCCTATTAACGCCAAATTTCGCCACACTGTCCTAAGCTGATACGTTCGTCATACGTCCTACATTGATTACTGCGGTTGTGTCATGTGGTGTTACACGTCTGTTAGCACTGACAACTCTACGCGAACTGCTGCTCTCGGTTGTTAAGTGAAGGCCGTCAGCTTCTGCGCTGTCCGTGGTAAGAGGTAATGTCTAAAATTTTGTATTCTCGGCACACTCTTGAGACTGTAGATTTCGGAATGTTGAATTCCCTAACTAAATCCGAAATGGAATGTCCCATTCGTCTATCTCCAACTACCATTTCGTGTTCGAAATCTGTTAGTTCCTGTCGTGCGGCCATTATCACATCGAAAACCTTTTCTCTTCAACAGCTTAGCACAAATGACAGCTCCACCAATGCACTGCCCTTTATGACTTGCGTACGAGATACACTCCTGGAAATGGAAAAAAAGAACGCATTGACACCGGTGTGTTAGACCCACCATACTTGCTCCGGACACTGCGAGAGGGCTGTACAAGCAATGATCACACGCACGGTACAGCGGACACACCAGGAACCGCGGTGTTGGCCGTCGAATGGCGCTAGCTGCGCAGCATTTGTGCACCGCCGCCTTCAGTGTCAGCCAGTTTGCCGTGGCATACGGAGCCCCATCGCAGTCTTTAACACTGGTAGCATGCCGCGACAGCGTGGACGTGAACCGTATGTGCAGTTGACGGACTTTGAGCGAGGGCGTATAGTGGGCATGCGGGAGGCCGGGTGGACGTACCGCCGAATTGCTCAACACGTGGGGCGTGAGGTCTCCACAGTACATCGATGTTGTCGCCAGTGGTCGGCGGAAGGTGCACGTGCCCGTCGACCTGGGACCGGACCGCAGCGACGCACGGATGCACGCCAAGACCGTAGGATCCTACGCAGTGCCGTAGGGGACCGCACCGCCACTTCCCAGCAAATTAGGGACACTGTTGCTCCTGGGGTATCGGCGAGGACCATTCGCAACCGTCTCCATGAAGCTGGGCTACGGTCCCGCACACCGTTAGGCCGTCTTCCGCTCACGCCCCAACATCGTGCAGCCCGCCTCCAGTGGTGTCGCGACAGGCGTGAATGGAGGGACGAATGGAGACGTGTCGTCTTCAGCGATGAGAGTCGCTTCTGCCTTGGTGCCAATGATGGTCGTATGCGTGTTTGGCGCCGTGCAGGTGAGCGCCACAATCAGGACTGCATACGACCGAGGCACACAGGGCCAACACCCAGCATCATGGTGTGGGGAGCGATCTCCTACACTGGCCGTACACCTCTGGTGATCGTCGAGGGGACACTGAATAGTGCACGGTACATCCAAACCGTCATCGAACCCATCGTTCTACCATTTCTAGACCGGCAAGGGAACTTGCTGTTCCAACAGGACAATGCACGTCCGCATGTATCCCGTGCCACCCAACGTCCTCTAGAAGGTGTAAGTCAACTACCCTGGGCAGCAAGATCTCCGGATCTGTCCCCCATTGAGCATGTTTGGGACAGGATGAAGCGTCGTCTCACGCGGTCTGCACGTCCAGCACGAACGCTGGTCCAACTGAGGCGCCAGGTGGAAATGGCGGCAAGCCGTTCCACAGGACTACATCCAGCATCTCTACGATCGTCTCCATGGGAGAATAGCAGCCTGCATTGCTGCGAAAGGTGGATGTACACTGTACTAGTGCCGACATTGTGCATGCTGTGTTGCCTGTGTCTATGTGCCTGTGGTTCTGTCAGTGTGATCATGTGATGTATCTGACCACAGGAATGTGTCAATAAAGTTTCCCCTTCCTGGGACAATGAATTCACGGTGTTCTTATTTCAATTTCCAGGAGTGTATTACGGCCGTCTGTATATGTGCATATCACTGTCCCATGACTTCTGTCACTTCAGTGTAATTCAGACGAACATTCAAATTGAGGCTCCACAATCGTTTATCTTTCAATGAAAAAGACAAGAACTGAGTAAAGTAATGAAATTTGTAGTGAAGGAACGATAGGCGTTTTGAGTAACGTATTATCGATGGCCAGATCAAGGAGAGGAGTGGGGGGAGGAGACTTCTTGGGTATTCACCTTAAGTAATTTATCAAAACCACAAAAAACTTAAATAATTATGGTTCAACGGAGTTTGAATTCCAGTCCCGCACCATAACTACTACGCTACCACGCTTCATGAAATCTACAGCCCGTCAGATCTGCTATCTTCGTTGCTATTAGTCCATATGAACCTCCTTCAGGTCAGAACAAGGATGTGCCTAAATTTCACCCTCCACCAGCTTTTCAAAATGCCTCCCATAATTAAAGAAGGACATTCCTTCTGTCTCATTTTGCGTATCTGTCAGAACTTCCTAAAGTGCGTCTCCTTTTATACGCGGTTCAAATACGCATCCGTCTAATCCCAAAATTTATGGAAAATGCCGAGTTGGTTGAAGCTGCCCATTTCTCGCATCGCCCTTCCCCAACGCAATTTTGTGCTTCGACTCTAAGGATCTCGACATCAACCGGACACTAAACCCTGATATTTCTTTATTTCCTGACTTGGAAGTTCTCTCTATCCCATGTTTTATGTATCTGCAAGGATTATTTCGCATCTATTGCAATATGAATCACTGACCACTTGCAGGTCTTGAAACGCAGGCCAACAATTTCATTCTAGGTATTGTCATCTCAATCATTTTCTGAAAAGAAAAACAACCTTCCTTTGGCTTACCTTCTGACGAACAGGAAACAAAGCTACTCTCTGTGCATACGTTTACTGTCATTGTTCAATGGAAAAATTAGCGTTACTCGGTGCGTATACAATACGCGGTACGAATATGTTCCAAAAAGTTGCGTGCGAAAATGCGATTTCTTTCAGTGGTCGTATCTTGAGTTCCGTTGATCACAGAGATAAGTGGTCAAGTGTTTTGGATAGCCCTTCATCTAGGGACTAGTTGTCTAGCGACTAGTTGCGTACATCTCGGAAGACCAGGCATACTGTAGCTATCCTTAAGTACACGGTCAAAATGAAAAAAAAAAACATTGTGTACTTCCTCCAGCCACGAAGAATTGAGAAAATTGGTTGAATCTTTTGAATAAGGTGTGGTGTAGGGTGGACCTTAGGCGGGTTATGAAAGCACCATTTGTTCATAAGCGGTTCTCGAGAAAACCCCAGGAACAGTGATTTTTGGGTACGAGAAGTACCAATTATAGGAGTGTCCACATCAATAATATCTATTCATGACAGATCATCGAAATTTATAGGATATTCTCTTAAGGTGATGTTCTCGGGGAACCTTGAAACTTTTGTTCGATATCATTACCTGTTACTGAGATACAGATGTTCAAAGTTACCATACTTATGTACGTATTATCCGATCCGAGGCGTAAATGCAGTTTTAACTGACTTAGTGGTCACATAGCAAGATTTCTAGGATAATCGAAAGAATTCTGAGGCCATAAATCTATGCTTATAGTCAGCATTTCTCACTAATATAACTTTATGTCTCTGTATAATGGGCTCTTTACGCATTTACAGATATGCCCGAAGTGGAACAGTAGTGACCGAAATGGTCTAAAAAAAGGGTCTTAGCATGCCTGAAAAGTAGATAACATAACTGCCGAAAATTATGTAAAACTGGAAACACTGCAATTGAGTAAAATATTTCTAATAGCCCATTTACTGTTTTAAGATGCAAATCATAAACCAGGCGTTTTCGAATTGCGATCGGTGAGCTAAGTATCCAGAAAAAAATGTACAGCAAACGATTTTGCATTTGCCTTATACTATGCTAATTAAAACAATCATACAGAGCGTGAAATCAAATTACAAAAAGTAAGCATTATTCAATAAATTTTTAAATACATTTTTTATACATATACCAGTAGATACGATGGCAAAAGGATTCAGAAAAGAAAAACATTACGAACTACACTCCTGGAAATTGAAATAAGAGCACCGTGAATTCATTGTCCCAGGAAGGGGAAACTTTATTGACACATTCCTGGGGTCAGATACATCACATGATCACACTGACAGAACCACAGGCACATAGACACAGGCAACAGAGCATGCACAATGTCGGCACTAGTACAGTGTACATCCACCTTTCGTAGCAATGCAGGCTGCTATTCTCCCATGGAGACGATCGTAGAGATGCTGGATGTAGTCCTGTGGAACGGCTTGCCATGCCATTCCACCTGGCGCCTCAGTTGGACCAGCGTTCGTGCTGGACATGCAGACCGCGTGAGACGACGCTGCATCCGGTCCCAAACATGCTCAATGGGGGACAGATCCGGAGATCTTGCTGCCCAGGGTAGTTGACTTACACCTTCTAGAACACGTTGAGTGGCACGGGATACATGCGGACGTGCATTGTGCTGTTGGAACAGCAAGTTCCCTTGCCGGTCTAGGAATGGTAGAACGATGGGTTCGATGACGGTTTGGATGTACCGTGCACTATTCAGTGTCCCCTCGACGATCACCAGAGGTGTACGGCCAGTGTAGGAGATCGCTCCCCACACCATGATGCCGGGTGTTGGCCTTGTGTGCCTCGGTCGTATGCAGTCCTGATTGTGGCGCTCACCTGCACGGCGCCAAACACGCATACGACCATCATTGGCACCAAGGCAGAAGCGACTCTCATCGCTGAAGACGACACGTCTCCATTCGTCCCTCCATTCACGCCTGTCGCGACACCACTGGAGGCGGGCTGCACGATGTTGGGGCGTGAGCGGAAGACAGCCTAACGGTGTGCGGGACCGAAGCCCAGCTTCATGGAGACGGTTGCGAATGGTCCTGGCCGATACCCCAGGAGCAACAGTGTCCCTAATTTGCTGGGAAGTGGCGGTGCGGTCCCCTACGGCACTGCGTAGGATCCTACGGTCTTGGCGTGCATCCGTGCGTCGCTGCGGTCCGGTCCCAGGTCGACGGGCACGTGCACCTTCCGCCGACCACTGGCAACAACATCGATGTACTGTGGAGACCTCACGCCCCACGTATTGAGCAATTCGGCGGTACGTCCACCCGGCCTCCCGCATGCCCACGATACGCCCTCGCTCAAAGTCCGTCAACTGCACATACGGTTCACGTCCACGCTGTCGCGGCATGCTACCAGTTTAAAGACTGCGATGGAGCTCCGTATGCGACGGCAAACTGGCTGACACTGACGGCGGCGGTGCACAAATGCTGCGCAGCTAGCGCCATTCGACGGCCAACACCGCGGTTCCTGGTGTGTCCGCTGTGCCCTGCGTGTGATATTGCTTGTACAGCCCTCTCGCAGTGTCCGGAGCAAGATCGGTGGGTCTGACACACCGGTGTCAATGTGTTCTTTTTTCCATTTCCAGGAGTGTATTTACGGACTGTATGGATCTAGTTATTTTTAAGAGGATCATTTGAACGTTTTGAAGTGGATAATATTGAATATAATTAAAGCTTTCAAATGAATATCTGTGACGTCTTTCAGCCATAATCTTCTGTTTGTCTTCTTTTGTATTTTTCATTGACACTCTCAATAAGAGATAGGCGATCTAAGAATTTTTAGCATAATGCAGCCCCGTCAGCAACTGCGATAGACTAATATATTTAAATATCCGCCTGAGTTGGGCAAATTTTCTGGTCTTTACCCAGGTTTCGGCTAGAATAATCTAGCCTTCTTCAGAAGCAAAAAGTTACTATAACGTGCCAGAGTAAGGCAAAGTCAACTTTAAAAATGAAAACCTATAGTAATGTGGTACCATGAGGAATTAAAACTACTTAACTAAAGTCCAGCCCCGGCATCACTTCACCACGCGGTCGGTTGGTAGTTGCCAGTAGTGCTAATATGAAATTAAATACTTTAGTGATTATTCATATTATTTTTGCTGTCTGAAAAGTGGCATAGTTTGACGTATCAGCCACGCATCCGATAATAACTTCTAATATGCTCGCAGGATATTCAGATCGCCACTCCACTGTTAACTGTGGTTCATGATTAGGAAAACCGTGGGTGGGTTACAGTGTTAACAGCTACAATACGTGGGGGGTGGCAGGGGGTGGGGGGTGGGGGAAGGGGCTGCATAAGCCGTTATACAATAAGTATCTGTTCTAAAACGGTTGTTTTCTATTTTTTCGATATTCCGATAATCAGGGCTGATAATTTAAACAACGACCAATGGAAACGGCTATTGAAACAATACTGAAAGACAGAGAATGCTGGCAGATTAGAGAGAAATGGAGAGAAGAATTCAATACACCTCCACCAAGTAAGTTATTAGTTTACAGGTTGCGTGACAGATTTGATTGAACTGGGTCTATCTGTAAGGCGCCAAAGAATGGTCGACCAGTGAGTGTAACTACACATAAAAATACAATTGTAGTTGCGTAGGTATGTATTTATCCAAGGCCCAAAGCAACCGAAAAGGAAAGCCTTGGTTGAGTTGGGCATTCACCGTAGATTCTTGGGTCGTATAATGCAACGGCTGTGATGGCGTTATTCGAAAAATTTGTTGGTCTGATGGTGCAAATTTTAAGCTGTCAGGCACTGTTAGAAGGCATAACTGTGTGTAGTACGCTGTAATTGAAAACCAATTGAATCAACCTGGGCTTACAGTTTGGGCGTGCCTTTCATGTCAGAGGGTCATTGTGCCTGTTTTTCTCCATACAATTGTCACCCACTATACCTGTCTTAACAACCTGCGGAATACTGGTGTTCCGCAATTACGTCAACAGCAGGGTTATGAAGAATTCTACTGCCAGAAAATTGGAGCTCCACATCGGTACGCTTTAACTGTGTGTGGGTTAATTAACGACGAATTGCTTAATAGATGGATAGGCTAACGAGACCGGAAATTACTCAAAGGAACCTTTTCTTTTGGGGTGTTATCAAAAGTAAGGTCTTTGGAAGGAAAACAGTGCACTGTTGATAACATGTGCAATTCGCAAGAGAAACATTTCAAGACATTCACACAACAAAGAACCCTGTTCCAAAGTGTGCATGAGTGTACAGATCAGGCTACAGGAATATGTGAATGCTGCATGCCGGTAATATGAGCATATACGACAATGAGCACCTAAGATATTGCAATTACTGTAAGTTCATAAACCTATTTTCTGTAACGTTTTCAACTTTCGTAATTCTGTCTTCCTTAGTTGCAAACAATATTACTATGTTACTAATTTTTTATTTTGGGACATCTAATTACAACCGAATGTAACACATTTTTTGTGCCAGTGGCTTTATTCTTTGCAAGGCATCTTCGGTTGTCTGGAATATGGATACATTTTTATTTACACTATTTTGTTTACATTTGCAACGTTGTATATGTAGGTTATTAATAGTTCTGGCACTTTTTGTTTTTCTGTGATGTAGTAATAATCTGAAATTCTGTTTACAGATTTCATGGATATTGGTCTAGATGTTGTGGTTTTTGTATCTTTGTCATCGCTATTCTGCTTCTAATAACCACCATTTGAAAGTTTGTTTTCAGATGTCACAGCTCTAGGAACTGAACATTCGTTCTGATGTTTTGTTTTAGTTGATATTGCCAACTGTAGAATCATATTTCCAACTATCGAATGTAATTGTCAACCACTGAATGTGTTTTTGTGATGGGTGCGACCTATTTGTGTGCGCGTACGTGTGTGTGTTTGTATTTGTTTGTCAAATGCTATCTGTTTTCGTATAATGGGCGATAATTTTTATTGGTGTCTGCGTGTATTAGACAGGGAAAAAAGAAAAAAAGCTCCACGCCTAATCATTAACACCTAATCATACCAAACTCCCCCCCCCCACACACACACACACACTAAGGGATCGTAGATATCACGCAGACACGTCCAATAGTTGGCAATAACATTCGATATTTGGCAACACCAACAAAAACTAAACATCAAAAAGTGTGTTCAGTTCCTAATGCTGTGAAGTGTAAAAAACGAAATTTCCAATGACAATTATCAGATGAAGAGCATCTGTGACAAAGGAACAATAACACAACATACAGATCAACATCCGCGAAATACGTGACTAGAACTCTGAATTATTATTACAACACAGAAATAAAAAAAGTGCCTGTACGGTTTCTTTATAACATATATATTCAACGACTCAAACGTAAACCAAACAGAAGAAACAGAAATGTGTATATATTCCGAGCCAATGAACACGCCTCGCAAAGAATAAAGGCGAAACGCGTATGGCACAAAAATTGTGTTTCATTCATTTGTAATTAGACGGACCCAAAATAAAAACTAACTGTCAACATAACGTGTACTATTTTCTGTAATTTTCTATAACAAATTTTGCATTCTGATTTCATTACCAACCTATTTTCTACAATAGATAATAATAATAATAATAATAATAATAATATAATACCTCCTATATACTTGGCCAACCCCCTGTATAATTACAATGATATGATATGCTGTCAAAATTATCGAGTCTGATGTAAAATCTCGAAGTTCTACCGACATTCCTTCAGACTACAACAGATATTGTAGTACAGAGTATCAGAGAGAAGTGGTCCATGGCCTTGTATTTACGATATAAGCTTACCGGACAGATTATTGCCACACCCCTTCCGCCAAAACGAGCACACTGGTCTCTTAGATGCGCTTTAGACGGTGAGCAAATGGCACTAGGCGGTTATATGACGTCCACTGCTGACACTGACATTTAATAGTGGACGTGTTGTCAAATGAAAGCACGTGTTATGACGTCAAGATCGCCTAACTGCAACTAATATTCGTATTGCCGGATTCAGCATGATTTTGTGTCCCGGATCGAATACACGCGGCGGATTAACGACGAAGGTCGATGTGCCTGCCATCCTGGATGTGGTTTTTAGGCGGTTTCCCACATCCCACTAGGTGAACACCGCACTGGTACCCAAGTCCCACCTCAAATACACGATTCACAAACGTTTAGAAAACTTTCGATCACTTTCACGTGAATGATACTGCACTACGACAATCTGGATACACGCATTACGTCCATGAGTGGTTATGGGTAGCGCCAGGAAGGACACTGGCCTCCTCTTTAAATTACACCTGCCAAATCCGTTAACAACCATGCCGACCCTGCGGCGATGTGGAACAAAGGCGCAAGAAAAAGAAGAAGAAGATTGTTCTACAAAATTTCGGTAGAACTAGTGGAAGTCTGTATTTTGCTGTTTCATCAGAGAATATTCTGGCCGTCTTCGAGTAAATACTGACGAGCGGCACACTAAGCTCCCCTGTTTAAAGATCCCACCGGCACATGCATAGTGTCCTTGTTTGCAGAGCGCATGCGTTGCTTGAGCGCAGGCGCTTCTGCTGTTAAGTCCGTGAGCTGCTCTGCCCGCCCTACATCTCGCAGCTCGCCTTGCCCGACAAATCACTCCATCTTAATTTCACAGCAAATATCTGGCGCCATTTGGGACAACGAGTGAAACGCAGCAGTCATCCTATCCAAAATTTGATAGCTAGCTGTATGGGATCGAAGAGCCAGTGAGCAACTTGGGCTCGACACAACATGCCTGAAGACACTTTCGGACTCTCTTGTACATTGAGGGCCTCTAAGAGGGGGAGGCCCTATCTGATGACGTTTTAGAAGAGGAAGCAAGTGTCGATAGGGAACGGATAGGAGATCCAGTATTAGAATCAGAGTTTAAAACAGATTTAGGAGATTTAAAATCAAATACGGCAGGAGGGATGGATAACATTGCAGAAGAAATTTCTAAAATCACGTCGTGTTTAGAATGTATGAGACTGGCGATATAACATCATACACACAATTCCCAAGATTGCAAGAGCCGTCAAATACGAGAATTACCGCACAATCTGCTTAACATTCCATGCATCCAAGTTTCACAAAGGAATAATATACAGAAGAACGGAAAACAAAGTGCTTGGATTAAAAAGGATGTGAGATAGGGATGTAGCCTTTCGCTCCTATTGTTCAATCCATACGTAGAAGAAGAAATGACGGAAATGAAAGAAAGGTTCAAGAGTGGGTTTGAAATTTAAGTTCAAAGGATAGCAATTTTAAGATTTGCTGTTGACGTTACTATCCTCAGTGATAGTGAAGATGAGTTACAGGATCTGCTGAATGGAATGGTCAGTCTAATGAGTATGGAATATGGATTGAAAGTAAATCGAATAAAGACGAAAGTAATGAAAAGTAGCAGAAATGAGAAAAGCGACTGGTGATCACAAAGAAAATGAAGTTAAGAAATACATAGCAAAATAACCCATGACGGACAGAGCAAGGCGGGCACAAGAAGAGATTAGCACTGACGAAAAGTGCATTCCTGGGCAAGAGAAGCCTACTAATGTCAAACATAGGTCTTAATTTGAGGAATAAATTTCTGTTAATGTGCGTTTGGAGCACAGCATTGTATGGTAGTGAAACATGGACTGTGGGAAAACCGGAAATGAAGAGAGTCGAATCATTTGAGATGTGGTGCTACAGAAGTGTTGAAAATTAGGTGGACTGATAAAGTAAGGAATGAGGAGGTTCTTCTCAGGATCGGCGGGAAAACGAATATGTGGAAAAACACTGACAAGAAGAAGGGACAGGATGGTAGGACATCTTTTATGGGATGACAGAGTAACTTCTTTGATACTAGAGGGAGTCGCGGAGGATAAAAATCGTAGAGGAAGACAGAGATTGGAATACACGAAGCAAAAAATTGAGGATGTAGGTTGTAATTGCTGCTCCAAGATGAAGGGGTTGGCACGGGACAGCAGTTCGTGGCGGGTAGCATCAACCCAGTCACAAGACTGACGACTCAGAAAGAAAACTGTGAAAAAATGTGTTAACTAAACCATCTGCTCGAGAGCAACACATGTGTCGTGTTCATAAGATGAAATTGTCGTTAGCTTTAGTAGTAGTGTTGTTTTGTTGGTAATCTGACTCTGTGTTTCTTCTTTCTCCTTGGTTCCTACGAAATGTGGAGAAGTAGTTCCTGTTTATGTGTGTACCATGTAATACCTTGTCTGTGAATACAAATATTAAGAACAATGTAGTCATTATTTATGTTCGTTATCACCCACCTCTTTCGGCTAACAGAAAACGGCAGTGCAAGATGCTTTCAATGAAAGACAGCGAAACGTTTCTGAGAATGTACGTTTGGAACGCAGCATTTTATGGCAGTGAAACATGGACTGTGGGAAAATCATAACAGAAGAGAAGAAAAGAGAAGCATTTGCAATGTGATGTTGAAAATTAGGTGGACTGATAGGGTAAGGAATGAGGAGGTTCTCAGAAGAATCGGTGAGGGAGGGAATATATGGAAAACAGCAGTGATTTCTTTCTAAAAAAAAAGTTTGAGGGTACGCCGACATTGGATATAATGCATCGAAAATTATTTGTAACCGAAGCATGGGATACTACCCATCTGCTTTTAGACATGACGTCATCAACATGTAGAAATAAAAAAAGAAAAACAACCGAGGAACACCGCAACATAGAAAGGAATGTGGTATCGAACACTTGCAACGAAAGACAGTACACATTGTAAAACTTCGCACAACCGGAACAACAAACGCAAACGAATAAAGAACAACAAAACAAAGATGGCAATGAATCGCGAAGGATCATGGTAGCGGGACCGTAGAGACATCTACCGGTAGCTCGGCGTTTGAGCGTACGTTATCCGTTTAGCACTACCATCGCCCACTATTAGCGGGCGAAGGCACTACGTGCTTGTCGAACTGGCTGGCAGCGATTCAGTGGTCGAGAACGGTTGCCGCAGCTTCAAAATGCTTGAAACAGTCAATGACATCGCTTTTCCCACCCGTATTGCAATTACCAACACGAAAAAATGAAATAAAAATTTACGTTCGCGAAATAAATCTTTGGCACTCTTCCAAGTTCTCGATATCGTAAAAAAATTACTTTTTGGACGAAAAAGTTTAGGGCTACGCATCCCCCAGCGTTTCCCCAGAAAAACAGCACTGGAAAACAGTGAGTAGACGAAGGGCCAGGATCATAGAACACGTGTTCGTGGCGGGACACACCAAATCAGTGGAAAGACTGATGACTTACAGAAAAAAGAGGAAAGGTGGTTGTGACGTACCCCACTAGGCAGTGGCCGGCGGTGAGCACGTATCTGTCGTTGATGAGGGAGCCGCCGCAGTTCATGAAGCCGTTGAACAGGATGGCCACCATCCAGGGGAAGATGTGCGGCGGCGCCTGATAGCCGCCGACGATGCGCGTGTCGACCACGTCAGACCCCGTGATGCCACACTCTGGCGCAAATACAAATCATTTGCAGATTATGTTTCACAAATAAAGTGTAAAATTCTGATATTTATATAACATAAAAAAGAGGTTTCGTAAGATAAACACGTGTGATACCAGCGAGGAAACAGTGTCGTGTTGCGAGATGTACACTACTGGCCATTAAAATTGCCACACCAGGAAGAAATGCAGATGATAAACGGGTATCCATTGGACAAATATATTATACTAGAACTGACATGTGATTACGTTTTCACGCAATTTGGGTGCATAGATCCTGAGAAATCAGTACCCAGAACAACCACCTCTGACGCCTGGTCATTTAGTCAAACAGAGCTTGGATGGCGTGTACAGGTACAGCTGCCCATGCAGCTTCAACACGGTACCACAGTTCATCAAGAGTAGTGACTGGCGTATTGTGACGAGCTGGTTGCTCGGCCACCATTGACCAGACAGACGTTTTAGGTTGGTGAGAGATCTGGAGAATGTGCTGGCCAGGGAGCAGTCGAACATTTTCTGTATCCAGAAAGGCCCGTACAGGACCAGCAACATGCGGTCTTGCATTATCCTGCTGAAATGTAGGGTTTCACAGGGATCGAATGAAGGGAGGGGTAGAGCCACGGGTCGTAACACATCTGAAATGTAACGCCCACTGTTCAAAGTGCCGTCAATGCGAACAAGAGGTGACTGAGACGTGCAACCCCATACCATTACGCCGGGTGATACGCCAGTATGGCGATGACGAACACACGCTTCCAATGTGCCTTCAACGCGATGACGCCAAACATGCGACCATCATGATTCTGTAAACAGAACCTGTATTCATCCGAAAAAAATGACGTTTTGCCATTCGTGCACCCAGGTTCCTCGTTGAGAACACTATCGCAGGCGCTCCTGTCTGTGAACTAGCGTCAAGGGTAACCGCAGCCATGGTCTCCGAGCCGATAGTCCATGCTGCTGCAAACGTCTTCTAATTGTTCGTGCAGATGGTTGTAGTCTTGAAAACGTCCCCATCTGTTGGCGCAGTGATCGAGACGTGGCTGCACGGACCGTTACAGCCATGCGGATAAGATGCCTGTGATCTTGACTGCTAGTGATTTTAGGCCGTTGGGATCCAGCACGGCGTTCAGTATTACCCTCTTGAACCCACCGATTCCATATGCTGCTATCAGTCATTGGATCTCGACCAACGCGAGCAGCAATGTCGTAGTACGATAAACCGCAATCGCGATAGGCTACAATCCGACCATTACCAAAGTCGGAAACGTGATGGTACGCATTTCTCCTCCTTACACGAGGCACCACGACAACGTTTCAACAGGCAACGCCGGTCAACTGCTGTTTGTGTGTGAGAAATCGGTTAGAAACTTTCCTCATGTCAGCACGTTGTAGGTGTCGCTACCGGCGCCAACCTTGCGTGAATGCTCTGAAAAGCTAATCATTTGCATATCACAGCATCTTCTTCCTGTCGGTTAAATTTCGCATCTGTAGCACGTCATCTTCGTGGGGTAGCACTTTTAATAGCCAGTAGTGTCTGTGCAACGGGAATGTCGTATCTCGTTTTGTATTGGATCCTAATGTGATAACAAATAACTTTATCATCCACCAATCATTTACGGTTAATACTCAATATTTAACAGCGTGTTGTTAGCGTTTTAGTGATGTAGTATCTGGCCAGAACTATCTGGACATCTCTAAGTATTTGACCATTAGATGTCACGAGATCACAGGAAATGGACTCACCAACATAAAAGGAAACGTAAATACTAGTATCAGTAGAAAAGCTGCAGTAGAGAAGCTGCGGAATGGATCGGTGAGTGGAGCTCAATAACTTAGTATGTGGACTAGTTATTGGATCTCATCTGTATAACAAATCGACCAGGGACATTTCAACACTTATAAAGCTGCCCAAGTGACTTTCGGTGACGTGACTGCGTGAGTGTGAAACAGAAATGCGAAGCAACAACCGCAGCTAAACCAAGACCAGGTAAATCTCAAGTACCACCGGCAACAGGGTCCCTGGAACATTGCGGAGGGTGTTTGTAAGAAACCGCATGAAAACAGCGGAAGGAATCACGCGTGAGTTCATGCGCCGCCAGCAACCCAGCAAGTGCAGTGACTGGGCATAAGGTGTTAAAAAAAATGGGATATGTTTCCCCAGCCAGTCCTAAGCGACGCTTGAGGTGGTGTTAAGAACGGAGCGACTGGTCAGTGAGCAACTGTTAACGAGTGACTTGGAGCGATAAATCACGCTATATACTGTGGCAACCCGATGGTAGGGTTTGGGTATGGCGAAGGCCTGGAGGATGTACGAAGGGCGTTCAATAACTAATGCAAGACATTTCTTTTCTGAAAGCAAGTTGGTTTTATTTACTTGTCCAGTACACCATATTATTCCCCTCTCTTTTGGTACAAATCCCTATTTTTCAACATAATCTCCTTTCAATGCGACGGCCTTGAGCCACCTTACTGGGAGGACCTGTATGCCCGCATGATACCACTCAGCTAGTCGACGTCGGAGCCAACGCTTTGCTGCACCAGTGTCCTTCCCATCATCCACCTGCTGCTTCCCGTGGAGTGCGCCCTTCGTTGGGCTAAACAGATGGAATTTGGGTGGTTCGAGATCCGAGCTGTAGGGTGGATGAGGAAGAACAGTCCGATGATGTTTTCTGAGCCCCTGTCGGGTGCGCAGAGCTGTGTCAGGTCTTGCGTACTCATGGAAAACGAGAAGTCTTCAATTTCTCGAGGGTAGCATGGTACAATTCCGAGTTGACCGTTCCACCACGGTGGAGGACATCAAAAAGAATAACTCCTTCAGAGCCCCAGAAGACCGGATGAGGGTATGGCTTTGAAGTTTTTCTTTGGAGAAGTCATGAATTGCCGCTTTGTTCCTGGCTCGAAGTCATGAACCCATGTTTCATCATCTGTGACAATGTTCGACATAAATTTTCACGGTTAGCCTCATAACGCGCAAGTAATTCTTTTGTAGCTCTTTATGGTCTTCTGCTAGGCGGCGAGGAATCCAGTGGTCACATATCTCTCAGTACTCTAACTGGTGGACGTGTGAGGCAACGTTATCAACAGAGACGTCCAGTTGAGCAGGGAGGTGTGATCCGTCGATCACCTCGAATGAGAGCGTCGTCATCTTACCAACACTGCGGTGCTCTGGTTTCCCACCAAAAGAAACTCAGTGACAGCTCTCTGCTTGGAACGCACCTCCGTTACAGACGCCATTTTGAAGGCTACGTACGACGCCGCTACCTATCGGAATTTCGTAAAACTTAGAGGCTGAAGCGGGAATATTCAACGATGTCTCACATCAAACTCCGCATTTTTTTCAAGAGAACTTGGCCGAGAAAAAAATGTGTTGCACTTCTTATTGGACCTGGTAATGCCAACAAAGACATACGGAGGAGATGGTTTTAGGGTATTGGGATGTTTTTCGTGATTAAGAAGGCGCTAAATGCGTCACGATAGTCGAGCAATACATTTCTCAGCGTTGTGTACTGAGGAACAGTTCGTAGACGACGACTGCTTATATCAACATGACAATGGACCCTGTCATAAACAAACATTTCTACTTGATAAGTTCAAGAAATTAAAGTGTTTGGTGAGCCTCAAGATTCCCTACTTGAACAGTGATCTTATTTTTTGGTCAACAATTTGGGTGACGTCAGTGCGTAAAAGGAGAGCGCTTTCCTCAACGCATCAATAACCAGCCGGCCGCTGTGCCCGAGCGGTTCTAGGCGCAGTCTGCAACCACGCGGCTGCTATGGTCGCAGGTTCGAATCCAGCCTCGGGCATGGATGTGTGTGATGTCCTTAGGTTTACGTAGTTCTAAGTCTAGGGCGCTGATGACCTCAGATGTCAAGTCCCATAGTGCTTAGAGCCGTTACAATAACAACGTGGCGGGAGATCACTGTTATTCATTTTACACAGGTTTACAACAGATAATTCTGCAGAGGAAAAAATTCTGTAAGATGTTTTAAGGAGAAGAGAGAACGGCAATATAAGGCTTCGTAAGGAAAAGGCGGAAAAATTTGGAAGTTGGTGGTAAGGGCTGTCGGATCAAACTGCTGAGGTCATCGGTCCCTACGCTTACGCACTACTTAATCTAACTTAACCTATGCTGAGGATAACATACACACCCATGCCCGAGGTAGGACTCGAACCTCCGACTGGGGCATCCGCGCGAACCGTGACGAGTTACCTCAGACCGTACGGCTACCCCGCGTGGCAGGAAAAGGTGTTTCGGGTAATATACTTCAATAAGTTCTTTCGTTCGTACTCAAAAATTACGTTCATATTTTTTGTTAATTTTCATGTTTATAACGATGTCATATTACGAGGAAACTACATGATAGAAGAAAAACATTTGTGGATTAAGCCTTGTCTAAGAAAAAGTGATAAAAATATTTTAATATTGGCCTGTGTTATGAATGGAAGGACCGGCAGATATCGTAGTGGTGTTTAGGGCGAGAACGACTTTCGCCAGTGTTTTGTGTCTTGTTTACAAAACAGAACTCAAAAAAGTTAGTCGGTGCTAGGAAGGGATGTAATATTGGTGGGTGGGTGTATGTGTGTGGCGGGGGGAGGGGTGTTAATCATGGACATGAAACTTTTACCTCTAGATACACGTAATAAAATGGACACAGCCTTCAGAGAGAAACTTTCATTGGCGTTACAGGGGGTGTGTGCAAGAAAAGTGTCACATCTTACTACTGTAGGCAGTACTGGTCAAAACTAGAAGAAAATTCCCGTAATTGTATGTTCGGAAACCAATACCTGTTGAGATATGGGTCGTTTTAGCTGTGCTATGTAATGTGCAGCATTCGTTGGTATAGGCCGTCTTTCACGTGTCTGAATGGATATAATTTTCAGGACACTGATGGTGGCGCCGGTACCAACCATAGCCAAGCAATGGTTTTGGGATTCCAGCTGTACACCTTGTCTTTTATATAGCTTCACAAAAAGGAGTCGCATGTGTTCAGATCCGGACAATATGGCGGCCAGTCGAGGCCCATACCAGTGGCCTCTGGGTAACCCACAGCCAGAATGTGGTCCCCAAAGTGCTGCCTACTCTACATCAGGAGAACATGATTAGTGATTCCGTGCAGTGTGAAAACTCAGTACTATAAAAAATGCAATGGAGACCTTCTACTCCACGAAGGAAATGACAGAAATTGTATTCAGTTATGGTTTATGACGAACTACGTCCAAAACGCGCCATTCCATTCAAAATTGTGTTCGGCAGGCTATTCCAGCGACTTGTAGACTGGACCACTCGCAGCAATGGCAACAGACGGATGGATGATTCGCATATTTCCCACGCCGGAGGTGGAGACGTAGATATTAGATATATAGAGGACGACCCTGAGACAAAGGTGCGAAGAGCTGGATTTTTTGTAGATATCAACCAAACTCTTGTGTGGCCCCTTCAACACGAGAAGTTGCTTTATCCCTATCATATGAAACGCGCACAAGCTCTTCGGCGAGTAAAACATCTTGCCCGACTACAATTCTGCCAATGGCTTCTAAAACAGGTTGCTGAAGATCCGCAGTTCGTTGCTTACATTTTATGAGGCAAAATTTACATGAGATGTCGTAGTAAAATACCAAAATACACACTTGTGGGCAATGCAAAGCGTCGAGCAATCTTGTGGGTGACGCGTTGGGATCGCTTCGTTATCAGTATGGGCTGGAATTGTCGGTGGTAGACTCATAGGGTCGTACACTTACCAACCACATCGACAAGAGATGTGTATCACCAATTTCTTTGTAATGAATTACTGTCGCTGTTGGAGGACGTTACTCTTGCAGAAAAAACAACCACTGCCGGCCGGAGTGGACGAGCGGTTCTAGGAGCTTCAGTCTGGAACTGCGCAACGGCTACCGTCGCACGTTCGAATCCTGCCTCGGGCATGGATGTGTGTGATGTCCTTAGGTTAGTTAGGTTTTAGTAGTTTTAAGTTCTAGGGGACTGGTGACCTCAGAAGTTGAGTCCGATAGTGCTCAGAGCCATTTTGAGCTTTCTGGAAAACTAAAAATGTGGAATCAATTTGACATCCCCTGTCGATAGCACTTATTACTTCACGAGTATAAAGAGCCAGCTGTGTTTCACAAGAACGATATTTTCTGAAACCGTCCTATGTGTCAACACATCGTTTTCTTCGAGGTACTTAATAATGTTCGAATACAGTATATGTTCCAAAACCCTACTGCGAATCCACGTTAGTGATATGCGCCTGTACTTCAGCGGATTACTCACACTTCCTTTTTTGGGTATTGAAGTGACTCGAACAATTTTCCTGTCTTTAGGTACGGATCTCTCTGTGAGCGAGCGGTTGTGTATAATTGTAAAATATGGAGCTATTGTATCAGCATACTCTTAAAGGAGCCTGACTGGTATACGATATGGACCGTACGTCTAGCCTTTATTAAGTGATTTAAGCCGCTTTGTTACACCGAGGATATCCACTTCTATGTTACTCATCTTGGCAATTGTTCTTGATTAGAATCCAGGAATATTTACTTCGTCTTCTCTGGTGAAGGAGTTTCGTAAACCCGTGTTTAATAACTCTGCTTTAGTGGCACTGTCATCAGTGACTTCGCCGTTGTTATCGTGCTGTGAAGGTATCGATTGCGTCTTGCTACTGGTGTGCTTTATGCACGACCAGAATCTCTTTGGGTTTTCTGCTAGATTTTGAGACAGAATTTCGTTGTGGAAATTATTAAAAGGATCTCGCATTGAAGTACGTGCTATATTTCGAACTTCTGTAAAACTTTGCCAATTTGGGGATTTTGCGTTCTTTTAAATTTGGCATGCTTTTTTTCTTTGCTTCTGCAACAACGATCTGGCCCGTTTTGTGTACCATGGGCGATCAGTACCATCAGTTATTAATTTATGTGGTATATATCTCTCAATTTCTGTCGATACTATCTCTCTGAAAACATTCCACAACTTTTCTACATTTACATGATCAGATCGGAAGGACTGAAGACTTGTAATGCGTTAAGATCATTTCTATCAGCTTTTTTTTTTTTAAAAAATAGATATACTTTGCGTTTTTTTTATGGTTGTAGGTGTTACGGTATTCAGCCTAGCAGCAACTGCCTTGTGGTCGCTAATTCCTGTATTCGTCACAATACTCACTATTTGTCCAGAATTATTTGTTGCTAAAAGGTCAAGTATGCTTTCGCACCATTTACGACTCGAGTGGGCTCATGAAGTAATTGTTCAAAATAATTTTCTGAAAAAGCATTCAGTACAATTTCGGATGACGTTTTATGCCTGCCGCCGGCTTTAAACGTATGATTTTTCCAGCATATCTAGGGTAGTTGCAGTCACCACCGACCATAATTGTATGTGCAAGGTGGTTATTTGAAATCAGACTCAAGTTTTCATTGAGCTGTTCAGCTACTACATCTTCTGAGTCGGGGGTCGGTAAAATGATCCAATTAGACCGTTTGAAAAAACTTCGCCTGAACTTATTTCCGGCTTTAGCCAGTGTAACGTTCCCTGGCAACACACACAATATTAATAAAATGAAATTACATTTAATTGTACTATGTACGCCGCTATGAAGCAGTTCGTATGTACTGTAATTGTTTAACAAAAATGTTATTTAATTTTGTGTAAAGGACGTTGGTTATTATTGTAATATTTTCTGTAATAATATTCTCGATGTATTTACGATTGTAATATTTCTATACTCATACTGTAATTACGAAATATGTTAATATCTGCGGTGAAAAAATGTAAAATATGGCCACAGAGGAAAATAATGTAAGATTACAAAGAGACATTCACAATCAGCAATAATATAAAAAGCACTACATAATGTGCATTCTTTGTCGTCTTCCTCGAGAGCTGAGAGAGAGAGGAACCTGTGACGTAGCATTTTATGAATGAGTAGACTTCGTTTGTCTGTATCTGTCTTTATCCGCCATTAGAGGAGAAATTGTACAGGTGTGTTCTTTCAATTATTGTTATGGTCTAAATACATTATAATTTATCAAAATTGTGTATTACTAATGTAAATTAGCTTGCCCATGTCATCTATAATATTTCTTTAAAGAATTTTCAGCACTTTTAGCGATTATCTTTGGTGTTTCTGTGCTGTGCCGTGGCCGAACGATTTGCAGCGGCGGCACATTTAAAAAATTGTTCCGCTATAAAATTAACCAAACCCGTAAATCGGGAGCAGGTAAAATTAGCAGTGAATTACGAAATATTCTTTTTCAGCGATCCTGAGGCTGACTCAATTTATTACTGGTTTTACATTTGTGCATTAATAGGCGGATAATTAACGTTGAAGTTGTTAATGTATTGGTTCTTTCCATTTCTAAAGCAAATAACTTAAACGTATAGTGGAGTATGTTTTGTCAATGATAATTAAACGTTCAGGTCGGCTTGGCAATATTTAATCATTTTATGCTAACAGAGGCAGTCTTGTGTTCCATAGCTAACGCCGGGAAAGAATTCAGTAAATATTTAAAAATCCACTGCAACTAGAAAATGTGTGCCACGGCCGAAATACATAAAACAAAATTTAGTTTAAATAAATTTCAAATAAATGTTATTAATCAGTTAGTTTGAATTTATCAGCATGAGAGAGTTGTTAAGGTTCACGTAATTTTAAACGTGCTTAATTCTGTCTAAATGAATTTTTATTACCACACGTAAATAAGAGGTTCTACAACAAAGTTCGTGCTGAAAGAGTAAATAACGTAAATATTTAAAGCCATTTCTCCCCCCCCCCTCCATTTTTTCATCCATTCATTCACATTTTCACATAATCAAGATATTTAATATCTTGTTTTTTTCATCAAACTGGCGCCCAGCGCAGGGCGCGAATAAGCAGTGGCCACAAAACACCCATGAGATAATTAGGGAATTATTGTAGTCGAACTTTCTTGGAGAACAATTAATAATTTTTTCATGTATTGTATGTATTGCCTAACCAATATTGTGTGGTAATACCTGTATATGATTTTTTGCATGAGAACACTATATACCCAGAGGCAAGCTGAAGAAGAGAGCTCATTATATCAAAAAAATAATTATCTACCACAATACCAGGGGGCAGCTGCACCGATAGATCACCAAAAGGTAAAGCTACAGTGTAGTTGTCCTGTGGGTAGTAAAGTAGCCTCAGTGCGGTGTTCTCGGATCATTAGGGGTGTGTTTGTTGTTAGTGTCTTTTTTAAAAAAACAGGACATTGGAGTAGTTAGTCATCGTAGTATATAATAAGTGTGTTTCAACAAATGACCATTTCTTGTGTGATTATGTCAGCGAAACCTGAGTGTTAGGATATTTAGTTCAGATTTTGTTTCTTTTGTTGACTACGGTTAGATTGCGTAGTCAGAAAAATATAAACACGGATAATGAACAACAGTTAGCAAGCAGTGATACCGAGTTACAAAGTGGGGCACAAGGTAATGTTAGTGGCGTAGTTCAGGAAGTACAATGTGAGAATCTGGAGGCAGAAGGGCAAGAAATGTTGCCACTGCCAGCCAGTGATTCAGTTGAAAGTGGAAACACTGTGCCACCCACACGCACTAGACACGGACCAGAGAGTGGTGAGGTGTCAAAAGTGCAATCATTAAGAGTTATGTTCGAGCGCAAGCTCAATTTCCAAGCTACGTTTATGCATGAACAAGCAGAGCGTGATGAGAGAGACTTGCAGTTAATGCAATCTTTGGAAGCTATGCAAAGTGAGATTGTTAGTTTGAGACAAAACTATCAAACAATACCCAAAGCGGTGCAAGAACTGAGCGAAAGAGTAGATAATAGCCAGGTGGCTAACACCAGTATCGTAGATGAAATCAGTGTACTGGCTAATAGGATGGAAAAATTAGAATTTGACACAAGCAATAGAGCAGAAAATATCCGAACACGCGAACAAGATTGAAAAGCAATTTACGAACTGGTTAGAGGCAAAAGACACCGACCTCAATCAAGCAATAGACGAGAAGGTGCACGCCGCGATTGAGGCCAAAGACTTGGGCTCGAGTGCGGAAGTGCAGGGCGGTGCACACTGACATTCCGCGGTGGCAGCGGAATGTCAACCGTCGTCTTGCGGAGCTGGAAAACAGTTTGTTGCACGGCGACACAAACAAATGTCACTCCAAAATAGTGATTGAAGAAAGCCTGATTATAAACAGACAGTTTCATATCTTTACAACGGGGAAGAAATCTGTTCACCCTGTAGTATTTATCAAGGGATTTAGAAACATTTTTCCTAGTGTTTGGAGTCATACACAGAAAATACAGTACGTTCTGTCTCACGTACAAGGAGATGCTGCATTATGGGCAACCGAAGCAGCTGACAGTTGCGACACATATGAGCAATTTGAAAAGGCATTCTTGGCCAAATATTGGTCAACATGTATTCAGGAGAGGTTACGGAAAGAAGTATATATTCCAGAGCCCTATTCTCCACGATTAGGCAATTTGCGAAAATATTTTGACAAATAGATTAATAAGACCCGTTACTGAGACGAGCAGATTTCATCCTGGGATTTGATCAGACTTTTGAAATCACACTTGCCGATACACGTAAACGAAACACTTATACACGTACGGGAGAACGACATGGAACATTTCTTGTCTGTTCTGGACTCAATTGACCTGTTTCAGGAGGACGCTAAGGCAGCCTCTGGACAGGCTAGAAGTAACGGAAACGGTTACAGAAATGGTCGAAATAACATGCCTCCAGCAAATAATGGAAACGGCGGAGGTAACAATAGGGGACAAGATTATGCACAAAACGGGAATAGAGGTAGGGACCGGAACGGCAATAGTCCGCCGGTGAACAATGACCGGAAAAGGAGGTTCGATGACCGATATGAAACAGGCCCACCAAGCAATAGTAGATGGAAGAATGCCAGGGGGCCGTGGAACAACAATACCTATAACGATGCAAACCGAACTTGGCCACAGAACCAGAGGCCCAGTCTGGACCGGCAAAACTGTGAAAGATATGACAATAACCGACCGCCACCACAAAATGCGCTAATTGCGCAACCGTGGCGGCCGACGCAACACAACTTACACATAGTGGAGGACAGCGACACAGAGCAGCTACACCAATCTACCAGTAATAATCCAACAAACTAGATTCAGCCGAGATACGCTCTCCATCGTCGGCTGAGGTTTGGAACGAGAGCAGCTCGACACAGAACACAACATCGGAAATCTGTATCATCAGGTATAATGACGGGGTATAGATGGGACATGAATTAATAACTGAACCACCTACGTGCATAAAGGAGTACAAAGACAAAGTACAAGCGATAATAGAGATCAAAATTAACAATATTGATGTGCAAGCAATCGTAGATACAGGTTCTACTGTCAGTGTCATGAGTATGGATTTATTCAGAGTAGTGGGGAAAGAAAAGCGTATGCTGACTTTCCCTGTGAACAATTGCAAAGTCACTGGAGCCATCAGTGCACAGCGACAAATAATTAAACTCCAAGTGCGGGTAGAAATGTATATAGGGGGAGAAGCCATAGCGTGCTCGTTCCTGGTAGTAAAGGGTTTAAAGGTAGCCTGCATTTTGGGGGTAGATTTTTTGAGAGAAAGGGACGCAGTTATCGACCTTTCTCGGGGAAAATTAAGTTTGATGAACACGGGTAGGAGGATAGAATTGTTCATGCTCAGATCTGAAGAGGTACCTGTGCCTAATTGTAATGCTATTAACATAAAATGTAGGAATCAGTGCTGTAATGCTATTAATATAAAATGTAGGAATCAGTGGATACTACATTTAGACAATCATTCTCTAGGACAAAATCTCTATTATCCAGACGTACAAGGTAAGCAATTAAAAGCAAATGTGGACGCACTTGTGAACAAAGTACCACAGTCCGAAAATTTGAACTCAATGCAACAGCAGGATTTGGTACAGTTATTATCTGACTTTGCAGATGTATTTTCAGAACGACCAGGTATTGTTAAGGGATATCAATACAATATCGAGGTGAAGCCTCACAAAACCTACTGTTGAGCCTCATACTCCATTCCTTGGTCCAAGAAGAAAATAGTAGCTATCTCTTAGCAGATCCCCAATCAGGTAGAGTACGGGGACTGTATCCGCGTAAGGATGTGAAAATATTCCTACAGTAAATGACTAATAGTCCTATGTGTTATGTGTAAAAAGGTATACCATTCTTTTGGAAATGAATGAACACTAATGGTGTGATCTGTAGAGATAATGTACTAGTGTAGAAGTATTTAGTTATAAGAATATGATTGTCTTTCTCTTTTGTTTATGATTATTTGTGTTATGTCTTCTTTTTAATTAGTGTTACCTTAAACTTGATCTAAATGTCTGCACAGATAGTGCAATTATTTGTAGTGTTAAATTGTGACAGAGATCAGTCAGGAGGAACATTTTAGAAGTGATTAGTTTGTGTACTGCATAATATTCTATATGTGTGTCAAACTTGAAATATTTCTTGGTACAGTCTTTTCTATTACATGTTTATATACATATACACTCCTGGAAATTGAAATAAGAACACCGTGAATTCATTGTCCCAGGAAGGGGAAACTTTATTGACACATTCCTGGGGTCAGATACATCACATGATCACATTGACAGAACCACAGGCACATAGACACAGGCAACAGAGCATGCACAATGTCGGCACTAGTACAGTGTATATCCACCTTTCGCAGCAATGCAGGCTGCTATTCTCCCATGGAGACGATCGTAGAGATGCTGGATGTAGTCCTGTGGAACGGCTTGCCATGCCATTTCCACCTGGCGCCTCAGTTGGACCAGCGTTCGTGTTGGACGTGCAGACTGCGTGAGACGACGCTTCATCCAGTCCCAAACATGCTCAATGGGGGACAGATCCGGAGATCTTGCTGGCCAGGGTAGTTGACTTACACCTTCTAGAGCACGTTGGGTGGCACGGGATAATGCGGACGTGCATTGTCCTGTTGGAACAGCAAGTTCCCTTGCCGGTCTAGGAATGGTAGAACGATGGGTTCGATGACGGTTTGGATGTACTGTGCACTATTCAGTGTTCCCTCGACGATCACCAGAGGTGTACGTCCAGTGTAGGAGATCGCTCCCCACACCATGATGCCGGGTGTTGGCCCTGTGTGCCTCGGTCGTATGCAGTCCTGATTGTGGCGCTCACCTGCACGGCGCCAAACACGCATACGACCATCATTGGCACCAAGGCAGAAGCGACTCTCATCGCTGAAGACGACACCTCTTCATTCGTCCCTCCATTCACGCCTGTCGCGACACCACTGGAGGCGGGCTGCACGATGTTGGGGCGTGAGCGGAAGACGGCCTAACGGTGTGCGGGACCGTTGCCATGCTTCATGGAGACGGTTGCGAATGGTCCTCGCCGATACCCCAGGAGCAACAGTGTCCTTAATTTGCTGGGAAGTGGCGGTGCGGTCCCCTACGGCACTGCGTCGGATCCTACGGTCTTGGCGTGCATCCGTGCGTCGCTGCGGTCCGGTCCCAGGTCGATGGGCACGTGCACCTTCCGCCGACCACTGGCGACAACATCGATGTACTGTGGAGACCTCACGCCCCACGTCTTGAGCAATTCGGCGGTACGTCCACCCGGCCTCCCGCATGCCCACTATACGCCCTCGCTCAAAGTCCGTCAACTGCACATACGGTTCACGTCCACGCTGTCGCGGCATGCTACCAGTGTTAAAGACTGCGATGGAGCTCCGTATGCCACGGCAAACTGGCTGACACTGACGGCGGCGGTGCACAAATGCTGCGCAGCTAGCGCCATTCGACGGCCAACACCGCGGTTCCTGGTGTGTCCGCTGTGACGTGCGTGTGATCATTGCTTGTACAGCCCTCTCGCAGTGTCCGGAGCAAGTATGGTGGGTCTGACACACCGGTGTCAATGTGTTCTTTTTTCCATTTCCAGGAGTGTATATGTGTGTAGCTGTCAGATTAACAGGTCCGAACCCGCAATAATATTAATAACATGAGACCCTGAGAACTTTATTTTCAAACCAGTATTATCAAAGTGAGTAATGCACCCAGTACTGACCCGAGGGCACCATGGGAGGCAAACTTATTGCAAATTTAAGTACGCAAAGGTACGCACAAAGAAGCTTCAATTGAAGCATGGGCAGACCGAATCAGTAAAAAGAGCTAGCCTGATACAGTCCAAGTCAATTTTAGCCTACAGAGACTACACTGTAGTTACGTAGGACCTTGCGAGTAAAGTGAGACATAGTTTCAAAGGAGTTATTGAACAATATGCCTGAATCCGGCTGGAATGCACAAATAAAATCTACTCGAACATAAATATAGATGATTTTTGGGCAATCTAATACGAAATTTTAATATTTGTAACCATGTACGCAATTATCACACACCTTGGTAAAGAGCGAACGAAGTTACGAATGTGCTGTTACAAAAAATTGCACTACGGACATTGTAACTGAAAAAATACTTAAACAAAAGTGCAGTATTGTGTGGCAGAGACAGACAGTGATTGTTAAAACTGCAGCAATACGTCACGAGGTTGTTTCCAACAAGCAATAAGAAACTGTATCATCGCCGTGTGTGCAAATGGACAAGAAACTAACACGACACGCACAGTGAGCCGACAATAGTTAAAAAATATTGTGCGCCCATAAAACGCGTTACTGTGACAACGAAACATTGTGCAAACCAGACTAGTGAAGGCCTACTGAATAATAACTGCCAATAACTGTGTGGGTTCTTTCCCACAGCTGGAAAAATGCCCACAAGGATAGTACACTGTTTGTGAACTTGTTGCATGTTTGCTGGAGCACTGCAAGAAGATGTCACACGGGCGAGCTGATATACAACGCGCATCCGGCTACTTCAGCCATGCAGTGGTCGCAGCAACCCGTAGCAGACCAGACAGCCGCACGCCTCTCCGCGCCGTAGCTGTCAACATCGGGGGCGGTGACCTACACGGAGCAGACGCGCCACGACGAGCGCCGCTCAACAATCACTCCGCACCGCTCACCAGTTACGGCATTATTGACGTATTCCAAAATATTTACACAACCTACATAATATGTAAATGAACTGACGAACATTGAACACTCATTATGTATACCCGTAAATTGACGAGACAAAATGAACACTAACAAGTGAAGGAGATGGATTTGTAACTCGTAGGTAGTGAGAACATTATGAAAGTGACGCTGTACTAAATGATTTCAAAAAACTAAGTGATATATTCTAAGACAAGTGACCTTGTAGTACATCGCAAAATGATAATTACGAGTTGTTGAACACACACAACAAACTTTCGTTGAACTGTATGTGGCTGTGATATTATCTAAACGTTGATGACACATTGCTAAATTATTTCAAAAAAATTACTGTTAAAGAGACAAGATTAATCATGAACAAACTGGGATGGCTGGGCTCCGGCACAGTTTTGCCCAGGTTTCCTGTCTGCCTTCGCCCAAATGGGGGAGCCATGAACATATATAACCCTGGGACTAATTAAAACAGGCATTCCATAAAATTTTTTTTGTAAAGAACGTTACTGGCACCATTGTGTCAAAGTATAGCAACTCTTTGCCAAATGCTGCCAAGGGGCAATGTAACGTTCCCTGGCAACACACAAACTTTTAATAAAATGAAATTACATTTAATTGTACTATGTACGCCGCTATGAAGCAATTCGTATGTACTGTAATTGTTTAGCAAAAATGTTATTTAATTTTGTGTAAAGGACGTTGGTTATTATTGTAATATTTTCTGTAATAATATTCTCGATGTATTTACGATTGTAATATTTCTATACTCATAATGTAATTACGAAATATGTTAATATCTGCGATGAAAAAATGTAAAATATAGCCACAGAGGAAAATAATGTAAGAATACAAAGAGACATTCACAATCAGCAATAATATAAAAAGCACTACATAATGTGCATTCTTTGTCGTCTTCCTCGAGAGCTGAGAGAGAGAGGAACCTGTGACGTAGCATTATATGAAAGAATAGACTTCGTTTGTTTGTATCTATCTTTAGCCGCCATTAGAGAAGAAATTGTACAGGTGTGTTCTTTCAATTATCGTTATGGTCTAAATATATTATAATTTATCAAAATTGTGTATTACTAATGTAAATTAGCTTGCCCATGTCATCTATAATATTTCTTTAAAGAATTTTCAGCACTTTTAGCGATTATCTTTGGTGTTTCTGTGCTGTGCCGTGGCCGAACGATTTGCAGCGGCGGCACATTTAAAAAATTGTTCCGCTATAAAATTAACCAAACACGTAGACCGGGAGCAGGTAAAATTAGCAGTGAATTACGAAATATTTTTCTTTTTCAGCGATCCTGAGGCTGACTCAATTTATTACTGGTTTTACTTTTGTGCATTAATAGGCGGATAATTAACGTTGTAGTTGTTAATGTATTGGTTCTTTCCATTTCTAAGGCAAATAACTTAAACGTATAGTGAAGTGTGTTTTGTCAATGATAATTAAACGTTCAGGTCGGCTTGGCAATATTTAACCATTTTATGCTAACAGAGACAGTCCTGTGTTCCATAGCTAACGCCGGGAAAGAATTCAGTAAATATTTAAAAATCCACTGCATCTAGAAACTGTGTGCCAAGGCCGAAATACATAAAACAAAATTTAATTTAAATAAGTTTCAAATAAATGATATTAATCAGTTAGTTCGGATTTATCAGCATGAGAGGGTTGTTAAGGTTCACGTAATTTTAAATGTGCTTAATTCTGTCTAAGTGAATTTTTATTACCACACGTAAATAAGGGGTTCTACAACAAAGTTCGTATTGAAACAGTAAATAACGTAAATATTTAAAGCCATTTCTACCCCGCCCCCCCCCCCCCCATTTTTTCATCCATTCATTCACATTTTTACATAATAAATATATTTAATATCTTTTTAAAATGATCCAATTAGAGCGTTTGAAAATATTTCGGCTGAACTTATTTCCGACTTTAGCCAGCTCGCTGTACCTACAACTATTTGAGATTCAGTACTTTCTATTAAGGCTTGGAGCTCTGGTTCTTTCCCAACACAGCTACGACAATTTACAACTACAAATCCAATCGTTTCTACAACTACCTTACTGTGTTTTACCTGCCCACTTTTAGACGGATGCCCCTTCTGTGGTTCCCTGAGACCCTCTAACTTAAAAAACCGCCCAGCCCCTTCCACATAGTCCCCGCTACCCATGTAGTCGCCTCCTGTGTGTAGTGGATTCCTGACCTATTAAGCGGAACCCGGAAACCCACCACCCGATGGCGCCAGTCAAGGAATCTGCAGCCTACACGATCACAGAACCGCCTGAGCCTCTGACTCAGATCTTCCACTCGGCTCTGCTCCAGAGGATCACAGTCGGTTCTATCGACTATGCTGCAGATGGTGAGCTCCGCCTTAATCTCGGAAGCAAGACTGGAAGTCTTTATCATTTCCGCTAGCCGCCCGAAACCAGACAGAATCTGCTCTGATCCAAAGCAACACACGCCATTGGTACCGACACGAGCCATCACATGCAGTTGGCTGCACCCTGTACTCTTCATGTTATCCGGAAGCACCCTTTCCACATCTGGATTGACTCCCCCCGGAATGCACACGGAGTGCACACTGGCTTCCTTCCCCTCCTTGGCAGCCATGTTCCTAAGGGGCCCCATTACGCGCATAACGATGGAGCTCCCAACTTCGAGCAAACCCACCCTCTGTGAGCCGAGAAGCTTCCTCTGGAACAGGGTGGACGATTGCATCCAGCTCAGAGACATCGTCAGCTACAGATAAGGCCCGAAACCTGTTCGTCAAACGAACCGGAGAGGCCCTACCATCGGCCCCTCGAACAGCACATACTTCTTTTGCCTCCCACAGTAGATTAGACATCGCTGCGCCATCTTCAGTTCTCCCTCTTTTGTGGTACTCATGTAAACCTGTTGAATTTTCACTTGCTCCTACCCTAATGTTCAAAAGCTGTCAGCTGATTTTGTGCGTAAGTTGGGTCAATATTCCTTTTTTTTGTAGCTGGTTATACAAAATATCCACTTGGTCACGATTTTATGAAAAAATGAAAGCCAGAAAATGAACTTTTCATCCTTGAAAATTGTTACTAAGCCACAGGCTTGCAGGATCGTGTTCTCATTACACAGTTTTCCCCCCTGGCTCATATTATTCATGCACGAGATAATATCTTCCCTACATTCGAAAACGGTATTGACGCTCCTTGACCGAAAATTCCAACGAGTAGGCACTGAACGTGGCAGTCGTTTCCGTATTATTTCGTTGAGAACTGCTGTTCTTTGAGGAGATGCTGAAAAGAAGCTGCAAAGTCCCTGAAGTTTAGTGAAAAATATTCGCAGATTTTTATTAATAAAAGCGGCTGTAAGCATAATGAGATTCAACTGGTGAGCATAACAATGAATGTATGAAGCACTGGGAAACTTTTCCTTAACAAGAGCCTGCACCCCACGTGACAAACCACTCATGATTGCTGCACCATAATACGTTTGCGCTACTAGCTTATGTGGACAATTCCCCAAATGATTATTTATCTGTTCGGTGATGGACGTTGCCAAGGACTGGGCATCATGCTTTTCTGGTGCTATGAAGTCCTAAAATCTTTCAACAGTTTTTCTCTTAATGATGTACCTACATACTATAACCACCTGGAAAACATAGGCTAAGTCACTGCTTTCGTCAGGTATTACAGACAAAACTTAATTTCCTTTCTAATTTCCTCTTGGCAGACTTGAAGCATACACTGAAGGAATTCATTCTGGATGGTTTTTGAGGTTCCTTTGGAAACTGTAGCTTTCTCTAAATGCGATTTTAATACAGAGCCTAATTCTGCACTAAAATTAATGAAGGAACGAAAAACACCAGTATTGGAAGATGATTCAGTCTCATCATGTCCTCTAAGGGAAAGTTCCAACGCACCACAGAAGCGAATACAATCAATAATTACACTCAGTATGTACCTATTATCAGTAACTTTTTGGTTGTGTAATGCCACGGACCTTCTGCACTCACTGTCTAATTGGGTAGCTATATTCACATAGCTAAGACTTGCCATATTCAGATCCTTCCGATCTTAATCATCTTCCAATACTGGTGTTTTACACAGACTGAAGAAAATTCGTGTTTACTAATTTTATCATAGAGGTGTTGAATGTTACAGACTCCTTGTTTAGACCATGAAAGATCTCCTCCAAATAATAAAGAATGAAAACAAAATAAGGCATTTTTCGTGCCACAACTATACAGCCATTCACACCTTTTGTTTAATTCAGAGTTAAATTTCCTATTGAATTGGCGACTTTTCGTTTTAATGGTCTGCGAAATTGTTAAAGCAGTACTAGGCCTACCTAGCCTCGCGATTTCTAATTTTTCTTCAAACTTCCGTGAACTGAAGGATTCAGAGAGCAATGAAATTGCCTGATTCATTATTTCACGTATTCACTTGTCACTTGAGCTTCAAAATTCACTGTAGCGCACACTAAAATAACTAACACAATGCACAGGAAATAGTTCGCTCGCAGTTACATCTGAACTGGTAAGGTGGTGCAAGAATCCCACTTTGTTCAAAGATCCGATAGTTTCGTTTCCCTTCGGAAGAGTTCGAGCCCTCTTCCAGCGGCCTGGCAGAGTGGCCCAGGTGAGATGTTAATACACACAAGGCTCGCATACGTGAACAATGTTGCCAAGCGTTGCCCCCACACCCCCTCTGAGACACCCAAGTCCGAGTTTGCAGCCACATTGCAACCCGCTGTCGCCGTCGGCACAGTCTGTCCACTGCGTTCGGCATTTGGTGCCTCAGCATTTTAAAAGAGATCAACGGCGTGCTACTTCTCCACTATTATCGAACGCTCATAAGGCAAACACAGTTGAACAAAATTATTCTTTGGGGGTTCACACGTCCCACAATTCCCGTAACTTACGGGCCAGTGGTGTTGTGGCAGGGATCGCGGTTATGACAAACAACTGGTTTTCGGTTATACTGGTTTCGTTCATCTCCGGTTTATCGTTACTGTTAAAAACGCTCAAAATAACCGGTTCCTGAAACAACGGATTTTCGGTTTTTTATTCCAGCAATAAACGTACACATTGGAGAAAGATTGAAAAATTCTAATTTTCCTCAGATTTTTACATTATACTTTTCAATATAGTAGAATCAAAGTACCGAGCAAAATAGGCAACTTGAAAGAAAGCTTAGTCACTCCAACAACCACTGCTTCCCATGAAAAGTTATAGGGAGGGGGGGTTGATTAGTACCAGATTTCTCCTGAAGCTCCTAAATTTTAAATCTCTGCTCAAAGATCATACTATAATCGAGGATCGTATCAATATTTGGATTTTATTGGAAATTACACTTTTCTGTCTATTTTCATCCATTGATTCGCATAAATAGTTTACGACAAAGATTAAAACGTGGTATACCCGCAGCAAACAAGCCTGTGGAGCTAGCGAAACAGAAGAAGAGCATAAATTTTCTTATGTTTGTAAAATCTCCTATCGGTTGTTTCGTTGATCTTGTACTGTCTGTCTTTTCTCCTCCATGATAAAAAGAGGACGAGGCTTTCTGTTTAATTCACAAATGATGTGAACTACATTAATTCTTATAGTACGAAGTCAACTCTATTTACTAGTTCCTTATTTCACCTGATCTTTCTGCGTTATTGATATCTGTAAGATTCGGAGAAGCAAGAAATTCAGTCAGAGATAGTTGGACGCCGTAACATTCTCTTCAGAGAAGAACTGGAGATAAAGAACTTTAAGGCACGAAGAACTACCACCTAATAATCGAATATTATATGTTAGAGATTTGTCGTGCATACGAAAAATTATAAGCCTGGCTGCATGGAGTGAGTTTCGACGGGAGTAAATTATTAGCTGACACACGTTCCCGAGCGAACTCACTGTTGTTGCGCCTCTTGTGCGGTTCAAATGGCTCTAAGCACTATGCGACCTAACACCTGAGATCATCAGTCCCCTAGACTTAGAACTATTAAACCTAACTAACCTAAGGACGTCACACACATCCATGACCGAGGCAGGATTCGAACCTGCGATCGTAGTAGCAGCGCGGTTCAGGACTGAAGATCCTAGAACCGCTCGGCCACAGCGGCCGGCCTCTTGTGCGCCACCAGCAAATTTCCATCACAATAATTGTTCTTGAAATTATTAATTAACCAGTAGAACTGGTTACCGTTTCGAAGACGGTGCCAGATGGATTACACAAAGGCGGTAATTAAATGGTATAAAACATGTATAACATTCTATTGTATTTGTTTCATGATTGGAATAACATTGTCGAGAGGAAACCATGGACAAACAACACATGGTATGCATAAATCTGAAATGGTTAACTGGAGGATGTACCAAAAACATTTAAGAAAATCCTCTAATAAGGTGCGAAAGAACTCCATGTTATAGCTTGAATAATTGCGCGTGGTAACGCCTAGATCGAAAGTAGTGTCAGTACCTTAACATATCCCGTCATAAATTTGAACCATTCTTTTAAAATCAGTAGAGATTAGGGTTGATATTATTTTGATTTTTTTGAAATGTCGATACGGCAACAATAAGCCACATTACTGGCTCAGAATACTGAATACAACATGTACTGATCGGGAAAATTCTCACACTCAGTTTTAAGATTAAAATTCAGTTTCATTTCACATTTTTGCGGAAAACTCAAAATATAGTAACATAATGGAAGAAAAAGCAATGATAATAGAGTTTATTAATGACCAAAGCAGAATTCATAGTGGAAGTTCTTGTCAAAGGTCGTGTGGTAAATTACTCACACTCGTGACAATTGAAAGAATAGGAAAAGTGTCATCCCAACATTTCAGAACATACACCTTTCTTTTTGTTCGAGAAAATATATACTTACAGACATATCATATAATATGTAGAGCGCAGTTTTCTGGTCCAATAATTCCGTCTTTTTCACTGTTGAAATAATTTTCATTGAAATATGTTTATCTACACTCCTGGAAATGGAAAAAAGAACACATTGACACCGGTGTGTCAGACCCACCATACTTGCTTCGGACACTGCGAGAGGGCTGTACAAGCAATGATCACACGCACGGCACAGCGGACACACCAGGAACCGCGGTGTTGGCCGAGGGATGGCGCTAGCTGCGCAGCATTTGTGCACCGCCGCCGTCAGTGTCAGCCAGTTTGCCGTGGCATACGGAGCTCCATCGCAGTCTTTAACACTGGTAGCATGCCGCGACAGCGTGGACGTGAACCGTATGTGCAGTTGACGGACTTTGAGCGAGGGCGTATAGTGGGCATGCGGGAGGCAGGGTGGACGTACCGCCGAATTGCTCAACACGTGGGGCGTGAAGTCTCCACAGTACATCGATGTTGTCGCCAGTGGTCGGCGGAAGGTGCACGTGCCGGTCGACCTGGGACCGGACCGCAGCGACGCACGGATGCACGCCAAGACCGTAGGATCCTACACAGTGCCGTAGGGGACCGCACCGCCACTTCCCAGCAAATTAGGGACACTGTTGCTCCTGGGGTATCGGCGAGGACCATTCGCAACCGTCTCCATGAAGCTGGGCTACGGTCCCGCACACCGTTAGGCCGTCTTCCGCTCACGCCCCAACATCGTGCAGCCCGCCTCCAGTGGTGTCGCGACAGGCGTGAATGGAGGGACGAATGGAGACGTGTCGTCTTCAGCGATGAGAGTCGCTTCTGCGTTGGTGCCAATGATGGTCGTATGCGTGTTTGGCGCCTTGCAGGTGAGCGCCACAATCAGGACTGCACACGACCGAGGCACACAGGGCCAACACCCGGCATCATGGTGTGGGGAGCGATCTCCTACACTGGACGTACACCTCTGGTGATCGTCGAGGGGACACTGAATAGTGCACGGTACATCCAAACCGTCATCGAACCCATCGTTCTACCATTCCTAGACCGGCAAGGGAACTTGCTGTTCCAACAGCACAATGCACGTCCGCATGTATCCCGTGCCACCCAACGTTCTCTAGAAGGTGTAAGTCAACTACCCTGGCCAGCAAGATCTCCGGATCTGTCCCCCATTGAGCATGTTTGGGACTGGATGAAGCGTCGTCTCACGCGGTCTGCACGTCGAGCACGAACGCTGGTCCAACTGAGGCGGCAGGTGGAAATGGCATGGCAAGCCGTTCCACAGGACTACATCCAGCATCTCTACGATTGTCTCCATGGGAGAATAGCATCCTGCATTGCTGCGAAAGGTGGATATACACTGTACTAGTGCCGACATTGTGCATGCTCTGTTGCCTGTGTCTATGTGCCTGTGGTTCTGTCAGTGTGATCATGTGATGTATCTGACCCCAGGAATGTGTCAATAAAGTTTCCCCTTCCTGGGACAATGAATTCACGGTGTTCTCATTTCAATTTCCAGGAGTGTATTTATATTCTCATATTTGTATAGTGTAGATTTTTTTCTCTGAAAAACGTAAATACTTTTTGCTTTCAGATATATCTTCTCTTGTAGGAGAGCATTAGCACGAAAAAATAGCAGACCCTTACGCAACTTTTCAATGTGCCACAGCCGCACGGGATTAGCCAAGCGGTCTAGGGCGCTGCAGTCATGGACTGTGTGGATGGTCCCGGCGGAGGTTCGAGTCCTCCCTAGGGCATGGATGTGTGTGTTTGTCCTTAGGATAATTTAGGTTAAGTAGTGTGTAAGCTTGGGGACTGATGACCTTAGCAGTTAAGTTCCATAAGATTTCACACGCACTTGAACATTTGAACAATGTGCCACCAAAACAAAGCAAACAACACAATAAATATTAGGAAGACACGAAAGCACGAAATCCATATCTGTAACAGGAGTGAACTCGATCCAAAATTAGCAGACGCCACTGGATTCTCTTGTCTCTGTGCATGTGCAGCGTGCTTCATGCTCAAAATTTTAGAGCTCTATACTCGGCACAGTCTATAGATCACTGACGTCATACAGACACTCTCGTCGGGGTTGGTTGCTGATCTACACGAGGGCGCAGATTTACACGAGGGCACGAAAGGAGCACGTACTTTGAGTAGTCGATTTTGACCAGAAAATCGCTCGTGTAAAACAGGCTTAAGATATGATGAGTCGACGAGTATGAAGCAACCGCTGCGCCGCAGTTCTGACTGATTATACTCACGGAATGCAGCGGAAACGAAGAAAGCGCCTTAGCACCGATGTAACAGCGGCGCCTTGATTTCTGAAGGCATCCCGAACGTTACACTCGTACTCGCTCCGTTTTTAATCTCTATCCCTTAGACACTAGTGTTGTTTATAGTGAGTTATGGGCAGTAGTACACAAGCACAATAGCTTGCCATTTAGCTCGAGCCTTACTAGGAGCCGAGGAATAGGTAGTATCCGTTACATCGACTCTCAGCAGCGCTCGCGCGAAGAGCCGTGTTAGGGTGGGCGTGCATTATGGTGACAAAAGTCGTGTAATAGCGATATGGACATATACAGATGGTGGTAGTATCGCAAGATACTAAAGGGCTGTGCGTTAGCGGAGCTGTTATTCGAACCCTGGTGATTCATGTGAACAGTTTTCCGACGTGATTATTGCCTCGCGACGGGAATTAACAGTCTGAACGCGGAGTGGTAGCTGGAGCTAGACGCATGCGACATTCAGTTTTTGAAATCGTTAGAGAATTCAGTATTACAAGACCCACATTGTCAAGAGAATACCAAATTTCAGGCATTACCAGTCACCACGGACAACGCAGTGGCAGACAACTTTTGCTTAACGACCGAGAGCAGCAGCATTTGCGTAAATTTGTCAGTGGTTAGGGACAAGCAACACTGCGTGGAACAACCACGGAAATCAATGCGGGACGTACGATGAACGTATCTGTTAGGTCAGCGCGGCGACATGTGGCGTTAATGGGCTATGACAACAGATGACCGACGAGAGTGCCTTGTAAGTAGGCTGTTTAAGTTTTCTTATTGGTAACGCCACACTGCGCTCTGTATGAAAAATCACTGGATGTGCTGCGTGCAGTCAGTGGCTGGTTGGCATTGTTGTAATACTCGCCATTGTAGTGTTGGGCAGCTGGATGTTAACAGCGTGTAGCGTTGTGCAGTTGGAGGTGAGCCGCCAGCAGTGGTGGACGTGGGGAGAGAGATGGTGGAGTTTTGAAATTTGTAAGACTGGATGTCATGGACTGCTATATATATTATGACTATTAAGGTAAATACATTGTTTGTTCTGTATTAAAATCTTTCATTTGCTAACTATGCCTATCAGTAGTTAGTGCCTTCAGTAGTTTGAATCTTTTATTTAGCTGGCAGTAGTGGCGCTCGCTGTATTGCAGTAGTTCGAGTAACGAAGATTTTTGTGAGTTAAGTGATTTGTGAAACATATAGGTTAATGTTAGTCAGGGCCATTCTTTCGTAGGGATTTTTGGAAGTCAAATTGCATTGCGCTAAAGATATTGTGTTTCAGTTTAAGCACATTCGTGTATAATTGTTCAAAGAGGACGTTTCACATAGACCAGTCTTGTATAATTTTTCTAAGGGGACGTTTCATATGTCGACCCTTAGCCGAGGATACCTCACTGGAATCTTCTGATTTTTTTCTTGTAGTTTGTATAATTAGTGTAGCTTTTGTTTATTGCCAGCGCGTAATCATAGAGAGAATTTCCTTTGTAGTTGCAGTCTGTCACTGTTGTATAGTAAAACAGTTGTGGCATGCATGTAGTTTTGCACGAAGTATTTCGCAGTTGCGCTTGCAATTAACTAGATGTTATTTTCAGTGCTATGTTAATGTGTTCTCTTATTTTTGCTCTTCAGATTGTGTTTTTCTGTGTTGTCGTGTGAAATATTGTGACAATAATGGCGTGTGAAAGACGTAATACTAGGCTCCAATGTAAACTGAGCACAGTAGTTTCTTCATCACGGCAATAAGCGTAATAACTTAGATATCTATACGCAAAGCATTTCAATTTTGTTTATCATGAGGTAAGTACATTGACTTGTGCAGAACTTAGATTTCGGAGGACGATAACTACGACGCTTCCACATAATTATCTTACAGCAAGGCGTACATTTAGCGCTAAAGGACACGTATTTGAGTGATTAATTTTGTACTTAAAACATTTATTTTTAATGATATTTGAAGTACAATGATACAAAGGTTTTCCGTGATACATTTCATTCCATTGCTGTAATCTGTAACACCTGAGGATATAATTACATTAATCCTCAGGGGGGTATACGCTTACTTTGTGTACCATGTGTTTGGCAAGCACAAGGAGACCTAGCTAATCTGGTTTTTGCTTATACAACTTTACACATCGGTACCATATTTCTCTAACACATTAATTACACAGCTATCTGAGCATTTGACAGAGGTACCAACATCTTTTTACTACGTCACTGAGACATGTTTACGCAATTACGCAGGTGGATAACTTCACACTTATGAAATTGTATTTTGTCTGTACTTTGTGAACTGCTCATATTTTTTCGGAACCATTGTGATACTATGAGAGCTTTGAATGATGTATTTGGTATGGGATCATGATTTTTAAAGTACGTTTGAGGCAGATGACACTTTTGACATGAGCAGAGAATTTTTTTAGGTTTTGAAATTATTGGAGGAAGCTACGACGATTTTGAGATTTGGTTGAGGTTTTATGATGTTATGATGACTATGTGTATTACGCTGTTGCGGTATGTTTATGATCAATAAGCTGATGCTATATGAGGAATTTGATTATGTTACGTATTTATTATGATGAAATATTGAAGAAGTGTCTACGAATATGTATATGTGTAATAAAGCAAGGAATAATGAGTAGTGGTTAGGGACTCTGGTTTGTGAAAAAGGATGTTGGAAACCAAGAATCGTACTTTAAGAGTTATGAATTGTGTGTAAATGCAAAATGTATCACAATGCCGACGAAAATTTTTTGGACACTCTTATACACTCCTGGAAATTGAAATAAGAACACCCTGAATTCATTGTCCCAGGAAGGGGAAACTTTATTGACACATTCCTGGGGTCAGATACATCACATGATCACACTGACAGAACCACAGGCATATACACACAGGCAACAGAGCATGCACAATGTCGGCACTAGTACAGTGTATATCCACCTTTCGCAGCAATGCAGGCTGCTATTTTCCCATGGAGACGATCGTAGAGATGCTGGATGTAGTCCTGTGGAACGGCTAGCCATGCCATTTCCACCTGGCGCCTCAGTTGGACCAGCGTTCGTGCTGGACGTGCAGACCGCGTGAGACGACGCTTCATCCAGCCCCAAACATGCTCAATTTGGGACAGATCCGGGGATCTTGCTGGCCAGGGTAGTTGACTTACACCTTCTAGAGCACGTTGGGTGGCACGGGATACATGCGGATGTGCATTGTCCTGTTGGAACAGCAAGTTCCCTTGCCGGTCTAGGAATGGTAGAACGATGGGTTCGATGACGGTTTGGATATACCGTGCACTATTCAGTGTCCCCTCGACGATCACCAGGGGTGTACGGCCAGTGTAGGAGATCACTCCCCACACCATGATGCTGGGTGTTGGCCCTGTGTGCCTTGGTCATATGCAGTCCTGATTGGGGCGCTCACGTGCACGGCGCCAAACACGCATACGACCATCATTGGCACCAAGGCAGAAGCGACTCTCATCGCTGAAGACGACACGTCTCCATTCGTCCCTCCATTCACGCCTGTCGCGACACCACTGGAGGCGGGCTGCACGATGTTGGGGCGTGAGCGGAAGACGGCTTAACGGTGTGCGGGACCGTAGCCCAGCTTCATGGAGACGGTTGCGAATGGTCCTCGCCAATACCCCAGGAGCAACAGTGTCCCTAATTTGCTGGGAAGTGACGGTGCGGTCCCCTACGGCACTGCGTAGGATCCTATGGTCTTGGCGTGCATCTGTGCGTCGCTGCGGTCCGGTCCCAGGTCGACGGGCACGTGCACCTTCCGCCGACCACTGGCGACAACATCGATGTATTGTGGAGATCTCACGCCCCACGTGTTGAGCAATTCGGCGGTACGTCCACCCGGCCTACCGCATGCCCACTATACGCCCTCGCTCAAAGTCCGTCAACTGCACATACGGTTCACGTCCACGTTGTCGCGGCATGCTACCAGTGTTAAAGACTGCGATGGAGCTCCGTATGCCACGGCAAACTGGCTGACACTGACGGCGGCGGTGCACAAATGCTGCGCAGCTAGCGCCATTCGACGGCCGACACCGCGGTTCCTGGTGTGTTCGCTGTGCCGTGCGTGTGATCATTGCTTGTACAGCCCTCTAGCAGTGTCCGGAGCAAGTATGGTGGGTCTGACACACCGGTGTCAATGTGTTCTTTTTTCCATTTCCAGGAGTGTATTTATAGGATTTTGTTTCTACACATTTGTAACGCAAATTCTCAACTTGTGAAATTTTTTTTATATGAGACTGTCACTGTAGCGGAAACTGCTCTCTTAAATATTTCGGTATGAAAGGTAAGTGACCGTGACGTAATGCGTTATGAGCGTCCAGGTGTGCCAGTCGCCTTGAGAAAAAGTTATTAGTGTGTGCCTTTCAGAGGCACAGGTGGAGAAAAAAAGGAGGCCATTAACCTCGCTATTGTCATTCCTTTGTAGAAAGCATCGGAAATACGACACGCCCAAACTTGAAAACATATGATTACACTGTGAAGCTCTTAATTTATGATATTTACTGAAATGAAATGATGAGAAACATTTTATATCTATTGTCTTTCTAGCTGAGAGATTGCTCATTTTGTTTAATATCCAGTTTCTATCTGCACTGCAGCATTGGTTAAAATAAAATTTAATAGATGTACTAATATCACTATTTTCTGTCTACAGACCCAGTAAAGAACCATTGTATGACGTACTTTCTTAGAAAAGAGAGCACAAATAGACATTTCCCTTCACAGAAATTGCAAAAATATTTTTTTTATGGCTTGGTAACTTATCTGCTAGCGTATGTTCTCGTGATACATCACTCTAGTGTTAAGATGTGACATAGGTATTAAACATTTTTACTGTAATATTTTTTCTGCTTGAGCTTTGTCATGTTTAGATATAAGTTATTGCCTTTTCTGCTGCTTGCTTCCACAATTTCCATTTTTGTCATTGCTGTTTGTGTTAATTGTTTTGTGCTGCTGCATTGACTCGTCCCTTAGTTTAGCATCTGAGCTCAGTAGATTTTAAGTTAGCTTAAGAGGGGGGAGACTATATAAGAAACTAACTATGAGGAATTGGAAGAAATGCATTGAGAAGTTATAAGAAAATGATTTGGCCAAAAAAATAGTGTACAGTGGAGAAAAACTATTTTTGAAAGAGGCTGTGAACAAAATACAGATAGCATGCTTGGATAGGATATTTTTGGTGGAAACAAATGTTGAGATACGATGAAAAATCTACAGAATGATGTTTTGGGTTGGACTGCAGTACCAAATTTCACACTGAAAACAAACCCTGTCCCGTATTTTGTGTTATTATGCTATGTGAATCTGTGTTTGTCCTGTCTTTATGTGTTTAGCTAATAAGATTTATGTTGTAGAAGTTTTCTAATAATATGTTATTTACTTTGTAAAGATGTTTAGACATTATTTATCTGTTCTGTTTTGTTGCTCATATGTGAAGTTGATGTTTCCAAAGTTATTCTGATCTTTATGTATTTACTTATGTCATAATTCCTGTAACACTGATGTATATGTTTATTTCTATTCTTTTGTAAAGCCCGTTTTACTACAAATGTTATCTGTACTATTATATTCTTTAATGATATATTTTGTATCTTTGTTATTGTATTCTCATGTTATAAAATTGTAATTGACACAAGTTCATCAAATTAAGTAACTTGTAAATTACATTTTACTGCACACATTTCTGTTGGTCATAGTATATGGACAATATGTGAGAAGTAGGAACTGATAGTGTTTGCACATGTGTTGATAATTCAGCAAGGGACTGGTTAACAGCATTGCTGGTTCTAAGGACAATTCAAAAACTTTGTGAGTGCGCAAGTGGTGGTTTATGGACTTGCTATATTCTCCACAAGACTCTTCGATGGTGATTGTGCATCTGCACAGTCGCAACAGTTGGCTGCTAGCCATTTCTACAAGGACTACAGTGGGTCTACACCTTTGATGACTCACCAATACCATTATTTCTACAAGGACTGCAGTGGGTCTGCACCTCTGGTGGCCCACCAATACCATAATCTCTACTAGGACTACAGTGGGTCTGCTCTGTGATGACCAACCTACCAATATTCTTCAAAACTTCGAATGACTCTGCTGTGGGTTTGCTCTGTTGTGGGCCATTACCTGTCAGCATGTCAAGAGTCAGCACTGTCTTTCCGTTGGAAGGACAACACTACTTCTTCAAAACTGCATGGAAATCCACTACTTCTATGTGCATTTTCTTTTACTGCTCAGACTTTGAGAAAAAAAAAACACTGCAATTTTACTGTGATGAATGATCAGGACTGTCTTTATGGACTGTGAGAAAATTTTAGCTTTTGACCAACATTGTATTAATAAGTGTGTGCATTTGATATCTTTGTTAAAGTAATAATGAAAAAATTTTTCAAATTTGTATTGGCCAGAGCCCAAAACAATTTGTAACATTTTTTGTGGGGAGCATGGGGGCTACGTAAGTAGGCTGTTTAGGTTTTCTTATTTGTAACGCCACATTGCGCTCTGTATGAAAAATCACTGGCTGTGCTGCGTGCAGTCAGTGGCTGGTTGGCATTGTTGTAATACTCGCCATTGTAGTGTTGGGCAGCTGGATATTAACAGCGTGTAGCGTTGCGCAGTTGGAGGTGAGCCGCCAGCAGTGGTGGACGTGGGGAGAGAGATGGTGGAGTTTTGAAATTTGTAAGACTGGATGTCATGGACTGCTATATATATTATGACTATTAAAGTAAATACATTGTTTGTTCTGTATTAAAATCATTCATTTACTAACTATGCCTATCAGTAGTTAGTGCCTTCAGTAGTTTGAATCTTTTATTTAGCTGGCAGTAGTGGCGCTCGCTGTATTGCAGTAGTTCGAGTAACGAAGATTTTAGTGAGGTAAGTGATTTGTGAAACATATAGGTTAATGTTAGTCAGGGCCATTCTTTCGTAGAGATTTTTGGAAGTCAGATTGCTTTGTGCTAAAAATATTGTGTGTCAGTTTAAGCACATTCGTGTATAATTGTTCAAAGAGGACGTTTCACATAGACCAGTCTTGTATAACTTTTCTAAGGGGACGTTACAGCCTTTGCTAACAGCGTGACATAGCCTGCAACACCTTTCCTGGGCTCGTGACTGTATCGTTTGGACCCTAGACTACTGGAAAACCGTGGCCTGGTCAGAAGAGTTCCGATTTTAGTTGGTAAGAGTTGATGGTAGGATTCGAGTGTGGAGTACACCCCACTAAGCCGTTGACCGAATTTGTCAATAAGGCACTGTGCAAGTTGGTAGTGGCTTCATAATGACGTGGGCTGTGAATGGACTGGGTCCGCTGGTCCAACTGAACCGATATTGACTGGAAATAGTTATGTTCGGCTACTTGGAGACCATTTCCAGCCATTCACAGATTTCATGTTCCCAAATAATGATGTCATGTCATATCCGACATTGGATATAAGGCAGCGAAAATTGTTTATAAGTGAAGCATGGGATACCACCCGTCTGCTTTTAGCCATGACGTCATCAACATCATCATGGTAGCGGGCCCGTAGAGACATCTTTCGGTAGCTCGGCGTTTGAGCGCCCGCATATCCGTTTAGCACTACCATCGCCCACTATTAGCGGGAGAGGGCACTGCATGCTTGTCAAACTGGCTGCAGCGATTCAGTTGTCAAAAACGGTTGCCGCAGCTTCGAAATGCTTGAAACAGTCAGTGACATCGCTTTTCTACATCTACATCTACATCCATACTCGGCCAGCCACCTGACGGTGTGTGGCGGAGGGTACCTTGAGTACCTCTATCGGTTCTCCCTTCTATTCCAGTCTTGTATTGTTTGTGGAAAGAAGGATAGTCGGTATGCCTCTGTGTGGGCTCTAATCCCTCTGATTTTATCCTTATGGTCTCTTCGCAAGATATACTTAGGAGGGAGCAATATACTGCTTGACTCCTTGATGAAGGTATGTTCTCGAAACTTCAACAAAAGCCCGTACCGAGCTACTGAGCGTCTCTCCTGCAGAGTATTCCACTGGAGTTTATCTATCATATCCGTAACGCTTTCGCTATTACAAAATGGTCCTGTAACGAAGCGAGCTGCTCTCCGTTGGATCTTCTCTATCTATTCTATCAATCCTATCTGGTACAGATCCCACACTGCTGAGCAGTATTCAAGCAGTGGGAGAACAAGCGTACTCTAAACTACTGTAGTGTCGCAGAATAGTAAAGAGTTGGAAACGTGGAATATTGTCAAAGTTTCGTTGCCTGTGCCGAGAGCCAGAGGCAGTAGGCTAGCCAAGAGCTAAGAGGATTGCACATGTATCGGAATGTGTCATCACGCAGGGGAAGTGGCCTGATTACACACAACAGGCGAGGGAGAATTGCTTAGCAAGTGGGTTTGTGTTAGACGGAGACTTTCGTAGAGTGTAAGACAGAGGTATAGCGTCAGCTGCACTGTATTTCTTAACTTCGCGAAGTCTGCCATAACAACACGTAACTCTGTCACAAGAACTCCTAAGGGGCAGGTACGACAGATAAATCGGCAGTATAAGTGGAACAAATGTGTTCATTACAAACGAGCATGATGTCAGGACGTCGCTCGTGCTTCCTTTAAATATACCAGCTTTGATAGCAACAAGGCACTTGCAGTTAGACTTGCAGTTAGATGTGTACTGGGTCGCTGCGAAGCTCTCAGCTGGGTGATCGACATGTTAATCTTTATTAAGGAGATGTTGCACTAAGGGCGGCCCATCCAGCAGCAGACATGAGGGGACAGTACCAGGTCTGGTCCTCTCTGCTGCCGCTGTGAATCATCAACCCAGGATTGGCAGACATCATTGAAGACTCGCTCGCCACCAATGCTGACCACATCAGTGAGCTGTCATCGAGATCGTGTGGGGCCTAGGCCCTGTGCGTCCGCCGTCACAACCGGGTGAGCTGACGATGCTGGGGGATTGCAGCCCGTTCCGCCTGTCCAACGTGGACGAGCCACCAGGAGGAGCTGGGGGGAAGATGAGGTGGGATAGAGTACACTCAGCACTACGAGAATGCTTCTCCTGCCGACAGCGCCGGGACTCCAACCCGGAGCCTCCTACGCGCAGCCGCCTGCTGTCCGCCGCCAAGCCAGCCGGCCAGCCGGGCGCCGCCAGCCACGCGCGGCCAAAGTAAGGGCATCCCACCGCTATGTCACAGCACGCTCCGCTGCGCTAGCAAGACTGGTGCGGCCTGGAGCTGGTGTCATTGCTCCGAGTCAGCGAGGACTCGTGGAAGGTCGTTGATATCACCAAGGTCAGCCAGCCTGTGTTAAGCAGGCCACATTGTACTCGGCAGGAATAAAGGTGTCATGAATTAATAATGTTTCCTTTGGTGTTTATGACGCGTCCACAGTCATTTCCTAGCATCCTGACAACTGGAGAGTTCACCGCTCAGCTTCCAGTCCACCTTAGGCGACCGGGACCACTGGGGCGCCTACACTACTTCCTTTGTTTTCGGATTGCATTTCCTTAGGATTCTTCCAATGAATCACAGTCTGGCATCTGCTTTACCGACGATCAACTTTATATGATCATTCCATTTTAAATCACTCCTAATGTGTACTCCTAGATAATTTATGGAATTAACTGCTTCCAGTTGCTCACTTGCTATATTGTAGCTAAATGATAAGGGATCTTTCCTTCTATGTATTTGCAGCACATTACACTTGTCTACATTGAGATTAAATTGCCATTCCCTGCACCATGCGTCAATTCGCTGCAGATCCTCCTGCATTTCAGTACAATTTTCCATTGTTACAATCTCTCGATATACTACAGCATCATCCGCAAAAAGCATCAGTAAACTTCTGGTGTCATCCACAAGGTCATTTATTTGTATTGTGAATAGCAACGGTCTTACGGCGTTCCCCTGGGGCACACCTGAAATCGCTCTTACTTCGGAAGACTTGTCTCCATTGAGAATGACACGCTGCGTTCTGTTATTTAGAAACTCTTCAATCCCATCACATAACTGGTCTGATAGTCCATATGCTCTTACTTTGTTCATTAAACGACTGTGGGGAACTGTATCGAATACCTTGCAGAAGTCAAGAAAGACGGCATCTACCTGGGAACCCGTGTCTATGGCCCTCTGAGTCTCGTGGACGAATTGCGCTGATTCCTATAGAGTAGATTTCTAGTCTTCAGAAAATTCATTATACTCGAACATAATACGAGTTCCAAAATTCGACAACTGATCGACGTTAGAGATATAGGTCTATAGTTCTGCACATCTGTTCGACGTCACTTCTTGAAAACGGGGATGACCTGTGCCCTTTTCCAATCCTTTGGAATGCTACACTCCTCCAGAGACCTACAGTACACCGCTGCAAGAAGGGGGGCAAGTTCCTTCGCGTACTCTGTGTAAAATGGAACTGGTATCCCATCAGGTCCAGCGGCCTTGCCTCTTTTGAGCGATTTTAATTGTTTCTCTATCCCTCTGTCGTCTATTTCGATTTCTAACATTTTGAGTACGAGTAAGACACTTCAATATTGTTTTTAAATATGGAAGATCTAAAGCACTGAACAAGGTTTGAACTCAGAACTTTTCGCTTGGCAGCCAAACACCTTAACCATTACGCTAACACAGCTCGCAATTTAACCATGCTCCTGGAGGACTTTAAAATATTACGCTAAATACCGACAAACACTGTTGTTATGATTATGAATTACTCACGTTTCGTCGAAGTACAATAGGAAATAAACAATTACCACTGTACTTTATTGCGAAAAAGCGGTTCGTGAGAATGATACAAACACCTTTCCTTGCTATCGCCGGAATTCGGAGGCTTATTGCATGTTTGGTTTAATTAATTTGGCTCTGAGCACTATGGGACTTAACATCTGAGGTCATCAGTCCCCTGGAACTTAGAACTTCATAAACCTAACTAACATAAGGACATCACACACATCCATGCCTGAGGCAGGATTCGAACCTGCGACCGCAGCGGTCGCGCGGTTCCAGGCTGTAGCGCTTAGAACCGCTTGGGCACTCTGGCCGGCGTTTAATTAATTAATAGAATATGAAGCAATTGGTATAAAGAAGGCTTTTTCCAAACATTCTATAAAAGAAAGTCAGCTATCAAGACATTGCTTTTATTCAATTACTTTCTTTATGACTGAACGTTTCTAAAACTGAAGACACTCGTCCGTGCTCTGCACTGCAGTCGAGCTCTAACAGCGTCGTTCCCTGTTCATTGCATGACTGTGTTTTGCGACGTCAGGTGCGCAGAACGAACCTAAACTCGGCCCTCGTCGTAAATGACGCGCACTATAGAAGTGGAGGAACCGGCAGAATCCGTTTCCCAGCAGCACCCGCGCAAAGCGCCAAGATACAGTGCGTGATTAGTAGACTGTTACGTCTGGTGGACTTACGGCACGGTTGTCGTTGCCAGTCGCTCGGCTTCCCAGCGCCGAGGGGCGGCAGGAGCATCTTCTGGGTGCGCCTGGGTGCCGGCACCGCCGCAGCCACGCCCTCCAGACCCGCCCTCGCCAGCACGCCCGAGTGCTGCACAGTGGCAGGTGGCCGTCGCTGTTACATGCTCTGTGTTCCATTCAATATCAGGCTGGTGCATGAGTTCAAAACGTTTTTCCAGAAGACTATAAACACAGCAGATTCACATGACACAGACCTTAGTCATCAGTAATACTGGGTTATTCAAAAATAAGGAACAGATTTTAATCATTTATTGCTTCCAAACTACAAAGCACATAAAAATTCTTCCAATCCATCTGTGGCATGAATCAGCATAACATTGTTTAATAGTATTAGTTGAAAACAGTCTTCTTTGCCATTTTCGTTCTTTTGTCTGTCAACTACGCATTTCACCTTATTTAGGCATCTTCAGGTTGATCTTAATTTGGTATTTCCTAGGACGATCCTTTAGACAGTGTAGCTAATGGGCATCGTCGAGTACATCAGGCCACGGCCGAGCGGTTCTAGGCGCTTCAGTCTGGAACCGCGCGACCGCTACGGTCGCAGGTTCGAATCCTGCCTCGGGCATGGATGTGTGTGATGCCTTTAGGTTAGTTGGGTTTAAGTAGTACTAATTTCTAGGGGATTGATGATCACATCAGTGAAGTCCCATAGTGCTCAGAGCCATTTGAATTTGAACATCAGGCCAACATCGCCTTCGTTAACCTCAGTAAATATTTTTCTAGATGAACGTGAGTGACCCCAAGACCAAGCGTACACGTTCACAGGAGCAGATGGGGCTTAAGTAGTTAGTGATGTTAGCGAAGGCGATGTTGGCCTGATGTACTCGACGATGGCCATTAGCTACACTGTCTAAAGGATCGTCCTAAGAAACACCAAATTAAGATCAGCATGAAGATGCCTAAATAAGCTGAAACGTATCGTCGATAAGTAAATAAAAAAAATGAAAATTGCAACCAAGACTGTTTTCAACTAATACTAAAACGCGTAAACACAATTTCAACGTTCCTGTATTTTTATACATACAATGGTGAGCACCATGTGTTATACGACAAATATCAAAATGGTGGGTCATTTCCTGACACATACGAAACAGCTGGTCTCTCGTTATCGAATTCACAGCTTCAACAATGCGATGTCGCAAACTTTTTAAGTGTGTCACGCAGAGGAGGAATAAGAAAGCGATCTTTTACGCAATATCACGAATAAAAGTCACAAGGTGTGAGGATCATCAATCCCCTAGAAATTAGAACTACTTAAACCTAACTAACCTAAAGACATCACACACATCCATGCCCGAGGCAGGATTCGAACCTGCGACCGTAGCGGTCGCGCTGTTCCAGACTGTAGCGCCTAGAACCGCTCTGCCACACCGGCCGCCTCTAGATAGGTTCTGTCACAGCTTGCCCCATGAATCTTTAAAATCTGTCCCTTCTTTTTGAATAGCCCTGTATTGTCTCCTTCACTATTTACAACGGTGTGTCAACGTTGGGTAACTTCTTTATTCCGCGACTGTGGAAGCCACGTGGTTTTGAGGCGAAGAACTCTTCAAGCCATTTTAAGATTGTTCGACAGAGAGCGCGACAAGCGAATAAGGTGGGTGCGGAATGACTTCCCAACCTAACTCCCGTATAGTGCTCTCTGTCGGTCTAGCAGATTGCGGGAGGACGTTATCGAGGAATAGCACCGCTTCGCGCAGCCGTCTGTGTCGTTATTCTTGGATAGTGTCTGCAAGACGTTTCAGTTGTTGAGAATAAATGTCAGCAGTGATGGATACGCCTTGGGGAAGCACTTAGTAGTACACCACACCGTCGCTCTTCCACCAGATGCATAACATTTTCTGTGGATGCGCAATGGTCTTTGTACGGGGAGCTGTTGCTTTCTTTGGGCTCAACCATTCCTTTGTTTTCCTTTCGGCAGCGCAAAGACACCGTTTCCCGTCACCAGGAACAATGCGGGATAGGAATGGTCGATGATGTTCACGAGTCATTTGATGGCGAGCAAGCAGAGATGCACATATGGCCACCCACTGATTTTTGTGATTTGGTTTAGAGCATGCGGTACACACACACACTCGATTTTTGAACTTCCCTCATTGCATGCAGATGTACGGTGGTGGGATGATCACAGTTCATCATATTTGCCAGTTATTGAGTGCAATGACGTGGATTAATCATTGTGGATTAATGCGTTGAAAGGATCTTCGTCAAACCCCGAAAGTCTTCCTGAACGTGGAGAGTCACTAATGTCGAAATGATCCTCCTTGAAACCAGAAAATCTTTTACTTGTCGTGCTCTGTCCAATGCCATTATCCCCATACCTGGCGAAAATGTTTCTGCTGCCTCAGGTACTGTCACCCCTCTATTGAACTCAAACAGAAGAATATGTTGGAAGTGTATATATTTCTCGACTTGGCACTCCATTTTGTAGCGTCCACAGCTCGACTCGCTTTCTCCAGAGACAAAATGACTGCGTAAACTCAAACAGCAACAGTGAATTACAGAAACAAAATGACAATCCATAAATAAAGCCATAGCAACCGGAATACCAACAAGCAAAACAAAAACGCTACAAAATTATGCACATGCATGCAAACTGTAGCGCCAGGAGGAATAGTTGAGACTAAAAGTAATTCAGTACCACAGATTAGGTACATGAAAACAAACACCGCCCGAATAGGCCTGAAGGCTCAACGGTGACCGGCCACCGTTTCATCCTCAGTTTTTAGGCGTCATAGGATGTGGATATGGTGGGGCATGTGATCAGCACACCTCACTCCCGGCCTTTATCATTTTTCGTGAGATCAGGTACATAACAGAACATAAATTGCTCGAAAAACACTTTGCACCCTCGCCAGACCACGTCCTCATGACATTCGTGTTAAATCGCTAGAAAAATCATTCTCAATGTCCTTGTGACTGCAGAAGATCCCTACGTACAGGTATTAATTTAGACCGACCCAAAAAAAGCACCATGCGATTTTTTTAAAAAAGACCTAAATAAATTTATGAACATTTAATTAACCTACAAAATGTATAGTTAGGCTTACAGGCAACCATTTACTGTCAAAAGAATTTATTTTATTAATACTGTGTTTTAACTTTTCTTTCAAAATAAGAAACACAGTTAAAAATCACTTACAGTAAAAAGCTTTAATTTTATGTAGATAGTAACGACTATAAAATACCATTTACTTTAAACGCAGGAGCCGGCCGGTGTGGCCGTGCGGTTCTAGGCGCTTCAGTCTGGAACCACGTGACCGCTACGGTCGCAGGTTCGAATCCTGCCTTGGGCATGGATGTGTGTGGTGTCCTTAGGTTAGTTAGGTTTAAGTAGTTCTAAGTTCTGGGGGACTAATGACCACAGATGTTAAGTTCCATAGGGCTCAGAGCCATTTGAACCATTTTAAACGCAGAAACTCATAAATCTTCACTAATTTCTCGGGCCTTATCTCTCCTAAATTGTTTCTTAATTTTGAACAAACAAGCCTGAGAAAATTCTCTCAGGGCATGCGTTGTTGGCAGGGAAGAAATGAGACACTAATAAAACAGCTTTAAGAATGGATTACTGTTTTGAATAAATTAATAACAGGAATTTGAATTCAACTATTGAAACGCCAGTAGCTAAAACCTTGTAGAAAACTATAGTGCTACAACGATGAAAAATAATATTACGACGGTGTCAAACCTTATTTTCATGATATAAAGAAGAATTGACGATATTGAAAACGTAATTATAATTTTATTATTTCAATTTTTGTGCTCAGTGAATCAAAGACTTTCTAGTGCACGGAATAAACTAGCATTGTTTTTACTACGAAACTATATATGATTGTTAAGTGAGAACTGAGTCTGTGTAAGACATTTTGTCTGAGCGGATTTTGTTCTCGTAGTGGTCGGTAGAGAAAGAAAAGTTTCTTTATCGATGTATGTAATGTGAACGTATAAAGGCTATAAAAAGGAGAGAGAGAGAGAGATAATCCATGCGGACAATCACCATATTGTATAAGAAAAGGTAAATACAAGTTATTCAAAACAAATATCTCTAAAGGGTATCGTCTTGTGATTTCTAAAGACTGAAAATTGCTGTGTTTAATCTGAATCTGTCCTGAATAACAGCGAAGAACATTTATGTTATCATATATTTTCTTCGTTTGACCACGGTTGTGATTCGCATGTTACTTTTTGTTACGTGACGTGTTAGGAATATTTTCATTATTTGCGCAAAAATGCACACAGCTTTAATCGAACTTGCATCTTTCGGAAACGATAACTCTTGATCAGTACAGTTACGCCAATACCGTCTAAATCGCAACCGTGGTCACAAAAGTGTTTCCTGGACCTGATTTTTATAAACGTGTAGACTTGAAAGCGAACAGCATTGCACCATCGCTGGCTCGCAACAATTGAAAGAAAACAAAACAGGGACGGAACAACTTTAAATTTTAACGCCGTCAGCGTTACGAAATCTGAACGACGTAAGTTAATTAATTAAATAATAACAGGAAGAGAATTATTAAATTTTAAAGATGAAATCATAGCAAGAATTTAAAGCATTTTAGCATCATTACGTTTCTTTGCATTAGTACTTGAGTATCAGATACCATCATAACTATTTAAAATACAGTGCGTAAATAAAATTGCCACTTTTATAATTATTTTTATAGCAATTCAAAACTAAACCCATAAAACCCAATTTTACCCATTGTATTGTTGTTTTTTAACATAACGTGTTTTTCTCAACGCTACCTGTAGGTACCTGTAAGATTTTTATCTTCAGACAACGAAAGATCTCAATAACTATGTGTCGGATTGGTAAACAAAAAAAATACGTGTTCATCATTAAAAAAATGGTGTCCGGCGATACCAATGTTGACTCAATTGCCCCAATCCCAGGGGTGAGGCGGGGAGCAATTCTGAAATCTTAGATAGGAATTTGGGTTGTTTTGAAAATCCGACTTACGCTAACACTTCTGTTTCTTTTTATTCACCCACACATGTTTCGACACCTATGTATCATCTTCAGTGGGTCAAATTTTATTTCTGTAAAGTGTAATATAAAGTTTATAATCATTTATGCATTGTAGGCCTAAAAAAATAACACGTGTATTTTATTTGGTTTGTTTCGATTCTCACCTGAAATTTACATTGCGTTATTACACATGGGTTTCTGTGACCTTTTTTGTCGTTTTTGATGGAATGTTACCTGCAAAGTAGACATGAAGGAAGTTCTTTGAGCATTTCTGAAGTAGTACTTCATAGTTAGTTTTGTTGTTTTTGATAGAATGTTATCTGCAAAGTAGTCAAGAAGGAAAGTCTTTGAGCATTTTTTGTGGTTAGTGGTTATGTATAATAGTATACTTATATTTTCCATCCTATTTCGTATCTTTAATGGATATCTTTTTCTACTGCTATTGAGTACAGTATTTTCCACAAAAGGTGACAAAACGTGATTTGAGCAAACACTTCCGTCTCCTTACTCTTTGAGAGATACTGAGTTGTTGTCGCTGCTCGCTTGTTAGTCGTTTGCCATATGTTTAATGTGGCGCTAATTCTGAATGTTACCCGTGGACTAATGTGGCCTGTCTGCTGGGGGGGGGGGGGGGGGGAGGGGGGTATGTGGTTTCAAAATAATGGTTCAAATGGCTCTGAGCACTATGGGACTTAACATCTGAGGTCATCAGTCTCATATAACTTAGAACTATTTAAACCTAACTAACCAAGGACATCACACACATCCATGCTCGAGGCAGGATTCGAACCTGCGACCGTAGCAATCGCGCGGTTCCAGACTGAAGCGCCTAGAACCGCTCGGCCACCGCAGCCGGCCCATAATTGTACCGCGGTACGTGAATGTGGACTCGTCAGAGAACAACACTCGAGGAAAGAAATTGGGGATATCCGTTTCTGCTGAAGAGACCACTGGAAAAATGTTGTTCGGTTCTGGAAATTATTACCGTGAAGTTCCTGATGAAGGGAAATATGCACCGGATGATATTTCCTACGCTACGAAAGTCGGTAAACGCTAGTCTGACTAATTCCCTAATCACGACTTAATTGCCGAGTGCTAATGTAGGGGTTAGGATTCACTGCAACTAAAATCGCAGTTTCATTATTCTCTCCAACAACTGATCTTCGATGGTAACTGGACAGTTCCGTCGGTGGAGAAGTGTCGAATAACCCGACAAAAAGAAGCGTGTGATCGCAATCCGTTTAGGAAACGTTGTCGACGTTCCATTTTCTCCGTAAATGTTAACCATTCAATATTTCTCCTCTATCGTCATAGCCCGTATTCTAACTAACAACGCAATCATGTTATGAAGGAAAGTATTTTAGACATGGGTGGCGATTTTCACTCGATAAGCTCAAGCCAACTAATGAATGAATGAATGTTCCAGAACTTCTACGTGGAGAAAACTGCAAAACAGTTTCATTTGCCACACACTCTTATTTTTAAGTTTTTGATCCAATGCAATTTTTTGAGCTAATGCAGTTTTGGAACTCAAGCGTGTTATTTGCCGATTTCAGCTCCAGCTATCGCGCAGCGACAAAAGTATTACAAACAAAACTTGCGTTTTTTCTCCTGTAGAACTCAAAACAACAATAAAATGAGATGTTTTTATTCAAGATTTCAAAGTTGTCCCCGTCTAATCCTCTGGACGTGGGACGGGGGTCAACACTGGTATCATCGGATAACATTTTTAAAGACAATGAAAATGTGGTTTCCTGTTTTTTAACCCAAAGTATACTTTTTGAGATTTTCGTTGTCTGAAGAAACTCGTCATGTCTAGTGGAGGTAAAAGTTAACATCCAGTAAGTTTCCACCTCTCCTCTCCCACAGTCTCTACACCATCCGCAAACTCGAAACTAATTGTCCTTTAGTTTCCCCTCTACTTTCCAGTCCTCGTATGCTCCGCACCTTTACCAACAGAAGCATACTTTTTGATATTTTCGTAGTCTGAAGTAAAATCGCCATGTATAGTGGCGTTTTTACAGATTAGTGCTTTTCAAATGTTTTAACTGTATACTTTTTGTTTTTCGTTTTATCTTTTTATTTTTCTCTTTTAATTTGGGAATAAAGAATGACTCGTTCCTTATGCATCTACACTGACGTAATAAATCTCAGCACCAAAAAATAATTAACGTAGAGTAATGAAATTTTGGAAACACATTTATCTAGGTAGCGTATTTAAGTGATTAACATTGCAAGGTTACTGGTCAATGTAAGCACGAGATAAGCCACTGCAAATATGAAGTACTGGTACATAGTCGGCCGGGGTAGCCGAGAGGTTCTAGGCGCTTCAGTCTGGAATCGCGCGACCGCTACGGTCGCAGGTTCGAATCCTGCCTTGGGCATGGATGTGTGTGGTGTCCTTAGGTTAGTTACGTTTAAGTAGTTCTAAGTTCTAGGGGACTGATGACCTCAGCTGTATGTCCCATAGTGCTCAGAGAGCCATTTTTTACTGGTACATAAACAACCGGTGTAACCGCCGAAATGTTGAATGGGAACATGCAAATGGGCATGCATTGTGTTGTAGAGGTGACATACTTCAGTGTGTGGGATAGAGTTCCCTGCCTGTTGCTCTTGATCAGTCAATACAGGAACGGTTAATAATGGTTGTGGATGTTGCTGGAATTGTCTTCTGATGATGTCCCGTATGTGCTCGATTGGAGACAGATCTGATGATCGAGCAGCCAATGCAACATGTCGGCATTCTGCAGAGCATTTTGGGCTACAACAGTGATACGTGGACGCTTCCTTTTGGAAATGGAATGTTGTTCATGAATGGCAGCGCCACAGGCAGAATCACTAGATTGAATTTGCAGTCAGGGTGCGGTCGGATAACCACCAGAGTGCTCAGGCTGTCACGTGAAATCGTACCCTTGACCATCGCTTCAGGTGTAGGTCCAGTGTGTAGCTCGCCTACTGGTTGTAGACTCTCAACTGTCCTCCTCTAACCAACACAGAGCCGTCACTGGCACCGAGGTAAAACCAGCTTCCATCAGAAAACACAACAGACCCCCACCCTGTTTTCGAGACAGCTCTCATTTGACATCACTGGAGCCGCAGATGGCGATGGTTTGGGGTCAGTGGAATGCATGCTACATGGCGTCTGGCTTAGAGCTGCCCTTGAAATACATCTACATCTATATCTACACATACTCCGCAATCCACCATACGGTGCGTGGCGGAGGGTACCTCGTACCACAATTACTATCTTCTCTCCCACTCTCAAACAGAACGAAGGAAAAATGACTGCCTATATGTGTACGAGCCCTAATCTATCTTATTTCATCTTTGTGGTCTTTCCACGAAATATAAGTTGGCGGCAGTAAAACTGTACTGCAGTCAGCCTCAAATGCTGGTTCTCTAAATTTCCTTAGTGGCGATTCACGAAAAGAACGACTCCTTTCCTCCAGAGACTCCCACCCGAGTTCCTGAAGCATTTTCGTAACATTCGCATGATGATCAAAGATACCAGTAACAAATCTAGCACCCCGCCTCTGAATTGCTTCTATGTCCTCCCTCAATCCGACCAGATAGGGATCCCAAATGCTTAAGCAGTACTCAAGAATGGGTCGTATTAGTGTTTTATAAGCGGTCTCCTTTACAGATGAATCACATCTTTCCAAAACTCTACCAATGAACCGAAGACGACTATCCCCCTTCCCCACAACTGCCATTACATGCTTGTCCCACTTCATATCGCTCTGCTATGTTACGCCCAGTCTGGAGCCGAGCGACCGCTACAGTCGCAGGTCCGAATCCTGCCTCGGGCATGGATGTGTGTGATGTCCTTAGGTTAGGTAGGTTTAATTAGTTCTAAGTTCTAGGCGACTGATGACCTCAGAAGTTACGTCGCATAGTGCTCAGAACCATTTGAATCATTTTTGTTAAGCCCCGATATTTAATCGATGTGACTGTGTCAAGCTCTACACTACTAATGGAGTATTCAAAAATTACGGGATTCTTTTTCCTATTTATCTGCATTAATTTAGATTTATCTATATTTAGAGTTAGCTGCCATTCTTTACACCAATCACAAATCCTGTCCAAGTCACTTGTATCCTCCTACAGTCACTCTACGACACCTTCCCGTACACCACAGCATCATCAGCAAACAGCCGCACATTGCTATCCACCTTATCCAAAAGATCATTTATGCAGATAGAAAACAACAGCGGACCTACCACACTTACCTCGGGCACTCCAGATGTTACCTTCACCTCCGATGAACACTCACCATCGAGGACAACGTACTAGGTTCTATTACTTAAGACGTCTTCGAGCCACTCACATACTTGGGAACCAATCCCATATGCTCGTACCTTAGTTAGGAGTCTGCAGTGGGGCGCCGAGTTAAACGCTTTCCGGAAGTCAAGGAACATGGCATCCGTCTGATACCCTTCATTCATGGTTCGCAAGATATATGTGAAAAAAGGGCGAGTTGCGTTTCGCATGAGCGATGCTTTCTAAAGCCGTGCTGATGCATGGACAGCAACTTCTCTGTCTCAAGGAAATTCATTATATTCGAACGGAGAATATGTTCGAGAACCCTGCAACAAACCGATGTTAAGGATATTGGTCTGTAATTTTAAGGATCCGTCTTTCTACCCTTCTTATATACAGGCGCCAACTGCGCTTTTTTCCAGTCGCTCGGGACTTTACGTTGGGCCAGAGGTTCGCGATAAATGCAAGGTAAGTAAGGAGCCAGTGCAATAGAGTACTCTCTGTAAAACCGAATTGGAATCCCATCAGCACCTGGCGATTTATTTATTTTCAACCCATTCAGCTGCTTCACAACCCCAGGGATGTCTGTCACTATGTCCTCCATACGGGAATCTGTACGAGACTCAAACGGCGGCATGTTTGTACGATCCTCCTGCGTGAAAGATTTCTCAAATGCTAAATTTAAAATTTCAGCTTTCGTTTTGTTGTCTTCCGTTGCCAGGCCAGACTGATCAGCGAGTGACTGGATGGAAGCCTTCGACACGCTTACCGATTTTACGTAACCGATTTGTAACACCTCGTCATGTCACGGTGGTGCCAATTCCTGCTCAAATTGCTGCTGCAGATGCAGTACGATGCGACAGAGTCATTTGTCAAACACGACGTCTTCCCTTTCGCTAGAGCTACGTGGCCGTCCGGAGCCCTGTCTTCTTGCAACTGTACGTTCTCGCGACCACCGCTGGCAGCAATCATGTACAGCGGCTACATTCCTGCCAAGTATTTCTGCAATATTGCAGAAGGAAATTCCCGGCTTCTGGTAGCCCTATTACACGACCTCATTCAGAAGTGAGGCATTGACAATGGCGTCCTTATAGCCTTAAAGGTATTGTTGACTGACATCAATTCACCACTTCCAAACTCAAAGGCAGCTAATCTTCACGACCGTTCAGCGTGTATTTAAAGCAAAGGTGATTTGCCTCATCACAGCGGTGCTATTAGCGCCACTGTTATGCGACATGCATGAAATTTGTGTAGACATCTTTCAGATGTAGAAATACGCCTACCAATTATCCTTTATGTCGCACAACTGCTCTTCGTGCTGCGATCAGTGTAAGTGTTTTCCAGTTACATTTACCCATAAGTTCTTTCAAAAATCTCTTGTAAATACACTACTGGCCATTAAAATTGCTACACCATGAAGGTGACGTGCTGAAGACGCGAAATTTAACCGACAGGAAGAAGATGCTGGGATATGCAAATGATAAGCTTTTCAGAACATTCACACAAGGTTGGCGCCGGTGACGACACCTACGTGCTGACATGAGGAAAGTTTCCGACCGATTTCTCATACACAAACAGCAGTTGACCGGCGTTGCCTGCTGAAACGTTGTTGTGGTGCCTCGTGTAAGGAGGAGAAATGCGTACCATCACGTTTCCGACTTTGGTAATGGTCGGATTGTAGCCTATCGCGATTGCGGTTTATCGTACTGCGACGTTGCTGCTCGCGTTAGTCGAGATCCAATGACTGATAGCAGCACATGGAATCGGTGGGTTCAGGAGGGTAATACTGAACGCCGTGCTGGATCCCAACAACCTCGTATCACTGGGAGTCGAGATGACAGGCATCTTATCCGCATGGCTGTAACGGATCGTGCAGCCACGTCTCGATCTCTGCGCCAACAGATGGGGACGTTTGCAAGACTACAACCATCTGCACGAACAGTTCGAAGACGTTTGCAGCAGCATGAACTATGAGCTCGGAGACCATGGCTGCGGTTACCCTTGACGCTGCATCACAGACAGGAGTGCCTGCGATAGTGTACTCAAAGACGAACATGGGTGCACGAATGGCAAAACGTCATTTTTTCGGATGAATACAGGTCTGTTTACAGCATCATAGTGGTCGCATGTTCGGCGACATCGCGGTGAAGGCACATTGGAAGCGTGTATTCGTCATCGCCATACTGGCGTATCACCCGGCGTGATGGAATGGGGTTACACGTCTCGGTCACCTCTTGTTCGCATTGACGGCTCTTTGAACAGTGGACGTTACATTTCAGATGTGTTACGACCCTTGGCTCTACCCTTCCCTTCATTCGATCCCTGTGAAACCCTACATTTCAGCAGGATAATGCAAGACCGCATGATGCTGGTCCTGTACGGGCCTTTCTGGATACAGAAAATGTTCGACTGCTGCCCTGGCCAGCACATTCTCCAGATCTCTCACCAATTGAAAACGTCTGGTCAATGGTGGCCGAGCAACTGGCTCGGTACAATACGCCAGTTACTACAGTTGATGAACTGTGATATCGTGTTGAAACTCCATGGGCAGCCGTAGCTGTACACGCCATCGAAGCTCTTTTGACTCAATGCCCAGGCGTATCAAGGCCGTTATTACGGCCAGAGGTGGTTATTCCGGGTACTGATTTCTCAGGATCTATGCACCAAAATTGCACGAAAATGTAATCACATGTCAGTTCTAGTATAATATATTTATCCAATGAATACCTGTTTATCATCTGCATTTCTTTTTGGTGTAGCAATTTTAATGACCAGTAGTGTATGTCACGTTACATCAGTGTTTTTTTCGTCTCACTTAGTTTTACTTGTCGATTGGCTGTATCTACCGCTGAAAGCCTACATCCCCATCCCATCCCTCCTCCCTTTTCCCGGCCACATGGGGCGATGGGGGATGAAATAATAATAAAGAAAAAATTGTAAAAGTTAATCTGCATTTACAGTGCTGTTTGGTAGAGCGTGCCAGGCATCTTGAGTACGCTGTTCAATCCCGTGTGTCAAACATATATCCTTACAGGACAACGAGAAGACGGCGCCACGGTTGCCAAATTGAGGTGTCGACCCTTGCACGGCCAGAGACAGGTACGATGGATGTCGCAGGCGGAAACTCAGAAATAAGTGATGAGCACCGCCTAGATATGGCCGTCTAAAAAAAGCTGGCCGAACGCAGATCCACTGCACGTGTCGAGGAAGTTTGCGTCTTTACACCCTACAGACATGAAAATATACTTTCACCAACACCACTATTTTAAATTTTTGCCTGAAACATATTTTCCCAGAAATGAATCAAATATAGTCTCCATTCGCCGGTTCTGACCAAGGTTTCCACTAGTTTTCTCTTTTTTGTATAGCAAATGTCAGAGCTGGAAATCCCCTGCCAAATATTTCAGGTTGTGGCCCACTGTGTAGAATCAGTTCGCCTGAGATTTGGCCAAAAGTCCATGACAATACAGAAATTCTTTACTGGAGCAGCACGCTCCACCTAACGAATGAAAAGTGCACAAAAATTATGCTACCGTCTACCAGCGCTATATTTACTCTTGACTCCCGCATGTAGTCTAGTTTATTACGCTTATCAGTTTCCTTATCTGACTCCGGTTTCTGTTATGACTGCTCTGTGAACTGTGGTATTCTGGTTTTTGACATTTTGCTGTAGATGCGGACGTTTGGGCTGTTTTTGTATATATGTATTATTATATGTGTATTCATTCCCTAGCAGTCTCTTTACTGTAATAAAGTAGAGCAAATGCTCCGAAGAGTCTTCTCAAACAGACTTTTCGGCGAGAAAATTTATCAGGACGGGAAGTCGCCCACCTATTTTTCGTACAACACAATGACGAACTTCGAAGATTAAACAGCTACAATGAGATCTGCCACGTAAAGGCTGCCTAAAAATTTGAAGATGACTGATAAGTCCGTGTCGACTCAGACATTAAAGAATCGGCCTCACACGATTCATTTGCCTTACCACTTACCGCGGCTGCTTTCCCACTGCATAGTGGTGTATGAAGAAGGTGGGCAACGGAACACATGGCTGGAATCTAGGTGAGTGGCGTCAGGTTCTCTTTATCGACGATTGCAGGAATTTCCTGACGCTTGAGTGTGGAGCGGACAAGTCCACAGCTGAGGAATGTGGTCCTACGGGTTCCGCAAGGAAATGTGTCATTTATGTTTTGGGCTGTTATTATGTACGTATGTTGGCGTTTCCCACCGCTGTCGAGTGTAATTTGAGAGCTGTACAGTATCGAGATATATCCTTGTCTATGGTCCATTCCTTCAGTTCAAATTTCTGTGATGAGTTCGCCTCGCAGTAAGAATTGTTAGATATGTTATTGGGGAATTTGTCACAACTCTGTTTACGTGTGATTCAAAAAGCATCGACACTGGTTTCTGTAATACATTGACGGCCGAAAGTGTGAGACAAACGTTGAGACCAGGGATGCAGTGGTAAACGTGTTCTTTGATGGGGACATGTATATCTCTTGCCAAAAAGTGATCGGGCAGTTGCTTGATGTAATACGGCGTGGGTTACTTCCCGAAGGTGAGACAAGAGGGCCTCAAGACCTCCCTGGTGTTTTTTCTTGGGTTTTTGCCAATATACGGGAGTGGAGGTAGCAATTGCTCACAAACGCTCTTGCTTGTCGCTTCTCTGGTTTATACTAGTAGTTCAACAGACGAGGCTGCCAGTTTGTGGTCGCCATGTTAGCGTCTCATAATTAAGCATTGTTGTCGGTCCTGCGTGTGGGGGTTTTGCGCTGTTTCATCCTGAGTCTCCGATTACAGGACGTGCAGGAACTTCGAGTAAATGGACCCTAGTATATGTATTGAGAAGTTTAGGACACATTTGTATACACAAATTCATGGCGTTCAGCAAAGGACTCAGTACTGCTATGTTAGTGACAATTTGTGAACAGTGACCAGGAGAGGCACGGAAATGGAGGCACCCCAGCGCATCACTACGAGACTGCTACGCCAGAAGAAAAAAAATGAGTGACCATTACAAAACATTTTCGTGCAAACATCAGTCCAGCTTCCAAAGTGACAGCACCTCTTACTGGTTTTCTCTTCTTCCACACGACCGTCAATGGGAGGCAGAGGTGGGCCGAACCGTGGCGCGATTTTGCGGCACTCCCCTCAGAAGAACAGCAGCATATTACGCAGCTATCCCATGCTCACACTATAAAAAATTTCATGGAGCTACTTCGTCTAAACGCAGCACGCTAGGCACAAAAATGCCCGTAAAGTTTCAGTAGTGAGCCAAGCGAAACTGGGTCATAACTTTGGAATCACCGTCCCGCCTCCGGGCTTGGCTGATAGCGATGCTTGGTGAATGTCATCGAGCAAATGAAGCGTATTTTTCCTTCTGCTTACCCGCTATGTATTGTCCAGCACGAACAAAGAACTTACTGTGCAGCTGTTAGCTAGGAAATCTCACGATTGTCTGTTCCGGCCACACGCAGTTAATCACTGATTCCGAGCAACCGAAAGTAAAGGTGTGGGCCACATTCACTCCTGTCTGATCTGGTAAAACTTCTCGTTAGCTAGTGAACGTTTTAGTGACTCTCATGCAGTAGCAGAAATTCTGAGAAACAGATAGCGGGACGATGAAATTCCCACGAAAGTGTGCATAATGTACGCCAGGAATAACGAAGCTACATATCCGTGTAAGTGGTCAAAGACTTTCATGACTGGGTATCTCACTACTTTCTGTATCAACTAAGGTAAAAAAACGTTATACATGGACGATGTATACAACTGTCGTTTTGATTTACAACACCATAATTAGAGAACGATTTCTTTGTTTTGCTAGTTCCACATACAGTGCTGGAACTGAGAAGAAAATTTTTCGCCATGAACTACAAGGCTGTAGTTAAATCAAATACGTGCAATAATTTATTTCAGTTCAGTATTCTTTACTCTGAACTAAAAAAAAAATAAAAAAAAATCACCTAACGTGGGCTTAACTCATAAGCAATTTTAGGCGAAAATTAGTGGCCATTTACTAAAGTATTACACAGAAGTTAGTTGCTAGGCGGTAGTTTCAACCAGCTTTGTTAGAAAATTATTAGACCCTTTCTTGATTGGGTACAGGTATGAAAAGCATACGAACTGTCGGGAACATTAAAAATTTTTGTTACTGAAATATTATTATTATTAGTAAAACACAATTATTGGTTAAAATACGATTATTATTAGTAAAATACAAAAGAGACTGCTTACACTACGCTTGTCCGCCCTATTCTGGAGTACTGCTGTGCGGTTTGGGATCCGCATCAGGTGGGACTGACGGATGACTTCGAAAAAGTACAAAGAAGGGCAGCTCGTTTTGTATTATCGCGAAATAGGGGAGATAGTGTCACAGACATGATACGTGAATTGGAGTGGCAATCATTAAAACAAAGGCGTTTTTCGTTGCGACGGGATCTTCTCATGAAATTTCAATCACCAGTTTTCTCCTCCGATTGCGAAAACATTCTGTTGGCACCCACCTACAGAGGGAGAAATGATCATCACGATAAAATAAGAGAAATCAGGGCTAGCACGGAAAAATTTTAAGTGCTCGCTTTTCCCACGGGCCGTTCGAGAGTGGGGACGGTAGAGAGACAGCATGAAGGTGGTTCATTGAACCCTCTGCTAGGCACTTTATTGTGAACAGCAGAGTAATCACGTAGATGTAGACGAGGGGCGTTCAATAAATAATACAACACTTTTTTTCTGAAAGCATGTTAGTTTTATTTAGGATTCCAATACACCATGTTATCCCCCACCTATCTAGCTACAAAACACTATTTTTCAACATAATCTCCGTTCGGTGCGACGCCCTTACTTCACATTACTGGGAGGGTCTGTATGCCCCCATGGTACCACTCCAGTGGTCGACTTTAGAGCCAACATACTGCTGCATCAGTAGCATCCCCATCACCCACGTACATCCTTCCTGCTGAGTGCATCCTTCTTTGGACCAAACAGATGGATGACGGAAGTTGCGAGATTCGGGCTGTAGGGTGGATGAGAAAAAAACAGTCCAATAAAGTTCTGTGATCTCCTCTCATGAGTGCAGACATGTGTGAGGTCTCGTGTTGTCATGAACATGGAGAAGTTCATTTGCATCTTATCAGTTTCCTTACTACACTTCAAAGGTGATCGTTGCTCTATGAGGGAGGACATCAAACTGAATAATCCTTTCAGGGCCCTAGAAGAACGTCGCCATCACTTAATCGGCTTCCTTCGGAAGAGAGATGGTGTAGCGCCACTTCATAGATTTATTGCCATTTTGTTTCTGGTTCGAAGTGATGAATCCATTGTTTAATCGCCTGTGACGATGTACGACAAAAAACTGTTACGATCAGCCTCGCAACGCGCAAGCAGCTCTGTACAGATGATCTTCAGCTCACTTTATGGGCTTCTGTTAGGCGGTGAGGAACCCGGCGACCACACACCTTTGAGTACCCCAACTGATGGACGAGTGTGTCAGCACTACCAGCAGAGACGTCCAGTTGTGCAGCGACGTGTCTGATCGTGATCCGTCGATCACCTCGAGTGAGAGTGTCCGCACGTTCCAACATTGCAGGAGTCATAGCTGTGTGCTACCGTCCGGCACGCGGGAGATAGGACAGGTTTACGCGACCTTATTGCGATAATGATTGACGTCTCGCCCAACGGCGCACCGTGCTTTTGTTCACTGCGATGCTCTGGTTTTCCACCAAAAGTAACTGAATGACATCTCTCTGCTTGGAACTCATCTCTGTTCAGCCACTATTTTGAAGTGTACGTCAGGCGCCGCGACCTATCGGAACCTCTTGAAATTATGAGGGCTGAAGCGAGAATATTCCACTACGTCCCACAAGAATTTCCACATTTTTCAGCAGAAATTGGCCAAAAAAATTACTGTTTCATGCGTTATTTTACGCACATGACATTACTTTGACCAAAACATGATTAATTTGCCTGTGGAGTGACAAGTGGTACTGATGAAATCTGTTTGTGTTAGCAATGGTAGCAACCTGGATCGCCTTGATCCAGTGGAGCTTAACAACGGCTCTTAAAGTGGCACATATAACTGACTTTTCTCTTCGATGTTATTTCATTCCTTTTGGGGGGGGGGGGGGGGAGACTGACAGCAACTAAGCATCTGCTCTCAAGTTGTGCTGGTATTGATTACAATAAAGCTGAATATAAAGATACAAAGGATGATAAAAAAAAGTGCTACGTTCACCAACTTAATCTGGCTCTGAGCACTATGGGACTTAACATCTGATGTCATCAGTCCCTTAGACTTAGAACTACTTAAACCTAACTAACCTAAGGACATCACACACATCCATTACCCGAGGCAGGATTCGAATCTGCGACCGTAGCAGCAGCGCGGTTCCGGTCTGAAACGCCTAGAACCGCTCGGTCACAACGGCCGGCTCACCAACTGAATCTAGTGTTTTTGATGTGGCGATGAATGTATGTGTTAGTGATGAAGTTGGCGATGTAGGCCCAGTGTTGCTGTAGTTTGGATAAAGGTCTTCAAAGGCTCGATTTTCAGCTACCGTTAAAAAATATAGGATGGGAGAGCGGGAAAAGGAGGGACAAGAGTGGGGGAGCAGCGCTGAGAGTATGGGTTGGGGAAACGAATTTTTGCAGTATCTATTTGTTGGGTTGTTGCAATTGAATAGGATATGGCTATGCATGTGGCGGAGATTGAGTGCAGGAAGAGAGGGATGCTGAGACTTGGACCAAACAAGGATATCTAGAAGAGAGAAAATGAACTGGAAGTGATTCTGGGCGTGTGTGGCTGTCGTGGTAAGCTGAAACACAGAAAGGGCAGCTAGTGTAATTTAATGGAGGATGCTGAGTTGCTCAAATGGATGGATTTTGTATAGCTGTTCCTCTCTACTAGAACACATAATATCTGCACATGAACCGAGTTTCTTTGACGAGTTAACAAATTTTCCTGTCTTCAAAATGGACATTTGTGTTGGTTGCCAATTGATTCAGTTTGGAAGCGTTTTAAATGTGTTACTGGTGCTTGATAATACTTCTTCTTAATTTGATCTCATTTACTGATTCTTGGTACACAGAGTAATTAGTAATGTAAAACGTAAACTACTAACTGCAGTTTCAGGAGATTGTCTCAGTTGCAACATTTGGAATAATATTACTTTTCCGTATTAATTTTTCTAATTTCTTGAAAAAACTGCAGCAGACGAAAAGTGAATCCTATCATTTCAAAATGGATATATATATATATATATATATATATATATATATATATATATATATAAAGCTTCTATTAAAGGCTTCTTCTGGCTAGAGGTGAGTCTGAAAAGTGTTCCAAGCTACTACATTCTTCCCTACATCGAAATATTTTTCATAGAACATGTTGGATTGGGGCTCTACTTTTGCAAGAGTCACTGGATAGATTTTGCATAAAAAATATGAAAAACCGAGTTTCTTTCTAGATAAAGCACATACTTATAATTACAACTAAGATGATTAAATCGAAGATGTAATTGTTGCGTGGACATAATAGAATGATTGAATATCAAGCAGTATACAGATACGTGCAGTGTAATTAACGAAAATCAAAGTTATATGGTAACCAGTCTCACGCCTTGGAGCTTCCATTACAGGATGGTACGTGGGTGCGCGGTTACTGGAAGCCAGATGTTGGAGAACGGTTTGCCACCCAGTTTATGACCCCCACCGCTATTCCTAACTGCAACATCTTATCAACTTATCAGTCGTTAACGACTGGCTCTTAACGAGACATTAAAAAGAGCAAGCTGCTCAAAGCACTGTGAGAAGCGCTTGTTGTCCACATCTCACCTTGGAGGCCCTGAGTGGGTGCGTACGAGTAGAAGACACACCACAAAAGACATATGGTTTAGCATCACCCAACATACATGAAATGTTTGGTTATTACATAAATATGTGTATACAGTTTTTTCTGTAATAAAAACAGCAACCAACAACATTTATCGAGACCAGTGGCCGCGTGTGTCCCGATTCATATATTGGTGCGGGCCACGGTTCTCAGCCCTATTTTATAACATGCTTATAGCGACTAACAGACCATTCCAAAAATGTCAACTAACGTTTAAACCTTCTTGAAAGTGATATTTTCCTGCTCAGTAACAAATAAAACCACTTACATTAAAGCAACTTGTAGTAGTACTTACCTTGCAAAATACAGCTGACCAAAATTACATGAGACACGCCGAAAATAAACAATACTTCACTGCTCCAACAAAACCACTGGAAAATGGCTGGCGTAAACTGCATAGTAGTTGTTACTCCTGCCGGCAGGGTGTAGCACTAACTGGGAACAGCTTGTGCCATTCAAACTGCGTAAATCAGCCTGTGTGGGATTACCCACATGTGTGTAATTCCCCCACCTTCCCCTGATTTACGCAGTTTGAATGGCGCAAGCTGTTCCCAGTTGGTGCTACACCCTGCCGGCAGGAGTAACAACTACTATGCAGCTTACACCAGCCATTTTCCAGTGGTTTTGTTGGAGCAGTGAAGTATTGTTTATTTTCGGCGTGTCTCATGTAATTTTGGTCAGCTGTATTTTGCAAGGTAAGTACTACTACAAGTTGCTTTAATGTAATTCTTGTATATCAACTACTAACTCTAGATGAAACCTTTAATTTAATTGTAGATTTTTCCCGCTATTTGAATTAGGTGCCGAGTTATGCTTAGGTTAGTCATCGAACTTACGCTGGGGTAATGCCACGCAGCTGTTGAAGTGCGTGGTATTGCCCCTTGCAGGTTATATTTTCAATACTAACGAGTTTTTTTAAATTTCAGATGGGTAGATATAAAAGTAAAACCCAGAAAGCAAAATGGACGCAAGAGGAACTTTGTAAGGCACATGATGCCATCAAGTCTGGAAAAAAATAAGAGAAGTATCAAGAGCTTTTGGGATTCATGAAGCTGCTCTGCGAACGAGAATGAAGGTTAAAAATACTGATGGTCCAAAACTTGGAAGAAGCCCAACATTTTCGACAGAACAGGAGAATGAGATTACGGATCATGTTATTACTTATTACAATGGCCAAGCTGTTCTATGGCATTACACGCATCCAGCTGCGAAAGATTGCATTTGAGTATGCAGAGGCTAACAACATTGCAAACAATTTTGATAAGTCATCTAGGTTAGCTGGAAAGGATTGGCTAGCTCTTTTTTAAAAAAGAAACCCTAGTATTAGTATGAGAAAACCTGAAGCAATTAGCATTAACAAAAACAGGCATTTAATGAAGAAGAGGTCAAAGCATATTTTAAAAATTTAGAACATGTCTTTGGAAAATGTAAATTTAAAGAGGGGCGAGTGTTCAACTTCGATGAAACGGGCCTAAATACTGTACAAAAGCCCGAGAGAATTTTGGCTTCTAAAGGTGTTAAACAAATAGGTGGGCCACGTCTTGGGAAAGGGGGAAAAACGTGACTGTGATAAGTTGTTTCAGTGCTGCTGGTACCTACATCCCCCCTATGTTTATCTTCCCCAGGAAGAGGATGTCAAATCTCTTAAATAAAGGTGGACCAGTTGGAGCAATATATAGTTGTTCCAGCAATGGTTGGTCCAAAGAGTCATTATTTAATCACAGCAGCCACATTTCACTTGATATTTTTGAATGTTGTAAAAAACATTCTATTGTCATGGTAACAATACCTCCACACACTTCTCACACGCTTCAACCACTAGATGTTAACTCTTTCCTTCTTTGAAATCAGCCTTCAATCGTGAATGTGACATGTATATGAAGTCACAGGTGTATTAAAAAATTACACCATATGAGTTAGCAGAACTTTTTAATAAGGCATATATTAAGGTCGCTACCATGGACAAAGGGCAGTCAGAGTTTAAGGCATGTGGGATTTGACGTTTCAATACAAACAAATTTCAGCATGATGACTTACAACAATGTGAGATCTTCAGAGATGTTGTCCTTCAAAATGAAAAGGTTCCGAATGCAAAAAATTGAAATGAAGTGGTTGCATCTACAAATGAGCCACATATCCTCAAAAGGAGTCAAGAACAGATTCCTGGATCTTCAGCAGAAGATGTTCCACTTCTAGTAGGCCTAGAAGAGGTCACAACAACATCAACTAAAAGCGCATGTGCCAAGGACGTTAGTGTATTTGACATATCTCCTGTTCCAAAACAAAAACAAGTTCTTCTTAAGACGAAAAAAGCCAAGGGAAAGCCTAAGGGAATGTCAGTAATCCTTACAGCAACTCCAGAGAAGAATAAAGTGCTAACGGAGTTAGCAATAAAGAAACAAAAAGAACCATGAAAAAGAAAGCTGAAGGAAACAAGAAAAGAAATCTTAAGGATAAAGCAGATAAGTGCAGAAATATGCAATTTAAAAAAAGTCTCGGAGAAGAAACAGACATTATATAAGAAGAAACACCACCAAGAAAGTGAAAGTAGCAGCGAGGATGACCTAAATCTGGACTTGCAGAACATTTGTGATGACAATGAAATGGATGATATTAATCCATTGGCGATTTCAGAAGATATCTGTTTAGTCTGTGGAGAGTTTGAGAAAGATGGAGAGCTATGGTACCGATGTATTTCTTGTAGCATATGGAGTCATGAAGAATGTAGTGGCTGAAACACTCCAAAAGGTTACAAGTACGTTGCTGTATGAGAAAATGAACTCTTTTCATGTAAATAAAAATGTAAAAGACGAAAATTATAAGAGATGTTTGTAGAATTACATTATTTCGTTCTTAAACATACTGTTTAATATCTTTAGTAAGTATAGGAAGTATTGTACATTTTTATGGTGTGTTTGTTTTACGTGTTATTACCCAGTACTTTGCGTGTCTTTACCCTCATGGGTGGGGAATACTACGAATTTGCACTTTTTTATTTTAATGTTCAAAATTAAGGTACTGTTTACAACTATTTACAGACGATTGGAATATGCGAAGAAATGTCCATTGTGTGGTATGTACTTATTTTCGTAGGTTTTAATGACGTAACGAATGGTTCACATCGATTTTTCCTTAGGTGCGTGTATTTCTCCCACTTTCCCCTATATAGGCAGAAATATTTTAAGATAGCTCAATTGTAACTGATTTTGGTGAATTCTGGTCTCGCAGTAGCGTTCTCGCATTACGCCCACTAGGTCCTGGATCCGATTCCCGGCGGGGTCAGGGATTTTCTCTGCCTCGAGATCACTGGATGTTGTGTGTCTTTCATCATCATTTCATTCTCATTCACTCGCAAGTCGCCGTAGTGGCGTTAAAGAACTTGTGGAGCGGCGGCCGAACCTCCCCGCGAGGAGTCTCCCGACCACCAATGCCATACGCTCATTACTATTATTATTACGTCAGAGGCAGAGCAGTAAGTAGCGCCTACACCGGGGCGTTAGAGGATGTGAGAGAGGGGATTGTTTTATTGTTTGTCTCTGAGTAATGATTACTCAGTAATTACGACTCACTGATATACGCGATTCGTACCGAAAAGCTGCTGTGGTACAAGATTTGACACTGAAGTAACATGGATTTGGGAATTCGCATTACAGAGGCGATCATCTTCAAATGTGGCACTTATTTGTTACAAGGAACATGGAATTAAATTAAGGCTGTTGTAATAAAATGCAGTGACTAGAAGAAAAATGATATGCAAAACATTTAGTACACATTAGCACTGGTGTCTTACATTTCCTAATGCATTTAAATACAAGTCCAATTACTGTTATTGATCAGTTGATCATGTGTCACACAGGGAAGACAGCACCACTTCGTGAGCAGCTACAGTGCCACAACCCCAGTGAGCGTGGCACCAACCTGAAATTGAGAACAGTCGACACGAAGTGTTCTGAAAAGTGCCGATTTAAACGTTCAATTTGTGGAAGGCCAGTGGACACAAAAACGTTTGGTGGTCACTGATCTAGACTATAATTCCTTCTTCTCCTATGAAGAAGCAGTACTTACTGTTCGAAACAGTTTCAGTTTCAATGGAGAATATTTTATGTTAGCCATTACTGAACTTCGCTTGTACAGCGACAGTATCGGTTTTTGTAGTAATTCGTCTTTTCTGTTACGTTGAAGTGCTCATGTGTTATTGGATACCCACGTTTCTTTTTCTATTTCATTTAGTGCCTCTCTAACTTACAAAATCACTTTTCTACAGCTTGGATTCTCCTTTTTCCCTTCTCTTTTGTTACCAATAGCGAGTTAGCAGCTAGACAGCTCTTTGCAGCTTTTGCTTTATGAAATTTCGTTGCCATATTTCTCCTAGTTCTTTTGCAAAAAGCTCTTCTAAGAGTATCGCGCGGTTCCGAACTGGAGCGCCTAGAACGGCACAGCCACCGCGGCCGGCCGTCCATGCAATCATCGTCAAAAGAAGTAGATCCCGCAGATAATCCTGGTAACTGATTGAGTAGCAACAAAGTCTCAGACTTTAAAGTAGTCCTGAAAAGCAGTGGCGTTCAAATGGGTACACAAAGCTGGTTAAAATCCGAAACTGATAGTAGTGTGATTTTTCGGGTAAATCTATGTGTATATCGAAAGGACCGACTAACGGGAAATGCAAGTGGTGTTTTTTCGCAGTATACAAGAAACTGAAATCCACCGAAATAGTAACTGTAGGTGCACTCGAGATGGAGATTCAGTATCAAGAGTGGCCACAAACTTGTAGCAGCAGCTTCCATCGACTACCAGGCTCAATCTCAGATCCAAGAGTGGCCACAAACTTGTAGCAGCCGCTTCCATCGACTACCAGGCTCAATCTCAGATCCAACCCAAAACATTAGAAAGGAACTCAGTTAGCTGGTATCAATCTCAGATCCAAGAGTGGCCACAAACTTGTAGCAGCCGCTTCCATCGACTACCAGGCTCAATCTCAGATCCAACCCAAAACATTAGAAAGGAACTCAGTTAGCTGGTATGTATATTCCCCAGTCATACAATCATCACTGTAAAATACTTTACTCATCCTGCTGTCGAATGGGATCATTACAGTTTTACAAGTGGTGGGTGTGACAAGACATCCTGCGCAACATACCTTGTCTAAAGATTACCTAGAACAAATAGTTCCGTAGCACATTCATGTTGAAATGTAGTAGACTTGGTACCAACTTGACCTCTTTCAGCATGCCAAAACTGAAATTGATGTAAGTGGACTTAAGACAGCTGTACCAACAACGATGACTAAAGTGCAATTGGCAGCTAAAACAAGTAGGAAGGATACATGTTCGGTAGTCTGAATATAGAGTCGGTCGTGTCATTTTTGAAGGTGAACTTGGAACATTTAGCTCTGGGCAGAAGCCTTAGAAGAACTGTGCCCCAAGTTTAAATAAATGGTTGAGCATGCATTTGATATATAGTTACCCAGTAGAACAGTTTATAAAAGAAAACTTCATCCATTGCAGGCTGTACTGTAAACGCCCTTTATTTTATCTTGCAGTTAGCTAGTTTCGACCGTACGTCATTTTCAAACAGGTGCATGATGTTACATACAGGGAGAAGGAGGAGGAGATTAGTGTTCAACGTCCCGTCGACAACGAGGTCATTAGAGAAGGAGCGCAAGTTCGGGTTACGGAAGGATGTGGAAGGAAATCGGCCGTGCCCTTTCAAAGGAACCATCCCGGCATTTGCCTGAAACGATTTAGGGAAATCACGGAAAACCTAAATAAGGATGGCCGGAGACAGGATTGAACAGTCGTCCTCCCGAATGCGAGTCCAGTGTGCTTAACCACTGCGCCACCTCGCTCGGTTTACATACAGTGGATAGGCAAAATAATGTGAACACATGTACTTACTTGGGTATGGTTTATTAATACAGGGATTCGACCCCCGTTAGCCCGTAATACAGCTGTGATTCTTCTTGGAATACTGGCATGTAATGATTGAATAGTCTCCATTGGAATGTTATGCCACTCTTCGATCAGAACACCGTCTAACTCCTATAGTAACGAGGGAGGCGGAAATCTGCTCCTGAGTCTGCACTCCAGTACAGCCCACGAGGGTACGATAATGTCACAGTCCGGGGACTGTGTTGGCAGTTCAGTTGCATGCTTCTCATGCCACTATTGCACTGTCCTGGCATTATGTCCTGAAATGCAGCATTATTGTTGGGGAACAACATTTGAATCATGGGGTGCACCTGATCACCTAAAATCTTCATATAACACCGGCCTTTGAGAGTAATGATGGGGCCAGCAGAATACCATAATATGGGTACCCATACCATCATACTTCAACCTCCATTCTTAACCATTGGAATCAAGGAATCAGGATTGTAGGCTTCTTTTGGTGTTCTCCATACGCAAACCCGACCCGATGTTGGAAATAACGAAAGCTTTGATTCGTCGGACCATGTGACGTGTTTGCACTGATCAGCCGTTCAGGGTTTATGCTCCTGACACCATGTTTTACGATTCTTTGTGTTGGTTGTCGTCACTGATTGCTCATCAATGAATATTATCTTGATGTTCTCGGAGGACAGTGTCGATAGATACGGGGTCTCGAAGAGGGCTATTGAGCTCTGCAGTCACTTCAGCCACCGCAGTTTTGTGTTGTTTTGACACAATACGTGTTAGCGTACGTCGATCTCTGTCATATGGTTTTGAATTTCGCCCACTGTTGCGTGTACACGATGATGTGTTTCCATTTTGTGTCATGACTGTTGAAACAGTTGCTCTTGAAACATTCAGTAAGTTGGCTGTTTTGATCACTGATTCTCCAGCTAATTGGGTCCCCCCAAATCTGTCCTCTTTGGACCTCTGTTAGGTCTTTCATTGAGGTCTCTGAATGCAAATACGAAGTGTGCTCCACTCGAACAGCCAACTCTGATGCCTAGTCCGTACTGAACAAGCACAGTAAAGCGCGACACGTACCTTACCTGCGTTGTTGACCGTCAAACACAACCATCCCGGTGTTACCAATGTTCTCATTATTTTGCCTATCCCCTTTATTATACAATGGAGTCATTATCGAATTCTTATGCTATGTAACACGTAAAATCCCGCTTGCGCTTAAAAATGACTTACGGACGAAATTAGCTATTCGCACAATTTAAGTAAAGAACATTTACAGTGAGGTGAAAATAGTCATAGGACACTTCCTGATACAGGCGCAGTGCAGCGACTCAACGTGGCATGGACTTAACAACCAGCGGGGAATCCCCGCAGAAATATTTAGCTTTGCTGCCTCTGTAGTCGACAATAATTGCGAAACTGTTACCTGCAGGATTTTGTACACCAACTGATCTCTTCATTATGTCTCCTAAACGTTCGATGGGATTCATGTTGGACGATATAGTTGACCAAATCATTCGCTCGAATTGTCCAGAATGTTCAAAATGGTTCAGATGGCTCTGAGCACTATGGCACTTAACGTCTGAGGTTATCAGTCCTCCAGAACTTAGAACTACTTAATCCTAACTAACCTAAGGACGTCACACACATCAATGCCCGAGGCAGGATTCGAACCTGCGGCCGTAGCGGTAGCGCAGTTCCAGACTGAAGCGCCTAGAACCACTCGGCCACACCGGCCGGCTCCAGAATGTTCCTCAAACCAATCGTGAACAATCGAGGTCTGGTGATATGGTGCATTTCATACATAAAAATTCCCTCGTTGTCTGAGAACATGAGATATATGAATGATTGCAAATGGTATCCATGTAGCCGAACATAACTATTTCCAGTCAATGATCAATTCATTTGGATCAGAGGACGCAGTTCACTCACAGTCCACATCATTATGAAGCCACTTCCACTTTGCACAGTGCTTTGTTGACAACTCAGGGCCATGGCTTTGTGGGGTCTGGGCCACACTCGAACCCTACCGCCAGCTCTTGCCACCTGAAATTGGGACTCATTTGATCAAGTCACGGAGATCCAGTCGTCTAGGCTCCAATAGATTTGGTCACGAGTCCAGGGCAGGCGCTGTGGGCTAGGTAGTCCTGTTACCAAAGGCACTCTCGTCGGTCGTCTGCTACTTCAACCCATTAAAGCCTAATTTTTGCCGCACTTTCCTAACGGACACGTTCGACCTACGTCGCACTTTGATTTCAGCGATTATGCCACGCAGTATTGCTTGTCCACTACCACTGACAACTCTACGCAAACACAACCGCTCTCGGTAGTTAAGTGAAGGCCATCGGCCAGTGCGTTGTCCATGGTGAGAGGTAATACACGAAATGTGGTATTTTCGGCCAGCTGTTCACAATTTGAATCACGGTAAAATGGCGGGGTTGCTGGTGTCGCCATTCGAATTCCTGGAGCCACTAGCCCGATCTGTCGTGTGATACCCCCCCCCCCCCCCTGCTCCCCGGTTTGAGGCCACTAAGATCTTTGTTCGAGTTTCTTGATGAGGTCGGGGCTTGTGATGGCATGGCGAGTTGGGGAGTGGCAACAGAGTGAAGAGGACGGCGTGACAGGTCCTCCCTGCCAATGAGGCGAGCACTTGCGCAAGCGTCTTTAGCACAGAGTCCAGCAATTGCTTGTTGGGCATATTTGTGGGCCGATTTGAATTTGTGGCTGACTTCAAGTGCTGTCTTCGTGTGTAACCTGGCCTGCCAGCTCTGGGACGTGGCACACCGATGAGAGAGTTGAAACCAGTTTCAACTCTCTCTGGGCCCCCTTTGGAACTGACGATCTTCAGATTCGACTCGTGAACTTCAGTTAAGTTTTGGGATTTGAGGTCCTGACTGCTATTTTCTTATTGATATTGCGATCATTGCTGATTCTTAGCTGATCAATTTCACCACCCTGAATGGAGGTTGTTGTTTGCTTTTCCTGAGTAGGTACTGGCACCGGTTGTTTGTTGACAGGATATCTTAAACTGTGTAAGCCGATGGTGTTTTCTCAGCTGGAGCGATAACGTATTTCTTCTATGCAGTGACCTGACCACCCTGGGATCGTCACGCAGTACCTAGATGGTTGGGTTTCATCCGAACTCTCTGTCAAACGTCTTCGAACACCAGTTAAACACCTTTCTCTTGTAATACGGTCGGGTGCCGATTTCGAGATACCTTCGGGCATTGCAGATGTCATCGGTCTGTTAATTATATTGACTTAGGAGGCGCCTGGGTCTCTACATTTGTAATTGCTGAGTGTATGTAATTGAGATTGGGAGCCAAGTTTTCTTTCGGGCGTTTTGCTGTCGTTGTAGAGTCGTATCTAGCAGTGACGCCGGTCTGCTGTTTGGCTAATTATTCATGCTTTCACGTGAGTAGCCTTGCTGTGTTAATGTTTCTTTTGCCAGACTGTACCCAACAAAAAAGTCCTTGGAAGGTCGATTCTCTCGTTCCAACCTTTATTGGTGTAGTCTTGTGCTCCTTGTGTTTAAGCCTTCTGTTGAACCATTAGTGAGGAAGCAATTCAAGCTGTTGGTTACTTAACTGGAGCAGTTATTCATGAAGGACTTACTATTTTCTATTTGGTAGTCTTACTTAACTGAAGCTGTTTTTATTGAAGGCCTGTCTGTTTTCCATTTGGTAATTTTTCTTAACTGAAGCTGTTATTAAAGAAGGCCTACCTGTTTTCTATTTGTTAATTTTACTTAACTGAAGGAGTTATTGTTGAAGGGCTGTCTGTTTTCTATTTGATAATCTTACTTAATTGAAGGTCTTATTATCGAAGGCCTGCCTATTTGGTAAGTTTACTTAACTGAAGGTGTTATTGTTGAATGCCTGCTTATTTTCTGTTTGGCAATTCTACTTAAATGTCGGTGCAGGCCTGCCTCTTTTATAATTTTACTTTTCTGAAGCTGTTAATGTTGAACGCCTGCCAGTTTTCTATTCGGTAATTTTACTTAATTGAAGCTGTCATTACCGAAGGCCTGTCTGTCGATTTTGAATTTAATTAAGAGCTATTTCATAGTCTGGGTTAGCTGTAACTCTTATTAATCAAGACCTTCCTGTTTTTATTGCCCTATTATTGAGATCTGATATTTTACTCAATGTGTGTTGTAATTAAATGTAACTGTGATTTCCAAAGGACTGCCTGTTTCAGAGGTATTTATGTCAATAAGGTAGCAACAGGAAATGATACAACATGGTACGTAGGCTCTAGCCTTTCGCCTTACATCCCTTTATCCATAATTGTAGGTTTCACTCGGAATACTGAATTCTCTAAGAATATACGAAAAGGAATGTCTCATGCACCTAGTTCGAACTACCGCTCCACGTTCGAAGTCTGTTAATTCTCGTCGTGCAGCCCTACTCACGCTGGAAACACTTTCACATGAATCACCTAAGCACAAATGACAGCTCCGCCAATGCACCGCCCTATATACCTTGTGTACGCGATGCTACTGCCATCTGTATACGTGCACATCGCTATCCCATTACTTCTCTCACCTCAGTTAATTTATAGGCTGTAAGTAGAATATAATAATTCCAATCCCAAAGAAAGCAGGTGCTGACAGATGTGAAAATTACCGAACTATCAGTTTAATAAGCCACGGCTGCAAAATACTAACGCGAATTCTTTACAGACGAATGGAAAAACTGGTAGATGCAGACCTCGGGGAGGACCAGTTTGGATTCCGTCGAAATGTTGGAACACGTGAGGCAGTACTAACCTTACGACTTATCTTAGAAGAAAGATTAAGGAAAGGGAAACCTACGTTTCTAGCATTTGTAGACTTAGAGAAAGCTTTTGACAATGTTGACTGGAATACTCTTTTTCAAATTCTAAAGGTGGCAGGGGTAAAATACAGGGAGCGAAAGGCTATTTATAATTTGTACAGAAACCAGATGGCAGTCATAAGAGTCGAGGGGCATGAAAGGGAAGCAGTGGTTGGGAAAGGCGTGAGACAGGGTTGTAGCCTCTCCCCGATGTTATTCAATCTGTATATTGAGCAAGCAGTAAAGGAAACAAAAGAAAAATTTGGAGTAGGTATTAAAATTCATGGAGACGAAGTAAAAACTTTGAGGTTCGCCGATGACATTGTAATTCTGTCAGAGACGGCAAAGGACTTGGAAGAGCAGTTGAACGGAATGGACAGTGTCTTGAAAGGAGGATATAAGATGAACATTAACAAAAGCAAAACGAGGATAATGGAATGTAGTCAAATTAAATCGGGTGATGCTGAGGGAATTAGATTAGGAAATGAGACACTTAAAGTAGTAAAGGAGTTTTGCTATTTAGGAAATAAAATAACTGATGATGTTCGAAGTAGAGAAGATATAAAATGTAGACTGGAAATGGCAAGGAAAGCGTTTCTGAAGAAGAGAAATTTGTTAACATCGAATATAGATTTATGTATCAGGAAGTCGTTTCTGAAAGTATTTGTTTGGAGTGTAGCCATGTATGGAAGTGAAACATGGACGATAACTAGTTTGGACAAGAAGAGAATAGAAGCTTTCGAAATGTGGTGCTACAGAAGAATACTGAAGATAAGGTGGATAGAGCACGTAACTAATGAGGAGGTATTGAATAGGATTGGGGAGAAGAGAAGTTTGTGGCACAACTTGACTAGAAGAAGGGATCGGTTGGTAGGACATGTTTTGAGGCATCAAGGGATCACAAATTTAGCATTGGAGAGCAGCGTGGAGGGTAAAAATCGTAGAGGGAGACCGAGAGATGAATACACAAAACAGATTCAGAAGGATGTAGGTTGCAGTACGTACTGGGAGATGAAGCAGCTTGCACAGGATAGAGTGGCATGGAGAGCTGCATCAAACCAGTCTCAGGACTGAAGACAACAACAACAACAAGTGAACGTATTTTCTATTATAAAGTATTTGTGGAGCCCCAGAGAAACAAAATTTTAACAATATTTAATGAGAGGGACACACCGTGGTATGCAGTCGCTGTAACGAAACTTCTAAAGAAAATGCGACTACTGCACAGTAAACCATAGAGCAGTAGATAGAGAGAACCTGAATGAAATACGTTTGGCTGTCAAGAGGGCTATGTGAGTACCATAGGGAAAATTTATACACAAGTATCTCACAGAACCCAAAGAAATTCTGGGCATGTGTAAAGGCGGTTAGTAGAAATGAAACAGATATCTAGCGACCAACCGATAATCGGCCTATCCGGATTCGTGTTACCATCCGGCGAGATACTGGATCGTAGGTCGATATCCAGTAGTTACAAAGTTTTAAATAAAGTGTGAAAATTTCATAAAATCGGCTTTAAGGTACTTCAAACACAAAGAACACCACAGTATCTTCGAAGCAAAATACCGTTGATTATACATTTTAATAAAAAGAATTGGCCAGGTGTGACCAGAACTAGCATTCTGAAGGTTCTAAAAAGCTTAATTATGTAAATATTTCACCCATCCCCAGTATAGACGTCGTGGTCTCCTGATCTTCAGTGCTTACAAATTCCGCCCTCACAATCATGTTCCGCACATCAAGACGCTTCATTCGAACCCAAACTCGATAAGATAAAGTCAGTGTTGTATAAATTCATGTAAACGATATGTAATTGACAAGTGAGTGCACCGTGGTTGAAATACTCGAGGCTGGGGTGCACACACACATTTCAGACACAGTGGCTTTTAGTTCGGGAGAGAGGCCACACAACGGGAGCCAGGCCTTCAGAGGATGACCCAGCCCGTGTCGGCCGGTGACCGCCCGTAGCGGACAGTGTGGGCCCGAGTGGAAAGGGGGGCACATCCCCGTGTTCGGCTTAAAAGCAAACTCCGCTACATTATGAGGGAGCGGCCAGCCTACGCATTCTTTAGACATAGCACGCAGTTTCAGAGATTTTCACAGGAAGACAGCAAACGCCAAACGCCAAAGCTACAAGCTTCTGGATTGGTCGATACATTATTCTCCCGTTTTAGAAGAGCAATGCTGATTGACAGACGATATTTCTGACGCCTTGAGCTGAAGGAATAATGGCAGAGACCGAAGGATATACACCCCTTCACGTCTGGCGTGGAGAGGGGCGGTTCCGTTGTCGCTCTTGGAGCGAGAACATGTAACGAGAGCGTGCGCGCTCTTACGTGTACTCGAAAGAGTGAGGAACAAGTCTCTCCTCAGTACCTCACTGGGAGAGCAGCTCTGTCACGAGCGAATCGAAGGGCGCCTCTATATTGAGTCCTTGCGATTAAGCGTTATTCAGTGTGTTGGCCGACACACTTATTGTGCGGTGTGAACAGACAGAGTTATAGTTAAGCGCCTGCGAGCGAATTTTGAGTGTCATCACAGTGGACTGGTTATCTGACCGGTGTACCACGCCAAAAGTTAAACTAGGGGCGAATAGAAATCCTTGACATCATCAAGGCATAGGAAGAGTTTGATTGGCGAAGATGAATCCAGATACAACAAGAGTTATCTTATTTGTCAGCAGGGAGCGGCGCAGACAGCAGTCATCGCAGCTTACGGTATTGTGCGCTACAGCTATTGCGAGCTCCATATTTCCTTGACAACAGTACACTTCACTGCATTTCACACGCGACAGCCTCGACCGTACCTAGCAACATTCTAAAGGATAATTCTTCAAGTTGAGTAGGCGCGGCTCTCAGCCATTCTGGCAATTCAAAAACAATATTAAACTTTGTATAGAAATTTCATTAGCGAATCCTATCCTTAAGAGGTAACTTCACATTCCGAAAAGAACCAGGATATAATTTTTTTAATTCATAACTAAAAGTGCCGTTGTGATTTCTCAGAATTTTTGCAAAACAAATAATAATTTTCGTTAGTTTCATGTTTTTCTTACTCAAACTAGCACTACTCCAGTACCCAAGTATACCACTAGTTACGTAAGACATTTTGTGAATTTTTGTGCCATTTCCTTACAGCGGACGACTCCAGAAGATATTTATTGCTGAAAGTTTTCAGGCATTTCTCTTTAGAACATTAGGAGCGTCTGTCTGACTTCTGTAGTAGTGTGGAGGTGGAAATTGCATCTTGCAGGAGTCACAGGGTAAAGGGTACATCTCAGATTAATCCGTCGGACAGAATAACAGACCAACCCCACACCTCAGACCGGTATAAGGACATTGATACTGGCAAGATACCGGTCTCAGGAATTCAAAGACGTTCGAGAATTTTCAATTTCAAGTCAGATAACAAATGAAAAGAAAGTATTTTTGGAGGATATTAATTACAAATTAACACTTTTTGGTATTTTTCCTTTATTTGTACTGTTAAATCTTGCATACTGCCAAATTTCATCATTCTAGGTCAACGAGAAGCACCCTATAGGTTTGCTCGTATCAGAATATGACATAAATGGCCATATTTCTTGGTTGCATTAGAGGCATTAGAGGCTTCAAATTTTTCGTTGCGAAAGGACCGTAGACCTTAGTATGTGAGATAAATTTCATTTGAATACATCTATCAGGTGGTGAAGAAAACGGATTTTTGCAGTCCGACAAAGAGAGAGAGAGAGAGAGAGAGAGAGAGAGAGAGAGAGAGAGAGAGAGAGCTATGGAACCCTAACAAATTAATACTCGTGCTGAGATACATTCAAATTATGCTGAATACCAATTTCTCTGTATTAAGAGATGATAAGTGATTTCAGTTGTCATCCTAAACATGGCCAGCTTCCGAGAGAAGTCTTCCGACATATGCTGACAGGCCGTAGAGATAAATTCTGGCTAACTTTGTCAAATTTGGCTTTTGTCTCGCATTAGCTGACCACCAGAATATACTGATCGCAACTGCTATCTAGTCGAACTGTCTCCAAGTAATGGCCAGTGTCGTTTACAATCGCGTTTGCTTCTTCACTGTCATAGTGACTATTATTATTTTCATTTGCCACCTCAATAAAACAATCCCAAAACGCGGCGTGAGTTTTGTGTCACAGGTAATTCAGGCTCGTCTCACCTTTTTTTCTCTCTCTTCTTTTTCTTTTTCTTTTTTTTTAGCAGTCATACAAGATGTACTGTTACTGGTAGAAGATTTTTCACAAAAAACCAGTAGGATCTTCTTTCAGATTCAACAAGCCCCAAGTAGTCAGTTTTGAATCTTGTGTGTAGAAGGGTTGCAGTCGCATAATTTTAATCTGCACTTAAGGAGGTGAAACGACTTTTTAATTCAGCTTCGAACAAGGCTCTCATGTGTTGCGAGTGAGGGGCTTTTTTGTACTGCCTCATCCTAATTTAAATACACATGTAATTCCACACATGATATTACTTCGGATATTGAGTAGAGACCAGAACTCCTTTTTGTTATTTTCTCATAGGTCTTCAAATGCTTAACGTGCTTCTCAGTCAATCACCACTGACAGGGCATCGGATTAATAACCGCTTCTTGATCACCTAAATACAACTACATTTCCCGTTTTCGTTCCAAGAGGCGATCTGCCTTATTATATTTAATTGAAGCGACAAAGAAACTGGTATAGGGATGTGTATTCAAATACAGAGATATGTAAAGATGCAGAATACGGCGCTGCAGTCGGCAACGCCTATGTAAGACAAGAAGTCTCTGGCGCAGTTGTTAGATCGGTTACTGCTGCTACAGTGGCAGGTTATCAAAATTTCAATGAGTTTGAACGTGCTATTATAGTCAGCGCACTAGCGATGGAACACAGCATCTCAGAGGTAGCGATGAAGTGGAGATTTTCCCGTACCATCATTTCACGAGTGTACCGAGAATATCAGGAATCCGGTAAAACAACAAATCTCCGACATCGCAGCGGCCGAAAAAAGATCCTGCAAGAACGGGACCAACGACGACTGAAGACAATCGTTCAATGTGACAGAAGCGCAATACTTCCCCAAATTGCTGCAGATATCAATGACGGGTCATCAACAAGTGTCTGTGTGCGAACCATTCAACGAAGTATCATCGATATGGGTTTTCGGAGACGAAGGCCCACTCGTGTACACTTGATGACTGCACGACACAAAGCTTTAGTCCTCGACTGGGCCCGTCAACACCGACATTGGACCGTTATGACTTGAAACTTGTTGCCTGGTCGGTCGAGTCTCGTTTCAACACGTCCAGAATTGCTACAAACAGCCTACGGGAACACTCTTCTGAGTTTAAACACTTCCGCTGGCCACCAAACTCCCCAGACACGAATATCATTGGGCATATCTGGGATGCCATGAAACGTGCTGTTCAGAAGAGATCTTCACCTCCTCGTACTCTTTAGGACTTTATGGGCAGCCCTGCAGGATTCACGGTGTTAGCACTACTTCAGACATGAAGTGCATAGCGAGGAGTCTACCAGTTGCGATCACTCCTGCTACTTCAGGCTGGACCTTCAAAACTCAATTATAATCCTTTGAAGCGACTGGATGAAACACATAGAGGAATCATACTCAGCCACTCGAACACTTTCCACCTTGTTAATGCCACTGTCGTGAATAAATAATTAATGTATTTTGCTCTGGTAAGTATCTCATTGACCGGTATTTAGGAAGAAGGAAGGAAGCGCAATACTTCCCCAAATTGCTGCAGATATCAATGATGGGTCACCAACAAGTGTCTGTGTGCGAACCATTCAACGACGTATCATCGATATGGGTTTTCGGAGACGAAGGCCCACTCGTGTACACTTGATGACTACACGACACAAAGCTTTACGAATCGTCTGGGCCCGTCAACGCCGACATTGGTTCGTTATGACTTGAAACATGTTGCCTGGTCGGACGAGTCTCGTTTCAACACGTCCAGAATTGCTACGAACAGCCTCCGGGAACACTCTTCTGAGTCGTCGACAGTGGGGTGATTAGAGACGGGATAGTATTAGGCTCCCTTTATATATTTTCTTTAGTGCGAGAATGCAGAAAAGGCTTCCTAACAACAACTGTGTGTTCCGGCTGGAATTCAGGAGACAATGAGCTGTGACACTCTGGAATTTGACACTGTTATGGAAGCAGTCCATGTATACCAGAAGTGACAAAAACCGTGACAGTACCTGAAATATTTCTTCTCTTTTTTCATGATTTCTGTCGTATACATCGGTAACAATTTCTTTTGGATTGTCTGTACTGCTTGACATTTAATAGCGGGCTAAAGCTTGTTCTAGGAGTGTTGTAAATCTGGTCCTTTTCTTGTTAATAATTGGAGTCGTATACGTTTTATAGAGAAGTATTTTGAACCCTTTCAGGCTGATCGGGTCATTGTGCATACACTGAGCGAGCGCCATCTCAAGTATAATGGCTGGGCGGGCCGCGTCGTACGGCGGTATAACAAGGCCTTTCGGTCCACGAAGGTTCGTAAGAAACAATTGTATTCATTTGGCGATACAAATATTGGCAAGTCAACTCTTGTAGAGAAGGTGTTGTCTAAAAAACAACACGTATATTTGCCTTTCTGTTCCGAATTCGGATTTGGTGGCTACGATAGTCCTATTCATAAGGCAATTGTTTTCGAAGAGTCTGATTGGTCGAGATGGCGTCAATATGAGTCTGTTTTGAAACGTATTGTTGAAGGCCGTCCGTTTACAGTTAATGTCAAGAATAAACCTGGTGTGTTCATTACGCATCATGGCTTGGTTATATTTGTGTCGAACGAATTTAGTGTAGGTGACGAAGCACTTATTTCCAGATTGGGAGTTGCACACGCTGACTGTCATATTTTGCATTGTCGTTCTACGAAGGATGAAGTGGATTCGTCGGACGCGTCGGATGTGGAGGCCTCGGAAGAGGTTGTCAACATATAATCGGATGAGGATGTACCGGAGGTTGCGTGCTGCACGCCCGCGGCGTTGGACACGCCGACGGACGAATCCAACTAGGCCCATCTTTGGCCGTATGTGTAGGTGGCGGACGGAATTCACCCAAACTGACGGTTTACGCTTTGAGTATGGTAAAATGGCCGCTGTTGAGAAGCCTGATGAGAAAGTGAAGAATTTTGGAACACTTCAGCATTATGACATTACTGATGAATTTAAATTTTTTAGTAACAATTATGGGTCCGTAATTATCAATAAGATTGTAATATGTATGTATAGGGTTAATGTTAGGATAAAACGTTTAACTCTTGATGATAAGGCTAACAAGAAGATATTTGAAGACCAAGGTGCTTTGGAGAAAGTTCATATAGCTTGTACTAATAAAATGGGAGCTTTTGATTTGAATCCGCAGAAGATGTCAGGTGTTCTTTGGCGTAAATATACTGGAAGGAATAGGTTCAAGTTTGTAATGTATTCTAAGCCAGAGAAAAGTGCTGATATAGCTAAAGTTAAGTCTTGGACAGATCTTGAAAAAGAGTGTAAAGTTAAGAATAGGTTATTTCAAGGAACAAATCCTTTCTATATTGGTTTACAGATTGCTGGTGATGAACCTGGAAAGATTGATAATGTTCAGACTGAAGTTAAATATGCCACATTTATTGGAAGAAATACAGTGTATATGACGTTTTGTAAAAGGAAGGGTAATGTAACTTTCTGAATAAAAGTATTTGTTTACAGCTAATGTCTGTCTACTGCAATCTTTCTGCTACTAAATGATGTTATTTTTAAAAATTTTCGCCATTTACGTCCCAAATAGTGTTGCCAGGCGTCTCACTTTAGCCGGACATGTTCGCCCTATTATGGTCGTGTCCAGCAAAGTGTATATAAGCCCTACCTATCTCGCTTTTGTTAGGCTCGTTAGTGATGACGTCGAGAAGACACAACTAAGGCCCTTGTTAAGCTAATGACATTATTCGTGAAGAGTAATTGTGAAGAGGAATAAGGGTATACCATAAGGATGTTATATAGAAAAAGAGGAATGATAAAAATTTGGAAACACCAAAAATACAACAGCCTGCCATGCCTAATACGGTGTAAAAAAAGCGTTAGGATTCAAAACAGCTTCCTGTTGCCCGGAACGGATAAATACGGCTAGTGTATTTTAATGGAATCTTACACCATTAATCCTACAAAATAGTGGCAACTTCGGATGACGATGATGCAGGTGGATAGTAATCACGCACCCTTCTCGTCATAGTAGACCTCTAAGGCTCAACAATATGGAGATTTAGTGACTGCAGTGGCCAAAGGAAATGCGACAATCCAGCCTCGTGTCCACAAAACCAGGTCTGGACGATACGAGCTGTATGAACAGGGTCCCTGTTATCTTGAAACACACCATCGTCATTAGGGACAAACGTTGTACCGTGGGATGGACGTGATGAGCAAAAATAGGCAACTTGCAGCTTTTGTTATAATATGACCTTACAGAGTATCCATTAGGGCCAATGGAATACCATGAGATGGTTGCCCAAATGATCACCTATCCTTTCCCCCTTTCGGCCCTTTCCCCCTTGTTCACTCTAAGGTCGTAAATCCGTAAATTCGGCCAAAGTTGGAAATAATATGCAAAACTAGATTCATCCAAGCAAAAGACAGTGCTGCATGGTTTCGTCATCACGTTTTCCTGTTACGGGCATATGCATCATTACTGAATGGATTTGGAATTCAAGATCGTCCTCAATTTCCTTCTCGTAGAGCTTCATCAATCTTTGATACGGTGCCTCTTGAACCACTAACCATCTCGGGTACCTTGGTTACAGAAGCACCCACCATTCGAGCACTAACAATTTGCCCACGTTCACTTAGCCCCGATATCAAGCACACACAAATACACTGAACAGCGTTACGACGACGAATGACACTCACAAACGTAATGAGGACATCGCACAGTTGACGTTCTTTATCAAATAAAACAGCGCAACCTGCTTTTCTAGTTTTGGACCTGCAACCACATTACCAAAGCAATTTCTTTCATACCGTTCTGACATGATTGCTTTTCTGTTGATGTTGAAGTCAAACCTGTACCAGGAATGGCTGGGGCGGGTTTATGGACGGCAGCGGCTATATCCTTATTAACTGCTTGGAATTTACATGGCAGTTTCTTTTTCAGATGATTTTTGATAGCTGACCTACTTCTTAGACAAACAGATTTCTTGGAATTGGGGTAGGTTAGGTATTGTCTATCAGTTTTAATAGTATTTATAACCAAGTTTCTCATAAAGGTCTGTGCAGCACAGACAATTTTAAGTAACCCGAGAATTCGGTAAATAGGTTACCTACCTACTTAACAGTATTAATCATATATCTGGACAATCCGTGCTAAAAAACGATTCAGAACAAAAGGATAAAAGATGAGCTAAGACTTTTGTGCGTAACTACTTTGTTCCTTCTTTGCCACGAGAAATTTGACCTCAGCATAAAAAGTAAACGGAAAAACTTATTATTGTCACGGTGTATATCAAAATATTCGCAAATATATTTTTCGTAACTTACATTGGAACTAACGAATTTCTTACAGTAGTAATCTCAGGTAAAAGAAATGAAAGTGATCGAAGTTCGTAATGAATCAAATAGTCAAGTAAATCATTGTGTCATTCACTCATTTCAGATTTATTTGAATCCACCTGATCTTTACGACCTGCTCCGTGGCGATGTTCGGCAGAATATCCAGCGACCGGATATCTGGCTATCCACGTTATAGGATACTGGACAGCCAGTATCCGGCCACAGAGCTATCCGTTTCATCTCTAGCTGTTAGTGTAATCAAGGTTAGTGTTTAGAGGCTTAGGGGTGACATAAGTATTGAAATTAAGGGTGGTAAAGAAAAGGCAGAAATGCTTAACTTCCCTTACACATATTCCTTTATTGAGGAATATACAAATGTACTGTCCCATTTTACTTTGCGCATCATTGCAAAGATGAGTGATACAGATATTAGTGTCAGTGGCGTAAAAAAACAGCTAAAATCACTAACACTGAACAAAATTCCAGGGCCCAATTGAATCCCTGTCGAATTTTACACGCAACTTGCAGCTGAGTTAGCTCCGATATTAACCAAAACATAACGTAGATCCCTCGAACAAAAACTGGATTAGGTAATTTGCGGAAAGAGAGGAGGATAGCAGAAGTGAACAACAAAACTACTATCAAATATAGTAGACAACCTTCTTTTGTAGAATCCTAGAACATGTTCAGAACTCGAACATAACGAAATACGTCGAACAGAGTGACTTCCTCCGTGTCAGCCAGAATGGAGTTCGAAAATATCTGTCATGCGAAACCTAACCTACGCTTTCCTAACACGAAATTTTGTAAGCCATAGATCAAGGCACTCACGGGGAAGCAATATTTCTTGACTCCCAGAAAGCATCTGACATGGCACCACGTCAACGTTTATGAACAAAAGTATGATCGTATGAGAATTCAAACGAAGTTTGTGACTTAACTAAGGATTGTTCTGGTAGGGAAGACACAACGTATTATCATGGATGGGGATTTATTGACAGAAATGTTGTATCCGTGGTATAGGGGTAGCGTCTTTGATTCATAATCAAAACGTCTTCGGTACCGGGTTCGATCCCCGCCACTGGAGCGGATAGAGGTTCAGGGCACTCCCTTGTCCTAGGGGTGGGAAATTGCCCCTAAAAGTGGAAGGATCAGCAATGATCAACGACATGAGGATGCAGAAGGCAATGGAAACCACTGCATTAAAGACACGTAACGTGTATCCACAGGACATGTGGCCTGTAGTTGAAGAAGTGTCATGATGATCTCTCCATCGGCAAAAGATTCCGGAATAGCCCCCATTCGGCTCTCTGAGAGGGGACTGGCAAGGGGGAGAAAAGGATTGAATAACCAACGAAAGGATAACGTTCTACGAGTCAGGGCGTGGAATGTCAGAAGCTTGAATGTGGTAGGGAAACTAGAAAATCTGAAAAGGTAAATGCAAAGGCTAAATATAGTAGGGGTCAGTGAAGTGAAGTGGAAGGAAGACAAGGATTTCTGGTCAGATGAGTATCGAGTAATATCAACAGCAGCAGAAAATGGTGTAACAGGTGTTCGATTCGTTATGAATAGGAAGGTAGGGCAGAGGGTGTGTTACTGTGAACAGTTCAGAGACCGGGTTGTTCTAATCAGAGTCGACAGCAGACCAACACCGACAACGATAGTTCAGGTATACATGCCGACGTCGCAAGCTGAAGATGAACAGATAGAGAAAGTGTATGAGGATATTGAAAGGGTAATGCAGTATGTAAAGGGGGACGAAAATCTAATAGTCATGGGCGACTGGAATGCAGTCGTAGGGGAAGGAGTAGAAGAAAAGGTTACAGAAGAATATGGGCTTGGGACAAGGAATGAAAGAGGAGAAAGACTAATTGAGTTCTGTAACAAGTTTCAGCTAGTAATAGCTAATACCCTGTTCAAGAATCACAAGAGGAGGAGGTATACTTGGAAAAGGCCGGGAGATACGGGAAGATTTCAATTAGATTACATCATCGTCAGACAGAGATTCCGAAATCAGATATTGGACTGTAAGGCGTACCCAGGAGGAGATATAGACTCAGATCACAATATAGTAGTGATGAAGAGTAGGCTGAAGTTCAAGACATTAGTCAGGAAGAATCAATACGCAAAGAAGTGGGATACGGAAGTTCTAAGGAATGACGAGATACGTTTGAAGTTCTCTAACTCTATAGATACAGCAATAAGGAATAGCGCAGTAGGCAGTACAGTTGAAGAGGAATGGACATCTCTAAAAAGGGCCATCACATAAGTTGGGAAGGAAAACATAGGTACAAAGAAGAAAGAAGGCAGCTGCGAAGAAACCATGGGTAACACAAGAAATACTTCAGTTGATTGATGAAAGGAGGAAGTACAAATATGTTCCGGGAAAATCAGGAATACAGAAATACAAGTCGCTGAGGAATGAAATAAATAGGAAGTGCAGGGAAGCTAAGACGAAATGGCTGCAGGAAAAATGTGAAGATATCGAAAAAGATATGATTGTCGGAAGGACAGACTCAGCATACAGGAAGTCAAAACAACCTTTGGTGACATTAAACGCAACGGTGGTAACATTAAGAGTGCAACGGGAATTCCACTGTTAAATGCAGAGGAGAGAGCAGATAGGTGGAAAGAATACATTGAAAGCCTCTATGAGGGTGAAGATTTGTCTGATGTGATAGAAGAAGAAGCAGGAGTCAATTTAGAAGAGATAGGGGATCCAGTATTAGAATCGGAATTTAAAAGAGCTTTGGAGGACTTACGGGCAGAAGGGATAGATAACATTCCATCAGAATTTCTAAAATCATCAGGGGAAGCGTAGAATATATGAGTCTGGCGACATCCCATCTGACTTTCGGAAAAGCATCATCCACACAATTCCGAAGACGGCAAGAGCTGACAAGTGCGAGAATTATCGCACAATCCGCTTAACAGCTCATGTATCGAAGCTGCTTACAATAATAATATACAGAAGAATGGAAAAGAAAATTGAGAATGCGCTAGGTGACGATCAGTTTGGCTTTAGGAAAAGTAAAGGCACGAGAGAGGCAATTCTGACGTTACGGCTAATAATGGAAGCAAGGCTAAAGAAAAATCAAGACACGTTCATAGGATTTGTCGACCTGGAAAAAGCATTCGACAATATAAAATGGTGCAAGCTGTTCGAGATTCTGAAAAAAAGTAGGGGTAAGCTATAGGGAGAGACGGGTCATATACAATATGTACAACAACCAAGAGGGAATAATAAGAGTGGACGATCAAGAACGAAGTGAGCGTATTAAGAAGGGTGTAAGACAAGGCTGTAGCCTTTCGCCCCTACTCTTCAATCTGTACGTCGAGGAAGCAATGATGGAAATAAAAGAAAGGTTCAGGAGTGGAATTAAAATACAAGGGGAAAGGATATCAATGATACGAATCGCTGATGACATTGCTATCCTGAGTGAAAGTGAAGAAGAATTAAATGATCTCCTGAACGGAATGAACAGTCTAATAAGTACACAGTATGGTTTGAGAGTAAATCGGAGAAAGACGAAGGTAATGAGAAGCAGTAGAAATGAGAACAGCGAGAAACTTAACATCAGGATTGATGGTCACGAAGTCAATGAAGTTAAGGAATTGTGCTACCTAGGCAGTAAAATAACCAATGACGGACGGAGCAAGGAAGACATCAAAAGCAGACTCGCTATTGCAGAAAAGGCATTTCTGGCCAAGAGAAGTCTACTAATATCAAATACCGGCTTTAATTTGAGGAAGAAATTTCTGAGGATGTACGTCTGGAGTACAGCATTGTATGGTAGTGAAACATGGACTGTGGGAAAACCGGAACAGAAGAGAATCGAAGCATTTGAGATGTGGTGCTATAGACGAATGTTGAAAATTAGGTGGACTGATAAGGTAAGGAATGAGGAGGTTCTACGCAGAATCGGAGAGGAAAGGAATATGTGGAAAACACAGATAAGGAGAAGGGACAGGATGATAGGACATCTGCTATGACATGAGGGAATGTCTTCCATGGTACTAGAGGGAGCTGTAGAGGGCAAAAACTGTAGAGGAAGACAGAGATTGGAATACGTCAAGCAAATAATTGAGGATGTAGGTTGCAAGTGCTACTCTGAGATGAAGAGGTTAGCACAGGAAAGGCCGCATCAAACCAGTCAGTAGACTGATGACCCAAAAAAAGAAAAAAAAAAGGAACTAATTTCAGACGTGCTATGGAGATGTGTACTGGGACTCTTGCTTGTCATGTTGTATGTTAATGAGCTGCTAGACAATGGTAATAGTAACTTCAGACTATTTGAAGATGATGCAGTCGTCTACAACGAAGTACTATCCGGAAAATCCGCAGAAATACGTGTCATATCTTGGTAAGATTACAATGTGGGACAAAAATTGCCAACATTTTCAAGCTCTGTTATTCAGAAAATGCAAAATACGTAGTATTCTTTAAAGAAATATGAGGTGAAATTAGTCGACTCATACAAATGCCTTTGTTCAACAACTGGTGGGGGTCTCAAATGGGATGGTTACATAGGCTCAGTCATAGGCAAGAGAGACACCAGACTTAGTTTCACTGACAGGACGCTGGGAAAGTGCATTCATTGTACAAAGGGACTGTTTACAAATCAGTCGTACATCCCATTTTATAATATTGCTAAAGAGTGTGGAGACCCATACGAAATAAGACTTTCTGGGCGTGCTGAATGCACTGAGAAAATTGCAGTGCGGGTGGTTACATGGTTTGTTGGTCGCACGAAGATTGTCACTGAGATGCTGAAGAAAATGAACTAGCAGAGGCTCGAAGACAGACACCAAATCTTCTGCGACAGTCTATTTCCGAAGTTTCGAGAATCCATATTGAAACTGAGGAAACTAGGAGTATATTTTGCATCTCTCCTGTCGGGAGCGCGACGACAAGAATAGTCTATTTCAGGTTGCTCAGGGGTATTTAACCAGTCATTTACCAACCTCTTCTTACGCGAATGGAACATTAAGAAGCTATAATACTTTATACTAAGGAAATTGTTGCCTGTTATGCACTTCACAGTGGTTTGTAGAGTGTGGATGTAGATATAAGTATAGGGGCTGAATAGGTCCTGGTGCGATGGTTGATGATGTAATAAGATGTATTTGAAGACTATTTTTGGATGTAGCTGGCGCTATTTCTGGAGAACTACAAACAGCAACAGAGTGACCGTGTACATTGCTATCAATGACACATAAAATATCATAGACTGTCAAAGGAGAGCAAAGTTAGTTGGATGTCACTGTATTAGGTTTTGAACATCTGTGCAACGCACCAAAGTGTACCATAGTTAATTAGAATTTTTTGGTACACTCTTAATAAATTGTACTTATTATTTGTTATTGTGTTGAGACACCCTAGTTACGGTATGCCTTTTCACAACAACTGTTTAGTTATCATAGCATGCAATGACCACTGTTATGGAACTGCAGCAGGAAAACCTTTTTCTGCTACTGTGAATGCTTGGCCTGAATTAAGAGCAGTATTCAGTTACTGTATTACCAACAGATAATGATGGGACAAATATATTTTGAATAAACTCCCATTTAAAAATCAGTGACCTTACTGACTATGCTACAATGATAGTGTACTTTTATAAACTTTTAGAATCAAAACTGGTAACTGCCATAGAGTCCACTGGCTACTTCTCAACATTCCACTCCTGAACAGTACGTGGGAAAAAATCTCTGCATCATGCGTAATGGTGCTAGCATTGTCTGGGAAAGTTTTATACAGCTTCTGATTTGTCTGTTGTAAACAAGGAAGCCTTTGACTCGATATTATGTTTACATTCGAAAAGTGGTGAAGGGTGTTAATATGTAAACTTGTATAGTAACTGCTACAGGTCATAGTATGTCTAAATGATGTAAATGTTGAAGTATTTTTTACAAACTCATTATTTGCAGAGATTACAATTGTCTGTACTGTCATAACTAGTTTTGACAAATCTGAATTGTCATTTTCAAATCTACAATAGCATCAGATATAAACTGCAAGTGAATATTCCAGTTGAATATGTAGTGTAAGTTAAAAAGTAAAATAATTAAATCCCACATGAGCACAAGCAGGAGTGTATTACAGGCAGATACTTTATCATAATCAATAATGATGTTAAAGCAGGTAAATAAGTGGAAAAATATCCAGTCATAAATAAAATAATACAAGATGTCGTCATAACTGATGTAGAGGTAATACTACATAATGTTTCATGGTAATTAGAGAAATAAAATGCTGAAAGAAGACTGCCATACAGCTTGTAAACATATCCGAAGGTGCTTGAGTCTGCCACCAGGTGGCAGAGTAATTTACACTAAAATATTTTTCTTATACAAAACAATAAAAATACAACAATGTGTCTACCATAATAATATGATGTATAACAACATACAATATTTTAAGAAATTAAAAATCTTGAATGTCTAATGTAATATGGAGGTCGTCCATGGTACCTCAAGAGAAAAGAAAAAACTAGACTTATTGGAAGAGATTCACATTTACAACAGCACATGCCTAGTGCTCTAAATGTACAGTTCTCTTACATAATGACTTCACATTTTACAGTTACTAGTAGGAAAAATTTTACAGCGTCTGATTTTGTGGAACATTGTACACTGTTATGCAGAAGATTTTTATGGTATGTACATGCTTGCTTGGGTATTATTTCGTATAAGAAAAAAATTTTAATGTAAATTACACCGCCCCCTTGTGGCAGACTCAAGAACGTTGAATGTTTACAGGCGGCATGCCAGTCTCTCTTCACCTGTTAACATGGATGTGTTATCTAGCATGGTACAGGCAAAATGTTCTTGCAACTGTTCATGTACATTAATTTTTATTTTTCTACTGCTATAGAACGTTATATATTATCACCTTTATTGTGAGTACATTAGTTATGAAGACATCTTGTGTTATTTTATTTGTGAATGAATATTATTTCCACATATTCACCTAATTTTTATCTTATAGTAATATTCTTATCGTTTATAACAAAGTGTCTATCTGTAATGGACATGGTAGACAGTCCTGCTTGCACTAGTGAAGTATGTAATTCTTTTACATATTTCTCTGTTAAACTACATATTCAAGTTGAATATTTACCTTAATCTCACATCTGATGTATTTTCAGGTTTGAAAATGGCAATTCAAATTTGCCATAACTAGCCATCAATGAACAAATAAGTGTGACCTTGGCAAATTTTAAAGTGTTCATATAAGAAGACACTTTCAATTACAGATCGCCTCCTACAAGACTCAGGTAATTTAAATCATGTGTTATCATATGCACAATAACAAGACAAACCTGATTAATGGCAGAACTCTTAATGACAACTGTGAGCGGTAGAAGACAATGGATGGAATGTGAGAAAAATGTCGAGTTTTAGTATATACTACAGTCAAATTAAAAATGATTATATTAAATACTTCAGGCTTTCTGTATGAGGTCTGATTAGTCTTAAAGTAGTGCTGCATTGTGCTGCCGCATGGCCTAGGAAAATATTGTACTAAATAATGCCAATCTGCAGATGCCAAACTGAGCGATGTATAATTGTTACTAACTCAAACGAGACAGGTTGCTATACAGCACAAAACTGGCGAGAGGATATACCGTTAATATTCAGTATATAGAATGCTTACAGTGGGACTGACAGTCGGTGGAATGTTGTGTTACACACAGTATATTACGTTCTTCTGTGGAAGTCACTGTCACAAACCATATTGTGCTGAGGAGGTGTTGTGTGGCTAGCAAAATCAAATATTAATGGATGTCTTCGCTTATTTTTATTTACAGTACTTTATATGCGTTAAGGGTCAACTGCAAGCCTTTGCAGTTTTTAAAGTATTAGTATTCGTTTCCTAATTGTTTAGCCCCTGTTTTTATTAGCTGCCTGTTTGTGTTCAAATGGCTCTGAGCACTATGGGACTTAACATCTTAGGTCACCATTCCCCTAGAACTTAGAACTACTTAAACCTAACTAACCTAAGGACATCACACAACACCCAGCCATCACGAGCAGAGAAAATCCCTGACCCTGCCGGGAATCGAACCCGGGAACCCGGGCGTGGGACGCGAGAACGCTACCGCACGACCACGAGATGCGGGCCCTGTTTGTGTGCGCTTGTGTTTATGGAGATGTGGTAGGATGTCTCGTGTGGCTATGTATTTTACAAGTGGTTTAGCTTTTTATTTCCTCGCTGTGATAGCGCTCTACATGCTGAGTCACAGGTTTTGGCCGAGACAGCTTTCTGTTTAATGGAATAGTAATGACGCATCGTGATAAGGAAAGCTAGCTGCTATCGAAAGCTGCATGCATGACTGCCAGCGGACCGCAAGTGCTCGCTGTTGGCGCTACAGCGTCCACTATTATTTGCAATAACGTCTCCACAGTTGGTGCCAGCGTAAGTGCTTATACCCAACAGCCGCGTGGGGTAGCTGTGCGGTCTAGGGCGCCTTGTCAGGTTCGAGTCCTCCGTCGAGCATTGGTGTGTGTGTTGTTCTTAGCGTAAGTTAGTTTAAGTTAGACTAAGTGGTGTGTAAGACTACGGACCGATGACCTCAGCAGTTTGGTCCCATAGTACCTTACCACCGCTTACACCCAACACGGTCGCCAGAGGGCAAAAATGTGCCTGAGATGCTGCATGCTTTAAAGCCACAGTTGTTATGCGGGTGGCGTGCACCCACCAAAGTTTGAAGGAAATTGTGTTCCATCGTCTTCCTAAAAATTATTATTATTATTATTATTATTATGTTAAAATTATTATTATTATTAGAAGCTGTGCAGCTGCATTCCCATGCACATTGCAGAAGGTGGCTCGGCTCGATAAATTACCACTAGGGATAGAACCCTCCTGGTGCTGCAGTTTTGGGCTAGTGTGTGCATGCGTAATCTGCAGGCCGCAAATTGTTTATACAGTGCAGCTTTACCGTAATTGATTTCTGTTCGGTGTGTGGCGGCAAGAACTGTTCTCTATCAAATTATACGCCAGTCTTCGTGAATAAAATGGGCGTGATCACTCTTGTGCATGGAGAAGAGATGTAGACTTTATGTAAGACCGCCATCTTGGCACAGTTATTAAACCCATATTAATATTCTTGTGTGCAGGACATAAATTATTCGTTTGTGCGCGTATAGGACAAGCACCTGAATTAATTGGGATAAGGGTGCGGGAGGGGGTCAAAAATCATTCTCCCCTAACCAATACGTTGATTGCACTTGAGGAGGACGAGATAGGTCGCCGGGCGTTATTAATGATTCTTTTTTACTTGTATACACCGACAATTGGCCTGGGGAGAGGGGGGGAGTTAGATGTGGCAGGGGGAGGAGGCAACGGCTCATTTCCATAATTATGTCATAAATCACTGTGTCAGCACCTGCTCAGTCCCCATACCGATATAGCTGTAGCTTGTGACAATTCCAGAATGCTTTATTACTTGCAACTAAGTAGAATCAGAGGCTCGCCCACTGGAAACTACCTGCGAACACACTGCCATGACAGTAAAAGAACAATTTATTGCATGAGTGTAGGCAAATAGGATAAATAGTACTCCTGATCTAGAGCAGTGGCTCACAAAGTTTCTGAGACGATTAAACCTGAGTGTAATCAGATATTAGAGTAGTGCATAGATTTTTAGAATGAGAACATTTAAATTTTCAAAGTAACGAATGACACATAATATTTAGTGTTTGCAGGAATTTTATTAAGGCGCCTACTATTGAGTCAACGTGATAATTGGTACTGATTATTTCTAACAGCCTTTATTATACAGTGATGAAGCAATTTTCATTGCATTGCCACTGCTACCAACAACAATTTCTCAGATAAAAAGGCTAACTATCTACAGTGAAGGTAGAAGCTTGTTACAAAACATGCTTCTGGTGTAACACTCCTGTAACTACCGACAACTGCTCCATCCACACACTGCACCCCCTTTTAAATCAATTACATTAAAATGTGTGCTCTATACTTAGGCCTAATGTTTATAAATTACTTGACAAGTGACCCCTTTTGTTTTTACTCCTCAGAAAGTTTCTTTTCACTCTTAGCGGGTAACTACTCAGTTTTATAAACACTGATCTAGAGGCACAGTTGCACTCTATTACAGATGAGTTTCTAACGGAAATGAGTAAAACATAACAAACATTGTTTTACGGGATTTAAATCATACCGTTTTCCCAATATGTGTTACGTTTAAAAATTTTGTATCCTGTTTTCTTTGTTTAAATGTTTTTTTAAATTTTATATTACATTTTGCGGTTCATAGTTGATATATTTCTGAGCGAAGAACATACCGTAAATTGGTGTGAAGTGGCACAATGGGGTGAGCTAAAACAAAATTCGTCTTTGTTATAATGTCTCTCTGTACGGGCAATTCAAAGTAAATGTTGCCCACAATGATGGTTCCCTGACTATCTATATCAGTTCTAAAGCCTGTGACAGTCAACTGTAAAGTCCTACCAATTTTGCTGCTCAGTTGATTTGTTTACTTTGAGAGGTTATGTTGTGTTTTTTTAAGGTACTGGAAAATTTACTCATCGAAGACTAATCCTATATTTGGATGAAGCTGAATTTTTTGTAAATGGCAAGAAATATATCTACGATCAGTAAATTGCTATCGTTACCCCAAATTTAAGAAAGGCTTTTTAAAAGACAAAAATTTTTTAAAAAATGTTTCTGCCCAAGTTAAAGTGATACACTGAACTTGAATTCTGTTTTACAGAGGTCCCCTGGGACAAAACCTCTGAATCAGTAGAATGATGGTGATTCAGATAAAGGCATGAAAGAAGTGAAAAGTGGAAAACTGATGACTTAGATAAAGCAACGAATCAAGTAAAAAGTGGTAAATTAACTTTAAATGATGCTTCGGAAAAGTAACATATAGACTGGATGAACGTATTTCGGAAACGTAAAAATATCTACCAAAAGTTTCATGGTGGGCAGACAACTTTGAGTTTGTGGAAGAGTGTGTTTTGAAAGGTAGATCTTATTAGAAAATGGGAATGTTGGTCGTGAGAAGGACTATGAAAAACTTCGTAGTCCTTTTCACGAACAACATTCCCATTTACCAAGTTTAAATAATATGTAAAATCGTTTGGTTTGGCCAATGTTATTTTTCCTATGGAAAGGAAATCTGACGATGGGCAGAGCTCTAAACGTATCATTTGGAATAAAAGCACCAAATGACAACTAGTACCTGTTTGTTCGCGACTACTCAGATTTTCTAAAATCCAGTCAGTTATATTAAGTCAAATGATGAGTTGAAAACTGGAAGGAACGTGACAACTTGTAACACTGTATTGACGCCCCCTTAATTTCGTATTATTGAATTTCCGAGGTAATGAATATCTTGTTTGGACTTTACACTTGCAGTTATGGTGTTTGTAACACAGTCTTAAGTATTCTAATGTGTTCATCATCATACATGATACTAAACAAAATGTCAGTAGTTATTATAAAAACAGTAATAATCTGACGTCACTGAGTTGCTAACTGTTGCCGTAGTACAAATAAAATTATTACCTTAATTCAGTTTTTACTCCAATTACGTCGTAATTAAATAACCACACCATAGTTTTTTTGTGAGCATAACTGTTGCGTTTTGATATTGCTTTCTACATTTATATCGTCATTTAATTACCGATACTCATACTTAATAGCGACCAGGAAGATTAACTTTGTCCCTGACATTATAAATCACATTAGAAAGGTTAATAAATAACTGAAATGATATTTCATTTTTTCTTGCAAAACTGAAATGATTGACTTGTTGAGAAAGCTAAGGTGCCATATGTTTATCAACCATTTTTATAGCAGGTGTGATGTCTTGAATGCATACTTCCATTTTGTCGTGCGATATGTTTACGATAATTCGTAACCGATTGCCGGTTGTTGTAAAGTAGATCCAAATCTTTATTTCGGAATATATAAGCTACGTCAGTCGTGTACTGCCTTGAGAGTGCTACCACAATGTTCAGCTTTACTTAAGAACCAGCGGAAAGATTGCCACCGTTACATTTCATGACATCCGATAGAATTTTGACGCATGAGCATAAGAAGTCCGATTCAACAATGCTTTAGGCTCACAAGAAACTTCTCACACTTTGATTTGTAGTTTTTGCAACGTAGTAGATAAAAGACCGTGGAATCAAGCAAACTGTCGTTTACACACTCATTGTTCATTTAGTTTGTCGCTGTGATTTCTACATCCTGATGGCGTGACTCCTACGTATTAAGACTCGCGATGTGTATGTCGTGATCTTTCACAGAACTTTCCATTTTCCGAATAAAACAGTGGAAAATAGAGCCGTCCTGTTGACTCTACCTTTGCTCCTTATGCATTCGAAAAAGCTGTGGCAATGAAATTTCAATGTTTTGCAAACGTTTGACGTGAAATAACAGTTTGTTTCAGAATGTAGAATTTTCTTAAGCAGTATTCATTCTGTTTTCTTAAAATGTCACTTAAACCTACAGACGTCTCATTACTCAGATGTACCATGGCATCCTGCTGCTCCACTCATACACGCGTGATGGGCAGTAACTCCCCAATGTTTGAGGTGAAAGTTACCAATTCCCTTTACAGTAAATAACAATGCAAAACCACTGCAATGGGCGAGGCGATAACACTGGCAAGAGACTCAGCCACTCCTAACTGAGTGTTACAGTAGGTGAATAAATTATGGAAACACCACGAAAACAAGGCGTTACTATGCCCAACAAGCTGAAGGCAAACCGTTGGCATTCAAAACAACTTCCACTCTCCTTGGAATGGATAGGTACACTTCCTGTACGGTTTTAAGGCAATTTTGCATCACTCTTCTTGCAAAATTGTGGCAGATTCAAGAGACGATGGTGGAGGTGGTTAGCGACAGCGTATCTGTCTCTTCAACATTTGGAACTACAATGGCTCAGTAGTACAGAGATCTGGTGATTGTGGTAACTAGGCGAAATGTGACACTTCATACTCCTCTTCATGAAACCAGTCCTGGACGATGCGAACTGTATGAACAGGGGCCCTGATGTACTGGAACATAGCATCACCATTGGAGAACAAATATTTTATCACGGGACGGGCCTGATCAGCCAAAATGGTCGCATAATGAAACCTCCTGCCAGATTAATACTGTGTGCTGGACCGAGACTCGTAGTCGGGACCTTTGCCTTTCACGGGGAAGTGCTCTACCATCTTTTTTTGTTCGTTGCATTTGGTCGAAGCGGACGTCGCATGACATCCACTCAAGTTCGGTGTTGATCTTTTCACTCAGTTTTTTTATTACAGAGACACGCCAGGTCTCTGACCTAACACGCTGAGCTACTGTGCCGGTGCACCATCTGAGCTACCAAAGCACTACTCACGCCTCGTCCTCACAGCTTTAATTCTGCCAGTACCTCGTCTCCTACCTCCCAAACTTCACAGAAGCTCTTCTGCGAACCTTGCAGAACTAGAACTCCTGGAAGAAAGCATATTGGGGAGACAGTTTTAATCTGTCAGTAACTTTCATATTAGCACACACTCCGTTGCAGAGTGAAAATCTCATTCTGGAAACATCCCCTAGGCTGTGGCTAAGCCAAGTCTCCGCAATATCCTTTCTTCCAGGAGAGCTAGTTCTGCAAGGTTCGCAGAAGAGCCTCTGTGACGTTTGGAAGGTAGGAGACGAGGCACTGGCAGAATTAAAGCTGTGAGGACGGGTCGTGAGTCGTGCTTTGGTAGCTAAGATGTAGAGCACTTGCTCGAGAAAGGCAAAGATGCCGAGTTCGAGTCTCGGTCCAGCACACAGTTTTAATCTGCCAGGAAGATTCATATCAAATCTCATTCTGGTTGCATAACCTTTGGCAGTAATAGGACCTTGCAGAATAATCATGGAGCTCATGTAACATCACAATATGGCTGCCCAAATCATCACCTAAACACTGCCATGCTTCACTCTTGCGACGTGAACTTGACCAGAAGTTGGAAACAGTTAGAAAGAAGGCTCATCCGGCTTCGGCAGCAAGTTTTTCCGTTACGGGCGTTTGCATTACTGGTGTGTGGTTTGTGAATTCCAGCCCAACCTGCAGTTCCCATCTTATGGAGCTCCCTTCGTGTTATATTGGTGTTGACAAGGTTCGCGGGTGCAACATTCAGTTCTCCAGTGACTTTTATAACTGTCGACCTCTTATCACGGTTCTGTACCTCAATAGGTAGAAACGGGACTATTGTAGGAATACTGTATTGTCCGTCTTTCTGTCCGTTTATTAAGATCCCTTTGCTCAGGCACGGGTGAAGGTATTAAGTTGTAATTCATATCAAATAAGTATGTTTACGGTCTCTTGGCGGCCTAAAGACTTCAGCTTTTAAGCCAGTGCAATCAATGCGTCAATTTATGTGACATATTTTGACATCCGCAAGCTCACTCATCAAAACCTATCGATGAGCGATTATACACACATGCTCATAAATTAAGGATAATGCTGATACATGGTGAAACAACGCTCTGGTGGGCGGTTTATGGATTTAAATCACCTCGGAGTATGACCATGCGGTGCATTTGACCTGCGGTCGTCGCACGGTGGCGCTGGCAGCAGTCCACTTACGCAGAGGTGTGTCGGTGCATATCAGAGTAAGGTGCAGCGAGTAAGGGTGCAGACCTTTTTAAGACGTGCTAATGGTGACTATGTGTTGAAAATGGCTCAAAGAACACATATTGATGAGGTTATGAGGGGTGGAATACTAGGGCGACTGGAGGCTGGTCAAACACGGCAGGTCATAGCAATAGCACGGGCCCTCCGTGTGCCACAAAGTGTGATTTCAAGATTATGGCAACGATTCCAGCAGACAGGAAACGTGTCCAGGCGCTACAGTACGGGACGTCCACAGTGTACACCACGACAAAAAGACTGGTATCCCACCATAAGTGCCCGCAGACGGCCACGGAGTGCTGCAGTTAGCCTTGCTCGGGACCTTACCGCAGCCATTGGAACAATTGTCTCCAGACACACTGTCTACAGTCGACTGAACAGACATGGTTTATTCACTCAGAGACCTGCAAAGTGCATTGCACTGCACCCTGGTCACAGGAGAGCCCGTAAAGCCTGGTGTCGAGAACACAGTACGTGGTCATTGAAACAGTGCTCCCAGGTTATGTTCACGGACGAGTCCAGGTATGGTCTGAACAGTGATTCTCACTTGGTTTTTATCTGGCGTGAACCAGGAACCAGGTACCAGCCCCTTAATGTCCTTGAAAGGGACCTGTATAGAGGTAGTGGTTTGATGGTGTGGGGAGGGATTATGATTGGTTCACGTACACCCCTGCATGTCTTTGACGGAGGAACTGTAACAGGTCTAGAGTATCGGGACGTCATTTTACACCAGTATGTTCGCCTTTGCAGGGATGCAGTGGTTCCCACCTTCCTCCTGATGGATGATAACGCACGGCCCCACCGAGCTGCTATCGTGGAGAAGTACCTTGAAACAGAAGATATGAGGCGAATGGAGTGGCCTGCCTGTTCTCCAGACCTAAACCCCTTCGAGAATGTCTGGAATGCTCTCGGTCGACGTATCGCTGCACGTCTTCAAACCCCCAGGACAATTCAGGAGCTCAGCAGGCAGGATGGGAGGCTATACTCCAGCAGCTGCTAGACCGCCTGATCCACAGTATGCCAAACCGTTGTGCGACCTATGTACGTGCGCATGGTGATCATATCCCATATTGATGTCAGGGTAAATGCACAGGAAACAGTGGCGTTTTGAAGCACATGTGTTTCGGGATGGTTTTCGCAACTTATCACGAATACCGTGGACTTACAGGTCCGTGTAGAGTGTTTTCCCTATGTGCCTATGCTATTAGCGTCAATTTTGTGTAGTGCCACACATTATCCTTAATTTATGAGAATTAATGTATATTCATAATTAAGTTTGTACGCGACTCTCTGAGCGCAGGTCCTACTCACACTTGTCCGGTTTGTTTTCAACACAATTATCTTCAATGACCTTCTGTCACGATCACTCAACACACTGTTTCGTCCGCGTTGTGCCTTAGCGGAAGATGTTTTTCCACTTTCTCGGCAGGTGATGTAAATCTTCGATACTGTGCCTCTTGAAATACCAAATACAGGGTGACACAGTTTAAATGAGAATGTTTGAAATGAGTAGTTGCAACAACGGGCAGATGGCAGCACTGCAGGTTCGTGACAGCGAGTAAACAGTCCGCCATTTCATTAATCATGGATTAGTGGAACGGGCAACAGCTTATGTTAGCCATAAAAATGTTTCATAAAATCAATGATAGATTGGTAGCGGCGCAGAGGGAGTTTCGACGTTTTTATAATTTAGGATGTCGAAAGATGCGATAAAATGTTGGATTAATAACTTTGAAGAGACTGGATTTGCCCCCAAAAAGAAACCAACAGGACGACCAGGAAGTGTGCGTTCTCCAGCGAACATTGTTGTTGTACGCGAGTCTGCCTCACGGAGCCCACGGCGTTCAATTCATAAGCAAGCAGCAGTCGTTGGAATGTCCCGGGAGAGTGTTAGCAGAATTCTTCATCTTGATTTAAAATTTCAACCGTGCAAACTACAGATGGTGAAACAGCTGAAGGACAACCATTACCGGTTACGATTAGGATTCTGTGAACAAATGACAACAAAAATAAACAATGACGATGAATTTCTAAACAAGTTGTGGATGTTAGATGAGGCACATCTTCATCTCACAGGTTATCTGAATAAACAGAACTGCCGTTACTGGGCAAACACAAATCCTAATGACGTTCATGAGTGCCATTTACACGCTAGTAAAGTGACAGTACGGTGTGGTGTTTCATCACATGGGGTTATCGGTCCGTATTTTTTCGCAAATGAACAGGGAAGCACAATAACTGTCAATGCCGATCGTTACGTGGAGATGTTACGAACTTTCGTTAGACCTGCAATGAACAACGTTCCGAACGTTCAAGAAACCTGGTTTCAACAGGACGGAGCGACAGCACACACTACACGGCAAACGCCGGCCGCGGTGGTCTTGCGGTTCTAGGCGCTCAGTCCGGAGCCGCGCGACTGCTACGGTCGCAGGTTCGAATCCTGCCTCGGGCATGGATGTGTGTGATGTCCTTAGGTTAGTTAGGTTTAAGTAGTTCTAAGTTCTAGGGGACTGATGACCTAAGATGTTAAGTCCCATAGTGCTCAGAGCCATTTGAGCCATTTTTTACACGGCAAACTATGGCATATGTGCGATAACTGTTTGGCAACCGTGCGATCTCACAATTCGTGGCCCCCTAGATTTATCCGTTTGTGATTTTTTCTTGTAGGGCTACGTCAAGAGCAAAGTATACATGACTCGACCAAGAACCCTGGATGAGTTAAAACAGAGATTTCTGGTTGCAGTTTATAGTACCACAGCTGAGATGCTGCAGCGGTCAATGAGGAATCTCAACAGCAGATATCGAATGTATTCATATAGGAGGACGCCATTTAGAAGACCTAATTTAAAAAAAATAAGAAATGCCATCAATGTTTCGTAAATGGCAAAGTTGTTAGGTTTCAATTACTATGGATGTAATTTCTTTCCTTCATCACATCTAGTTTTATTGGATTGTCGAAATGTTCCCGTTTTTCTGTGTCTCCCTGTACTACGGCTACCTCGGATACATACAGACACCAATCATATTGAGCACATTCGAAATCACTGAGCTACGTCTTATGGCTACACAAAACAATGTAGTGACCATTGGCACTGGAAACATATTTAGGATATTTTTCAGGTGCCGTTCGTGGTCGAATACAACAGCGAAACCTGCAGGCGTGGCTGGCACCTATACTATTGTTCAAGCCAGCATTTCTTGCGGTGTTGGCATAATTTCGTTCAAGCCCTGTACGTTTCCAGTGTAGCTCTTCATTGGAAACGTGTGTGAAAAGTGAGAACAGGAATGTAGTGTTGCAAGGAAGAAAGAGAAAATAGGTTTTCAGATCGCTTTGACGACAAGGTCATTACAGCAGGAGAACAAGATTGGATTGGACGTGGAGGGGTACGAAATCAGCCGCAAAGTTTACGGTGAAACCAGCCGGACATTCGCTTAGATTTATTTAGGCAAATCACTGAAGACCTGACTGGATGACTGCTTTTCCCGAGTACGAGCGTACATGTGCATCTGCACCTACATACATACTTCGAAAGCCAACATACTGCACACGGCGATGGATACATTGTAGTGCTGTCATATCTCATTTGCAAATGGAGCGAGGAAGAAACAACTGTCTATATTCCTAAGTGTGAGCCCTAATTTCTTTTATCTTGTGTGGTGTCACCGCCAGACCCCACACTTGCTAGGTGGTAGCCTTTAAATCGGCCGCGGTCCGGTAGTATACGTCGGACCCGCGTGTCGCCACTATCAATGATTGCAGGCCGAGCGCCACCACACGGCAGGTCTAGAGAGACTTCCTAGCACTCGCCCCAGTTGTACAGCCGACTTTGCTAGCGATGGTTCACTGACTTCTACGCTCTCATTTGCCGAGACGATAGTTAGCATAGCCTTCAGCTACGTTATTTGCTACGACCTAGCAAAGCGCCATTATCTGTTGCTATTGATACTGCGAATCATGTAATTTCAAGAGCGACGTTCGTCATTAATGGATTAAAGTTAAGTATTCCACCAGCTACGTCCGTTTTTCTCGATTCTAATTCCCTTGTCATGTTCCAGACCTCACGCCAGCCTGCGTGAGGTAACGCGTGCATTTCGGCCTCCTTTGGTAACACGGTTGGCTCTCCTGCCAACCACAACATCTTGTCTGCTCGGTCTTTACGCGAAATGTGCGCTGGAGGCCGTAGAACCCATCTACAGTTAGACGCAAATGCTGGTGTTCTAAATTTTTGCGGAAAGAACGTCGTCTTCCCACTGGGGATTCCGATTTGAGTTCCCGAATCGTCTTGATAATACTCCCGTGTTGCTCGAACCTGCCAGTAACAAATCTAGCAGCACGCCTCTGATCTGTTTCGATGTCTTTCTTTAATCCGAACCGGTGGTGATCCCAGACGCTCGAGCAATACTCAAGAAAGGGTCGCACTAGTGAACTATACACGCTGTCCTTTATAGATAAGCAACACTTTTTTAAAATTCTCGCAATAAACCAAAGTAGGCCATTCGCCTTCCCACTACCGACCTTACGTGCTCGTTCCATTTCGTATCGCTTTGCAGCGTTACGCCTAGATACCTAAACGACGTGACTGTGTCAAACGGCACACCACTAGTACTGTTTTCGAACACTACAGCTTTGTCTTTCCTGTTCATCTGCATTATCTTACGTTCTTCTACATTTAGAGGAAACTGCCATTTATCGCATCAAACAGAAATTCTGTTGAAGCCATGATGTATCCTCCTACAGTCACACGACAATACTTTCCCGTACACTACAGCTTTATCAACAAACAGTCTTAGATTGCTGCTGACCCTATCGTCAGTTGTTGTACTGGGGCATTGCGTCGAACAATTTGCGGAAATCTTGGAATATGGAATCATTCTGCTGCCCTTCAGTCATGCTTCGCGCGGTAAGATGTGACAAGAGAACAAGTTGAGTTTCACTCGAGTGCGTCCAGTGGTTTAAGCCAGAGTGCCATCTGGTTCGACTGTAGCGTAGTGTTTCTGAGTACCGACATTTAAACTGCGTAACCATAGGTGAATAGCCGATATACGCAACTTGTCTTCGCTGTCATTCCTGAATCATATGCTTGTAATGAAGTCTATTAACTATTGTTACTGAATGGATGCCTAGGTTAATGCCACACATAGACCTGAGATTTATAGACTTCTTGAAGAACTACATTTCTAATGAATCAAGATTCAGAACCAGAAAAAGAGCAAATTCTGTTTACCCTCCGCTTCTATCTTATAGTGTGATCTCATTTTATTCTTGACTAGCAGCATTAACAGGAGACTTATGCGAATGACACTAACTTGTTCTTTAACCCATAATGAAACTTTGCGTGGGATAGCAAATTTGGGTGATCAAAGATTCGTTTAAGACAATAAGGGGAAAATGATCGACGAAACATTGTTTCTCTGCACGCAGTCTAAGGTACTTTGATTCCGAAATCGTTACTAATTGAAGAAGAGACTTAATTTTCTCTGATTTTGTCAGGTGGCAGCAGTACAGAGCGACTACGCAACAAAGTGAAATGTGCAAGGGTGCTAAGCTTTAAATAATCTGCTTCTTTTGTGGAATGTGCTTTGTGAACATCACCTTTAACTCCTTAAGATAGATTTTTGTTTCGATCTGTCCTATACACGAACGCTTGCGCTTGGAGTTTATCGGGACATTTCTTTCGGCTCGACCTGCAACGAGCATTCTGGAATAACGAAGACACGTGGAAACACGGTACAATGGGGTCGTTTGAAATTTATGTTGCACTCAGACTGTCGGGCATTAAGGTAACTGCTTAACAAAACACGAAATATCGTCTCTAAAACGTCTTATTACACGGTGCTCTGAGCCAAACCTGTGCCATTGCAGGAATTTTGTTAGCACTCTTTCTCAGTGTTGATTTCCACTTCTTTTACTAGTGTAATTATTCGTAATTATTCATTACTGAGAGTTAGGTAACGTTCATATGTTTGAATAACAATTATTATAGTTGACGAGGAACAGCGTCAGCTGATAATAACTTAGTGACACGATTACTGAAAATTCCTTCACTAATGCATCATCTCTAGATCACAGCAACCGGAGGAGTAATAAGGTCACAGAATACATATTCCACATAATTCTGTTACGAACCAGCAACCTGTGTCCGGAACTGTGCATTGTAGTATGTATGTTTCATTTTATCATACAGGAAGTGAAAGCATGAGGTCGATGTTCGTAGCATTTACTGTTAGAGTGAACAGCTGGTTCTGTTAAAACTGTGATTTCGCAAGGGAAAAAACAGTTGTATGCTGATCTCTCGCTCACGATCATACTACCAATAACGAAATATTTGTTTCGTTTCACTAGGCGCTATGGTTGATGGACAGAAATCAAGGAGACAGTTAAGATTTCGTTCAGGTACTGTTAATCTGAGCTAAGGCTCTATCTACACGGCTTAACAGTTGATAAAGAGCAACTGGTAAGGAATAACTGCAGTTAATAAGGAACAACCGACAATAGCTACAGAACACCAGACCAATGACAGAAAAAGGAAATGCGTAGGGCGCGGTGTATTAACTGCAGCGAAGCCTGTGCACGAACACTGTATTTGACAGTACACACAGTGCGGTATTTGACAAAGGTTGTTGTGAAACCGATCGGTGTGAGATTCCATGTGGTACGGCAACATGTCTGCTGGACATCATTTGAGTGCTTACGATAGTGGACCAGCTGTTGAGCGAATCGAAGGCAGTCAAGTCATCTCCAGAATAAAAAAAAGCCACTGAAGGTGGGAATGCTTTGCGCAAGCCTGCCAGTGGTTCTAGAAGCACCACCACACCGCAAAAGGATCGATACCTTGCCCTAGCGGCGAAAAGGAACAGACATGTCAGTCCTAAGAAGATCGCTACAGACCTTGCAGCCGCTTCCGCTACCCACATCTCTGCCAGAGCCGTTTCGCGGCGATTGAATCCGGCCGATTTGTACGCTCGGGAACTTGTTAAATGCATCCCACTTCATCAACGTCATGGGCCAGGAAGAGTTAATAGGTGTAGGAAGCTTGTTCTTGGGGGCAATACCACGAGTCCCTCTCCAGTGTGGTAAGAGATTTTGGCCACCAGTTAGAGTGGAGAGAGACAGAGGAACTCGTTATACTCCACAGAATATTCATAAACGTCATCAATGTGACCTATGCTTTATTGTGTGTAGTATTGTACACCATGGTCGAACACCCTGCGTATCTTTGCGTGAGGTACAGTTACAGCACAGTGGTATTGCAGGCATATTATTCTGCATCATATCTGCCTGTTTGGGGGTGCGGAAGGTCCCGAGGTCTTGTTTATGGACGACAATGCTCGACCACACAGGACTGCCGAGGTGTCAGTCACGCTGGAAAGCGAAATATTGAAAGTAAGGAACGGCCTGCGAACTACCGGACTTCCTGAACGAACATCCCTGGGATGCTCCTGGCAGACATGTTTCCTTACGAACACCCCCTCCTCGACCTGTGCGAAAATTGAAAACCGCCTTGAGTGAGGAGTGGGACAATATTCCCCAATTACTCCTCAATAGGGTGGTAGCCAGCATGAATAACAGGTGCAAAATGTGCATTAATGTCCGAGAAGTGAGAATCCGACATCGACCTCTACGTTGGGAATATGACCTGTGTCAAACGACTACATTATTTGTGTCTCTTATTCTCATTAGCATGTAGTGAAATTTTTATTATTTTTCATTATAAATACAGTACACCAAGTCATCTCTATTACGTACGTACTGTGTTTTATATCGCACATTAGTGTGTGTGATTAGTCCAGTCCAACAACGTCTCTGTTCCTTAGCAATTGTCAAGCATTGTATAATGATATTTATGCCGACGGGACACTAAATCCTAATGTAACCAATCATTTTCATGTTGTTGTTGTGGTCTTTAGTCCAGAGACTGGTTTGATGCAGCTCTCCATTCTACTATATCCTGTGCAAGCTTCTTCATCTCCCAGTACCTACTGCAACCTACATCTTCTCAATCTGCTTAGTGTATTCACCCCCTGCTCTCCCTCTACGATTTTTACCCTCCACGCTGCCCTCCAGTACTAAACTGTTGATCCTTTGATGCTTCAGAACATGTCCTACCAACTGATCCCTTCTTCTAGTCAAGTTGTGCCACAAATTTCTCTTCTCCCCAATTCTGTTCAAGACCTCCTCATTAGTGATGAGATCTACCTATCTAATCTTCAGCATTCTTCTGTAGCACCACATTTCGAAGGCTTCTCTTCTCTTCCTGGCCAAACTATTTGTCGTCCATGTTTCACTTCCATACACAGCTACACTCCAACAAATACTTTCAGAAACGCCTTCCTGACACTTAAATATATACTCGACGTTAAAAAATTTCTCTTCTTCAGAAACGCTTTCCCTGCCATTGCCAATCTACATTTTATATCCTCTCTACTTCAACCATCATCAGTTATTTTGCTCCCCAAATAGCAAAACTCGTCTACTAATTTAAGTGTCTCATTTGCTAATCTGCACTCATGCTCATAAATTAAGAATAAATGAGAATGTGGTGCCACCCTACGTGGCACTACTGACGCTAATAGCATAGGCACATAGGGAACACACACGACACAGATCTGTAAGTACATGGTGTTGGTGATAAGTTGAGAAAACCGTCCCGAAATGCATGTGCTACAAAACGCCACTGTTTCCTGCGCATGTACCCCGACATCAATATGCGATATGATAACGATGCACACATACACAGGCCGCACAACGGGTTGGTATAGTCTGGATCAGGTGGCCGAGCAGCCTCCCATTCTTGCATCAGTGCCTGTCGGAACTCCTGAATTGTCCTAGGGGTTAGAAGACGTGCAGCAGTACGTCGACCGAGAGCATCCCAAACGTGATCGATGGGGTTTAGGTCTGGAGAACACGCAGGCTACTCCATTCGTCTCATATCTTCTGTTTCCAGGTACTACTCTACGATGGCAGCTCGGTGGGGCCGTGCGTTATCACCAATCAGGAGGAAGGTGGGACCCACTGAACACCTGAAAAGGCGGACATACTGGTGCAAAATGACGTCCAGATACACCTGACCTGTTACAGTTCCTTTGTCAAAGACATGCAGAGGTGTACGTGCACCAGTCATATTCCCACCCCACACCATCAAACCACGACCTCCATACAGGTTCTTTTCAAGGACATTAAGGGGTTGGAATCAGGTTCCTGGTTCACGCTAGATGAAAACCCGGCGAGAGTCACTGTTCAGACTATACCTGGACTCGTCCGTGAACATAACCTGGGACCACTGTTTCAATGACCACGTACTGTGTTCTCGACACCAGGCTTTACGGGCTCTCCTGTGACCAGGGTGCAGTGCAATGCACTTTGCAGGTCTCTGAGTGAATAAACCATGTCTGTTCAGTCGACTGTAGACAGTGTGTCTGGAGACAATTGTTCCAATGGCTGCGGTAAGGTCCCGAGCAAGGCTAACTGCAGCACTCCGTGGCCGTCTGCGGGCACTTATGGTGGGATACCAGTCTTTTTGTCGTGGTGTACACTGTGGACGTCCCGTACTGTAGCGCCTGGACACGTTTCCTGTCTGCTGGAATCGTTGCCATAATCTTGAAATCACACTTTGTGGCACACGGAGGGCCCGTGCTATTGCTATGACCTGCCGTGTTTGACCAGCCTCCAGTCGCCCTAGTATTTCACCCCTCATAACCTCATCAATATGTGTTCTTTGAGCCATTTTGAACACACAGTCACCATTAGCACGTCTGAAAACGTCTGAACACTTACTCGGTGCATCGTACTCTGACATGCACCAACACACCTCTGCGTATGTGGACTGCTGCCAGCGCGACCGTTCGACGACCGCAGGTTAGATGCAACGCGTGGTCATACCCCGAGGTGATTTAAACCCGCAAACCGCCCACCTTGTTTCACCATGTATCAGCCGTATCCTTAATTTGTGAGCATGATTGTAATTCCCTCAGCATCACCCGACTTAATTCGACTACATTCCATTATCCTCGTTTTGTTTTTGTTGATGTTCATCTTATATCCTCCTTTCAAGACACTGTCCATTCCATTCAGCTGCTCTTCCAAGTCCTTTGCTGACTCTGACAGAATTATAATGTCATCGGCGAACCTCAAAGTTTTTATTTCTTGTCCATGGATTTCAATACCTACTCCGAATTTTTCATTTGATTCCTTCACTGCTTGCTCAATATACAGATTAAATAACATCAGGGAGAGGCTACAACCTTGTCTCACTCCCTTCCCAACCACTGCTTCCCTTTGATGTCCCTCAACTCTTATAACTGTCGTCTGGTTTCTGTACAAACTGTAAATATCCTTTCGCCCCCTGTATTTTACACCTGCCACCTTCAGAATTTGATAGAGAATATTGCAATCAACACCGTCAAAAGCTTTCTCTAAGCCAACAAATCCTAGAAACGTAGGTTTGCCAATCCTTAATCTATCTTCTAAGATAAGTCGTAGGGTCAGTATTGCCTCACGTGTTCCAACATTTCTACGGAATCCAAACTGATCTTCACCGAGGTCGGTTTCTACCAATTCTTCCATTCGTCTGTAAAGAATTCGTGTTAGTATTTTGCAGCTGTGACTTAATAAACCGATAGTTCGGTAATTTTCACACCTGTCTACACCTGATTTCTGTGGGTTTGGAATTATTATATTCTTCTTGAAGTCTGAGGGTATTTCGCCTGTCTCATACATCTTGCTCACCAGATGGTGGAGTTCTGTCAGCATTGGCTCTTCCAAGGCCGTCAGTAGTTCTAATGGAATGTTGTCTACTCTCGGGGCCTAGTTTCGACTCAGGTCTTTCAGTGCTCTGTCAAACTCTTCACGCAGTATCGTATCTCCCATTTCATCTTCATCTACATCCTCTTCCATTTCCATAACATTGTCCTCCAGTTTTCCTTCTTTGCTTAGAACTTGGTTTTCATCTGAGCTCTTGATATTCATACAAGTGGTTCTCTTTTCTCCAAAGGCCTCTTTAATTTACCTGTAGGCAGTACCTATCTTACCCCTAGTGAGATATGCCTCTACAGCCTTACATTTGTCCTCTACCCTTCCCTGCTTAGCCATTTTGCACTTCCTGTCTGTCTCATATTTGATACGTTTGTATTCCTTTTTACCTGCTTCATTTTCTGCATTTTTATGTTTTCTCCTTTCATCAATTAAATTTAATATATCTTATGTTACCCAAGGATTTCTACTGGCTTTCGTCTTTTTACCTTCTTGATCCTCTGCTGCCTTCACTATTTCATCCCTCAAAGCTACCCATTCTTCTTCTACTGTATTTCTTTCCCCCATTCCTGTCAATCGTTCCCTAATGCTCTCCCTGAAACTCTCTACAACCTGTAGTTCTGTCAGTTTATCCATGTCCCATCTCCTTAAATTTCCACCTTTTTGCAATTTCTTCAGTTTTAATCTACAGTTCATAACCAATACATTATGGTCAGAGTCCGCATCTGCCATTGGATCATTTTCATAGAAGGGCATAAAACATCTGCCTCAAAAATAAAAATAGGAGCAGTGAAATTACCTACCAATTGCACTGCTTTGCGCCGACAGAGAACCACGACCATCCGACGACAGCGCAAACAGTATTCAGTTTATTCATCCTCTCCACATTGCTTAGCCTATTCTCAGTTCTCTCAGATCCTTCATTAATCGGCCGGCCGGAGTGGCTGAGCGGTTCTAGGCGCTACATTCTGGAATAGCGCGACCGCTACGGCCGCAGGTTCGAATCCTGCCTCGGGCATGGATGTGTGTGATGTCCTTAGGTTAGTTAGGTTTAAGTAGTTCTAAGTTCTAGGAGACTGATGATCTCAGAAGTTAAGTCCCATAGGGCTCAGAGCCATCTGAACCATTTTCATTAATCTACTTGGGTCGTCAGGGTTGTATCTATTGCTGCTTCTGCTCTTCTGTCCTCTCCCACTCTTGCTGTGTGGCCTTGACACTTCACTGAATTTCTTCTCATCTTCTTGACTATGTTTCTTATTAACGTCAACTAATATATGTATTTTAATTTTTTGTTCATCTTATAGAAAGCTGTTGGGCAGTCTTCGCCGCTGTAGTATTGATTAGCTATCCTATAAATGCGCCAGTTGCACTTTTATTTTCATTTCAAATGCTAAGGCTGGTTTTGGTGCCCAAGGACATTTTCCATTGGCTATTTTTTTTAAAACTGACATTGTACTTTGTTTGTCAGTATTGTTCACATAGCTAATGGAAAATTGTCTTGGTGTGACTTTCAAAATAAAAATAAAAATGCAACTGCTGCATTTATCCTGTTACAAATAGATACTACTTATCTTATAGCATTCTTCTTCCTTAGCTGGTCCCTTTATAAGTGTAATTATACCCTTCATTGTTTTTCATTAGAACTATTAGTAAAACAATAATGCTATACCAGTTATACTGCTCTCTATAAGAGTTTTATTGCGTAAATCACTCAAAGCTCATTTCGTCATATTGCCATCGTCAGGCGTTCTGTAAATACGTTAATAGGTGACAGTGTTGATATTGTAAACTGTAACTATGATAGTAAGGGTATTATAAATTCCATTGGTGTTTTTACCTTACATGTAATATCGACACTGTCACATGTTGTTTTTCTTGGAATTTTTTATTTAGATGGCACAGATTTTTTGAACTAGTCAGTTTTTGTGCATTATTTTCCCTCTTGTCATCTTTGATGACAGTGGATCAGCGATATTATATGTTTTCATACTTAGCGCTAGAAGTAGGTGACGTGTGGAAATTCGGTTATGTTTTGATTATTTTTTTAGGTTGGTTACTGATTCTGTTTTTTCCTGAAACTTCGTTTGGTCTGTGTTGAGATTATTATACTTTTTATTTTTATTTCTTTTCATTTTTTGCATAATAAATTTTGTTGCGGTTTATGGGCTGTGGTGTTTTCTTGCTATATGGTATGGTTTGTTTGTTTTAGCCGTTTTCCTGCATTATGATATCAATAAAATTTTCAATATGTTTGTTGTACTTCAGGTACATTTGCTCGTCCAGTAAATTTAGAGGGTTATTCGTGCGTGTGAATATATATATTTCTTCAAGGATGTTCATGATCGCCCCTTTTTGCGTTACGTGAAGAATTTATAGTGCTTCTACGACGCGTTTAACTGTTTGTAGACGTTAAAAGGACGTGGATGTTTCTAGATTGCTCTTTGCATCTAATGCTAAAATTTTTGCCGGTTTGTCGTATGCAGAATTTGTTGCATGTATTACACGAAATTCTGTAACTGCAGGGTTGTGATATGTGGAAACTGCCGAGATGCGTTTGTGGATTTTGTGTTTGAGGCAGTGTCTGTCTTGATGTGCAAACACGAAGTTAATTCATTTATTAATTTTGTTGGAGATGTTCCCTTTTTCCGTTATGTGTTTGTTCAGTGTTATTTCTTTATGTATAATGAGTCTTTTTATTGTGTTTCACTATAGTATAGTTTTAGTATAATTTTGAGGTCATAATCGTTTTGTTGGCCTATGTATTCTAAGATTCCAGCAAAACCAACGTTAGTACCTCATATCAGACTATAAAGAGCAAAATTATGGATGCAACGGCAAATTAACAGCGAACTTTCTTATAAGGAATACCTAAACTCAGAAATGTCTGTGGCTCAGCTGAAATTAAGGACAGTACTACTACGCTAATACTTGAAATCATTTCACACTGTATGAATACTTATATACATTACATTAGCACCCAGATCAGATTTATGCATAAAAATAAAATCAGACGCCTCATGGAAAAGCAATACCCTCTGCAAAAACTAACGACATAATACCTACATTCTTTTCACATAATAACCATCAACATGACTGAAATTACTTTTAATGATTGAGAACAAAAACCACTGGATAAAGAATTACAGAATACGTAACAAAAACAATTAATGTCACGTAAAAAAGTAGCACTAGACTTAGAAAATTTAGTTATAAAACACAATAATGAAATTACTATCAAAATAGTGGAAGAAATAGAAAGAAAACTGAAAATCAGGAAAAGCTACGGTGCATATTAAGATAATGAAACACTATGCCAAGTTAGCGAAAAATTAATGAGTAACAAAGTCTACTATTTAAATCAGATGAAGGCAATAGTTTAGGTGTAATCATTAAAATGAATAAATACAAAAAGTTAACAATTTCCTAAGTAATACTGGAATCACAAAAAGCTATAAAACGCACAAATAAATTTATAGGCCATATGAAGGAAAACAAAAAAATATCTGATACAATACTTACAGAATATGAAAAAAGAAAATTATACGCATTAACCATAGAACACAAAAGGTCTGTGTACACCCCCAGCTACATAAACAGTCTGTTCCTATATGTCCTGCAGTAGAAAATGTTAACAGCCCCACACACTAGATGAGCAAGAAATTAAACAATCTTCTTAACAAATTTAGCATATACAACAAAAAATATACTATAAAGAATTCCAGAATAATAACTGAAAACAGCAAAAACTTAAAAATACAAGATTCGTTTCTTTCGACATAACTAAACTATACACAAGCAATCCAGTTCAGGGAATAACAGCTATCATAGAACAAAACCCACTCAAATACAGAAAAATTCCGATAGAAAGCATTGCAGAAATGTTACAACTAACGAAACTAGCTTTACACCAAAATCGCTTCGAATTCGACAGTAAAATGTACACACAAAAAGATGGTGTCGCTGGAACCATAGCTGACATATTCCTTAACAGTTTGGAAGAAAAGTTCTTCAAAGCAAAAAAAAACTTAGAAAAACAAAAAACAGTTCAGAAGGAAATAAAAATCATAGAATACATAGCCCAACACAACGATTATAACCCCAAAATTAAGAGTACACCAAAACTACACAACCGTAAAACAACCAAAAGGCTCAACATACATAAAGAATTACACTAGACACACATGCAACGAAAAAGAAGAAACCAACATATGCAACCACAGCTTACCTAGGAAACATCTCAAACACAATTAATAAATTAATACAAAAAACCAACATCGCATTTGCATATCAAAACAGACCCAGTATCAAACACAAAGTCCACAAAGGCAACTAGACATTTCCCTTACATAACAACCCTGGCACATATAAAATATCTTATAACACATTCCAAAATTTGTACATGGGTCAGACCGGCAGAAACTTCAACATTAGATACACAGCTCGCCCCAGAGAAAGTGAAAACACCCCATCATCATTTTCAACATCTGCAAATAGAAAAACACGACGTAAAATCCATCAAAAATCACTGGAATTCCTCCATATTACGCAAAAGGCAGCAATCATGAACATCCTTGAAGAAAGAGATATATTCACAAGCACACAATAAACCTATAAATTTACTGAAACACAAAAACTACAGAGTCTATCAAAAGAATTATCAGAATTTTTTAAAAAATCATATGTATTATGTTATTTGAGATATATACGAGGACAACATACTGTTGGAAAGAACAAACTCCCGAGTTCTACATGGTTTCCACTAGTTAGCAGCAGGGTGTGCCCACTTCAGTTCTACACACATAAAAAAGAGCAAGATAAGCATGTTGCCATGATCATCTAAATATGGCAATATCGCTCTCTACTGTCGCAGATTTTTAACAGTGTCGTTGGTCCGTGCTCAGTTTTCGTTTGGCGTAACGCATATACGCACATCAAAAAAAGTTTTGCATCACCCTGATTTCCACAACTCCTGATGACAGAGTCCTGAAGACAGACGTTGACTGTGGGTATTGCATCACAGACACAGTCCCTTTGACTGTTCAGAGATGCCACTAAACCCGCCCAAAGATGTAAACAACCATGCACAAGCAGCGCCAATTAGACAGAGGGTGTCCGACAGACGATCATTTCCAGTCATTCCACCAGGAAGGAGGTACACGGCTTGTGTTGTCTGTAATTCAACCATGCCTAGACGGTCAATACCGCAGTTCGATCGCCTCTGCATTGTTACTTTGTGCCAGGAAGGGCTCTCAACAAAGGAAGTGTCAAGGCACCTCGGAGTGAACCAAAGTGATCTTGTTCGGACATAGAGGAATACAAAGAGGCAGGAACTGTCGATGACATGCTTCACTCAGGCCACCCAAGGGCTACTACTGCAGTGGATTACGGCTCGGAGCAATCCTGACAGCAACGTCACCATGTTGAATAATGCTTTTCGTGCAGCCACAGGGCGTCACGTTACGAGTCAAACTGTGAGCAATAGCCTGCATGATGCGCAACTTCACTCCCGACGTCCATGGTGAGGTCCACCTTTGCAACCACGACACAGAAGAGCCCAACAACATGCCGAATGGATCGCTCAGGACTGTCATCATTTTCTCTTCACCAATGAGTGCCTTATGTGCCTAGAACCAGACAATTGTTGGAGACGTGTTTGGAGGCAGCGAGTGCATCAAGGTGGAGGTTCCCTCCTGATTTGGGGTGGCATTATGTGGGGCCGACGTACGCCACTGATGGTCATGGAAGGCGCTGTAGTGGCTGTACGATACGTGTATGCCATCTTCTGACCGACAGTGCAGCCACATCGGCAGCATACTGGCGAGGCTTTCGTCTTCATGGACGACAATCCGCGCCCATATCGTTGCACTTCTTGTGAATGATTTCCTTCAGGATAGTGATATCGCTCGAATAGAGTGACCAACATGTTCTCTGGACATGAACCCGATCGAAGATGCCTAGGATGGATTGAAAAAGGCTGTTTCTGGACGACGTGACCTACCAACTACTCTGAGGGATACACGCCGAATCCCCATTGAGGAGTGGGACAATCTGGGTCAACAGTGCCTTGATGAACTTGGGGATAGTATGCCACGACAAATACAGGCATGCATCAATTCAAGAAGACGTGCTACTGGGTGCTAAAGATACCGGTGTGTACAGCAATGTAGACTACATCATCTGAAGGTCTCGCTGTATGGTGGTACAACATGCGATGTGTGGTTTTCATGAGCATTAAAAAAGGCAGAAATGATGTTTACGTTGATCTCTATTCCAACTTTCTGTACAGGTACTGGAACTCTTGGAACCGAGGTGATGCAAAACGTTTTTTGATGTGTGTAGTACAAATAATGTCAAGGCAACAGAAAGCGTTTTGTGTTCTACGTTTTGCATAGTGCAGAGTGTCTGACACAGATGTTGAACACATCTGGTAAGTTTCACAAATTTTTTTTCCCACAGTTGAAAACTGATTCTAACGACTTCATTTACTAGATGGATGGGCACCGCCAAACTTGCATCTGGAAGTGGGGAATTTTTTTATCAGAGGATTAATGAGCAATGGATTGGTCACACTGGGCCATATGATTCAGCCTTCAAGGTCACCAGACCTGATTGTATGTAATTATTTCTTGTTCTAGGTTTACAAAAGACCTAGTTTATGTGCATCTGTTACCAACAACAAGTGTATTTACAGAAAAGCTCGCGATGACAATATACCAAAATCAGATTATTGTGATTTATGCAATCGAACTTATATAAAGACTGGTGGAACTGGTATATCATTATCATAATCATGCCACTACACAACATATTCTGCACTGCAGGTCCCAGAAAAGAAAAAGATAATGATGAAGAAGAAGAATGTTGGGATTACATTCATATAAGTTTTATATTGTTATTATGATCATTTTTTGCAATGGCTGTCATAATCAATTTCTATTGCCTTTTTTTGTCTTAAGATTAGATTACTGCAAATATGTACAGTGATCTTTAGTTGAAAAACCAATAACAAAGCTTACTGCAAATATTTGCAGTAATTTTAAGACAGAAAACCAATAATAATTGTATATTTTAATATTAAATGTTTTTGTTATTATGTTTTGTACTATTCATTTGTAACTTGTAGTTTAACACCGCAATTTAAAATGTTTGGTGCCAAACCAGACATTAAAAATAACTTCAGTAAAATGTAAATGACACTGAAGTCTCCAAAAGAAGCAGTAGCATCCATCACAACATCTTTAAAAGCTAAGTATTCTGGTAGGTATGATAACATATCAACGAAGGTAATCAAAGAGTGGTAATGTGAGTTGAGTTCTGTCTTAACTTATTTGTGTAATCAATCTCTTGTCAGTTGAACATTTCCATACTCGCTAAAATATGCTGAAGTTAAGCCTCTTTACAAGAAGAGGGAGAAAGAGATACCATCAAACTATTGATCAGTTCCACTCTTCCAGCTTCTTCAAAAATATTTGAGTAGGTTCTGTTTGTGTATCTCCTTAAGCATCTAACTCCAAATAATATGTTGTCCTAGTCACGGTTTGGGTTTCTTAAGAGTTCTGGTATAGAGAAAGCTATTTACACTTATAGTGAGAAAGTTCTTAATTCATTAGATAATAAATTAGAGTTATTGGCATTTTCTGTCATCAGTCAAAAGCCTTTGACTGTGTGAACCACAGTAATGTCTTAAGTAAAGTGGAATATTATGGTGTTACCAGAAATGCTGCAAAATTGTTTTGGCCTATCTAACTAACAGGAAACAAAAGGTGTTGTGGCGAAATATCATGCAGTAAGCAGTCAGTTTTCATCTGATTGGGGATTAACTATATGTGGTTTACCTCGAGGTTCCATCTTGGGTCTGTTGCTTTTTCGTGTGTACATTAATGCCAGATGCTAAGTTTGTTTTGTTTAGAGATCATTCAACCATTGCAGTAAGCTGGTTAAAAGCTAAGTCACTGTTGTTAAACTTTGAAAAGAGCCAGTGTATGCAATATAGAATCTGTAAGAGATTTCCTTCCACGATTTGTATAACATATGAAGACATGCAGATTGAAGAGGACGATAGTGTTAAATTTCTGGGATTACAACTCAATGATGAATTCAGTTGGGGAGAGTACACCGCAAAATTGCTGCAGTGCCTAAACTAGTCTGTATTTGCAGTGAGAATGATGGTGATGTAGGAGATATCAATACAAAAAACTTACAGTCTTGGCTTCCTTTCACTTTATTAAGTCATATGGGATCATAGTCTGGGGTTTATCAAACTGAGCAAAACTTTTTAGTCTGCAAAAGCGAGTAATAAGAATCATTTCTGGTGTAAATTCAAGAACATCACGTAGAAACCTATTGAAGGAACGTTGTATTCTAACCACTGCTTCTCAGTACATTTATTCCTAACATGTTTGCTTGTGTAGCCATCATCCTCAGCAAGCATATAAGTACTTGTTTTGTAAATAAAACTTCCTTTTCCTGCTCCTAGTTACTTTATTTATCCCATATGCGTTTCGCCTTCCTCTGTTCGAAGGCATCATTAGAGGGATCTATAACGATACAGTTTTGTTAGTTTTAGATTGTTAAACAGTTCACTTCGTGATATTTTTGTAAAAAAGTAATTGGTTACGATTTGCTGATCTGCGTTTCCTCACATCTGGTCTGAAGGCCGCACTACCACTTTTATCACTGCCATATAATTACATCTTTGTGTTCTCACCTTCCACACACTGTTCACCATCACTCTTTTTTGTGGTGGACTATTGTTCTTCTGTCACTCGATACAACTATATCGTCGTACACTGTTTTTCACAATGTAAATATTGCGACTCCATTATGTGTTTCATCTTCTTTGGTATGTTTACCTACTTGTTGCCAACCTAACGAAGTATATGTTCGAGACTAACTTCTATCTAACTTCTATTTATGATGTTTACACCATGTGTGTGTATGAGTGAGAAATAGAGGGGGACACGGTCGACGAAATTATTATTATTATTTTTTTGAGGGGGGGTGTACTAGCTGATAGTGAGTGGTTGAAAAATGCTGACAGTTGATTTGACTTTTCATTTCAATATTCTGTGGAGGGGTTCATGGATGAGTGAGTGTAAAGATGTTGGGTTCAAATGGTTCAAATGACTCTGAGCACTATGGGAGGTCATCAGTCGCCTAGAACTTAGAACTAATGAAACCTAACTAACCTAAGGACATCACACACATCCATGCCCGCGGCAGGATTCGAACCTGCGACTGTACCGGTCGCTCGGCTCGAGACTGTACCGCCTAGAACTGCACGGCCACACCGGTCAGCAAAGATGTTGGGTTCTATTATTATTACATTAATACTTTTTGCGAATGTTATTCTATTATTTTATCTATTAGCGTAAATAATGAATTGCTTGGCATGTGTGCTTGGTCATTCAACAGGATTTTCCCCTCTGCTTTGGTTTTCTGTATGTGGTAACATTCTTGCTCGGTTAGGAGGTGTTTTTTATTGTTGATTCTAATTATTTTCATGTCATCTCTTCTAGTGGTTGGTTTGTGGTCATTTTCTCTTAAGTGTTCTGCAAATGTGGAGTGGTTTGTCCCATATTTCCAGGCTCGCAAAAAGTATTAATATAATAATACTGTCCAACAACGTGAACAATTTGTGAAAGGTGAAAACACAAAGGTGTTATGATATGGCAGTGATAAAAGTGGTAGTACGACCTCCAGACCAGATGTGAGGATATACAGATCAGCAAATCGTAACTAATTACTTTTGTACACAAAAATCGCGAAGTGATCTGTTTAATAATCTGCAACTAACAAAACTGTAATGTTATAGATCCCACTGATGATGCCTTAGAACATGAGAAGGCCAGATGCGTATGGGATAAATAAAGTACCTAGCAACATGAAAAGGCAGTTTTATTGACAAAACAAACATTTATATCTTATTGAAATTTGTTGCAAGTAATATATATCTATTTCCAACCAATAGCTCAATACATAGTATCAGTACTTGGAATAAGAAAAATCTACCTAAAGAACTAAAATCACTTAGCTTTGTCCAAAAAGAGGTCCAATATACAGGAACACACATTTTCAATGAATTTCCAGCAACCATTAAAGTCTTTATTTCGTATGAAGCACAGTTTAAACAGATGGGCAACCTCTTCTACTCTATAGATAAATGTCTTAATAGGGACTGTCAGGCTTAAGTAAAAATGTATGTTAGATTTTAGTCTTTACAGCACTTGGTCACAACAGTGAAGATTAGATATTTTGTGCATGATAAATTTATCAATAGTTCATATTGATATTTGATTCTGCTAGTGTATTAACTCTGTAAATATTGGAATTTCCAGTTTACTGTAGTGTATCCACCTATTTTGACAGGCTCCTGACAAATGATCAAGGTGATAAATATTGTGTTGAAATGTTTTACGTTTTTTATGTTATTCTTTGTGACATGTTCCACAACCACGAGAATCATCTAATTTTTGGGTCTATGACACTAAAATTGAATCTAAACTAATCTAATCTAAACATGAATGCTAAGCACTCGATCTGAAATTGTTCAGCTAATGTCATACAAAATCATCTTTGTCTGTAAACAGTATTTTTCTAATGATCAGTTTCGTATTGTCTCTCGTGGACACCAGTTAATTATTTTCTGTTGATGGCCCAATACGTGAAAACTGCTTTGCAATAAAGAAATATTACTAGAACTAAACTGAAGTTCATTTGTTTTTCAACATCAAATGATGGTCCTTGTATGTTTGTCATTATCTTCCATTTGAATATTCTCAATCTGTCATTCTCTTTCTTGGTCGAGCTTCCCTTTTCTGATTCCTGTGTGGAATAGCATTATAGGCCACTAATTTTACTTGTCGACTTAACAACATACTTCAAAGCACAACACGATTCTGATGTAGCTACAGTTTTCTATTGATGTCATCTTTAACATAATTTTTCTTATTATACAATGTTTGAATCTTTCTGTTCATGAATACCGATTTCAGTTTTTTCTGATATTATCTTCTCTTCTGGTAAATTTATCACTACTATATTTTATTTGAGATTTGACGTAAAGTCATGTAAGAGGCATACGACCATTTTGTAAATTTGAATTATTTATTTTTATTTCCATTCTGCTATTATGGTCACAAGAGAAAAATTTGATTGCTCAATGTTCAGCAACTCTATCTACTTTATTTATGGGTTTTTAGTAAAGTTAACAGCTTTGTCAAATGCCTTCAACACTATATTGTTCTAGCATACATACTACCTCGTGAACATGTTTGCTACCTCGTATGTCACGTCAAAGTGGATTACTCAGTTGTACTTTGACTTTGGTTACTTGTAAAGGACGCCTTACCCTGTGTATGAAGTCCCTTACCTCTTCTGGTATGTTCATTTTAATTATTGTCCTTTTAAACTTTTGTTGATTAATCATTTGTTAATTATTTTAAAGTTGCATTGTTACTCACGATTTACGTAACCTTCCTGTGGATATTCTGAAGATGAGATTATTACAAACACATAAATAAAATGGAGTCGCTGAACATTAGGTGACTAAATTTTTCTTCAGTGACGATCACATCTGCCTTTCCTTCAGAAAGTTTAATTCAATCTTTCTTATGTCGTGCCTCAGATCCTTTACTATTCTCTCAACTCTTATTTGTTTTCAGCCATTGTTACTTTATCATCTGCGTTAGCCATCAGTTTATTGTTTCTGTTTACTAGTAGTCCTTACTATTCATTTTTGATGTCTTTCTTCTCCAGAACGAGATTAAAAACTGTAGATGATATTGAATCGCTTAGTCTGACAGCAGCTTTTATCTGTTTTTAATGAATCTGATAGGATTCCTCAGAATCTAGTGTTCTCCTTAGAGGTGTTTCTGTGTGCTTCAATCTTCCTCAGCTTTGGTGGTAACTTCATTGCTTCCTGTTTACTGCGCATGGTTTCTCGTTGAACACTGCCATATGTCTTGGGTAATTAATTAATGTTGTGTGTAAACTTTATACCCGCCTGCGTAGATTCCACCCCTTCACTACACCCAGTTTTCCCCTAGCCGTTTCTACAAACGACTGTAGAGACCAAGCGACTAAAACATTTTCTCTTGTAATTAGTTCCTTTACCGTATGCCTTTCCTGTGTGTGAGGCCAACGACTCAAGTGGCAATATCTGCTGCCCATATTCGAGGATTCAGCTTAGTAACCCTAGGTGTTATCCTGTTCGTTTTAACAGAAGATTCCTTTAATTTCAACACCCTCAAATCACATCGACAAGTGCTCCCGTCGACGATGCGGATTTACTTTTCAACAACTTAAGTGGTTGTGAGTAAAAAGTCTAGAATGAAAGAAACAGCTGATGAAGATAGTTTTGGTGAGCGATGGATGTCGCTCGATTCGGAGATAATCCGGTTCGAATCCTCATGGTGGAAAATTTTCACTGCCAATATTTGGCCTGCATACATGTCAGTCAAATATTGTAACAACTTTGAATTAGGGACGTAAGTGCTATGTCATAGGGATTGAGCCATCTATGTAATCACGAAATACGATGTCCATTCTACAAGGCGCTTATTGACGGTTAGTAATTGTTAATACAGAAAAAGACTTTATTGAGCGCAGATGAATATGCACAGCAACTAATAAGACAGGGAATCGCACTACTTGAGTATTCTACGGTCATAGCCTGTTATTGCGTTGTTACGTGGCCTGTTGCAACTAGATACTGTGTTAGTGTAACTTCCTGGTTGCTGGAAGATCGATGTTTATATGTGAGCCTTTTATCAGGTTCACAGAATTATTCGCCAGTAAAGGTCAGCTTCACATGCAAAATTCTCAGCAGAATTTAATCAAAGCTTTTCGTCTTTCATTGTGTGCTGTAAGAGACGCAACTGCTCACAGAGCTCGGAACTTGATTCTTCGGAAAGATTTTAAAAACGATACTTGGTTGATGAAGCATGGACTGTAAAGGTTTACTTTGGTAAGAGTAAGTATGTCACTCTATCAAAAGTCGTTGCTAGAAGGAAGTACAAATTGCTGACATTGCGAAAAGTACACTAGACCAGATTCTCTGTCAGAAAATAGAAAGGCAACCGACTAATAGACGTAAGAGAGAAGTAGGTTTTAAATGTGTTCACTGATGACGTAGATGGTGTGCAAAGACTGACCTGCACAGGACCAAAACAATAGCCAGACTTAACAAAAGAAAGGATTAACCCTTAAGACTTCGTTGTTAACCCACATTAAAGGGTACAGACGAAAAGAAAATTCCGACCGGAAATTGTGAAGTATTCGATGACATCTAGTCTGATGGGAGACCTTCACTGAAGGTCTCCCATCAGATCCGCTAGATCAAATATGCTTTCCCTGCCATTGATACTTTTGGCATGAAGTATAATGGACCAGATCTAAAAAAAAGCCACTCTGTTCCTGGGAGTGGCGAATCACGAGAGAGAAAAAAAAAAGGTCCTGAATTGAGATTGTCATCTATTTTTACTGGAAATGAAAGTGTGGGCCATTGTATCACTTCCAGCTGCTCACATAAATCCTAAACGTAGAAGCTAAACAACAACCACTAACCAGACTGTATGCAGATCGCCTTTTATTACTATATCATCCAGTTCGTCGAGGGCGCTTTTGTAGCTAGTGATGCAAATATTTATGGATATCATCACCAAAATGATGAATTAAGTTCTGAAACTTATTTATCGCGTGTTGACAATCACTATTCCTGAGATCACCCAAAAAAGTGACATGTTGGAACTAGTGCACCCCTTCTATTTATTCCTGTGTGGGTATCCATCTGTCCCAATTACATCTTGCCTCGGAATTGGCTGTGAAGATCAGCAACTTTATAATGGACCAGATCTAAAAAAAAGGCACTCTATTCCTGGGAGTGGCGAATCACGAGAGCAAACAAAAGGTCCTGAATTGTGATTGTCATCTATTTTTACTGGAAATGAATGTGTGGGCCATTGTATCACACAATTGTCGAGGCGTAATAGCTAAGGGGCATCCGGGAGGATGCCCCTTTTCCTTGACTTGCATAAGGTATTCGGTATAGTTCTGTACTGCCATTTAGATACACAATACGAGATTATCAAGTAACGGAACGTATTCAGGACTTCCGTTCTTAATTCGACTTAATCGACAGATACAGAAATAACTTTGGAAGGAACAGAAGTAAGTATTATTGAAACAGCGATAAAGTATTGAGAAATAAACGAACAGAGACATCTGAATTGAAATGACTACATATAACTAGTTCATTGGAAGAATTTTATGGAAATGTGATTTTTCCGTGAAAGATGTGGCTTACAAAACACTTGTAACACCGATTCGTGAGTGCACGTTAGTATGAGACCCTTAGAAGATAGGATTAATCGTAAAGTTAGGAAAGGTCCCATTATAATTCCCTAACGTATTCTAGTCCCTACTTGTCAAGATGAATGAGAGAAATGTTGGAGCAGAGGACTTTTTTACGCTGCGCCAGCATGTACAGAGAATAGTAGTAGCGTTAACAAGTGTTTATTTCCAGCAGCAACGTACAGCGCACCAGACATATTATAGGCCTCCCTCGCACTTGCAAGTTCATGCGGTTGCGGAATGCAGGGATGGGGACGGTGACCGTGGTGTCCATTCATTGCGCTTGGTCGTGGGTCCCTGCCAGAACAGCGCCGTGTGGTCCACAAGCAGGCAAAGATACCGGCATGGCTCGCTCACGCCTGCTGGATGTAGTCGAATATGCACCTACGCTCTTACTTGTGGACCTCATGTCGCACGCTCGAGTGTGATAGCTGACACTAGATGTTGAATGCCGAGTGGTAATGGCCCCTTCACCCTCCAGGGGTCGACCAGAACGGTGGGCAATGATGTGTAAGTGGCTACGAGGCTGCGAGGGTGCAGCTCTCGCAGCTGCAGTGTATACAGATTTTAGTCCATCGACTGAAGACCATTGTCGGACGGAGGCAGGCTGTACACCAGCTGTTCGCATTGGTGAAGTTTCCAAGTCCAGCAGCTGCTACGCGTTTTTACTCAGCAGGCTGTCATTCCCACCCCCCCCCCCCCCCCCCTCCCCCGTTCAAGACACTAATAGAACGGCGGCACGAGTGAATATCCCGAGCGCCTATACTGGATTATTTACACACTCATTGCTACCCTTCTGGCGAGTGGGGAGGGGGGGGGGGGGGGAGGGCGGGTGGCACACGAGTGAATTTGTTCCATGTTACCTGTCCCATCAGCTTTAATGGCTCGCTCCAGGACTCCGAATCGAGTAGCCATTTCCTGGCGAAATTATATTTGCAATGTGTGAGTTTTTGGCAGCAGGCAAGTGCTCTGACTTAAGAGATGTTTCTTTAGTCTTGGTCACATTGTGTTATGGCATTAGCTGTTCCATGACCTACGCCCAGGAATAATGTTAAAAGATACGTCCAGCCGTAGTGTTTGAAGTAGGGTCAGCAGTACAGGCCAGTGGTCTGCTTGAGTAGCACATTGGACCGAAGTGGCCTCTATTGCCTGGGAGAGGCCGGAATAAGACTCTGAAAAATTTTACAATTCGTGCGCTGAACTATTCTGATGCGTAGTACGGCTCCCCTCTTTCGAAAGATTCGTCTCGAATCTTTCAAGAAAAATTTTTCTTTACAATTACTCTTAACGATGGAACTCTATACCGTGCTGACGGCATCACTCAGAGTTAACAACGAGCTGTCGCACATGGATTTCCCCTCATCTTTTATTAGCATGACTTACTATTAAACTGCGGTTTTCAGAAACTCATTACAATACAATCCTTAACCTATATACACCTCAAATACAGTAGTTTTGCTTCCATTACCAGTTATCTTGGATAATACAGGCTAACCACTCGATTGCATCTGCATTGGCAGATCTGTAGATTTTGCATGTCTGCGTTTATTAGAGAAATAAAATATGAAAATATTTAGCAGGAACAAGCCACAACTGGTAACTGAAATGCTTATTTGTATAATCTTGCGCTGAGGAAGTTTTTGAACATTTTGAACATGTAACATATGGTCTATTGAAAATTTCCTATGCTGTGATTCAATAAATTTGTCTAATGAATGCATAAGTTCAGGCTAGAAGCTGGCATTAAGGTAAGTTAATGTTTGGGTCGGTAGTACCCTGAGTAACCCATCCAGGCAATATAACATTTTCTACATCAATGCCATGACAGTCGTATCAGTGAGTGTAACTGGAAGGCGGAAATCCGTCCTGACTATCTCGGTCCCATGCAACTCTAATTTTCTCAAGCTCTCATGTTTCACTTTTACATAGCGAATGGTCAACACAGTTCCTGGTGAGAAGACAGAGTACAGCCAATTCATCTGGAAGGAAGATCTTAAGAGCAAGATTTCCTTTTCACACCTTATTCGTTTTCCCCAAACCATACCCTCCTCATATGTCTACACATCGGTTTGTACTGGGTTATCAAGACAGACAACAATACCGTCTTTAGTGCAGTTCTCCAAACATGCTAATGACATAACTACAGGGACTTCTTTATTACCTGAATTCAACAATACACTAAGCATCGTTATACACATCCATTTACCTATAACCTTCTCTTTCTATAGATATGGAGGAATAGTGTAACATTGATATTTTGCACTAACTGCTGCCGTAGGTAAATAAACCGTTATATATACCCTCACCTCATCCATTCTTACTCTTATCCTAGCCATATGGAAAATGAACGCTAAATTATTTTCTGTCGCTTCTGCTATACAGGATGTTCGGAAATTTCCATTACAAACTTCTAGGGCTTATAAGACATATAGACAGGGGGAGGGGGGTGAGTACACAACATTTTTAACGGGAACCCATGTCTGGAAATGTACCATTTCAATTCAGTTGTTATCCACTTCTGCTTGAGGAACTGAATTAGGCGTGACGCAATATAGTTACTGGGTAACAATTCGAAAGGAAACATAACGAAACATCCATTTATCACTTAAGCACATGTGTTTGTATTAACACTGTGGAGACAGAGGAAGATCTGCTAGCACGAGTTCTAGGCACTGCACTAGAAACTGAAGAGACACCAGGTGGGATGGAGAGTGTGTGCCAGAACATGCTTCGTGGGTACAATGTCTGTAATAATGTTTATTTTTATTTTTATTATTTATTTATTGATTTATTTAACCTGGCAAGATTAGGGCCATCAGGCCCTCTCTTACAGCTAAACAGGCATTCCGCTTATTTTACATTCATATGTTTTAGTAGGCATGTAAAACTACATCTAGTACAAAAAGTGAAATAAACAATTAGAAAAGCACACCTGGAAAACTACATACATAAAGAGTTTATATTTATAATTACACATTATTGAAGAGACAGATTTTAGATAGGGGTGCTAGCAGCAGGGAGTATGGGGGAGACTCATGGTGAAGGGAGGAGAAGAACAGAGAGACATGATGAAACATAATTAAGAAAACATAAAGGCAAAGAAGATTGCGTGGCTAACAGAGATAGATGAAAAGGATGGCATCTCAGGAGCAAGATAGGAGACGCTAGCTTTGCTATTGGACAGATGAGAGGATTGGCCTTGTACATTAATTTTGTGAAGAACGTAATGAGGATGATTGTAGGAAATGCTTCAACTTCTTCTTAAAAGCAGCAGGAGATTGTATTTTGCTCAAGGTAAGGGGCAGTTTGTTCCAGTGGCGGACAGCGGCAACTGAGAAGGATTTTGCAAAAGTTTCTGTTTTGTGACTGGCCACAGTTAGGATACCAAATAAGAGTGACCTCGTGTTTCGATTATGATGGCATGATAGGTTTTTAATCTCTGAAGCAAGGTACTGGGGTGCTTGCACAACGAGGAGTCGGTGAAGTAGACATAGAGCGTGGTAGTCACGCAATTTGTCCGGCCGTAGCTCGGAGTATGAAGCACTAACATGATCATATCGGCGAATGTTGCAGGTGTAACGTACACAGGCATTCATGGTTAGTTCTAGCCGTCTTTTGTTTTCACTACTCATGTCTTGTTTAATTACATCACAATAGTGGAGGTTCGGTAGAACGAGTGCTTGCACGAGCTGGCGTTTCAAGCCTGTAGAAATATGTTCCGAAACTTTTTGAGAGCATAGAGACAAGCAGACGTCTTTTGGCACACTGCGACTGTATTCTCTGCCGAGTTGAGATGCTCATCCAAAGTTACACCCAAGTTCTTAACTGTTTTCTGATATGGTATTGGAGTACCATCGAGCAGAACAGGAGGTAGCCTTTCGCGGAAATCTGAACTTATTAATTTCTGATGGGCTATTAAGACTGCTTACGTCTTTTTTGCATTTAGTTTAAGCTCCAGGTTTTTCGCCCATGTCACTATTGAAGACAGGTCATCATTCATCAGATCGATTGCAGTGTTTACATCTTCAGGCCTGACGCTTAGGTAGAGCTGGAGGTCGTCGTCATAGAAATGATATTTACAGGAGGACAGAACTGACGAAATGTCGTTGACATATGAAGAAAACAAAAGTGGTCCTAAGACTGATCCTTGTGGCACTCTCGAGGAAACATGTTTCCAGGAGGATTTTTCATTTACACAGACAACACATTGCTGTCTGTCTTTTAAGCAGATTTCAAACCATCTCATTGCACTATCTGAGAAATTAAGCTGTTGCATTTTTCTGAGCAATATGTCAAAATTAACAGTGTCAAAAGCTTTGCTGAAGTCCAGTAGCGTCAATATGGTTGCCTTCCGATTGTCGATGGCATATTTCAGATCATCAGTTACTTTAATTAGATTAGTGTTTGTGCTGTGATGTTTACGGAAACCGGATTGAAATTTGTCATATAGGCTGAATTCATGCAAGTGTTCAGTGATTTGGTCATGAACAATATATTCCAGTGCTTTGGAAACAGCAGGCAGTATGCTGATTGGTCTGTAATCACTAGGCAGTTGCGGGTTCAATCTTAGGGATGGGTCGAATTTTGCTTCTTTTCCATGCATTGGGGTATATTCCGATCACGAGGGAAAAATTAAATATGTCAGTTAAGACATGTACTAAGATATCGGCAACATTCTTAATCATGGTTATACCGATACTGTCGTTGCCTATTGCACCAGAAGAGATTCTCATTATTGCTTTTCTTGCCGTATTTGTTGTTACACGTTTTAGATGGAAGGTATCGTTGTTAGTTATCCTGTTTGGGGATTCTTGTGGACGGTAATTATCAGCCATGCGGGTATTCAGAGGTACAGAGAAGAATTCATTTAATTCGTTAGCTGACACATGAAAAGTAGTTTCCGATTTTTCCTTTCCGACCCCCAAGCTACGGAGATTCTTCCATAGAGTCGTGAGCGTCATATCGCTGCACACAAGGGAGCGAGCGTGCCTGATTTTAGCTTTGCGAATACATTGTTTCACTCTGTTACGTAGCTTTCTATATTACGTCATCATTTGACGTAATTCAGCTGTCAGCCATAGAGCAGCAGATTTTCTTACAGGGATTGTGCGTACAGGTGCATGTTTGTCAGAGAGGGCAGTGAGTTTATCACCAAGTTCATTAATTTTGCCGTCGATTGTAGGTTCTCTGATTATTTGATGCCATGAGATTTCTGAGCAATCGGCTGTTAGAGCGTCAAGGTCAATACGTTTCATGTTCCTACAAGTTATGTAACGCGATTTGATCCTTGGGGGCTGCACAGAGTAGGCCAGGAATATTACATCATGTGCTGAGAGGCCAGGGGCCAATGTTTGACCAACATCTCTTACTTTGTCAGTCTGTTTCGTTGCGATTACGTCCATAAGAGTATGGCTGTGCCCCGTATGGCGTGTAGGTTGTAATGGAAGAATGTTCATGCTATTGCAACTAAACAGTCTTCTTAGTTTTATTGCGGAGGGAGTGTCTCTTAGCAGGTCTATGTTCAAATCACCCATTACGATGACATGTTCGTATTGACACCGAAGTGAATGTAATTCCGACTGGAAGGAACTCATTGAGCTTATTTTTGGCGGCTTGTAGACGACGCCAGTCAAGAACTTCCGACTTTGTATATTTATTTCAATGAACATGAATTCAGCCTCTTTTTCTCAGCAGGGTTTGACGTACATAAGACTTTTGCTTTGAGATCTGTTCGTGTATACGCGCCGACCCCGCCACCTCGCTTTTTTGACCTGTCTGCCCTAAGAAATGTGTACCCTGGGAGATGAATAGATGCAGAGGATATGTGTAGTTTTAACCATGTTTCGGATAAGAGGATTACGTGGTAGTTTAGTTGGTTGAAGAGTAGTCTAAGTTCTTTGTAATGTGCAGGTAAAGACTGGATGTTGCAGTGAGCTGCTAAAAGCTCTGACGCGTTCCGCTGAGCAGCCTGGAGTAGGGTGGCAGACTGGTTTGTCCCTTTGTTAGGCACTACCTACCGCGAGGAGCACTGGCCGGTGCTTCCGCCAAGTGACATAACACAGGGGTGTCCGAGATTTTGCGTGCCCTGTTTGTGACTCCGCGAGCGCCGAAAGAAAGGCGACTGCAAGAGATTTGCTAAGGTAGCAGGAGTATAGAAAATGGATTAGTGGTATTCAGTGGAAGGAGAATATGATCAAAATAGTGACGGCTGTGTGTCACTGTGTATCGTTTGTCGTGAGGGGAGAAATGTAATAAGCGTATTTGAAACAGGAAGTAAGGGAAAGGGGAGTGATTTAAGAGGCCGATGCTGCCAGCAGAGAGAAGTAAGCTTAAGAATTAATTGATGTAGGAAGCTAGAATTAAATTGAAATTTACTAAAGTGATACTGGTAGTGATTATCGTAGGAAGCTACAATTAGATTGACACTTGCTATTACAGTATGGAAGAGAATAAAATGAGAAAATGAAAAAAAAGTATTAGCAGTAACTAAAATTAAGTAATGGTTAGAGCTACAGATACAAAAAAATAGTAAAAAGTTAATACAGTTACAAAAAAAATTAGTTGAGTGTACAAATATGGGTATAATTAGAAAGTTAATACAATTACAAGACTATATCTGAGTAAAGGGCTGTTACAATTTGCAAGTGGTGTTAAGTTTGCACTTTTGGCTCGAGTAGCTTCACTTAATACTATTCAGTTCTGTCATGTTTGTGACTGTCTTCTTTCCAACTGCTGTCTTAATGATTACTCTGCCATTCTGAGTCCACACATTCTGAAGACCGAAATGGGGTATGGCACTGTTTAAAATCTTTAGCCGTTCGTGTGTCAGATCTTCCCTTATTGTAAGCCCTGTCCTTGCTAACTTCTTCTTCTGGGTAAAGATCTCTGCCCTTTTTCGGTGTGAGACTAATTTAATTATTATTGGACGAGGTTTGGTAGCACCTGGTAGTTTTTGTTCCACCCGATGACTCCTGTCAATGTCTGCCTTAGTCACTTCAACACCTAATTTTTCACGCGCAACCTGTATAAGCAGGTTGTCTGTGTCTTCTTCCTTATTTTCTGCTACTCCAAACAGTCATAGACTATTTCGCCTTTGGTACTGTTCTAGCTCGTCTGTTGCGGCAGTTCACTTCCAACTCTCGTGCCTCTTTCTCATATTCAGACACAGACTTTTTAGGTGCAGTAATTTCGGCAGTATTGGCCTCAACAGTTTCACGAGTTTTGGCCAATACTGCTGCCGTTACAGTATCTGATATAGTGCCTGCTATCAGATCGAGATTGTTTTTATCGCGAAGAGCAGCGTTTACTGCAGAGCGGACCAGCTCTGCTATACCGGGAGACGTGGCCACACCTTCCGGCAAGAGCGAGCCCCCTGTACCTGCTGCTTTCCCGCTGCTGGACGCGCTGCTGTTGTCTCTTCTGATTACCATTTTCTCGAAGATATTGGAGGAGCACAGAAAATAAATAGCACTACTGCACAGAACACTGTTGTTTACACAATTTCCACTGGTACTAGACAACACCACCTGCGAGAACACCTTCAAATTCAACTAAATTTCGCGAGCCGAACTTAACACGTGTTACACTGCAGCCGCCATGACACTACAAATGACACTACTAATGTTGGTGGTCACCACATCGAACCGTCATTGGAATGCATCGTTACTGTTCTGCATGTACAGTATGTGTGGTTCCTTTTTTGTGTTGGAATTATGTAAACATGTAGCGTTTGTGTGTTAATACAATCAAATGTGTTTAAGTGATAAATAGATGTTTCATTACGTTTACTTTCGAATTGTTACCTAATAATCGTACTGTGTCACTCCTAATTCAATTCCTTAAGCAGAAGTGAACGAATTAAATGTCTGAATTGAAACTGTCACTGAACAGAAATGGTACGTTTGCAGATATTGATTCCTATTCAAAATATTATGTACTCACCCCATCTGCAAGCCCTAGAAGTTTGTAACGGGAAATTCCGGGAATCATGTGTGTCTTAGTTCCGCTAGGAATTGTTCCTCTCCGAGGCATAATCCTACTATAATTCCCATGGTGGATTTGACACCAGACTGAGCCTTCCATTTACCACATGATACATTGTTCCCTGCAATACCATCACCTCACTTCTCGCAGCATTAAGCTAATATGCCGATATATGGAATGAGGTGGTAATGGCAAACTTGTTATTTAGTAGACATAACTGCCTCTGTATCTTCTTCAAATTGCCATTAAACGCCTTCGTAGCACGGGTTAGCTCATATTGTTCAAGATTCCCTACTCCAGATTAGACAGACGCGTTGCATACCATTCTACGACGTCTTCATAGAGCTTGCCATTCGCAGGACCTGACTGACAGTATGATTTAATTTCTGAAAATCCTTCCATCAACTGTCCTGTTATTAATTTCCTGTAGTAATTTTCCTCTTTTCTTCACCCAATTTCTCTTTCACCAAGTTACAGTCGATATTACAGTATCCACAGTCTATGAAAACTGTTTCTTTAACTTACCATAGGTAAGTACTCATGATACTCCTCTTGCATTTCACTGAAAATGTCACTTTCTGGCGCCTTTTTATATAATTCTGAAAAAAACTCTTCCAATCTCCGAATTTCGTCCTAATTTCCCAAATGTTTATTATTGTTTTTAACGTCCTGTGATGGTTCGTAAGCAACACCTCTGATTACTTAGAGAACAACAGCACTGACTCCCACAGCTAAACGACAGTTAAGCACTCTTCTCTAATACTGATGACGTATGGCCAAACCAATAATTCCCATCTCCCAGTATGTCCTTACAAACTCTCCGCCTGAGGAAAGGAATCGTCCAGTATCCTCTCCTCTTTCTGAATCGAGGAACTAACGACAAGTAGCAAACAAGAAACAACGCCAATAGCAATGAGATAATGGAACAACATTAAATCCATCTGAACTCAACACAGTGTAAAACATATGCATAAATGGCAAACGTTAAGAATAAATGTAATACCACACAAATACTGCAAAGAATCTAACAGTAAATTAACTACTTGATTTTGAAGAATAAGGCATGTCATGTGTCGGGCACTGGGCAACCACTAGTGGTTATTTCTTTCTGCCTAGGACACCTTTGCGTACCAGACTGGTTGCAGATAAATGTGGCACCACATTCACCATACCTTTAAACAGTTTTCCCTGAATGACGTCAAAGACAGATGTTTTAGTAGGAAATTATACATTTAAATTACTGGTGTGGTCTTCACCATTAACAGATATGGTTCCAGATATTTGGTCAAGAACTTCCTCCCTACCTGTGTGGCCGAGCGGCTCTAGGCGCTTCAGTCTGGATCCGCGCGACCGCTAAGGTCGGAAGTTCAAATCCTGCCTCGGCATGGATGTGTGTGATGTCCTTAGGTTAGTTACGTTGAAGTAATTCTAAGTTCTATGGGACTGTTGACCTCAGATGTTAAGTCCCATAGTACTCAGAGCCATTTGAACCATTTTCAACTTCTTCCCTTCCCCTTTGGTCTACAGGGATCAGTGATCAATACTCACAGCCATATACCATGTTGTCGTTGTCTGTACATGCGCCTATTCATCTGTTCCTGGCGTTCCGGAGCCTCTGCTATTGTTTTTTGCAGATTTTTCCATACTTTCTGTGTTCTTCTCGCATTTTTTTACCATTTTGCAATTTTTTTACCATTACCCACCGTAGTACTTAAAGCATCAAAGTGGGACGGTATATTCCTCCCGTACACCACTTCTACTGGTGGTATGCCTGTTCCCGTATGAGACTTTGAGTTCCACGCGAAAACCATATGCAGAAGATAGGTGTCCCAATCATCGTTTCTTGCATTCACGTAGAAGCTTAGTAATTTGGAAATGATCTTACGGATGCACTCCGTTTTCCCTGTTGATCTGAAGGTGGAATGAGCTCGTTTGTAACTTCTGAATATGTAGCACACGTCATGCAAATTTCATACCCTGATCCATGACTAAGGTATCAGGTACTCCAAACTTAAATATCCACTACAGTATTGCCCTTTCTGGAATTGCCATCGTTGTTAGGAAGTGTGAAATGGTCGATGGTCATAAGCACATACCCATTCCCTGCATGTATGTTGTAGAATGGCCTGAGAATGTTAAGCCACAGCATTTGAAATGGCTTCGATGCCTGTGGAAACCACTGTAAATAAATTTATTGATGCGAAATATCCACTCTCCACGCACGTCCTTGACATTCTGCTCCACCAAAACCATTCCCCACCAAAACCATTCCACAACATGCCAATCTGTTGTCATCGTCCACAGCGACCTGACAACACATGGTCAGGAACCTGTTGTAACACATCCTTTTGAAAAGCTGTTGGGACCACAACAAGTTGTCCACATCTCTTGACTCTGTACAACAGATTCTCCTGATAGTCTTTGTCTGTGCTTGCTGCCATTCTAATACACTTTTGCCTAATGTACTCAACATGGCTAATTTGCGACTTAATGTGTTCACTGGAAGACATCAGCAGAGATTAATTGAAAAACCAATTCTTGATGACGAAAATAGAACCGTAGAGTTAACACAAATGAAGCTATTAAACTATCTGTTTCTCTAAACCTCTTGTTATTTCCAACAACTCGTCAGAAAGATGCCATCACCAACTAAGAACAGACGGGGAGGGTGAGGGTGGGGGCGGGGGGGGGGGGGGCTGTTAGTAATATGACCGACCAGGACTTCTTATGTATGCGACTGCTGTACCACGAACTATGAACGAATGTAGTACACTGCCCACCTTGTAACGACAGACATGCAGGCTACATTTCTATGACGATAACTTCAACACTTCAGCTCCTTTCCTACAATATGTGAATGTAGTACACTGCCCACCTTGTAACGACAGACATGCAGGCTACATTTCTATGACGATAACTTCAACACTTCAGCTTCTTTCCTACAATAAGTGAGACTGATATACGACGAATGATCAATGACTCATTCACTGTTCACACTCTAATGCTTGTAACTTCTGAATATGTAACACATGCCATAGAAAGTTCGCACCCTGATCCATGACTAAGGTACTCTAGGTCGTTTATTTTTACTATGGAATGATTTTGGGCTAAAGCTGTATATGATTTTTGATCTGCGCCAGAAACCCCATTAGCACACTACTTAGGTGAATTTGGGCTAGGGGAAAGGAATGAAACAGGCACAGAATAAGTTGTTATAATGCAACATAAACGTTGAACAATTAGGGAGTAAATCTGTATGAGCTTTCGGTTCGGTTTCAACAGCATGTGGGATTGGTATACGAGGAACGCCCAAGGAATCTTGTAGTTTCTAATGCCAGACACACAGATTACACTGGTATCACTGCTATGACGCCAAAATTCATGATGGGAGATTACAGGGTAGGCTGGTATGATCCTTCAGCTTGTTCCAACTACGATGGGCTGCTGTACAATTAATGTTCAAACATTCTTGTAAACTGCCGAGGCCGGGCAGTGTAGCCGAGTGGTTCTAGGTATTTCAGTCTGGAACCGTGCGACCGCTACGGTCCTGCCTCGGGCATGGATGTGTGGGATGTCCTTATGTTAGTTAGGTTTAAGTAGTTCTAAGTTCTAGGGGACTGTTGACTTCCGATGTTAAGTCCTGCAGTGCTCAGAGCAATTTGATCCATTTTTGAACACTGCCCACTTCCTAATGCCAAACATGCGAGCTATACTGCAATGATACCGACGTCGACGAAGGACAATCAGATGGGGAAGAGGGCAGAGTAATACGACCCCTTAGATTGTTTCCAACAATGTGTGGGATTGCTCTGCCATCAGTGTCCGCAGAACCTTGACCATTGCGGATGTCTTAATGCCAGACATACAGATTACTGTGCTATGATGCCAACGTCGACGAAGGACAATCGGAGTGTGTGGGACGAGTCAGAGTAGTATAATCCTGCAGCTTGTTTTCGACATCATGTGGGATCGCGATACAGCGAACGACCAAGGAATCTGGTAAATTGCCCGTTTCCTAACGTGCCGGCGTGCAAGACAGTGGTAAGGTATGTGCCATTGTTTGTTTCCTGTGACACCCGTCACAAAGTATTCAAATGGTTCAAATGGCTCTGAGCACTATGGGACTTAACATCTGAGGTCATCAGTCCCCTAGCACTTAGAACTGCTTAAACCTAACTAACCTAAGGACATCACACACATCCATGCCCGAGGCAGGATTCGAACCTGCGACCGTAGCAGTCGCACGGTTCCGGGCTGAAGCGCCTAGAGCCGCTCGGCCACAGCGGCCAGAACAAAGTACTCCATTCTGCTTGGTGCCGTGAACTTCACCACCTCTCCTGGACAGCTGCTTCAACTGACATGAATGTTACATAGCAACCAAGCAGAAAATCGCAAACAGATTTTCACATCGGCCGCCACTGATGGTGCAATTCACGACACGAAGCACGATACTACTGTGTAAATATTTCACAAATTGTATGCATCCATTCGGCGAAAAATCTCATCCCATCACCAGGTTTAGGGTAGTCGGATTGCGTCATAAACGTGGTAGTTCAGGTGTTGAAACCAGTTCGATAGTGAAGTGCGTACAGAACTTGAAAGGCGAGCATGGACTTACCTGCGTAAGCGTCAGTAAAACGGCGAACGTCACGAGCACCGCCACGGTTGGAAGCGCCATGGTTGTCGCAGCGCGTGTGGCCAGCTGCAAGTGCTCTCTCCCATTTAACTGCACGCCGTCACGTGGAATGAAATTGCCTTTCTCCCCTCTTCTCCGCAGGCCGTTTAAGGATTCTGACTGCACGCCGCGGCCTCTAAGTCCCTTGAAGCTATCATTTAACCGTCTCGGTCATCAATTAGTAGGGAGCTTAACGAGGGCATATGTAATTCCATAGAGATTATGACTGCCACTGAAGCAAAAATACAGTCCTCCATTTGCAGCGGCTGTCGGTTGTCGCTGTTATGCAAAACAGATGTGTTGCCGCCACCTTACGAGTCCTACCATTCCCGCGTCTTGCCCACAAGGGAACCTCCCCATCGCACCCCCATCAGATTTTGTTATAAGTTGGCACAGTGGATAGGCCTTGAAAAACTGTACACAGATAAATAGCGAAAACAGAAAGAAGTTGTGTGTAACTATGAAAAAATAAGCAAAATATATAAACTGAGTAGTCCATAGGCAGGATAGGCAACATCCAGGATAAGGTGAGCTCAGGAGCGCCGTGGTCCCGTGGTTAGCGTGAGCAGCTGCGGAAGGAGAGGTCGTTTGTTCAAATCTTTCCTCGAGTGAAAAGTTTACTTTATTTATTTTCGCAAAGTTATGATCTGTCTGTTCGTTCATTGACGTCTCTGTTCACTGTAATACGTTTAGTGTCTGTGTTTTGCGACCTCATCACAAAACCGTGTGATTAGTAGACGGAAGGACGTGCCTCTCCAATGGGAATCGAAAACATTTGATCGCAAGGTCATAGGTCAACCGATTCCTCCACAAGAAAACACGTCTGATATATTCTATACGACACTGGTGGCGGCATGTGCGTCACATGACAGGAATATGTAGTCGACCCACCTACCTTGTACACTTGGCGAATGGGTAAAAAGATTCTTCTACTTTGCCCGATTTAGGTTTTTTTGTGGATGTGATACTCACTCCCAAAAAAGTGATGAAAACATAAGAGTTTGTCACATAAACTGCAACAAATGAATGCAACAGTTTCACAGTCGCACTCTTTTCCCTGTGCTCTGTCAAAACATATGTTTTTAACGTTTTCAAATTCTTCCGTGTGTAGACCGTAAAATCCTGCAAATATCCGAGCAAATCTGAACATGTCCTGGAATTTTGGAGAGCGGAGTTGATTGTGTGTGAGTGCCTGAACTTTCATATTGTCTGAAAATGAAAAATTAAATTTTTCACTCGAGGGAAAACTTGAACCAAGCTCCTTCCGCAGCTGCTCACGTAAACCACGGGACCACGGCGCTTCTGATGTTCCACTCTCCTTGAAGTTGCCTATCTTGCACATGGACTACTCAGTTTGTATATTTTGCTTATTTTTTTCGTAGTTCCACACAACTTCTTCCTGTTTTCTCGATTGATCTGTGTTCAGTTTTCAAGGCCTATCCACTATGCCAACTTATAACTAAATCTGAGGAGGGTGCGATGGGGAGGTTATCTTGTCAGTACTGTTTACAAAGAGGTGATGGGAGACTAAAGATTCCATGTAGTTGTGATTTAAAGTAAACAAAATTATATGTTATTGCAATAATAGAGAAACTTTGATTTTTTTCAAGCGAAAACACACACACACACACACACACACACACACACACACACACACACACACACAAACAAACAAGAAAAAAAATATTTTTAACGGTCTTTGATGACGCAATATTGAGAAATGGGTATCCTTTGTCATAAATATACCAAGGTTACTCCTTATTGTGTTGGATAGTTTAGGAAGGATATAGTATCCCATAGAAATGAGTTAATAGTGCACAAATGTATGCTGAAATAAAGAAACATCCATTAAAAAAATTCAAGAGCCAGAAGGTGGCAAAATGATTTAAAACTTGAAAAACTTTAAAGCGGCTGCGGACCCATGGACGAGTGAATTAATGAAAAAAGAAAGGAAGATCAGTTTATAAGGTTTGTGGACGACGAGGTCATTGGGGTTGGAATACAGCCCCGGAGTGGAGATGAAAGGGGAAGAATAGCGGTCGCGCCATTTTTAGAGGAAGCCCCTCTGCATTGCCTCGACGCAATTTATGGGAAGAACAGAAAGTATAAATCTGGATGGTCGAACAGGGATATGAACCGCCGTCCTCCCGAAGGCGAGACCACCACTTCACTACCACTCTAGCATGGTTAACAGGAAGTTTTCCTGCTGCTGGTGAACGATGTGCAAAATTGAAAGATTTGTTTACGTGGGAGGTGCCTGCACGAGTGCTGTAGCCGTCTACATGACGAACATAAATTATGGTAGTATATGAAATTTTATTAGACTTAAAATCACTTGCTTCCACCTTCCCAGCACCATCGTAACTGGATTCAGAGTTTAGTACGGCAGAATTGCCTGTTTAACTGCCCATTCGTTTGCTGCCAGCAATCACTTATCGCCTTGATCACTTTCCATGGACGCTAGTGTCGCCTTTTAATGAGAATTATAATAGGTCTCCAAACTGAGTTGTGAAATATACCCGCCAGCGACTCTGTCTTGCTTGTTCGTAACCAGTTGCGGATAGAAGGTACCGGGAGAAAGGTAATGATAAAACCTAAGCGGAAGTCGTTACTACAACTACGTTTAATATGAAGTTTTTTCTGAGTGAATTAGTCAAATATACTGCTCATAGATCTTAGAATGGTTTGATTCTGTATAATCTTCCATCAGTAAATAGCTAGGTTGCGTTGTCTCAGGCCAGAAAAGATGTTTTTATCACTGTGTAACGTGGTTTCTCGCATCCTTAGCGTGAAAAAAAGAGCGTACAGTAATCGAAAGTTTGCAGACACCGACAGGTGAGGTGGAATTCACCAGAAGTAGCCAGTAGAGGCGGACCCTCCAGTATAGAAGGAGGCGGGGACTGTTGTATTGTCAGCAGTGAAGACGTAGCAGCGGAGTGGGGTGGGCAGAAGAGCTCAAGTTACTTTGAACGTGAACTGCTCATTGGATGTCACCTGAATAACAAATCTATCAGGGACATTTCAACCCTTTCCAAGTAGTCCATGTCGTCTGTTGGTGATATAATAGTGAAGTGGAAACGCGAAAGAGTAGCCGCAACTGACGGCCGCTGCGGCCGAGCGGTTCTAGGCGTTTCAGTCCAGAACCTCGCAGCTGCTACGGTCGCAGGTTCGAATCCTGCCTCGGGCATGGATGTGTGTAATGTCCTAAGGTTAGTTAGGTTTAAGTAGTTCTAACTGTAAGTGACTGATGACCTCAGATCTTAAGTCCTATAGTGTTTAGAGCCATTTGAGTCGCAACTAAATCAAGATGAATAATACCTCATGTATTGACGAACAAGGACAGTCGAGTTGGTGATCTTATTGTGAAGTGGAAACGCTAAGGAACAGCCATAACAAAATCAAGACGACGCAGACCTCATGTACTGATGAACAGGTACCGTCGAGCATGTGGAGGTTAGGTGTAAAAAATCGCACGAAATCGGCGGAGGGTAATCACTGGTGGGTTACGAACTTCCTTCATCAATGCAGCTGCACTATGTGATCAAAAGTATCCGGACACCTGGCTGAAAATGACTTACAAGTAATGTTGGATTTCAGTATGGTGTTGGCCTACCCTTTGCCTTGATGACAGCTTCCACTCTCGCAACCAAACGTTCAGTTAGGTGCTGGAAGGTTCCTTGAGGAATGGCAGCCCATTATTCACGGATTGCTACTTCGTTACAGAATCATCTAGTAATCGCGAAAGCGTTGCGGAGATTATAGATAAAATCCAGTGGAAGATTCTGCAAGAGAGGCTCTCAGTAGCTCAGTAAAGGCTTTTGTTGTAGTTTCGAGAACATACCTTCACCGAGAAGTCAAGCAGTATATTGCCCCCTCCTACGCATATCTCGTGAAGAGGCCATGAGGATAAAATCAGTGAGATTAGAGCCCACACAAAGGCATACCGACAATCTATCTTTCTACCCACAATGGGCGACTGGAGTAGAAGGGAAGACCGATAGAGGTACTCCGAGTACCCTCCGCCACACACCATCAGGAGTATGGATGTAGATGTAGATGTAGATGAGGAGAGGCATCGATGTCGGTCGGTGAGGCCTGGCACGAAGTCGGCGTTCCAAAACATCCAAACGTTTTCTATGGGATTCAGGTCAGGACTCTGGACAGCCAGTCCATTACAGGCATGTTATTGTCGTGCATTATGCTCGATCGTGTTGAAAGATGCAGTCGCCAACCCAAATTGCTGTACAACAGTGGGAAGCAAGAAGGTGTTTAAAACATCAATGCAGGCCTGTGCTGTCATTGTGCCAAGCAAAACAACAAGGGGCCCAAGCACTCTTCACGAAAACACGACCACACCATAACACCACCATCTACGAATTGAACTGTTGGCACTACACACGCTGGCAGATGACGTTCACTGGCCATTTGCCGCACCCACACCCTGCCATCGGATTACCACATTATGTACCGTGATTCGTCACTCCACAAAACGATTTTCCACTATTCAATCGTCCAATGTTTACGCTTCTTGCACCAAGCGAGGCGTTGCTTGGCATTAATCGGCCTGATGTGTAGCTTGTGAGCAGCCGCACGATCACGAAATCCAAGTTTTCTCACCTCCCGCTTAACTGCCATAATACTTGCAGTGGATCCTGGTGCAGTTTGGAATTCCTGTGTGATGGTCTGGATAGACGTCTGCCTATTACACATTGCGACCCTCTTCAACTGTTGGCGGTCTCTGTCAGTCAACAGACGAGGTCGACCTGTACGCTTTTGTGCTGTACGTTTCCCTTCGCGTTTCCACTTCACTATCACATCGGAAACAGTGGACCTAGGGATATTTAGGAGTGTGGAAATCTCGCATACAGACTTATGAAATAAGTGACACCCAAGCACCTGACCGCGTTCGAAGTCCGTGAGTTCTGCAGAACGCCCCATCCTGGTCTCTCACGATGTCTAATGACTACTGAGGTCGCTGATGTGGAGTACTTGGCAGTAGGTGGCAGCGCAATGCACTTACTATGTCCAGTTACTTTTGAACACATAGTGTAGCTTCATAGGGAGGAGAATGGGGTGCAAAGTTCGAGAAGCTCCTCACCAGCGTCACATGTCTGTAGTCATTGCTAAGAGACAATCGAGGTGATGTAAAGAGCGAAGGCACTGACAGTGACTGACTGGAAACTAGTGATTTGTTGTGATGAATCACACTATAACATGTAGCAATCAGATGGACCTCTATGGCTTTCCAAATGCCTGGAGAACGTTACTCGTCATCATGTGTGCGCCAGAAGTGAAATAAGGAGAAGGTAATGTTACGGTATTGGATTATTTTCGTAGTTAATGTGCAGTCCCCTGATAGAGTTGAAGAAAACACTAATATGGAGGAATATGAACTAATTTTACGACATTGTGTACTGTGTACACTAGAGGAACTATTCAGAGATGATTTTTGTGGCAGCGTGGCAATGTACACAGTCAAAAAACCAACATCCATGAGGCAGCTTTTTACGGACAGTAACATCGCTGAAATGGACTGACTTTCACAGTGTCTCGACCTGAACCTAATGGAAAACCGTTGAGAAGAGTTAGAACGTCGACTTCGCTCTAGACCCCAGTGTACGACATCACTACCTTCTATGGTTTCAGCTCTTGAGGAAGAACCGGCTGCCGTTCCTTCTTGACATTCAGACAATTCAGTGAAAGTGAAAAGGCTTACCGACAATCATTCTTCCCACGCACTATTTGCGAGTGAAACAGGGCTGGAGGAATCAGATAGTGGTACCTAAAGTAACCTCCGCCACACACCATTAGGTGGCTTGTGGAGTATGATGTAGATGGGGTGCAAAGTCACGTCCTCAGCAAAGTCGCCACGGAGGCGAAGGGTGGACATACTCTGTAACAATTCCCGCCCGTAGACATCCGGATACTTTTATGCAGGTAGTATATGTGTCAGTCTATAATTTCTGCACTGGAATTTGAAAAATGAAGTTTGCCCCTGAAAGTTGTTGATTCTAAAAAACAAAATATTACATTCATTGCTAAAAACATTAGGAATTAGCTTCGGCTACTTTTTGAAGCTGAAAGAGAAGTAAACATTTCTTTTACACAGCAAAAACAAACTGGGTTTCCACATTTACACCCCTACACCTAAAAAATATTTTATGAAAATGTGTGTCTGGAAGATAAATTTCCATTTTTAAAGCCTGTGAATTTTTGGTTGTAATTATAGTTTATTTGAAGCATTTGGTATTGTGGCATATCAAACGATGAAACTGACCTGTTTGTTTGGGCTAAGCAGTTTTAAGTAATCGCAACTCGACATCTTCAATAACAGTCATGGTAGCTGTGATTTTTTTTTCTTTCTCGCTGAATTGTGAATGACACTCATCGAAACATCGCTCCTTTTCGATGAGCTCAGTTGGCTGGAAACCCGAGAGCTTTGTATTAAATCATGGCAGTGTTTCGGCTGTGATGCATCAGACTTCCGCAAGGAAGTTCATCATTATTCTTCAGAGATGAAAACTATGGTAAGATAATTGCAACGGTGCTAAATGAAGTATTCTTTTTCTCTCGAAGACAAACCACTAGGATTATTTAAAACATTGTACTCTCTTAATCCTTTCTTTATCAAATTTACAAGACTCTAGAAAAATGAATGAATGCTTTAGCCTGTACACTTATGTGGTACAGATAAGTGAAACTATTTCGTTAACTTTATGAATGCTACTTTCAAGTACCAGTTCTTCTTATAGGCACTAACATAATTGAATTTAAAGTTCCAGATACATTAGGTCATTAGATTTAGCTTTCTATTTTAATTAAAATTTGAAAACTATGGTATTATTTCCGATTTGTTCTCAGCCCTTTCCATATGAATCTCATGTATGCCGTTGTCAAATATCATTGTCTTCTATGACGTATCCGTTAAAACTTCTTATCTAGATTGTGAGACAGATCCACTTTACACTTGATGCAAACAATTTTTGTGGTTGACTTGGTTCACACTTATCACTAAACTCTCTTCTATCGAAACCATCGAAACGCATGTCCTTAATTGGTACTTCATATACATCTCTTCTTTTGGGAAGGTGATTCCCCTGACAGTAGAACACCTACAGCAAATATGCGGTGAAACTGATGTGTGTGATGTCCTTAGGTTAGTAAGGTTTAATTAGTTCTAAGTTCTAGCCGACTGTTGACCTCAGAAGTTAAGTCGCATAGTGCTCAGAGCCACAGGTTGTGAGAGTTCCAGAGGGAGCATCAGGCAGTGCGGGACTAACGGGGGAAAGGAATACAGTATAAGACAAATAAATAACCTCGGGGGATGAAATAAGGAAAGTACCAGAGGATAACACACATAAAAAAGCAAGGCCTAATAGATATCCTTTGATAACACACGAATTACTAAATGTAACTAGCGAAAATGGAAAATATAAAATTGCAGCAAATGAAGCAGGCGAAGCGGAATATAGACGTCTACGAAATCAGACTGACAGAAAGTGCAAAGAATGAATAGAGAAGAAATACAAGACTGTAGAAGTATCCGTAACTAACGGTTAGGATAGATGCTGCCAGAAGAAAAATTAATTGATGAGAAGAGAAGCAGCTGTAGCACTATCAAGAACTCAGATGGCACACCAGTACAAAGCAGAGAAGCAGTTGTTTGATTTTCAAGAGCTCAGATGGTAATCCAGTTCTAAACAGAGAAGGCAAAGCCGAAAGTTAGAAGGCGGAAGAAGTTTATAGAAGGGCTAAATAGTGGAAACGAACTTCAGGGTAAAAGGAAGAGGAAGTAAATGAAAATGAGATTAGAGATGAAAATGAGCGTTTTGCGTCATTGGCCGGGAGGCCCTTTGTGGGGCAGGTTCGGCCGCCTTGGTGCAGGTCTTATTACATTCAACGCCACATTGGGCGACCTGTGCTCCGGATGGGGATGAAATGATGATGAAGACAGCACAACACCCAGTCCCTGAGCGAAGAAAAATCCCCGTCCCAGCCGGGAATCGAACCCGTGCTCGTGGGACGGCACTTCGTCACGCTGACCACTCAGTTTTTTTTTTAAAAAAAATCTCATTTTGTTCGCTTTTGTTCGTTGCATGTGCTCGGGGCGGACGTCGTAAGACATCCGTTTAAGTTCGTTGTTGATCAATTAACTCAGATTTTTTTTTATTACAGAGGGCAGCTAACCCTCTGACCGAACACGCTGAGCTACCGTGCCGGCATATCGGGGCGGACTAGGTTAGAGATAAGATACTACAAGAGGAATTTGACAGAGCACTAAAAAAACATAAGCCGGAAAAATGTCCATGGAGTAGACGACATTCCCTCAGAATTATTGAAATCCTTGGGAGAACCAGGCACGACAAATTTATTCCACCTAGTGCGCAAGATACGTGTCGGGGGAAATACACACACACTTATAATTTCACTTACAATTCACACTTTTAATTTCACAACCGAGAAAGGCAGATGTTGACAAGCGTGAATACTACGGAATTTAAAGTTCAGTAAGTCACATTTCCTAAATGCGGTGATGAAGTGGCTGCAGAAGAACGGCAATGCTTTTTGAAGCGAACATCAGGGAACAAGAATTTCGATTCTGGAGAAATTTAGGGACACGCGAGACAGAACTAACCCTACGACTCCTCTTAGAGGATGGGCTAATGGTAGCAGACATTAAATACATAGATTGATAGAAACTTCCTGGCGGATTAAAACTGTGTGCCGGACCCAGATTCGAACTCGAGACCTTTGCCTTTCGCGGGCAAGTGCTCATAGAGTGATAGGTTTTTTATAACTTATATAGTAACCAGACTGCAATTGTACGAATCGAAGTACATGAAAAGGAAGCCATGGATGAAAAGGGAATTGATCACTGAACGGGCAGTAAAGGAAGCCAAGGAGAAATTTGGAAAGCTAGTTAATGTTCAGGGAAAAATAAAACTTGGATATTTCCCGATGACGTTTTAATTCAGTTAGAGTCAGCAAAGAACTTGGAAGATCGGTTGAAAGGAATGGATAATGTCTTGGAAAGAGATTATAAGATGAACATCAATAAAAGTGAAACAAAGCAATGGAAAGTAGTTGAACTAAATCGGGCTTTTCTGAAGGAATTAAATTTGTAAATGAGACACTAAAAATAGTAGTTGAGTTTTGCTATTTGGGCAGCGAAATATCTGATGATGGTCGAAATATGTAAAATGCATACTGGCAGTAACAAGAAAAGCTTTCATTAAAAAGAGTAGTTTGTTAACGTCTTCTATAATTGTTGGTGACAGGAAGTCTTTTCTGAAGATTACGGAGTTTTGTTTAATACAGAAATGAAACATGGACGATAAGCAGGTCAAACAAGAAAAGAATAAGAAGTAAAAATGTGGTGCTACGGAAGGATGCTGAAGATTGGACGAAGACATCGAGTAAGTAATGAGGAGGTACTGAATAAAATCAGGAAAAAAGATTTGTATGACACAGCTAGAGTAAACGAAGGAATCGGTTGCTAGGACACATACTAGGTCATCAAGAAATCGTCTATTTGGCAGTAATTGTAGAGGTAGACATAGGATGAATATAGTAAGCAGCTTAATGAGGGTGTAGGCTGCAGTAGCTTTTCAGACATGAAGAGGTTTGTCCAGGATAGAGTGGCATGGAAACCAGCATCAACCCAGTCTTTGGACTGAGTACCACAACAACAGCACCATAATGCACAGGATTCCTTTCGATTTTGTAACAGGGACATTTAGTTAACTGAACCATTAAAATTTCTGCCATATCCTTTTCCTCTGTAGCAACATGGCATCCAGCGCCATCCTCTTTTTCTAGTAGGGCCTATGAGTATCAAATTCTTTACACCTAGAAAGATGCCTGTATGTTGGCGCTGTGATTTCCTAGCCAACTATTTTCCTTTCTTCAATATTTGTAATATTTATTTATAACTATTTATTTACGACTATCTCTGAGATATTGACTTAACTAGCTTCCATATACAGGGTGGTCCACTGATAGTGCCCCGGAAAAAAATATCTCACGAAATAAGCATCAAACGAAAAAGACAAAGAAAGAAACTCGTCTAGCTTGAAGGGAGAAACTAGATGGCGCTATGGTTGGCCCATTACATGGCGCTGCCATAGGTCAAACAGATATCAACTGCGTTTTTTAAAACAGGAACACCCATTTTGTTTACATATTCGTGTAGTACGTAAAGAAATATGAATGTTTTAGTTGGACCACTTTTTTTCGCTTTGTGATAGATGGTGCTGTAATAGTGACTAACGTATTAGTACTTGGTATCACGTAACATTCTGCCAGTGCAGACGGTATTTGCTTCGTGATACATTAGCCGTGTTAAAATGTACCGTTTACCAATTGCGGAAAAGGTCAATATCGTGTTGATGTACGGCTGTTGTGATCAAAATGCCCAACGGGCGTCTACTATGTATGCTGCTCGGTATCCTGGACGACATCATCCGAGTGTCCGGACCGTTCGCCGGATAGTTACGTTATTTAAGGAAATAGGAAGTGTTCAGCCACCTGTGAAACGTCAACCACGACCCGCAACAAATGATGATGCCCAAGTAGGTGTTTTAGCTGCTATAGCGGCTAATCCGCACATCAGTAGCAGACAAATTGCGCGAGAATCGGGAATTTCAGAAACGTTGGTGTTGAGAATGCTACATCAACATCGATTGCACCCGTACCATATTTCTATGCGCCAGGAATTGCATGGCGACGACTTTGAACGTTGTGTACAGTTCTGACACTGGGCACAAGAGATTTTTTGTACCCATTCTATTTAGCGACGAAACGTCATTTACCAACAGCGGTAACGTAAACCGGCATAATATGCACTATTGGGCAACGGAAAATCTACGATGGCTGCGACAAGTGGAACATCTGCGACCTTGGCGGGTTAATGTATGGTGCGGCATTATGGGAGGACGGATAATTGGCCCCCATTTTATCGATGGCAATCTAAATGGTGCAACGTATGCTGATTTCGTACGTAATGTTCTACCGATGTTGCTACAAGATGTTTCACTGCATGACAGAATGGTGATGTTCTTCCAACATGATGGATGTCCGACACATAGCTCACGTGCGGTTGAAGCGGTATTGAATAGCATATTTCATGATAGGTGGATTGGTCGTCGAAGCACCTTACAATGGACCGCACGTTCACCGGATCCGACGTCCCCGGATTTCTTTCTGTGGGGGAAGCTGAAGGATATTTGCTATCGTGATCCCCGACAACGCCTGACAACATGCGTCAGCGCATTGTCAATGCATGTGCGAATATTACGGAAGACATACTACTCGCTGTTGAGAGGAATGTCGTTACACGTATTTCAAAATGCGTTGAGGTTAACGAACATCATTTTGAGCATTTATTGCATTAATGTGGTATTTGCAGGTAATCACGCTGTAACAGCATACGTTCTCAGAAATAATAAGTTCACAAAGGTACATGTTTCACATTGGAACAACCGAAATAAAATGTTCAAACGTACTTACGTTCAGTATTTTAATTTACAAAAACTACCTGTTACCAACTGTTCCTCTAAAATTGCGAGCCATATGTTTGTGACTATTACAGTGCGATTTATCATAAAGCGAAAAAAGTGATCCAACTAAAACGTTCATGTTTCTTTACGTACTACACGAATATGTAATAAAAATGGGGGTTCCTATAAAAAAAAAAAAAAAAACGCAATTGTTATCCGTATGACCTATGGCAGCGCCATCTAGCGGGCTAACCACAGCACCATCTGGTTTCCCCCTTCAAGCAAGACAAGTTTCGTTCTTCGTAGTTTTTTCGTTTGACGCTTATTTCGTGAGATATTTGGCCCAATCACGATCAATGGGCCACCCTGTATATCGATCCTGATACTTTCATAAACCATCTGATCAGCCTCTGCATCGGAAACATAGTATTTCGTGAACGACTGGCTGGCTATCAGCTCATCGCAAACTTAGGCTGCAGAGAAGCAGTGTGCTTGCTTGCTCGGAAGGAGGTCAGTTATTTCATTTGATTATAATGTTAGCGCTAATTGACTTAAGATATATTTGTTGCAGGAGCTATATTTTTCGCTAGAGTACTGTTCTGATGAGGTTAGCGTAGTCTGATGGCGAGTCATGGTTTGGAACAGTATATATGACACACAAGTTCCTGTTTCTTGTAGTGGTTTTGAATCATCCCGATCACACATGTGAGTCCGCGTATTCTCATGCAGTTGCGTAGGCTTAAAGAGATTGCAAATTATTGTATCAGTATTCGTGGTGGAAAATAAATTTAATCAAACAACTGCAAAAAGGTAACACGCTACTTAATGACTGAGTTATACATAACTTTGGATGCTGTAGTCTCTACTGCGGTGCTGAGTTACATGCAAATAATAGAATCAAATATTCTTGGTTGTTTATACACTTATACACAGCCCAGTCACATTAATGTGACAGCACCTATGTTCGATTTCAACGTGCAGTAAGCACTCAAACGGCAGGTGTGTAAGGTGTCAGGTAAATCCAACACCTTCCATGAAAACCCTGACATAATAAGCAAATCTACTAGTATGTCACATAGCTCCGAATAAATCGTGACATTAAATTAACCAAAGTAATACGAGTAACGAGTGAGCAAATGGAATACCACAGACTAACACAAGAATGCCTAAATGCATGTCGTACCTTCCCACCGTGAGGCAGACGCAGTTCCGAGGGGAGAAACAAGGGCAGAAGCCGAGAGCAGAACCGTGTTAAGCTAGAAGGCCCTACGATAAGGGACGGACACCCACATCTCCAGCTAACCACGAGGGCTCACCACCTGCACGTTTTAGGATGAGACTTTTTCGCGTCTCAGGTACGTCAAGGACCACCTCCCAGCCCATGTTAAAAGCCAGAGCCCTCCAGAAAAACAGTATAGATCTTACGATAACACAAAAAGGGCCACTACCACCCGCAAGTTTTAGCGTGAGACTTTTTCGCGTGTCTGTTACATTAGGACAATCCTCCAGCCCATGTTAAAAGATAGAGCCCTCCAGAAGAACAGTATAGATCTCATGATAACGCTAAAAGGACCACACCAGCTGCAGGTTTTTGCGTGAGACTTTTTAGCGTCTCTGTTACGTTGCAAACTTTAAAAACATTGCCTCACCACGAAAAGTATAACGTTTCTCATTGGATAGACAGAATTTTTGTAGGCGGAGCTTAAGGTTAACATTGAGACCCTGATTGGTCAGATTAAAACACAGCCAGATAGTTTTTTTTAACCAACTTCGGTGAATTGTAGTAAGGAGAAGTTAAGAGAGAGTTAGTTCCGAGACGGCTAGCTGGATGGCTGTTGCGCCGGCCGCTGTCGCCCTGACGCTGCCTAAACACCGACAAGGTAATGAACGCACGCGATGCCGCATTTTTGAGCGCATAAGGCTTCACTCAGAACTGCAGAAGACTCATCTGTTACACCCCTTTTTTGCGTAATACTAGTGTCGATCGTTAATTAAAACTCATGGTGTTCACATTTGCCACTTGCAGTTAAGATCTGAAACGCGATGATTTTTCTATTTTTATAGTTATTGAGAAGCCACATCAGCCACTGTAATTTACGACAGGTTACATTAGTAATTAAAGATAATTGAGGGTCACTGTAGACCATTTTGATAGTTTTCTCTTTAGTGAAACTTAATTTAAACATAGATTATAGATGTGATATGGCACAGGTCATCCTTCGATCCATTGTAGAACTTGGAAAACCACTCAGGGAATATTCGCTCACATTTTTGTTGAACACAGTTGGTTTTTACCATCCTGTATTGAAACATTTCCTTTTATCTATATTGCAATTTATAAACGATGTTTTGTGAGTAGAATAAAATTATCAATGGTAAACTTAACTGCTTTTTCGACGTTATTTTACCAGCTAACTAAAAATAGAAAATCCTTGAACCCTTTCCACTAAATTTAGTTAGTATTAAGATTCTTTTACAGGGAGTGCAGTGGAGCTGACGCTGAGATCATTTAGTGTTTGGTTATATCATCGCTAGTCTCACTGAACTCTTCTGAATTCTACATGTCATGTGTGGTCTGGCGTCTCCTTACCAACAACAGGTCCCAGGTTCAAACTAGTTAATTCCCTAAAAAACATGCTCAGAGCGTCGTTTCGCGCAAGTGGTAGGGAGACACGATATAGTACAAACAGACACCACCATGAATGTTTAGAAAATGGCGACCCTTCCAGGATGGTAAAATACCATGATTGAAGGTCGACCACATGCCTAAGTAGGTCAGAAAAATATTTTGTTTAAAAATTTTTATAAAAAAAATAAAAATTCTAACGTTATACATAGTCAAAGACAGTATCTGCAGCGATAGATAGTAAAAGTGGTCAAGAAAATGTGAGAATTCTAGCAGTGGCAATAGCATAATTAAGTTATGAATTTTGAAAATTGTTAGAATTAAGTTCTCTCTCCAATGCAAGCTCACAGGTGGCGGATACATCGTTGACAAGTTGGTTCTGTCCCAACAAGTAAGTGAATGGATTGTCAGTCTTGGTAGTGTCAAGTTGTGTGAACAAAAAGTTTATGAAACGCGTGAGATCCTATGAGCGCATGTTGACGAGAAGTAGGGCGCGTGAATTGCTTTTAAAACAGAAAATAAGGGATTCGGAAAGATTAGCAATGGCAGATCGAGACCTTGACCGAATTGAGGTAGAGACCCAGCATGAAAATGGACAGAGAATAGAGGACAGTACAACAGACGATGCAGTATCGTGAGAAATAGGACTTATAACGCACCATAACGAGGATAATGTACACCAAGGCACAGAAAACCTAGGTCAGCATACGACAGAGGAGCAGCAAAGTAGAGAGACAGTCGATGAGGATTTTAACTTGCGTCTTGAATACGTAGAACCCATAGTACAAGTAATCAGAGCTCCCGCACCACAAAGTACAAGGAATGCGAGCAGAAACGTGTCACAGCAGAGGTCAATGCAATCGGTTGCGAACCAACACTTGGGCGAAAACACAGAGCGTAAGACGTCGGAAGAAAACGCAATTGGACCCACCAATCTGGCAGAATTATTACAACAAATTACGGAAACCATGACAAGGCAAAATAAAGAAATTGCGAACCAAATTAAAATTCAGAATGCAGAAACCACGAGACAAATGCGTGAGATTAAAGAACAAAACAAAAAAATTCAGTTACACCTAAGTCATATTGAAGACGAGGCAAAAGAATCTCGAGAAGTGATAGGAAACTTAGTAAATGGTCATAATCAATTGAGAACAGACATTGACAAGGTACAAGTGGACGTACAAACATTGCGTAATGACACTCAGGACGAGATCAAAACATTACGTAACAACACCCAGGGAGAAATCAAGAAACTAAAGAAACAGATAAACGTTAATACTAGACAAGCAGCAGGTACAGCGCGTGAAATTGCTGAAAACAGTGTGTTACACAAACGTATCACAAAAGCAGCTCTGAAAAGATATGATAACCGCATAGTCAAAATACAAGCGCAAACGAAGCGACAATTTCAGAAATTGCGAACAGAGCTTTTGCAAACCAATGAAGAGCGTAGTGAACAAGATCGAACAAGCACGGAGTCTGCAACCACGTCCGTATCTGTAACAGCACCGGAAAAACAAGCAATTAACGAAGATATTAGGCATTTGCGATTCCAATCACAGGCGGAAAGTAACATACGTGAAATCAGACAGACTGCACCGTGGGTACGCGAAAGTTACAGGGGACAATATCCAATGGGTCTACCACAACCGGAAAGAACGACGGGAGAAATGATCAGAAACAAAAGTGCCGAAGAATCGCGAATTTCATATGGAACTATGACGAAGTACAACGATCATTTCCTCACAGTCAGAAACTTTCAACACTTTCGAGAAGGAAACTTATTACATCCACGAACTTTTATTGATCAGTTCCGAGTAGGATTACCAGAACACTGGACGCTAGCACACAAATTAGACTTTACATGTGCACACATGTCAGGAACAGTCGCAGAAACCATGCAGAATGTTGCAGCGACATGCCGATCGTACGAAGATTTCAGAGAGAAGTTTCTCTCACGATATTGGTCCAGCGAAGCACAGAACAGAGTGAAGTACGAATTATTACAGAACCCATATTTTGAAAATTCAGGAGAGAAGAGTCCCGTGAAATTTTTCGAAGTAATGGCAAACAAAAATCAATGCTTAGATGTACCATACAGTGACGGAGAGTTGATTACATTATGCGCGATGAAGCTACCATTGAAATACCAGCAATCATTAGTAGGTCGCGGAGGCAATGACGTCGAAGCATTTAAAGGTATTCTAAGCGAACTAGAGTTCATATTTTCGGAAGATGACGCAAGAAAAAGACGAAGCGCACGTGAAAACGAAAGCAAAAAGCAGTGGAATCCACAAGATACAGTACGAAGAAACAATAATTACGAACCACGTGATAACTTCGCACCAAAAAACGACAATAGATTTCAACAAAGAACCGGTTATGGATTTTGAAGAGAATATGGCAATAACTATAATTCACCCAGGAACGGCAACAACTATTACAGAGGCAATAACGACAACCGGAACGGGTACTGGAGAACCAATTAGACCGACAAATTATCAACAAAGAAACCACTATCAACAAGCTGAACAAGGAAAACGAATACAGATAGAAGATAAACGTTCGAATTGACAGCTAAGCGCCCATGCCAAAGAGAATGACGCACCGACCCAGGACAATTGCAGCACCTTGAACAGAGAAATCAAAATTTTATCACGAGAAGAGAAGAAGGAAGAAACAAATCCGCAGGGACCAGATGAAAATGAAGAAGAGAAAATAACAATATCGTGTTGGGACGAAATTAATTGGGAGAATACTGACGAGGAAGATGAATTACCAGAGGCATGCACAACGAATGTAGGAGGAAAGGACGAAGTAATGAATATTGCAGAGCTATTTGAGATGGAAACTAGGGAAAGCGAGTTCAATGAGGATAATGCGCCGTCGACAGAAGTTGAAAATAAGTTATGAGTGGGCACACAACCCAACGTATATAATGCAGGAAGTTGTGAAGCGATAATTAGTGCATTTAGACGCGATTATGTGGAAGTAGTGACGAAGAAGGAGAAAATAGACAAGGATGAGGAAATAGTAGAGGATGCAGAAGAAAGCATAAATGAAGGAAGAAATAGAGAAGAGGAAATAAAAGAGAGAGAAGTAGCAGTCGAAGCTTATCCTACAGAAAGTTCGAATTCACAAGGGAAATTCCTAAAAAGACTCATGTATGATTCAGTGGAGGATTCGTTGATGCAAGAAGAAGAAGAACAGAACCAACCCTTTCAAATTCAACCAATTGTGAAGGCCATGGTAAAGCATATCCCAGTCAATATTGTAATTGATAGCGGAAGTGAACTGACTGCGATCTCAGAAATTTTATTCATGCAGTGTAATGCCAATGAGGAATTGCCAGTTCTGAAAACACGTAAGATTAAAGTAAGAGGTCCTATTAGAAACAATGCTGCGGAAGTTACAAGACAAACAAGGTTAACTCTTTCGTGCCAAGGTCAAAAGATCGAAGCCAACTTCATGATTATACCTAAACTAACTGTAGATTTGATTATAGGTGCAGATTTTTTAAATGAGAGACGAGCGAAAATAGATATGGGGAAAGGTAGCGTAACTTTCGGGAATGTCACACTTCTCTTTGAGCAAAAGCTAAAATTAGAAGAAATACCAGTTATAAACAAACAATTAAGAATGATGCGAGATAAAGAGGATGAAGAATTAGAATGGTATGCACAAAAGAAGGAATCGACTCAACTCATGTCAGAAGTCCAAAAAGAAATCGACGAAAAATTGCAAAAAGTTCAAGGTATTTCCGAACACAGTAAAAGAGAATTAGAGGGTATTTTACGAGATAAAGCAGAGGTATTTCTACCTAAGGCTGGCAGTATTAAACACTTTCAGTAAAAATTTGAAGATTAATTTTAGTACTGCTAAATAATCAGCACAATATTTCAAGATTATGTTGCAGATAAGATCCTCAGGAGAAAGAAGAATGAAGAGAGAGGAAGGTGGGAAAAAGAAAGTAGTTTCAATAATAACAGAATTAGAGGGTATTTTACGAGATAAAGCAGAGGTATTTCTACCTAAGGCTGGCAGGATTAAACACTTTCAGTAAAAATTTGAAGATTAATTTTAGTACTGCTAAATAATCAGCACAATATTTCAAGATTATGTTGCAGATAAAATCGTCAGGAGAAAGAAGAATGAAGAGAGAGGAAGGTGGGAAAAAGAAAGTAGTTTCAATAATAACACCAATAGTACCATAGCTTAAGGTGAAGGGATAAAGCGTAGATAGTCTAACAGCATGAAATACTAAAATGCTATACACCACGACACTACACAAAAATAAAAAACGAATTTGAGGATTCTTGAGTAGACGTTAAGACTCCAAATATCTTAGAATTGTAACATGGAAAGGGCGCCGAAAATTGTAAAGCTTTTTAAGAAGGCGTAAAACAAGTAGGTTAAGTAAAACTTTTTGTAAGAACCATTGTAAAAGCTCCAGCAAGGAAGAGATGCAACGACCCACAAGTTGCAACGCGAGAAGTATCAAGAAAGTAAAGGACGTAATCAGCAAGACTCGATTCCTACATAGCAGGAGCGTCGAGAGAAGGGAAAGGCGAAACTAACAGACGGCCCTTGTAGCGAAAGTGGGCAATAAATGTGCCCGCTGGGTGGAACCCTGCTGGGATGGACAGTGACAGAGCCCTACAGAGACGCGCCTAGCGTCAGTAGGGGATGGCTGCACCGACAGACAAGCAGACACCGGATTTTCACCGCTCGTAAACCCCAGGGCGCCCCCCACTCAGCGGAGCGAGCAAAAAACGGCCCGACGAGAAGACCGCTTGGGCAAGCCACCAGTGGCAAAAAAATATGCGTTAAAGTCATACTACTGCTATTAAAGAGCACGCTGATGCACGAAACTGAAGAAGAACTTCCACAAATTAAAAATGACGCGCCCAAACAATTTATCAAACTATTACTAGGAGAAGAACTTCAAAGCGACTAGTTATCAATAAATATTTCCATCTCCTGCCCAGAGAAGAACCAAGAAGCAAGTAAGAAGCAGACAAAAAGCAGGAAGAAAAGAAGTTGAAGATTCGCAAGATTGAGACCAAGAAAGAAGATGGGTGAAGAATAGACGACATACCTTCCAGTAGTATGTGGGTCACTTGGGAACACCTCCCTCTTCTAAGGTTAAATTCAACCATAATTTTAATAATCTTTTAAGGTCCCATTTAGCCTTAAAAAATTATTTTACTTATCTGTTGGATAATCGTGTTTAACCTTAAATCTTACCTTAAACGCATTTTATCTTTAAATCTTATTTAAGATTTTAACCAACCATACCCTGTCCAATGAGGTTTCTAAAAGTAAATCTTCTTAAGGTGAAAACTAACCATAAAAATTTCTGGAGAATTGTGAAACAATTCATGGTTCAAAGTAACCTTATAACGTAATCTAAAGTTATCATTAAGATCAACCATAAAAAATTCACAAAGTTTTCTTGAAAAATATGAGTAAAATATGGTTCAAAGTCACCACAAAACATAATCAAAAGTGTTGAGAAAGATTAATCTTGTTTAAGATTAAACTTAATCTTAAAAAAGTATTAAATGTGTGGTGAGAACCATCCATTTTATTTAAATAAATAATTTCACAAATGTGAAATAAAAAGTGGTACAAATAATGGTTAATCTTAACCTTAAAATGTAATCGAAGATTTTTTCAAGAATTATTCCTATACTTAACCAACACTTTTTTAAAGTCCTATTAACCATAAAAAATTATCTTAATCTTATTTAAGATTGTGGCTTGTGTCTACCTTAACTTATTTTACCTATATTAATCTTATGTAAGGTGAAACCTTACCTTAACTTATCTTACCAATTATAGCCTCATTTTACCTTAACTTGTCTATTTATCTTAATCTGTTTTAAGGTTGTGTCTATCTTACTTTGCTATTTCTTTTGTTATTTAATATCCCCAAGGATATGTTTCAATCATACCATTGACCTCAGACTCAATCATTCTTTTATCATAATCGAATTTGAATTCTTTACTAACATCCTTATTAATCAAGCGTTTAGATTTTGTATCTCTTGTAATCATTTTATATTTCAATTTAACCTTATCGATGTCCTTATCCACAATATTTTTCATAGTTTTGATGTTCAATGCTTTAGAGTTTTCATAGTTTAAAGTGAAACCTTTTACCTTCATTGTCTCCTTTCCTTTGTATGTCACGTACCCGTAACTCTTAGGTCCTGTAGAAATCCAGTCTGTGATATGATCATCCTTACCCAGTTCGTCAGTCCACTCCCCCAACATACAGCCTGTTTCAACAGTGTTGGTACCATCATCAATATAAACAATACTATCAGTATCGTAGTAGACCACATTTGACCCTAGCCTGTCTAGCATATCATAAAGCCGTAGGCGCGCATTAGAAGTTGTAAATGCTGCTATAAACACATTGGTTGAGTAGGAGTCTTCAACGAAATTATCTTTGTACTTATAGGTGACTTGTACAATATTATCATTAATAAAAATCATATTTCTTATATCAACCCTATCATCTAACATTATTTTGTACCACCTCTCTACATCCACTACGTATTCACTTTGGGTCAAGTTCTGTCTTTGACCGAATTTATCCCACAATGAGTTTAAGCAAATCTTTGAAACGGCACGCTTACCAGGATTCGGAACCACTTCTTCGGGATTCAGATCGATATCAAGATGTTCCTTAACCGCTGTGGTGTACTCTTCAATAGTTTCAAAGTCTTCTTTCCACCCACTCGTTTCTAGCTTAATTTTCATAAAGTCTTTGACGTAGCCTTTTTAACAGATCATTACTCTTTTCTTCAAAATGCCAAACCTCGTATACTTGTACCACTTTATACCCCTTCTCTATAGCTTTCTTCACTTTATCTGTAGTCCACGTTCCTATTATCACCCTTTCATCGTCTGTGTGCTGACAAGCACCACATTTTTCCTCAATACACTTTCCACACAACCCAAATATCAACTTATCCTTTTTAATAGGCAAAACAGGATGATACAGCTTGCGCGGTGGTAATACTTTGCACTTAATCAAACCGTACCAATTTTTGTTGTACCTCTTAGGTTTGTATAATTTTATAGGGTGACCGACAGGATAGTAATCAAAATACTGAACTGTAGGGTAGAGGCTGCATACATCTATGTATCTCAGCTTTTTACCACACACTTTAAGCTTGCTTGCATTTGTTCTTCCTCCATAGAAAGCATCTCTAGGGTTCAAGGGCTCAACAATTGGAGTAATATTGTTGTATCCTTTACTCTTAGCCCACTTGCATTCCCACATTTCGACAAGGTTGTATCCTGCTTCCCTAATTTGGTAACTTCTTCGCTTTGTTTTCTCGTACAAGTCTCCCATAGTCTCATGGTTAACATTGTTAATAGTCTCTTCTTGATAACAATCAGGACATCCATGCCAAAAGCAACCGTGGAACTCGTATACTGTATTAGTGTCCTTATTGAATCCATCTACTTTTGCCCCACGAATCGTTCTCCACCATTCAAAGCGTGTTGTACACCCCCGAAGGTGTTGAGCCAGGTTATCGACTCTTTACTATACATTTCTTTCTTGTCACTTTTTATCACAGCCATAGTATTTTCCTGGTGGCACTTGGACCTATAAATACCCATACAAACACTTGCAATAGTTATGTACTGAAATGGATCTATGTTAGCAATTTCCAAAAATTGTTTCCTTAGTTCTAAACAACCTCTACGCAGAATATCTACATCAGAGTTACAATAATCCATAAATTCTTTTTGAAAGTCAAACACGTAATTTTCTTTAACCTTATTGTTGTACCACTCAAGAAACTCTTTTCTAGCTTTTGTCTTCATCGTGTCTACGCCATAGTATTTGGTCTCAGGAATAGGTCCTACATAAGTCTGATTGTCTCTTGTGTTGAAGAAATGTGGGAAGTAACCCTTCTTACGTTCTTTTAGCCCGAATGTTTTCGGGAAGTCACTCAAAGGAGAAGCTACGAAATTGTGGCTATCAATAATACTTATTAGTCCGTTTACCTCTAGCATCATCAACTTTGTTCCATTGTATATAGTGTATGGTTTCAACGTATTCTCTATACAGTATTTTAAAATGAATTGTGAGTCATAGCCTTTCGCATTGTGTGCAATAGCCGTGTACCCTTGGTGGTTCTTAGAAATCAACCACTTGCAGAACTCTTCATTTGTTTTGAAGGAAACTTTGGTACCGTCAATATAGTGGGCTACTACGAGGTTGGGGATGTGCACTCCAGTATCTTGCTCAGCTTCATAGTCGAACCAGATATACTTTTCTGTGTAACGGCAACCATTTAATAACGTTATAATTTCAGTCAGTGTATTACTGTAGAGTACTTTATACTCTTGTTCTGAAATATCTCCATTACCAAATTGTCTTTGAAGGGTAGTGAGCTTAACATTTTTGAGAAGTTTATCCTTGTTTTTAGCTACAAAGTGTTCCAAAAAGCTCTCCTTATCGGTAGCCTTACAAATACACCGACTTTCACACCTTCCGCCTTTCTGATGTTTATGTTGTATGTAGCATTGATGTTCACCAGTCTTATAAGGTTCCATACAATTGTAGCAAAAGGAGTATCCGCATTTATGCTCTTTAGATCTCTGAAGAATCATATTACACCCTCTGCACTTGTAAACAGCCTTACAAACCTCAGAGTGATGATTCAAGCATTCCTGAGAGTAACAATACCTATTACAATCTTCACAGTAAACTTTATCGTTACCTTCAGGGGAGTGCGCCGGTTTCTTACACAAAATACACACCTTTACATTCTTCTTACACTTGTGCTTATCCTTGTTGTTGTAAGGTGCATCGCACCTATCGCAGTAATATACACTACCCAAGAAAGCTTTCATACTGTTTACAACATCAAAATGGTTCCCGTTTTTGTATAAATAAAGTTTAGTATCCTGCTCCTGGCCCAAGTATATAACCGAATTAAAATTTTCAGCACACACAACCTTTATCTGAATACCCAACAATTCTTCTACATTCTTTATGTCCTCTAGTGTGAAGCCTTCTTCGTTGTAGTTACCTAGTCTCATGCATAGCTCTATGGTTAGTTCAGTTTGAATAGGTCTACCCATTCTGACTTGTTTAATATCCATGGGACTCAGTTGCCTACCGAGAACCTCATTCGTGTGGTAGGTCAGGGCTGTTACTATGGCTCGTGGGCAGCACAAGTGATCTTTGTTCTTTATTTGGGTGATGCATCTTTTTGTTCTCACATCTTCAGACAGATTTATAATTTTCGACCTGCCTTGACCTCTAGGTACATTCAGAATCTTAATATTGAACCTGGTCTGTGTGATATTTAAGTTCTCGTTAGAAGATAGAATTCTACCGATATGACTCATGAAAGATCTGGCGTTAACATTGGATTGTACAACGGTTGAAATATCGTGGTGAAAATTTGGGTTGCTTGCTACTACTGTTAATTTGTCTCCTTTTTTGTAGTTTCCCTTCTCTTTGGCCAGTTTAATCATTGCGTTGATGGCGTTCTCTACTTCCATTATCTTACTTACCTTTATGGTGTAATCTACTTCAGTCACGTTAAATTTCTTAATGAATCGTGAGTTGGTCTCTGTGATGGTGTATGGTGGTTTTCTTTCTTCCTTGGGTGGTTCTATCAAGTCTTCGTGAAAGCCTAACTCTTGAGCTACCTTATTACGAAAGACAATGTCTTGCATCTTCAAAATGGATTCAATTATTTCAGCCTTCCTCATCCTAACAGCCACCTTAATGTTTTTACTTCTACCGATGTTTATAAGCTGTGGTACCCTTAGCTTTTCCAAATCCTGCTTCTTGTACAACATGTCCTTAGTCTTTTCCAAAGCTTCTTTAAGTTGCGATTTCTTCATTTTAGAAACACCACTAAGATTATAATCCTTAGCCAAGATCTTAAGATCTTCGCGGTATATTTTATCTTTGTTGTGCTCCTCCTTCTCTTCATTGTTTGGGTCATTCTTAAGATGACCCTTTGATTTCAAGTGCCTGGACCAATTCTTATAAGTGATGTCCACCCCACACTTGTTGCAGTGTTTATCTGCATAGTTATATTTATTTCCTTCCGGCATATTCATTTATTTACTGATTTATTTTATTAAAAAAATTAAATAAAAATTCATTTTTTTAATTTCGATAAAGTCTTCTTACTACTTGCTACCAATAGTTTTAAGGTTTCGTAGACCTTAAAAATGATATTTGAATTTAGCCTGAGTCAGATTGTTCAGCCTCAGAGTCAGATTGTTCAGCCTCAGAGTCAGATTGTTCAGCCTCAGAGTCAGATTGTTCAGCCTCAGAGTCAGATTGTTCAGCCTCAGAGTCAGATTGTTCAGCCTCACAGTCAGATTGTTCAGCCTCAGAGTCAGATTGATCAGCCTCAGAGTCAGATTGTTCAGCCTCAGAGTCAGATTGTTCAGCCTCAGAGTCAGATTGTTCAGCCTTAGAGTCAGATTGTTCAGCCTCAGAGTCAGATTGTGGTATTATTTCAACCATCAACTTTTCAAATTGTTTTTCTAGTTGTAACATATCTTCACCTATTTCACTGAGCGCTATCTCGTCTTCTACAAATTCTAGTATAGTTAACTGCAATTGCTGAACCCATCTTACATAATTAAAAACGATGTCTCTTAGGTTTTCTGGCACCTTATTTATATCATACATAGGTAATCTAAAGCAATGATCCCCACCAGTCATAATAAACGTCATGCTACAAGGAGGCACTAATGTGTTATTCATTGTTATTTATTATATATATTATTCTGTTAGTAGAATGCGACATTATCAAAAAAAAAAAAAATCCCGAATTCGATTTAAATGTACATGGTTTAAAAAACCTCTTAGTTTTGTTATTGAAAGTCTAATCAATCAATGATGAGTTGATGGATAACAGAAAAAATGGTTCACTTTTATTCTGTTTATAAAACACTCCCTTGTAGAGATATATCTATTATTTAAAAAAACCATATACATCGAAAACAGCAAAACCTTGGCGCCGTGGAACCCTGTGGGGTCTTTTGTTTGTATCATTTCTTCGTCGTCCTTGTTCTTCTGCCCCACAGGGTTTTTTTCCTCTTTGTTACCACGTCTCGTCCCATACTTCTTAGCAGATGAGGGAGAGCGGATCAGTGCGGACGTCTCATGACGTCACTCAAAATTCCACGATGAAAACATTACTCAGTTTTTTCTTCAGAAAGGTGGCCAGTCTTCTTGACCGAACGCGCTGAGCTACCGCGCCGGCGAAACAAATGCATTCGAGTAAGCTATTAATCTTACTCTCTCTCTCAGCATTGCGCTTCATCCGACTTAACGTATATTTTTACTTACATTACATAGTGTAACATACACATCAACATCCAAAAACAACAATTTATTAGCGAAAAATTTACGTTTAAGTGAATAATATACATTAAAGTTAAAATATTACGCTAGAGCAGCGCTGTTGTGACTAATGCAGGCACTCATGACATCGGCGGACCGACCTTCACCGTTGGCCTCCCAGCTGGCTATCGCAGTCGGAGCAGCCTTGGCCGTGAAGATGTCGCAAGAGGGGAGACACGTCACTTCATTCTAGCGTAAATGAAAAGAGCAAACCTTTCTTTAAGATTCTTTAAGACCATCAATACAACTTCCAAGACTTCTTTTGCAGTTAAAAGTGAACAATTTTTTCTGTTATCCATCAACTCATCATTGCTTATTTATTTTCTTTTTAAATTCATTTTTATTATTTCCATTCAAATAAATGAACAAAATAATTATATTATCAATATTATCATTTGTATCTGCTCACGATGAAGCAGCAGTAAAATATTTGCACAGCTTTGGGTACTTGGACTATCAAGAAGATCAACTTTCTCAACTGAGTGAAGAAGCGTACAAAGATGCACTTACGTTATTCCAACAGAAATATCATCTAGTGGCTAATGGTGAGCTGACTGATGAAACTTTACAATTAATGAAGAACCCGAGGTGTGGCGTGGAAGATAACGTTTTAAGCTTTACTACACACATCTACAAGTGGAATAAGAAGAATATAAAATGGCATTACTATCTCGCAACTAGAAAAATATTACAGGTGGCACAATCTGCATTTAAAATGTGCCAAGAACACACAGATCTTACTTTTGAGAACAGCAACCAAAGTCCTGATATTGTCATTTCGACTAAGAGAGGAGCACACCGACGCCAAAACTCAGCCCTACAGTTCTGTCAACGAAGTTTTGATGGTAGAGGAAACGTATTAGCTCATGCCGACTTTCCTAACTTGTACAACGACCCCATTGAAATCCACATTGATCAGGATGAATATTGGTACATGGAAATGGACGGTAACACACCTTCTTCACAGACAAACCTGTTTGTTGTTCTAGTTCACGAGATTGGTCACACGTTGAGTATGGCACATTCAGATTTCTGTGAATCGGTGATGTACGCATTTTACAATAACACTATCCTGAGCCCTTCTGAAGATGATATACGTGGTATTCAAAGTTTATATGGCAAACTTGCTTCTAGCGATACGGAACAGCGCCCTACTTCTACTCCGGCTTCACCCTCGCCTGAAGCAGTACCCAAAAAAGAGCCTGAACTGTGCACACTGAAGCAGTTTGGAAGTTCTGTAATTGTGAATGAGTTTCTATACATTTTTTATGGAACGTGGGTTTGGATGACTGCTCTTAATAGTAATGACGAGCTTTCAAAACCGCAACTAATCACAGACTGGTTAACGTTTCTACCTCAACAATTCGAAAATGTATCTGCTGTTTATCAGAGACCATCAGGTGAAGTCGTTCTTATCATTAATAACATGATATACATGGTTCAGATACCGAGTTTAACGTTACAACCTGGTTACCCAAAAAGAGTATCTGATATAGGGTTGCGACAAAATTCTGTTGTACATGGAGCTGTGAACACTTACTCTGGTAGAACCTTCATTTTTTATGACCATATATATTTTGCAGAAATCGATGAATGTAGCTTGAAAGCAAAAGCTTATGGTGTGATTAGTAAAAGCTTCCCAGGAGTACCTTCAGCATTTGATTCTGTTTTTAGATACATAAACGGTTTGCTGTACTTCTTCAAGGATGGTATATTATATGAATACAATGAATTCTCAAACGTACTAGTAAGAGCAGGTAAATTCGATCTTTCTTTATTTGGCATAAACTGTCCCAAGAAGTCATCTTCTTTTACGGTACTAGTGAAGAGTTTAAAAGATACTGTGACTCAGCTAGAAACATTAAAACCCTAACGAGAATTTTTTTTAAAAATATTGCAGTAAATAAATGGAATGAAATCAACTGCTATTGAGACTTAACAGCGCCAACAAAACGTTTACAAAGCTGAATGAGTTAGGAAAGGGACACACTTATACCATTACAAATGCTGAGAATATAAGTACAAAATATGGCCAAAAGATTTTTCTGCAACTCGACAGTGAATACAAGATTATATTACCCGATAGATACACCAAATTATTAAGCTGGGATGATTGCAATACTTTGGTTGGATTAAAGATGTTATACAATGGTACCAAAGAAACAAACAAAGACAACAAGATACATGATATTGAGTTCTTTTAAATTGATTTTAATGGTTTTTTACCCTTAAAATCTCCAACGTACCAACATCAACGTCCCAACGTCAACGTCCAAACGTTCCAACGTCAACGTCCAAACGTCCCAGCGTCAACGTCTAAACGTCCCAACGTCAACGTCCCAACGTTAACGTCCCAACGAATAATTTTATTATTTTTCCTTAAATAAATGTTTGCAAAATATGATGAAAAGCTTGTTAAGCAAGCAAAAAAGAACAGAAAGAAATTTGAACAAATCAAAGACCAATTTAAAGAATGGAAAATTAAGCCTATAATGGAATACGAAAAATACAAAAAAGAAGACCAACCAGTTATCGATAAATTAGATGCAATAGGGAAGGACGTAATTGATGCTATAGAAAAAAATCGTGAGATTGAAAAGCAGCTACTACCTTACGATGGGGGGTTTGACGATATGTTCCCTATACCACCTACTCCTGAGGTAACATCGTTTGAGAGAAGCTTATTTGTTGATGACGCCATCACACCGAAGACACGTAAGAGGTTGGAGCCTATGTTGGAACAAATTGAAGACGAGGAACGGCAGAAGATGAAGGCTGTTTCAGACTACTCAACAACTTACCTAGGCCCAAAAGTTTCAAAATACTTAGGCGCTCTAGGTGACACAATTTTTGGTCTCCGTTTTGACAATGGAAGGCATTACATGGGTGACTCCGAAGTAACATTCAACAACGATAATATTATGGTGAAGGGTAACTCCTTTAAAGCCACCAATGGGTTTATGAAGCTCCTGACTCAGAAAACCGTATCACCTGAAGAGTACACATCTGACGATCTTGATACCTATACAACTATGCTGAAGGTTACCAATGCGATATATCAGAACAATGATCCAAAGGGGAATAAACCCAAGTCAAGCAGTAGCGAAAAATACAACAACATCATTAAACCAATATGGCAGTCACTCAAGAAAGAACGTGGTAACTCGCCAAACACAAAGGGTGGTATGGGTTTTGTAAAGAGGTATACAGACAAACCAGTCGAGTACGTGTGGATGAATGACGTCAGAGATTTAATTGATAGGTTAATGGTTATTCATGGTGAAGAGAATGCGGGAAATAACAACTTCCACAATGAGAAGGTTGGAATAACCAAGATACTTACGAGTAAATTTAATGACTTCATAGTAAATAATCCAAAGGGGATACCTTACCTAATTATATTTCTAAACAATCTCCCTCATACATTCTGGAAGGCAGAAAGTTATGGAAAGGGCTTAGTGAACACGTTAATTAATAATCTTCCTGTTGAAATGCATTTACCTGGATACTATTACTGCGGCACTGGTACCAAACTAGAAGAACGATTAGAAAGAGGAGATGCTGGAATAAATCCTCTAGATGAAGCTTGCAAAAGGCATGATATCGCATACAGAGATCATAAAGATTTGGAACAAAGACATCAAGCTGATAAAGAACTGCAGAAAGCGGCAAAGGAAAGGATTTTCAGTAAAGATGCTTCCCTAGGAGAAAGATTAGCTTCAACAGCTGTAGCTGGAATAATGTTTGGGAAAAGGAAGCTAGGTCTAGGCTTAGATGATAATGGATGGGTATTGTGAATGTGAATGAAGAGGTGTAATTTTAATGGGTCACAACCCATTAAAATTTAATATGAGTGTAGCACTAAAATATTTAATTTGTTTGAGATAATAAATGAAAGGATTTAGTATTGACTACAACATTCCCTCCAGTGGGAATCCGAGAGCGAAATCTATTAAAATAAAACTGTCCAATGACGACCTGAAAAATCATGGCTTTCTAGATGCTTATCTTACAGAGACTCAAATGAAACAGAAAGCTAATAAACTTAAAAAAGGTGGTAGCTTACTGATAACATTTTCTATACCTGTTGTGAAGAAGATACTCGAGTACCTAAACTCTAAGAGATTGAAAGCAGGTTCTGGATTGAATAAGCACGAAGGTGGATTTCTACCACTGATACTTGCAGCGTTGGGAGCAATCGGGTCTTTTGCTGGTGGTGCTGCGGCAATAACAAGTGCTGTGCACAAAAAGCAAAAGGAAGACGCAGAGTTAGCAGAGCAAAAGAGGCATAATCTTGAAATGGAAAAGAAAGCGGGATATGGTATTTTTTTAAAGAAAAAAGTCGAAAAAATTGTGCAAAAATATGATCACCCGTTGAGCAACTATGATATAGAGAGGTTAGCAAAGTCTTTAAAAATCAAAAATTTTAGAGGGGTATTCATGGCCGACGAGTTACCGTTAGAACCTAAAGAAGTAGAATCAGGGGTAGTTAACTTGGATACATCTGATCACGTAGGTACTCACTGGATATGCTACTTCAAGAAGGGTGATGAAAAATACGTTTTTGACTCATTCGGTGGCAGTATACCACAAACTTTAGTGAAATACCTGGGTTCTGACAATCTGTTTTACAACTCAGAAAGAATTCAGAATTTCGATCAGTTTATAAGCGGTCATTTGTGTGTGATGGTACTGAAGCTATTTACAGATGGATGGAGTTTTATTAAAATTCTTGATACAATAAATGGATATTTTTGGAAATAAGGTAAAGAAGGGTATTGAACAACTAGACGATGTCAGTGAAGTTATAAACGGGCTAGAATCTAGTATCAGTAAACTTAATATTAAGAAGTATTTCTCATTTTCAAAGAACTGGGTATCATTGAAAGGAAGGTGCATTGTAAACATAGCAGATGCCATAGGTGGATATGATGCAGTCACTAAAAGCCAGCTCGATGCTGTTAATGATGTTGCTAATGCCAAATACACAAGTATACTAACAACCCTTAATAATTATGTAAGTAAAACCAACCTCGACCATTATTACAGTAAAAAGGACCTAGAAAAAGTTTTCTCAGATTATTATACAAAAGGTGATTTATCTCAATACATCAACAAAACTGAACAAGGCCTGAACAAAATATGTGATAAACAAACAGTTCAATTCACTTTTATGACTGGATTAGAACAACAAACGTACACCTTCGAGTATGATTTTGTACTGAAAAAAGTTATTGTCATTGGAAAAGATATAAACAAAGATTTAACATTTAATGATTTTGATGTTGCAGTAAGTATGTATGACAAACTACACGTAATTGAGAATAAGCATAACCCAATATTAATTCATAAAGGAAATTTCCTAACCGTAAGACTAAAAGAGTCGGCGAAGACAGTCCCTGTGGACGTAAAACTCTTACTATTTGGCGAACTAGCATCATTTAAAGATGCTATTGATGAGGACTTAGAATCTTGATCTTTAATTTTCAATTAAATAAATGATAGAACAGAAACATATTTGGTGCCTAAGGTGCAAGAGATTTACTGCTACACTTCAGCCTCACACTGTTGCCACGAAAAACGGTCGTCATAGGATTGAGGGCTATTGTGGGGTGTGTAATACCAAGAAAAGTAAGTTTATAAAAATAAAGTAATGTCTGCGACAAGTAAAAGTATTCGTGAAGAAATTATACATGAGCTTCACAAACCACTGAGAAAGAATTTTCCAAGAAAACCTGTTACATCCTATGGAATAGATGATTTATGGCAAGCTGACTTGGTTGAGATGGATTCTGGTCACCTTAAAGGTATATCAAAATTCAACAACGGTATGAAGTATTTACTGACTGTAATAGACGTATTTTCAAAGTATGCTTGGGCTATTCCTGTTAAAGATAAATCAGGTGAAAGTATTACCAGCGCTTTTAAAGGTATACTACAAGAAAGGAAGCCAAAACACTTACAAACAGATAATGGTAAAGAATTCTACAATAAACACTTTAAAGAGCTCATGAAGATTGAAGGTGTAAATCATTACTCTACGTTTACAGAACTTAAGGCTTCAGTAGTTGAAAGATTCAATAGGACTTTAAAGGAAAGAATGTTGAAACAATTTGCTCTTCAGGGCAATCAAAAGTGGGTTGACTTACTACCTAAACTGGTATATGACTACAACAACAGAAAACATAGGACAATAGGGATGAAACCAGTAGAGGTAGATGAAAAGAATGCAAAAAAGGTGGTGAAGGCCGCTTTTACAGCGGAACTCAAAACAGATGCACCCAAGTTCAAGATAGGTGACAAAGTTAGGATAAGTAAACTTAAAGACTTGTTTGAGAAAGGCTATACTGCTAATTGGTCGACAGAAATATTTGAAGTGACTCAGATTAATAACACAAGTCCGACTACATACAAGTTAAAAGATACAAGTGAAGAAGAAATTAAAGGAAGTTTTTACGAACAGGAGTTACAAAAGACAAAGTATCCAGATGTGTATCTTGTAGAAAAAGTTTTAAGAAAAAAGGGTGACAAAGTATTTGTTAAGTGGCTAGGTTTTGATAGCTCACACAATAGTTGGGTAAACAGAAAAAATGTGTTATTTTAATGGTTAAAAAACCATTAAAATCTGATAAAAGTTTTAATTTTATTACGGTACCTACCATCATACAGCTTTCGAGTCACGTCAACAGTTATGAATCCAAAGTCCTCGTTCCACACCTTACTGCAAAGCTCTTTAAAGTCATTCCATTTAAAGTCTCCACCTACAAATTCGTCGTAGATGTGTTTCAAATTAATGTCATCTTGTCTAAATATGTTCAAAAAGTTAAGGTTGTCTCTCACCAACTGCTTGGGTATTTTAGAATACGTTTGCGCTAAGTAGAAACAGTCAGTGTTCTTATGTCTTCATCTGGTAAAGTATTCTCTTACAATATCTTGGTTTTCTGATATAAAGTCGTCGAATACTACAACGGAGCACTCTTCACATTCGTCTAATGGTATAATGTCATCACAGTTACTAACAAATGTAGCTACCTTCTCATTGTGTTCATTTTCAATTCTTTCACATTTTTCCATAAGATGTTTGTACTTAAACTGTTCTAAGCTTTTCGAGTAGATGTACAAGTGTTTAATGGTGTTCCAGTTAAGCCATCCAGGGCACAGAAGGTAATTATCAACCATTAAAGTTGTTTTACCACATCCACTTGGTCCAACGATGGCGCAACGAATTGAACTAGGTAATAACTTCCCATGTCTGCTTTTGATTCGTTTTTCTCGAATTCTGATCTTTGGATCCCAATCAGTCATTTTACTTTTTTATTTACTACTTATTACTTAATTAATAAATGAATAGAATTTTTGAAATTAGTGGTACATCCTCAAACTTAAAAAAGAGGCTAAATGTACCAATAAGAAACATGTATACAAAGGTTGGTTTGGTCGGATTTTATTCAACATTCTTAACTCCAAATGTCACAAAGGATAATAACAGATTACACTATGAGAAAGATGGTGTGGTTAATACTTTAAATATTCCATCAGGGCAGTACAGTCTAGACAATTTAGAGAGGTGTATTCAGAGCCAGGAACCTTTCAATGCTAGTAATATAAAGATTAAGGCTAACGAAATCCTAAATAGAGTTGAGATAGAAAGCTTAGACTTTAAGCTGTATTTTAATAAGGAACGTAGTATTGGGAGGATGCTAGGTTTTAGAGACGAAATTGTGGAAACTGCAACAAAAGTTGTAGCAAATGAGCTACCGAAAATAATCCCTTTTGAAAAAAATTAAAGTGCATTTTAACTTAGCTGATGGTATGTTTGTAAAGGATTCTGACCACTTTCATCGAGAGACAAATATTATTGCTTGTTTTAAACCCAAGTTGGAAATGTGTTGTCACTTACAGTTTGGCAGTCCAATTATATATGAACCGTGTTATCCATTATTTTTCCCTGTGCACGATAAAGTTCAAAACCTGGAAGTAAGTGTAATGGATGAAAATGATGCTGCGATAGATTTTGGAGGAGCGTCGCTAACAGTTCTTTTAGAAATGTTTTAATTAAAATCTTGCAGTAAATAAAATGAATAAAATAGAAAGTTATCAGTGGCAGTCTTTTCCAGTAAATGAGAAGACTAGGAATAATTTAAACCTACCAAACAAAGATGTAGAAATGGACATCAAAGTTGGTGATGGTTGGTTTGACAACAATGCTTACTTGTATATGACCTATAATGTTACTCACGCAAATGGATCAAATTACACTTCTTACGAAGGTAAATCGAATGTTAAACTCGTTGACAACTTTCCGACACAGTTATGGAGTGCAGTAATTGTTAAGAAAAGAGGTCACATAATCTACAGGTTAGAGCATCCAAGCATTTCGTCGACGGTTTTATACCACCTTACTTCTTCTCTCGACGATGACATTAGATTCGAGGGTAATTTCATTAACAATGGTAAGTTACGAAAAAAGGAAAACGAGGTACTGTATCCGTTAAAAATGTTGGGTGGATTTTTTAAAGATTACAAAGAAATCATGTGGGAAGGAGACCTAACAGTAACTTTTGTGGGAAGCGCAAACGCTGGCAATGCCTTGTTTAGATGGTTTTCAAAAAATAATAGTGGTGCAGATATTGAAGGCTCTCGACCTGAGTTGGGTAAAGTAACCATTACAAATATGGAGATTAAAGTACCCATTGTTAATTATGAGCCTAACTATGAATTAGAGCTAAGAGAAAAGATGCTAAAGGATCCTAAGATTCCGATTTCATTTTTTGATCTTCAGACGCAGGAAATAGCAGGAATTAGTGGTAAGAGAAACTTTGAGCTAGACATGACGAATTACTACAATTCTATGGAGTTTGACATGCCTTATTTTGTATTTGTGGTGTTTCAGACCAACAGGAAAGGAAACCAAGATGCAGACTCATCAGTGTATGATCACGTGCATCTCCAAAACATTTATCTAAAGAATGGCAGAAATGAGATATTTCCTGAAGAACTGTGGAACATAGATCCTCCAGACACTTGTTTGAAGGCATACAATGCATTTGCAGACTTTAAGAGAATAACTGAATTGAAAGATGACCATAAAATTAGTGCATACAATTTCATTAATTCGTACCCTGTATATGTAATAAATATGAGCAGGAGAAAGAATGTTGTCACTGCACAAAAAACTGCCATGAAATTGTCAGCTACTTTTAATTCACCAATTCCTGACAACACTTTAGCATACATAATTATGTATGGTAAAAGAAACTTGACTTATGATCTTAAGCATGGAATAATTACTGAGAACTTTTAATTAAGCATAGCTTAATTACTGAGATGTTTTAATTTTAATTGTTTCTTGAACCATTAAACTTTAATGCGGTTAGGTGTTTCTCCACAGAGTTGGAGTTTTGCAAAAATTTAGAATTGATTTTTTAATATAAATTAAAATAAATAATAAATATGGAGCCCTCGCATAATAGTAGTATTGATCTAGTATGCCGTGGCCAAGTAGCCCTACGGGAATTAGAATTTAAGATCTTAGAGTGTGTTTATAGTGATTTATCACCACGATGTTGTTTAAAAGACTTTGATGAATTAGAAAGTCAAGTGGAGAAGTTGATACAAAAGATGGATAAAATTATGACTAAAAATGAAAAACTTGTGATTAAAAGTAGATATCTAAAAATGTTACTACAAGAGAAAGATGTTCGTATAGCGGCGTTAAACAGAACAATTGATGGTTACACCCAAAGAGAAAAAGAATGGAAAAGTAAAGAATGAGAATTGTAATGGAGACAAAGAGAACAATACATGGGTAGGAGAGGTTTGTAGTAGTTGTAAAAGAGGTTGGTCTACCGGTGTTCTATGAAATTATTTTTAAGGTTAATTACGACTTTAAAAGTAAATATAAGTTAAGGTTGATTTTAACTATAAAATAAGGATGTGTGAAATATGGTCAAAAATTATTTTGAAATAATATTATGGTTGATGTTAACCATAAAATATATCTAGACTGATAATTAAGTTAATGGTACCCTTATACCATAAGATAAATAATTGTATTAAGGTTGACTTGGAGCGTATCCTACAGGTAAGTAAAATAATTTTTAAGGTTAATAGGAGCCTAGAAGATAGTTGGTTAAATATAGGAATAATTCTTGAAAAAATCTTCGATTACATTTTAAGGTTAAGATTAACCATTATTTGTACCACTTTTTATTTCACATTTGTGAAATTATTTATTTAAATAGAATGGATGGTTCTCACCACACATTTAATACTTTTTTAAGATTAAGTTTAATCTTAAACAAGATTAATCTTTCTCAACACTTTTGATTATGTTTTGTGGTGACTTTGAACCATATTTTACTCATATTTTTCAAGAAAACTTTGTGAATTTTTTATGGTTGATCTTAATGATAACTTTAGATTACGTTATAAGGTTACTTTGAACCATGAATTGTTTCACAATTCTCCAGAAATTTTTATGGTTAGTTTTCACCTTAAGAAGATTTACTTTTAGAAACCTCATTGGACAGGGTATGGTTGGTTAAAATCTTAAATAAGATTTAAAAATAAAATGCGTTTAAGGTAAGATTTAAGGTTAAACACGATTATCCAACAGATAAGTAAAATAATTTTTTAAGGCTAAATGGGACCTTAAAAGATTATTAAAATTATGGTTGAATTTAACCTTAGAAGAGGGAGGTGTTCCCAAGTGACCCACGTACTACTCCTTCCCAAATCCCTATCCTATTGTAAACTAGTCGTCTACGAAGTATTACAACGAAAAACGACCGCATTCAGCGACACATAACGATGACTTTCACGCCAGTAAACCACGAGATTCTGCACTCACAGCTCCATTCCATTATGGGACCTCCACAACATTGACCCACAATTGCAAAGCCAACAAGGAACGACGAACGAAGCTGTACATCAAATATTAAATACATGCCCGCCCACATCCATCTCGCTCAAGTCCATCACCTTCATGCAAAAAAACATTCGCCATCCTCATGCTTGAACATTCATAGGATAGTGTGAATGTGTGAAATCATTTATGTGATGTAGGAATTGTGCAAAATAAACGTGTGAAAAACTAAATAAGTTAAGCACACCAGACAGCTAATAAACTAAAAAATAACAGTCATTGACTATGGACTTAAATAAAGAATAGACTATCGATAAAAATAAGTCATTAGTTCTGAAATGAGCAGTATATAAAGAAACAATACGCCACTTATTTTCTCCTCATAAAAATAAAAGAATAACTATATTTTACTTATTTTCTCCTTATAAAAACAAAGAATAAAAAATTATCTTGTTGGATGTTTCCCCTTTCTTTAACATTTGTACCATTTATTAGGATAATACCTCAATACGTGTGTATGTATATTTCTTTGTCAAAGCAATTTTGTTAGCATTTGCAAAATTTGTTAGGATAATATCTCAATACTTGTGTATGTATATTTCTTTGTCAAAGCAATTCTTGGAAATAATTCTTATTTGTTAGTGTAACAATATTGAAATGAGTGTCTAGAAATAAAAACATTTTACTTGCACATGATATTTAGAAAATGTGTTAGGAATAGATTTTACTTAATTACTATATTTATAAAAACAAACTTCTTAAAAAAAACTGCACACTTAAATAAAGAAAGAAAATAATTAAAAATTAATAATAGTATAAAAATATTCTTCTCTTGTCATTTTTAATTATAATGTGGAAGAATATAAAAATTTAAATTAGTAATACAAACTAGCATAGAACAGAATAACGTGGCTGAACAGTACGCAACAAAATTTAGATAAATTAGAAATTTTTTTACTGACTTAGACAACGATTCAATCATTGCCTAAATTCAGTGCAAAAATTAAGTTCGAAGGGTGGTGATATGTAAGGTGTCAGGTAAATCCAACACCTTCCTTGAAAACCCTGACATAATAAGCAAATCTACTGGTATGTCACATAGCTCCGAATAAATCGTGACATTAAATTAACCAAAGTAATACGAGTAACGAGTGAGCAAATGGAATACCACAGACTAACACAAGAATGCCTAAATGCATGTCTTACCTTCCCACCGTGAGGCAGACGCAGTTCCGAGGGGAGAAACGAGGGCAGAAGCCGAGAGCAGAACCGTGTTAAGCTAGAAGGCCCTACGATAAGGGACGGACACCCACATCTCCAGCTAACCACGAGGGCTCACCACCTACACGTTTTAGCGTGAGACTTTTTCGCGTCTCAGGTACGTCAAGGACCACCCCCCAGCCCATGTTAAAAGCCAGAGCCCTCCAGAAAAACAGTATAGATCTTACGATAACACAAAAAGGGCCACTACCACTCGCAAGGTTTAGCGCGAGACTTTTTCGCATGTCTGTTACATTAGGACAATCCTCCAGCCCATGTTAAAAGATAGAGCCCTCCAGAAGAACAGTATAGATCTCACGATAACGCTAAAAGGACCACACCAGCTGCAGGTTTTTGCGTGAGACTTTTTAGCGTCTCTGTTACGTTGCAAACTTTAAAAACATTGCCTCACCACGAAAAGTATAACGTTTCTCATTGGATAGACAGAATTTTTGTAGGCAGAGCTTAAGGTTAACATTGAGACCCTGATTGGTCAGATTAAAACGCAGCCAGATAGTTTTTTTTTTTAAACCAACTTCGGTGAATTGTAGTAAGGAGATGTTAAGAGAGAGTTAGTTCCGAGACGGCTAGCTGGATGGCTGGTGCGCCGGCCGCTGTCGCCCTGACGCTGCCTAAACACCGACAAAGTAATGAACGCACGCGATGCCACATTTTTGAGCGCATAAGGCTTCACTCAGAACTGCAGAAGACTCATCTGTTACACCCCTTTTTTGCGTAATACTAGTGTCGATCGTTAATTAAAACTCATGGTGTTCACATTTGCCACTTGAAGTTAAGATCTGAAACGCGATGATTTTCTATTTTTATAGTTATTGAGAAGCCACATCAGCCACTGTAATTTACGACAGGTTACATTAGTAATTAAAGATATTGAGGGTCACTGTAGACCATTTTGATAGTTTTCTCTTTTGTGAAACTTAATTTAAATATAGATTATAGATGTGATATGGCACAGGTCATCCTTCGATCCATTGTAGAACTTGGAAAACCACTCAGGAAATATTCGTTCACATTTTTGTTGAACGCAGTTGGTTTTTACCATCCTGTATTGAAACATTTCCTTTTATCTATATTACAATTTATAAACGATGTTTTGTTAGTAGCTAACTAAAAATAGGAAAGCCTTGGTCCCTTTCCACTAAAGTTAGTATTAAGATTCTTTTACAGGGAGTGCAGTGGAGCTGACGCTGAGATCATTTAGTATTTGGTTATATCATCGCTAGTCTCACTGAACTCTTCTGAATTCTACATGTCATGTGTGGTCTGGCGTCTCCTTACCAACAACAGGTCCCAGGTTCAAACTAGTTAATTCCCTAAAAAACATGCTCAGAGCGTCGTTTCGCGAAAGTGGTAGGGAGACACGATATAGTACAAACAGACACCACCATGAATGTTTAGAGGTGGCAACACTGCCAGTGGAGGGTATATTAAGTGTGTTGAGGGGCACGGAAAATAGTACTGTTCAGAACGGTTCAAACGGCTGTAAGCACTGTGGATTTTAACATTCGACGTCATAAGTCCACGTGAATTACAACTACACCTAACTAATCTAAGGATATCACACACATACATGCCCGAGGCAGGATTCGAACCTGCGACCGTAGCAGCGTGCTGAAGCGCCTAGAACTTCTCGGTCACAGTGGCCGGCAATAGTGCAGTCTTTGTTGTAGCGTGGAAATGGTGCGATTTACCTGACGTCGAAATGGGCATGATAATTCTTTCGGGCCAGGGATGAAAGCATTTCTAAGTTTTTAAATTGTTCGCATGGTGGCGTGGTTAAAGTCTATCGTGCATGGGAAATTAGCACCATTCGAAATCGGCGTCGAGGCAACCCGAGCTACAGATGACAGGACTGAACGGTGTCTACGGAGACGTGTAAGGCCGACTAGACGTGCAACTGTTGAGCAACTCATCGCCCAGATAAACCAAGGTGCTTCAACTGTGTCTCCTCAACGAATTTGCAAAAAGTGTGGAAGAGTAGGTGCAGGGAACATTATGATTTGGGGAATGTTTTAGTGGCATTCCCTGTGTGATCTCATCTTTCTGAAAGGCGCTATGGATCAACACAAGTATGCATCTATGACTGACGACCGTCTTCACCCTGAATGTAGTTTGTTTTTCCTCGACAAGCTGGCATCTGCCAGCAGGACACAATGCAACGTGTCACACAGCTCTCGCAGTGTACGTGCATGGTTCGAAGAGTACCAGGATGAGTTGACTGTACTCCCCTGGCCACGAAACTCTCAATCGAGAATATGTGTGACCACCCCTATTGGGCAGTTTGCGCCATAGATCCTCAACCGAGAAACCTCTCGCAGGCGTCAAAGACGTTGGAGCTGGCATGGTTCCACGTCCCTGTCGATATCTTCCATAAACTCATCGAGTCTCTTTCTACATGACTCACTGCAGTCCGCGGTGAAAATGGTAGTAATTGAGGCTTCTGTCGGGTGGTGACTAGAGAGTGCATACGTCTCTGAATATCAATAATGCTTGCTAGCGTCGTCCTACACGGATGAACTGTCCACACTGTATTCTTCCCTGCTAATGTTGACAATCAAATTAATCAGTATGGTTCCAGATACCTTTTCAAGTCTCACACATGAATGATGCATATACGCAGACTGAAGTGGCGAATGAACATTTGTACCAAGGCTGGGATTCGAACCCGAGTCTCCTACTGATTAGGCAGGTTGTTAACCACAGACCCTGGCACAGTGGCTGAGTCCAACCGTAGGGAGTACCCTTGGCATACCTCCCTCCACAGTGCAAATTTCCATTTATGCATCAGCGCACTGGAACAGCGTTGCAGAGGCTCTCCAACTATAATGGAATAGGATCTCAGCACCGAACGAAACGGGGATCCTGCCTGAAACCTAGGCATAGTTGTTTTAATGAAATGAAACTGCTTGATTTCACATATATTTTCGTGTCTCCTGGTTCGTATCCTAATCTTGGCACAAATTTTAATTCATTGCTTCAGTCTGCATCTATACATCGTAGATGTTTGTGACTCGAAATGATCTCTGGAACCATATATCTTCAATTAATTAAAGCGCCTATGAGTCGGTTGCAGCCACGATCCCCCGTTTCGTTCAAGGCTGAGATGCTATTCCAATACAGTTGGAGAACCTCTGCAATGCTATTCCAGTTTATGGGGAATACCAAGCGGGCTGTGCAGCGAAAGGGAATTTGGATTGACGAGGGAGCGCGCTATTGTACCCCTCGCAGCTGTACAAAGCCACTGTACCAGGGTGGCATTGTGGTTAGCATATCTGCCTAGTGAACTTGAGACCTGTGTTCAAATCCTAGGCTTCGCACAAATTTTCATTCGTCACTTCAGTCTCCCTGTATGAAGCATAGATATTTGAGACTTGAAAAGATCTCTGGAACCATAATGTCTAATTTGATTGTCAGCATTAGCATGGAAGACTGCTTCAGTCTGTATGTAATTGAGCCATTATCAACTGCACCGTCCGCGTCAGAAATCAGATTCTTTGCCGCGGTTGACAAATGCACAGCAATTCAACTCTGCTGCACGAGTCGGCGCGGTGCCGTCCGCCGTTGAACGAGGGCGTTGCGGTGGTTGACAGCCCGTTGCTTTCTTGATTGTGCTAAGTGCGATCTAAATTAGCTCTGATGTCACCAGTCGAGCCCGTTACCTGAATTCTTGTGACTTGTTGTCGGTAAGGAGAAGGACTAAGCGTGTTTGATGCACGACGACGCCCAGGAGCGGCAACTTTAATTCAATGTAAAAGAAATGTTCTCTGTTCTAAATGTTTCCGCTGTAGCGTCAGTTATTTAAGTTTGTGGAGAATGTGAATGAATGTGGATGAATGTGAATTTTCTGACGAACATATAAGTGACGCAGTTTGATAGAGAAAGAGACAAACGTAGCAAACCTACACTTCTGGCCATTAAAATTGCTACACAAAGAAGAAATGCAGATGATAAACGGGTATTCATTGGACAAATATATTGTGCTAGAACTGACATGTGATTACATTTTCACGCATTTTGGGCACATAGATCCTGAGAAAGCAGTACCCAGAACAACCACGTCTGGCCTTGATACGCCTGGGCATTGAGTCAAACAGAGCGTGGATAGCGTGTACAGGTACAGCTGCCCATGCAGCTTCAACACGATACCACAGTTCAACAAGGGTAGTGACTGGCATATTGTGACGAGCCGGTTGCTCGGTCACCATTGACCAGACGTTTTCAATTGGTGAGAGATCTGGAGAATGTGCTGTCCAGGGCAGCAGCCGAACATTTTCTGATCCAGAAAGGGCGGTAAAGGACGTGCAACATGCGGTCGTCCATTATCCTGCGGAAATGTAGGGTTTCGTAGGGATCGAATGAAGGGTTGAGCCACGGGTCATAACACATCTCAAATGTAACGTCCACTGTTCAAAGTGCCGTCAATGCAAATAAGAGGTGACGAGACGTGTAACCAATGGCACCCCATATCATCACGCCGGGTGATACGGCAGTATGGCGATGACGAATACACAGTTCCAATGTGCGTTCACCGCGATGTCGCCAAACACGGATGCGACCATCATAATGCTGTAAACAGAACCTGGATTCGTCCGAAAAAATGACGTTTTGCCATTCGTGCACCAAGGTTCGTCGTTGAGTAGATCACCGCAGGCGCTCCTGTCTGTGATGCACCGTCAAGGGTAACCGCAGCCACGGTCTCCGAGCTGATAGTTCATGCTGCTACAGACGTCGTCGAACTATTCGTGCAGATGGCTGCTGTCTTCCAAACGTCCTCATCTTTTGACTCAGGGATCGAGACGTGGCTGCACGATCCGTTACAGCCGTGCGGATAAGATGCCTGTCATCTCGACTGCTTGTGATACGAGGCCGTTGGGATCCTGTTCCGTATTACCCTTCAGAAATCACCGATTCCATATTCCGCTGTCATTGGATCTCGACCAACGCGAGCAGCAATATCGCGATACGATAAGCCACAATCGCGATAGGACACTCCGACCTTTATCAAAGTCGGAAACGCGATGGTACGCATTTGTACTCCTTACACGAGGCATCACAACAACGTTTCACCAGGCAACGCCGGTCAACTGTTGTTTGTGAATTAGAAATCGGTTGGAAACTTTCCTCATGTCAGCACGTTATAGGTGTCGCTACCGGCGCCAACCTTGTGTGCATGCTCTGAAAAGCTAATCATTTGCATATCACAGCATCTTCTTCTTGTCGGTTAAATTTCACGTTTGTAGCACGTCATCTTCGTGGTGTAGCAATGTAATGGCCAGTAGTGTGTTATTGGCGCCTTATGTATATGCTGTTTTGAGAAAACGCCAAGTGTAACATGTTATATGCTAGTTGCTGAAGTCTGTTTGAAGTTATGATCATTTGTGTTTGGCTTCATCCAGAGTCTTCGTTGTGCTAAAGAAGTTTGGTAATTTTTGGATGAAACTTCACGTATGGGGGCAAGTAAAATGTTCAAACGTTCTTGGAACGTACTAATGGTCAGATTTTAATAATCGTCTTTAGTGATGTCTAAATTTTGGTGTATTCTCTCTCAACGCAGCACCACCCACACCCACTGGGATTCTATCCTAATGTTAAGGCTCCAGCTGCGTTTTATGTCAAGCGAGCAGCGGCAGCAGCATCGCATCTTCTCGTGAGTATGTGCTGAAGAGCAGTGTTCGTATTAACAGCATTTACTACCATATCTCTACGGAGGGAGTTAACTGTGTATGTACGTCTTTGTTTCGTGTGCCACCGGGTTTGCGTCTAGGGTGAGCTATGAATTCGAATGCCTGAAAGGATGCGCTGGCCAATCAGAGTTGCTTGCTGTGAGGTCACGCCACTTCCTCGTCCTCTGGTGGTTACGTATGCGTGGCGCCACGAGTGAGGTAAAGCGATCACACACGGTAGAGTGCTGTCGGGGGGTCCACAAGTGCCGTCTTTCGCGTAGCTGTGAGCGGCTTGCGGCACTCCGCGTGCGATCGATATCTCTTGAATTGTTAAGAAGTAAGAAACTGATTATTGCATCATTTATAACGTCATTTGATTACTTTTTGTATTCGATTCTTCAGTGTCAGAATTTACGAGAAGTGCGAGGTCTGTCTTTGTGGATGGTGTCGGATTGCTTATCCGACGATAGAAGCTTGGTTTTGCAAATAGAACTATTATAAAAGGGACTGTAGCCGTGAGATTATAAATTGCGTTCTTATTTATGAGAAATATTACAACTTAGTATTAATAAGACATGTTGCATAGTTATTTCTTAGACATAACCTTCTCCTACTCATCATTTAAATGAACGTCCTTAAAACAGGGCGCTGCCATCTTGTCGATGTGAGGATGAAATAGGTACTTATAATGAAAATCGTAAATTATCCAAGAGCATAAGCGATATATCGATTACAAATATATACATGTTGAAGAAAGCTGCAAGACAGCTATCGCTGAGGCAGAGTATATGTAACAGAGGGCTTATGTCAGGTCGCTCAGTAGTAGGCAGTTGTTGCTCGGTAGCAGTAGGGGTAGCGCGCCAGAGGATGGCAGTGTATGTTACGACGCTCCGAAGAGAGCAGTCGTTTAGTACTAAATATTCAGTATAATAATTTCAGTGTTGTGTGTCAATGATTTATGGAAGAAATAAGATTTGAAGTAAAATTAATTAAGAAAATGCTACACATATTATTATGAAATTTTGATGAAGAATCTTTCTACATACTGTTACAGCGATCTACAGTAAGACTTTGATTTGCTGTGTAATTTTACCTTTATTAAGCGCTAAATTCGCGCATGGATCGCATCGACAATTAAAATAAGACAGAAACACAGGAATATAAAACAAACAAAATGGCGGACAAATAATTCCTTTCACGAACTAATGTTTTTTCTCCAGATCTTGTAAAAAAAAGATACAAAGATAAAACACTACACACTATGTGTTTTTCCTTCGCTTACTAACCATTTCTTTCAGCAGCCCACAGGAACTAAGAAATTTGCCATGAAATACTGAGGTTAAGATGATTAATGATGATGTTAAATTTAAGGATGCATATGATGTTCATTATGTTTTGCTATGAGGATATTTGTCGAATGATGCTGATACTATAAAGATTTTATGAAATGAATGATTTCTTTTCTATGAGATATATATATAGTGATGATGCTGTTTTATGATGTTATTATATAATGTATATGTATGTATAATATTTCAAGGTTCACTTGCTTAACTCGTTGTGGACACTGATTATAACTGATTTTGAGGAAAGTGACCAAGTATAATACACTTCTTACACTGTTCATTTTCTTCTGATGACCTGTAGATGATAATATTTTTTGTGCTTCTAATATATGCCCTTCACATTTACAGCCTAAATCTAACTGCACTTTACAGGTACAACCATCTTCATTAGTCATTCTCGTCCGTCTATGGCTTACTTTAGAGCACTAGTACACACACTAAAAAACGTTTTGCATCACCCAGGTTCCCATAAACCCTGAATATAGACGTTGACTGTAGATATTATATCACAGACACAGTCACTTTGACTATTCAGAGACGTCACTAAACCCGTCCAATGATGTAAACAACCATGCATGAGCAGCGCCTATTATATGGAGGGGTCCGACAGCCGATCAGTTCCAAACATTCCACCAGAAAGGAGGTACACGTCTCGTGTTGTTTCTTGTTCAACCATGCCTAGACAGTCAGTACCGTGGTTCGATCGCGTCCGCATTGTTACTTTGTACCAGGAAGGACTCTTAACAAATGAAGTGTCCAGGTGTCTCGGAGTGAACCAAAGCGATGTTGTTCGGACATGGAGGAGATAGAGACAGGAACTGTCGATGACATGACTCCCTCAGACATCCAAAGGACAGTGTATGACCGCTACCTACGGATTATGGCTCTGAGGAACCCTGACAGCAACGCCACCACGTTGAATAATAATTTTTGTACAGCCACAGGACGTCGTGTTATTACTCAACCTGTGTGCAATAGCTGCATGATGCGCAACTTTATTCCTCACGCCCATTTTTACAACCACGACATCATGCAGCGCGGTACAGATGTGCCCAACAACATCCTGAATGGATCGCTCAGGACTGCCATCACGTCCTCTTCACCGATGAGTGTCGCATATGCGTTCCACCAGAGAGTCGTCGGAGACGTGTTTGGAGGCAACCCGGTCAGGCTGAACGCCTTAGACACACCGTCCAGCGAATGAAGCAAGGTGGAGGTTCCCTGCTGTTTTGGGGTGGCATTATGAGGGGCCTAAATACGCCGCTAGTGGTCCTGAGAGGCGCCGTAACGGCTGTACGATACTTGAATGCCGTTCTCCGACCGATAGTGCAACCATAGCGGTAGCATATTGGTGAGGCATTCGTTTTCATGGACGACAATTCGCGCTCCCATCGTTCACATCGTGAATGAGTTCCTTCAGGATAACGACATCGCTCGACTAGAGTGGTCAGCGTGTTCTTCAGACAAGAACCCTATGGAACATGCCTGGAATAGATCGAAAAGAGCTGTTTACGGACGATGTGACCCACCAACCTCTCTGAGGGATCTACGCCGAATCGCCGTTGAGGAGTTTGACAATCCTGCCCAACAGTGGCTTGATGAACTTGTGAATAGTATACCACGACGAATACAGGCATTCATCAATGCAAGAGGACGTGCTACTGGGTATTAGAGATACCGGTGCGCAGAGCAATCTGGACCACCACCTCTGAAGTTCTCACTGTATGGTGGTTTAACATGCAATGTGTGGTTTTCATGAACAATAAAAAGGGCGGGAATGATGTTTACGTTGATCTCTATTTCAATTTTCTGTACAGGTTCCGGAAGTCTCGGAACCGAGGTGACGCAAACCTTTTTTTGTTGTGTGTAAGCGTTTTTTCATGTCTATGTTATTTTGTCACTATTTTAGAAAGCCCATGATCATACATTTTCATCTGTGTTATTTTGTATTGATTAGTAATGCATGACTATAGAAGCTTACAATTTATATTTTGCAGCTACAAAGTTCATTGTTACTTACCATAATACTATCCATACCCCAGCAGACATGGGCGCTCCCCCATACTTGGCAATGTATGCTACAAATATTTATCCATGGAAGATCAACTATGCATAGTAAGCCTTAGCTTGCCACGTGGTATTTACCTCTAAATTATCTTATCATTATGAGTTGCTATGCATTGTAGGCCTTAGCTTGCCACGTATTATTTATCACTCATGTATCTTAGTGGTTAGGCCTTGTGTTGCCGCTTACTAATGAAAACTTTCACACATTATAGTCATGTTCTATTACGGCCTAAGTTGCCTCTTAGTGTACTGTTTCATGTACTTTATTGCTATGATTTGCTGTGCATTGTAGGCCATAGCATATCACATACTATTTATTATTTTATCATTCATGTATCTTATCATTATGACCTATTTATGATATGCCTCATGTTGCCACTTATTATCTGTAAGTTCAAGCATCTTATTGAGTCTCCTTCAGAAATTCACTGTATAAGTTTGTATAATTTGATATTAGATATTATATGATGTAAATACTAAGAATAGATTTCGATCATAGAGACAAGTTCTCACCCACAGATTACTATCTTAGCTATAAACATTTTCTTTGATTTCTGTGGTAAATTATTCAGTCTAGGAGTTTGCCAACTTTTTGTACTAAGTACCATTACTTATGAATATTATATTAACCATCAATTGTTTACAGCACAGGCGTTGTCTGTGTTTTCATACTGACGCAGCCATGATTTTTCACCTGAGATATACCAGGCTGTCAGTTGCACCTTTTAGATCATACTTCTAAATGTTAGTACCTATCATTATCAATTAATCATTCCATTATAATCCTGTCCATCCACATGGTCATGGAATAATCAACTCAAGCATACATCTGTAACAATGTGTGACAATACCAATAACATGCTATCGAGGATATTCTTCAATAAATCATAAACTGTGATGATATGTCATTGCACGAGGATTGGACCTACGAGACTTTAGTGTGTCAGATGGTCGAGCTATTGTGGGTACTATATTTTCCCACAGACTTTACTGCAGATGCTCTAAACCACAAGATACACCTTCAGGCGACTTTGTGTAATGAACTTCGAGTGAAATGAGTTATTATAGCTACACTTATGATGATGTGGTACAGTTACTGTCCATTGACACTTAATGTGTGGAGTGCATGTAATCAGACTCATCTAAAACCATGACTGACTTCTATCCTGATTTAGTCCTTATTTCTTTCTCTTTACCTTATATTCTTTGTTATGATATATTTTGCACTGCATTTCTAAATAGACTCATAGCGATATGTTGCTTATGAGGCATATGCTAGGCTATCTGCCACTGTGCAATATGTTTCATGAATTATAGTGCACCTGAGCACTACTTGCAATGAATAATGTAAGTAGTATCTTTTTTCAGTACTACACACATGAAACAATGGCACTATTTTGTATTTTCTAGCTACATCTAGCTACATCTTTGTATGTAACCCCAAGTTTTATGTTGTATTTTTTGTAAAGATCATTTTTATGATATGGCTTAATAGTTGCAAGTCAGTTTCACAAAGATTTTCAAGTAAGATATTACAGCCATTCTCTTCAGTCATGTTGCGCCTCCAAAACCCAAGTCCTTTCAATTTAAAGAAATTCTAAATGTTTCCCAGTCAAAAATCTTGGATTTTGGCTTTTGCCACTGCAGTTAATTTAGTTGTTCTGAGAGCAGAACAACGGGTTATTCAAGGCGACACCAATACGGGGTAAGAAACTTTTCACACAGTCTATGGATTTTCGCATCAGGTCCACTTCTGTACTTATTAAGATTTATAGGGCCATAGTAAGATCGAGTAGGTCCGAATGTACTTACCTCTAATCTGTCATTATTGCACACAAGTTTCAATTAGTTTGAATTTACGAATATTGCTTTCTATCTAGTAGACAGACTGTTTAAAACAAGATCAGGTAAATATACAGATGCACGTAATCAGATACGCAGCCATCACACAACTTGATATAACTGTTCTTTGTTAGACATAAACATTACAAGGACAGACAAAGTAAAACGCTGAAGCGAAAGTAATTCTGATGATTAAGTTCAATATCATGCGGCATGGTTAGAAGCAAATTCAGAAAACTATTTTGCACTCCATTTAGTTTTTCAGAAATTGAGAGAGGTGTGTCGACGTTCGTTCCGTGTGCTGGTGTGTTACGTGTGTCCGAAAACTATTACTATTGCACGTACCAGAGATACCGGATCTCTATTGAATGGGTTGTTAAATGATAATTTTTGCTTTCATTGAGAGTTGATCGGTACAGCTTTGGGTCCGCAGCTCGTCGTCTAGTGGCTAGCGTTGGTGCCTCTGGATCATGGGGTCCCGGGTTCTATTCGCGACCGGGTTGAGGATTTTCTCTGCCCGGAGACTGGGTGTTTGTGTTGTCCTCATCATTTCATCATCATCATCATTACTATTCGTGGCAGTGGCTAGATTGGACTGAGTAAAAAATTGGACTGTGTAAAAACTGGAACTTTGTAGGGGCGCTGATGACCGCGCAGTTGAGCGCCCTACAAGCCAAACATCATCAGTGCAGCTTTGGAAAAAAAGCCCCATTGTGATGCCGAACGCTATAAGCGAGAAGACAGCACACACTAGCACTAAATGTTGCTTAATAATTTGTGTTATTCTTGAGGTACGATGGATTTTATCATTCTGTTGTGCTCATTTATATGAAAGTGTGTACCGTGTGGCTACTTTAAGAGATGTGCCTTCGATTCAGATAGAAATTTTTTCATGAGTATTAAATAATTCATTTTGCATATCACTACAGTATCAGGTCTATCTCATCATTTCCAAATAAGTGGTTCAAGCCTTTGTTTTTCTTTTGTGGCTGAGAAATTTGTGACCGTACCTTTTTACAAATCGAACGCTGCTGGCCTCAAGTAGAAAGCGGACTTTCTAGGTAAGACCTCACTCTTGATTCCTAGGAAAAATATTTGACATTAAGCTCAAGTGGGCACCTCACATGCGATCTATTGTTAATAAGTGTGAAGAAGAACGAAACGTATTTCGTATATGACTGGGAGCTGATTAAAGTATTCTACTCAAAATGTAGCGAGGGATTATTCTATCCAGACTGAACTATGGCTGTAAGCTATATTACAATGCATCTAAGATTTGTCTCATCATACTAGATAATCTTCAGTACGGTTTGGTTTTGGTTTTGTTTTGCTTTAGGGTGCAAAAAACAACTGGGGTCATGCCCGGCCAAGTCAAAACTATAGAACACGATACAGAGAGGATTAAAAAAAAAAGACTATACGTCAAGACATAACAGAAGACAGCCAAAAACAGTCACTTGAAAAAAGGGCTAAAAAACCAAACAGAAACGGAGGTCCAAAACTAAAAATTAAATGTCCTTTGTCAGGTTGCTTTGGCGAACAAAAATTAAAACGCGGTCGTCAGCGCGCGTCATTTGCTAAAACGGCCGATAATTTAGACGGCAACGTAAACGGTTAAAAAATGGGCAATCCGTCAGAAAGCGGCAGACTGTTAAGGCTTGGGCGCAATGTGTACAAAGTGGTGGGGTAGCGCCACTTATCAAATGGTTAAAAAGGCAGTGCCCAATATGCAGCCTAGTTAAAATGACATCCTCCCGGAGGGAGGGCCGAGAGGAGATTGTCCAAGCCACTGCGAGAGGCTTAATAAGCCGTAGCTCATTCCCGTGAAGCGAGGACCATTGGCGATGCCAAAGGGACGCCACCTCCTGACGGAGGGCAACACAGATATCAGTGGAGGGAATATAGGAACACGCGGGCTGAGGTACGAGGACTGCAGCCTTGGCAGCAGCGTCAACAGCCACGTTTCCTGGCAGACCGACATGACCAGGAACAGACAGAAACATCATACTGGCTCCACCAAGAGTTTTCCTGCATCCGCTGCACTAAGGGATGGGCGGTGTACAGCGTACATAGACTTTGAAGGGCGCTGAGTGAGTGTGAACAGAGGACACAATCGAAAAGTCTGTGTAGCTAGACATACTCTATGGCCTGATACAGGGCGAAAAGCTCGGTTGTAGATTCTGAGCATAGTGTCGGAAACCGATATCGAAAACCACGGGTGCCAATGACGAAGGCACACTCGACCCCACGGTCAGTCCGAGAGCCATCAGTGTATACAAAGTTACTGTCGCAAAGTTCCATGCAAAGGTTGTGAAACTGAAGGTGATAGGTTGAGGCTGGAGTAGTGTCCTTCGGAAGTGAATGAAGGCCAAGGTTAACATGGGCTGCTTCACGAAGACAAGATGGTGAAGGGTTCACAACCACCGGGAAAGGTGCAGGTAGTGTGAAGTTAAGCCGCCGTAGCAAGTGCAGAAAATGCACTTCAGGAAGTAACAGAGAAGAGAGACGCTCCCTGTACTGGCGATCAAAGGAATCGTCAAAGAAGGAGGCATAGGATGGGTGGCCACGCATGGCAGACAAATGGCACGCATACCTACTGAGAAGAAAGTCAGGAGTAGGACAGTGGTAGATCAACAGCTTCAGCATTCAGGCTCTCAACCGGGCTGGTGTATAAGGCGCCTGTGGCCAAATGGATGCCACTATGGTGGATAGTGTTGAGACGGCGTAAGCCATCTTACGCCGTGCAGACGCATAAACAAAGCACCCATAGTCGAGTTTCAAACGGACAAGGGACCGATACAAAGGGAGGAGGGTGGTTCGATGGGCACCCCAGGAAGTACCATTGAGGACACGTAGGACATTGAGGGACCACGTACAGTGGGCTGCTAGGTAAGACACATGGGAGGATCAAGAGAGTTTCCTATCGAACATGAGCCCCAGGAATTTCATAGTTTCAACGAACAGGAGCGCAACAGGCCCAAGAAGTAAAGATGGTGGGAGAAGCCAATTGCGTCGCCATAAATTCATATAGACGGTTTTGTCAGTGGAAAAGCGAAAACCATTGTCGATGATCCAGGAGTAAAGACGACCAAGACATTGCTGAAGACGCCGCTCAGTGAGACAGGTCCGTGGAGAACTACATAGGTGGCAAAATCGTGAACAAGAAGGTAGCTGGAGATGCCCGGCGGAAGACAGGCCATTACAGGGTTAATGGCGATAGCAAAGAGGACGACACTCGGGGCGGAACACTGAGGCACACCGTTTTCTTAGATAAAGCTGTCCGACAAGAGAGAACCCACACGCACCTTGAAAACTATGTCTTTTAAAAATGCCTGAAGGAAACATGGTAGGCGCCACTGAAAGAGTATGGAGGATACCAGTTCTCCAGCAGGTGTCATAGGACTTCCCCAAATAGAAAAACATGGGCACAGTGTGGGATTTTCGCAGAAAACCACTCATGACATGGGTGGACAAAGTAACTAGATGGTCAGCTGCAGAACGCCGCTCTCGAAATCCACACTGTGCATTCCTCAGTAAATTGCAAGACTCGAGCCACCATACCAGCCGTGCATGAATCATAGTTCCACCACCTTGCAAACGCAGCTGGTAAGAGATGGTTTTTGTCCTTACTAGGCTTAGGTACTGGTATGGCGGTGGCTTCACACCAGCGTCCGGGAAATGTGTCCTCTGAGCCGTTCGTACCTGTCTTGGAGCCATGTGTTCGACTCCTACCGCCGGCCGCGGTGGTCTTGCAGTTCTAGGCGCGCAGTCCGGAACCGTGCGACTGCTGCGGTCGCAGGTTCGAATCCTGCCTCGGGCATGGATGTGTGTGATGTCCTTAGGTTAGTTAGGTTTAAGTAGTTCTAAGTTCTAGGGGACATGACCACAGCTGTTAAGTCCCATAGTGCTCAGAGCCATTTGAACCATCGACTCCTGTCAACCCCTTTAGTGTAGTCATGAAAGATGCCTTTAAACAGTAGACAGCAAATGCTGACAGATGAATTTTGCAGTCAAGGCATGGTCTTCATAGATAGCCCTGTCTGCAAAAGGAGAGACTGCATATACACTCCTGGAAATGGAAAAAAGAACACATTGACACCGGTGTGTCAGACCCACCATACTTGCTCCAGACACTGCGAGAGGGCTGTACAAGCAATGATCACAAGCACGGCACAGCGGACACACCAGGAACCGCGGTGTTGGCCGTCGAATGGCGCTAGCTGCGCAGCATTTGTGCTCCGCCGCCGTCAGTGTCAGCCAGTTTGCCGTGGCATACGGAGCACCATTACAGTCTTTAACACTGGTAGCATGCCGAGACAGCGTGGACGTGAACCTATGTGCAATTGACGGACTTTGAGCGAGGGCGTATAGTGGGCATGCGGGAGGCCGGGTGGATGTACCGCCGAATTGCTCAACACGTGGGGCGTGAGGTCTCCACAGTACATCGATGTTGTCGCCAGTGGTCGGCGGAAGGTGCACATGCCCGTCGACCAGGGTCCGGACCACAGCGACGCACGGATGCACGCCAAGACCGTAGGATCCGACGCAGTGCCGTAGGGGACCGCGCCGCCACTTCCCAGCAAATTAGGGACACTGTTGCTTCTGGGGTATCGGCGAGGACCATTCGCAACCGTCTCCATGAAGCTGGGCTACGGTCTCGCACACCTTTAGGCCGTCTTCCGCTCACGCCCCAACATCGTGCAGCCCGCCTCCAGTGGTGTCGCGACAGGCGTGAATGGAGGGACGAATGGAGACGTGTCGTCTTCAGCGATGAGAGTCGCTTCTGCCTTGGTGCCAATGATGGTCGTATGGTGTTTGGCGCCGTGCAGGTGAGCGCCACAATCAGGACTGCATACGACCGAGGCACACAGGGCCAACACCCGGCATCATGGTGTGGGGAGCGATCTCCTACACTGGCTGTACACCTCTGGTGATAGTCGAGGGGACACTGAACAGTGCACGGTACATCCAAACCGTCATCGAACCCATCGTTCTACCATTCCTAGACCGGCAAGGGAACTTGCTGTTCCAACAGGACAATGCACGTCCGCATGTATCCCGTGCCACCCAACGTGCTCTGGAAGGTGTAAGTCAAATACCCTGGCCAGCAAGATCTCCGGATCTGTCCCCATTGAGCATGTTTGGGACTGGATGAAGCGTCGTCTCACGCGGTCTGCACGTCCAGCACGAACGCTGGTCCAACTGAGGCGCCAGGTGGAAATGGCATGGCAAGCCGTTCCACAGGAGTACAGCCAGCATCTCTACGATCGTCTCCATGGGAGAATAGCAGCCTGCATTGCTGCGAAAGGTGGATATACACTGTACTAGTGCCGACATTGTGCATGCTCTGTTGCCTGTGTCTATGTGCCTGTGGTTCTGTCAGTGTGATCATGTGATGTATCTGACCCCAGGAATGTGCCAATAAAGTTTCCCCTTCCTGGGACAATGAATTCACGGTGTTCTTATTTCAGTTTCCAGGAGTGTATTAATTACGGACTGTCTTCAGCAGAAAATCCAAAATTCCAGCCGTCTGCACCACCTTTGATGCTTGATGTATCACACACTATATGCGATGTTCTTCGCATTTGCCTTTATGTGAATGTGATTTTTGAGGCACTCAGCTGTCATTTCGAGGGACTGTAGAGGGTGTCTTCAGAAACAATGTGGGGATAGGAGCTCCTGTCCGTAGACATGCAGAGTGTCGAACTTACAGGCGCCATACTGTCGCTAGACCACACCTTCGGCAGCAAAAGTGCGTTTGTTCAGTGATGGACCATGGACAGAACGTGTGTTGTTCAGTGATCGTGATTGTCACGATCACCAGTGGAGGATCTGGAGCTAGCAACTGCGTAGACAGGCCTTGTATGATGCACGGATGTCTCGGAGGATGGCGATTTCGGACACGTGTTTCCATCTGGATCCCTCCAAAATCACCAATTTTACACTGTGTATGGTATCTTGTGTCCGAAACGGGTATCTACTGAGTCAACAAAGCATTGCACCCGTAGGAAACAACGACGCAGCAGTTAGCTACATGTTCCCCACTGGCGATCGTGGCAATCAGTCTGATCACTTGTGGCGTCGCAACTAGTGCGAGCGCACAGTTTTCTATCAAATATTTACTGTGAAATGTAGACAGACTGTAAAGTAGCCATCAGATTAGCATATGTGCTGTAGCGGGCAGATTACCGGTGTCCGTTCGTCTGACGTCACGACCATATGGCATGTCTGTACCGTGAGAATGTAAGACCTGTGCGCTAACTAGCCGCGTGTATAACGTGGAACTTTCATCTTTAATAACTTCTAACTGAGGAACCTGAGGAAATTAAAAGTTAATATACTAGTTTCTGTTATGAATAAAAATAAGTCATCCAAATTTGAGCTTTGAAACCTGCATATTTTGGAAATTAGAAAAATCTTACAGAAAACGCAAATTTCTACAATTTTCGAGTCTAAATAAATACCATTCTGTATAGATCACCTTCAGTGACCATCCAACTATGAAACAAAATCACCTTCCGTGCTTTTGTATTTATTTTGAGAATTTTACTTTTAGAAATTCACCTATAACTTTGTTAAAACCATAAATGTTTTGAATTTTTGTGAACAGTTATTTTATATGAGTAGGTGAGAGTGAATGAGTGTGCCTGAGTGAATGAAAGAGGGACATTCGCCATTCTTTGCAAGTGTATAAAATCTAGGTTGGAACTCGCAAGTGTTCAGACGATGTAACCGTGGGAACAGAGTCGCCAGTGGTTCCCCATCTTAGTGAATGTCGGATGTCCAAGAGTGTATGGTATTGTACAAGCAGCCAGAACGTTCGCGAGTATTTAAATAATTTCTGGAAATAAAGTAAAGTCTAGTTTTCCTTTCGGTTTGTTAAATTATACAGTAAATTTTGTGTAACAAGAAATCATGACGTAAATGATTCAGAAGTCATGACTGGTGCGTGCTAGATTTTGGCGCGAGGCGCACCCAAAGAGTTAATTCTGATTGGCTGTGTGATGTGTGAGCCAATGGGATGCGAGGACGGTTAGCAGACTAGGAGAGTGAGTCGCGAGTGGAGGGGAGTCGCGAAGGAACTGTGATCGAGAAGAGACATGCTTGATGTGTCCTCGCGAATAATGTGTAAAATGAAGTCATAAAACGGCTTCATCGGTTCGGTACTGTGCGATTTGAGACTGGAAGAGTCCAGTAACGCGTAGGGTGAGTGTGAGCGAGTTGTGACTTTTCGTTCCGCGAAAGACGCGAGTAACTTTAATAATTAAAAGCGGGGCGGTACTTCGTAAACTTTTACTAAGTGCTTATGGCGAGCATTAACGTTAAAAAACGAACTATTATTGAACATCGACTGCAAACGTGTATGTTAGAAAATCGTCTGTGTTGCAGTTAAGTAAATTCCGTAACTTTGAAAGCTAATTCTGGCGGGGTTTGAGTGTGGATAGAATTGTGAACTGAACTTTCTTCAAACGTAGATTAGCGGGCTGATGATCAGGCTTAAAGATAATAAAGAGCTTAAATAGAATTACCAACTTCGCGTTCTCGTTTGAGTAAACAATTACTACCATTCCAATAACTCAATTTATTTAGGAAGATTGCTCATAGATTGTATTTCAGCAAACATGTATCGCGGCCTCCGGTGAGCGGCTATTAAATTGCAGTTTCTTCAACACTGCTTTTCTGCAATTTTTCCAGTAGCTGCTATCAGGAGAGGCGAGTGCAGCAACTACCTAAGAAACGAGGTAGGTGGATTTTCTTTCAGGGAAAGGAAACTGCGCGATAAGAGCCTGACCCGTCGCACACTGAATAACGAACAGTATTGCGATACGCTGCGCTTATGGCCTGTCAGGGTAGAAAGTCACATTTTCTGCCGAAGGGGTGGTCTAGCAGCAGGCGTGGCACCTGTATCTTTGATGCTCCGCAGCATCACTGAATAAGGTCTTCGGACATGGATGCTTATCCTGAATTCATTTCTCAAGATATACTTCATAATCCCTCGAAGGTTGTCATTATCATTTTGTAACACCCTGTATATTCCAATGGATCCGAAATTCTACAATAGTGCATCGGAAGTGATTCTCTGCGTCTCCAGATCCAAGCCTGTAAACCTAAATGTACTTCAATTTTTAAAGCAGAGCCCGTGGAAAGTTTTAAACCAATCAGGTTAGCCTCTTCAACTCCTTCTTAAAGATATTAATGCTATCCAACTCCCAGAACGTTCTTAAAAATATTCAATATCGGAGATGGAATAAAACAACCAGCTGTTGTATTTTGGATCTGGTACTGAGATATGTTCGCTGTACATGGAGAGGGCAGAAATGTACTGTGGGAGAATTCCCACGCAAGCATCGGCCATAAAGACGACGCTAATGTCTTAGTGAAGCAAGTTCTATCTACAGGAACTGTTCTCGTTTTGAAATTTCCATGTACAAACTTCTTGTGAGAAGTCAAGAGCCATGCGAATTAGCAATGGCAAGAGATGTGGTGGATGTCACAACAAACGAGAGATATCATAATGTGACATTACAAACTCAAATTACTGCAATACTGTGGTTTACGAGGACACGTTTGGACCGATCGGCGAGATCCACCATCATTCCACTTCGCTTTAACCAGGCCTGCTTTTCTCCACATCTGTACAGGATCAACATGTGCGATGTCCCTGTTAGTGTTTGTTATCCTGAGTCAGAAGCTGATGTAAACCACATATTGTTTTAGTCTCCCAAATTTTCCTATGAACGATTTGAATTTTTGTCGTTTTTGATGAGTGCAGGTTATCACCTTCCTCAAGTAGCTTCATCTCTTTTGGTTACTAAAGACATTGGAGGTGGTAAAGTAATGTTGATTTCATTAAGAGCATAGGGAAAATCTTTAGATTTTAACAGTACTCGTATTTCGCTATCACTTTTTCGGAGACCTCTTTTGCCACTATTTTTAATTTTATGTTTTGTTGTGTGCGTAAATAATCTATGAATTTCGTTGAAAATGTGAGAACATTTAACTTTACGTAATGATACTCTGTACATATCCACTAGAAACATGCCACAGTCCATTGCAATAGGGCGTTGCGCTCTGTGGTAAATGGAAAACTCCTATTCTTTTTAACTTTAATATTAAGACGAAGAGAATTGTAATGAATTGGGATTGCTACGATCTGAGGTTTTATGGACAGATTGAACGCAATAATATACTATTATTGGAAGCCTTCTTAACAGTTCTGTAATTGAGAGAATTACGTGTGAAAGCCGACGAGTTTTGAACGTTTATCGGCACTTAAAATGTTAATGATCATCAACGGCTAATTCTCATGGTATACGGTATTAAGTTTCGGGTACGTGTTCTGTGTTTTTCTTCCATTACCCAGAACGCTAGTTTTCATCATTAAATACTTGTCTATGTACATTGTGAGGACGTGTGAAGGGTGAAGGATTAAATAAAATCTGCACCACGATCTTCTTTTTGAGTAAATCACTTAATTACGTAATTTGATTTCATAAGGGCAACTACTTTACAGCCTGTTCATCCTCAACGTAGCTCCCTGCTATTTATAGTCACGACGCAGAGGCCAGCCATAGTGCTCAGAGCCATTTGAACCAATTTAACGACGCAGAACCCTGAATAAAAAGTGAAAGTTTTTGCTAACTTATAATCATAGATTAGCCCATTTCAGCTCTGATGCAACACCGTATCGCTGAACATATGAAATCACATTCATGAAAAGGAAAGGCATTCACTTTGGATTCATATTGACAGAATGAGATTTCAGCGGTAATTTATTGAACTAAAGTGATAAAATCTTTTGCTGTGCTATTCACAAAGGACAGAACTTTTGTTGCACGAAGTTAGTTGAAGAATATTTATATTGCTATTTTATGCCAACTAGTGAACAATGTAACGAAAAGTTAAAGTATTGTGGAGCAAAGGTAGTCGCTTTCACTAACAATTTTATTTAATAATCAGTCACGATATATCGCAGAAGTTAAATATTTTCATAGTTGCATTATAATTATATACACAGTTAGACAACCTGCATCAGACTGTATAAAAATTATTGTAGAAAGAAAACAATATTTATCGCTTACGATTAAATTTAAGAAATAGTGCCAATTGATAATACAATAATGTCTACTTGTCATGTTATTTGTTAAAATATTGTTTTGGAAAAAAGAATTGTGGCGGCTGAGCTTTAAATTCTCTAAATATGGATTTATTTTCTCTGTAAAATTACGTGTTCCACGCAACCATGTGTTTTGTATGTCTAAATAGAGTACAAACTGTGGAGGCCAAATAAAAATAATTAGTAATGTAATGCAGAATAGCTTTTGTGAATTTTTTATTTCAAGTGAACAAAATTTTTTTGGCGTTTACTTGACATTGTCATTCAGCTCAGGTGGCGACCTAGAATTTTGTATTGTAGTCTTCTTTTGAAAACAAATTTATGTGGCAGGATCGCTATGTTAATATCAATACTGGATTACTAATTTTGGCAAGATGCATTGCCATCCTCAGATCTATAAAAAGTGAATATGTAAGTCTAGGAACCGATGATCTCAGCAGTTTTGTCCCTTAGGAATTCACACACATTTGAACATTTTGTCGAGAATACAGGGTTACACTCAAAAAATAAAAAATGTAGTAGGGCATCGCAATGGTTCTATGCGAAAAATTCCATAACCATGAATGCAGACACTGGTAGTTACATCATACAATCCTTACACCACTCTGACAAGTGAGAAATAACAATGTCCTGTAAAATAAAAACTCTAATAAAATTCTGCTCATATGGACGGATACAATCCAAAGTCATCGTAAAATAATGGTTAACTCTAACAAGCAAAATTTTTAAAGTAAAAGCATACCGTAAAAATGTCGAGGCGCTAGATATGACATGCCAGGTGTTCCGTCATAAAGTATGTACAATATTGAGTGTGCGTGGCACCAACAAGACAGGTACATGGCACATCTTGCCGCTTTGTAGTCTAAAGCCGTGTTGACTGTGACAGAGAAACTGACGACTGGATTTGGAGTATAATGGAAGCTGTAGTCGAGATGGCATAAGAAGATCCCTGACAGCTCACAGCTCACAGCTCAACTGCGAAGTGCTAACGGCTGCAGTCGCAAACATTAGCCACCTACAGAACTGTGACAACACTGAGGCGTTGCCATAGAGACGTTTACAAAATCGCCTTACGCTATTGGTTGAGGTCGGCCCGAGAAGCTGCCGTGTCCAGTCCACTGCAACTGTCAGGGTTTGGTACTGAGAGGTACCACGAGATGTATAGTGCATACTGTAAATTACAACGTCGACATATTTTCTTTTTTTATAGAACTAGGAAGGCAACAGATATGGCGAAACTACTACTACAGTAATTGTGTCAACATAGATATCTTGGCTAATAAACTGGTTTTTCAAAAGAAGACTACAATATATTTCTTTAAAAAAATGTATTTCTCGGGCCTACGTGAAACCTACTATTTAATTTAATTTGTGTGGAACCAAGTCCTATTTACTGAAACACCGGAAACACGGAATGGCGTTAATAAGCGTCAAAAGCATCTCATTATCTACGTACAGAGGAACTCAAACGAAGGAACAGCGATAGAACGTTCATTTGAATTTGGGAGGCACATTCATTATGTATTTAATCGCGGCTATGGAAGCCCAGATAATTTGAAAGTAATGACATCGGGAGACGGTCACGTGGTGAGTGGTTACGAGGATTAGCTTGAAGGCGCGTCTTCGGGCAGCACTGGTGACCGCCGTGGAACGAGGTTCAGTCGACGTTGCCGACGGCGCCGCCCCTTCTCTGGTCAAGTCGCCTAGCGGAGCCGCGCAGACGCTGTTGGTAGCCGGCGCCCATGTGCTTCACAATCCAGTCCTTGTAGTACGACACGTTCGTGTACACGCCGGGCATGTTACGCTGCCCACAGCCGTAGCCGTACGACACAATGCCTGCAACAAGAGGAAATCTCAAGAAAATTCTGCTAGAGAATGTAGAGAAAAGTGACACCTGCATGCCAGCTATGAATTGTAGTCATGAAGCTTTCTCACGTCGGAGAAATAAAATTACTTAATTAATTTTTGTTTACTTGCAGTCACATGTCTGCGTCAGTGATACACTTTGAAATCCCAGCGCCATAGTACCGCACCACGCCGCTAGAGTAGACAAAACAAAATGGCAAAGGCCACTGATGAAGTGGAGTGTCGTGCGATAACTCCTTTTCTACGTTAGAAGGGGAACAACGCAGGAACATCCCCTGTTGAGTTGGTAGACGTGTAAAGCGACAGTGTACCATCATGCGGCACTGTGCTTATATGGCACAAAGGCAGCGACTGTAATTAAACAAGCCTGAAGGACGAAGTGGCAGGCCTCGTCTCTCTAAAGAACCGAGAAGCATGAGAAAACTGGAGGCACTTTGCTCGATGAACGGCGTATCGTCATCAAGGCGTTTGTGGAAAACGTGAAAATAATTCATGGATTATCTTTCAACATCTTGAACGACATTGTGAAAATAGGAAGGTCGCTAGAACAGTGAAGGGAAATTCACTACTCGTTCCATAGGCCCATGCTCTAGCATCGAAATTGTGGGTCCTATTAACTTGCTTGTCAGGCATCTGGCCACTGGTAGGGTCCTTAATAAATTTAAGCCCTTTAATTAACATCCCCTTTCTTTTCCTGTAGGATGGACCGGTATCCATTGGTTTAAGGGGGCGAAGTTGAACAGTGGCGAGGTTGCTGGCGTCGCCATTCGAATTCCTGGTGCCACTTGCTCGATCTGTCGTGTGATCTCCCTCTGCTTTGAGGCCACTAAGATCTATGCTCGGAGTTGTTGTTGGGGGACTGGACGTGTTGTGGCTTGGCGAGTTGGGGAGTGGTAACAGAGCGAGGAGAGCACTAGGACAAACGTGTTGAGTACGGAGTCCGGCGAGCGATTGCTGGGCATATTTGTGGGCTGATTTGAATCCGTGGCTGACTTCGAGTGCCGTCTTCGTGCGTAGCCTGGGCAGACAGCTGTGGGGCGTGGCACACCGATGAGAGGGTTGGAGCCACGGATTCAAATCGGGTCACAAATATGCCCAGCAACCACTCGACGGACTCCGTGCCTAAGACGCTTGCGCAAGTGTTCGCCTTACTCCCAGGGAGGACCTCTTTCACCTACCTCCTTGCTCCGTTGCCACTCCCCAACTCGCCACGCCACAACACGCCCCGCCCCCTAACAATCTCGAGCAAAGAGCTTGTTGTTGTTGTTGTTGTGGTCTTCAGTCCTGAGACTGGTTTGATGCAGCTCTCCATGCTACTCTATCCTGTGCAAGCTTCTTCATCTCCCAGTACCTACTGCAACCTACATCCTTCTGAATCTGCTTAGTGTATTCATATCTTGGTCTCCCTCTACGATTTTTAACCTCCATTCCGTTCAACTGCTCTTCCAAGTCCTTTGCTGTCTCTGACAGAATTACAATGTCATCGGCGAACCTCAAAGTTTTTATTTCTTCTCCATGGATTTTAATACCTACTCCGAATTTTTCTTTTGTTTCCTTCACTGCTTGCTCAATATACAGATTGAATAACATCGGGGAGAGACTACAACCCTGTCTCACTCCCTTCCCAACCACTGCTTCCCTTTCATGCACCTCGACTCTCATAACTGCCATCTGGTTTCTGTACAAATTGTAAATACCCTTTCGCTTCCTGTATTTTACCTCTGCCATCTTCAGAACTTGAAAGAGAGTATTCCAGTCAACATTGTCAAAAGCTTTCTCTAAGTCTACAAATGCTAGAAACGTAGGTTTACCCTTCCTCAATCTAGCTTAGTCGCCTCAAACCAGAGGAACATCACACTACAGATCGAGCTAGTGGTGTCAGGAATCGAAAGGCAGCGCCACAAATCATATCAGTCTTGTCTTTTGACTGGTTTGATGAGATCCAGCACGAATTCCATAAATTTCTCTCTACAACTCATCTAAGAGTTACACTCCCAACGTAACTCCTCAGTTATTTGCTTGGAACATCCCAGTCTCTTTCTTTCTTCACAGTTTTTACACAGTCCCTCTAGTACCAAGGAAGTTATTCCCTGATGTCTGAACACATCTACTATCACGCTGCCGCTTCTTTTTGTCACTCTTTTCCACATATTCCTTTCCTCCCAGAGCCTGTGGAGAACCTCCTCATTGCTTACCTTATCAGTTCTCCTAATTTTCGACATTTTTTGTAGCACAACAAATCAAATGCTTCGGTTCTCTTCTGTTCTTTCGATTTTCCCACAGTCCAAGTCTCATTGCCATTCAGTGCTGAAAACATACTTTCACAGAAATTTCTTCCTCAAATTAAGACCCATTTTGGCACTGGTAGATTTCTCTTGGCCAGGAACGCCCTTTTTGCCAGTGTTAATCTGCTGTTATTGTTCTCCTTGATCCGTCCGCCATGGGTTATTTTTCTGTCTAGGTAGCAGAATTCCTTAACTTCGTCTACTTTGTGATCAACAATTCTGCTGTTAAGTTTCTCGCTGTTCTCGTAGCTGACACTTCTCATTACTTTCGTCTCTCTTCGGTTTACTCTCAATCCAAACCTGTACCTAGTAGACTCGTCATTTCATTCAACAGATCCCATGATCCATCTTCACTTTCACAAAATATACCAATGTCATCAGCAAATCTTAAAAGTGATATGCTTTCACCTTCAATTTGTTTCCCACTCTGGAATCTTTCTTTTATTTTCGTCATTGCTTCTTCGGTGTGCAGTAGGGGCGAAAGACGACATCCCTGTCTTACACTCTTTTTACTCCGAGCTCTTTGTTATTGGTCTTCCAGTCTTATTGTCTCCTCCCCTCCTCCCTGTTCTTGTAATATTACATATTACCCGTCTTTCCTTATAGTTTATTCCTGTTTTCTCAGAATTCGAACATCTCACACAATTAGACACTGCGAACGCTTTTTCCAGGCCGACGGATCACATGAATGTATCTTGATTTTTCTCCAGTCTTGCTTATTAACTGCAACTTCAGAACTGACTCTCTTGTGCCTTTATCTTCCCTAAAGCCAAACTGGTTGTTTGTAACATACTCCTTAAGTTTCTTCTCCATTATTCTGTATATTGTTCTTCTCAGCAACTTGGATGCATGAGTTGTTAAGCTGATAGTGCGATTATTCTCGCCCTTGCTGTCTCTTGCTATTTTCGGAATTGTGTGGATGATGTTTTTCCGAAAGTGCGGTGCTATATCGCCAATCTCATACTTTCTACACACCAACGTGAATAGTCGTATTGTTGTCATTTCCCCCAATGAATGTAGCAATTCCGATGGATTGTTGGTTGGTTTGGGGTCTAAAGGGACCAACCTACAGGGTCATCAGTCCCAGTGGAATGTCATCAAACTTTTCTGCGTTATATGTTTCTAAGTCTTCCAAAGATTCTGAATTCGGTTTCTACTACTGCCTCCCCTATCTCTTCTCCGACAGCTCCTCGTCTTCGCCTATTACATCATCAAATTCGTCCTTCTCCTCATAGAGACTCTCAATGTACTCTTTCAACTCTTCCATTTCTTCGTGTTTTTCATGCACCCATTTTGCCTTAGATTCCCTGCACTTTCTTTTTGTTTCATTTCTAAGTGATATGTATTTCTGTACTCCTTAATTTCCCTGAATATTTTTGACTTCCTTCTTTCGTCTATCAGCTGAAATATTTCTTCTGTTCTCCATGGTTTCTTCGCAGTTACCTTTCTTGTACCTATGTTTTTCTTTCCAACTTCTGTGATTGCCCATTTTAGAAATGTCCATTCTCTTTCAACTGAAGTGCCTACTGAGTTACTCAGTATCGCAGTATCTATAGCCTCAGAGATCTTCAAGCATAATTCTTCTTTCCATAATATTTCCGCATCTCACTACTTCGCACATTAATTTTTCCTGACTAGTTTCTTAAACTTCAGTCTACTCTTCACCATTACTAAATTGTGATATGAGTGTATATGTATCTCTGGGTACGGCTTACAATCCAATATCTGGTTTTGGAACCTCTGTCTGACTATTAAGTAATCTAACTGGAATTTTCCAATATCTACATGCTGTAACATCCACGAGATAAATTTTTGGCTACAGTGCGACGAGAGGAAATTATGCCTCTAACAGTTATAAACATTATGTATTCAACGTATGAAAAAACAGTGAAAACTTATAAAAATTAATTATTTATAAAATATTCTATTATGTAATTGGACATAGCGATGTGTATAATACAAAGACAATGATAATTGTAAATTCCTTTTACGATCTTCGTTTGTCTTCCTTTGTTTTTACCTTTTGTTGGTTGGCTTTTGTAAGATGCGGACGCATATCAAACTGAGGTCTGTTAAGAAATTGTAATTGTTAGTTAGTTATTACTTGAGAATCATTATTATCATAAGTATGAGTGAATAATTATTTGTAACTTTAATTCCTCTCTCAGTAAGCATTATCTGTGTTAATTATTTCTTTCCGCTGCAACGAGCGCAGCCATTGATGATAGCGATCTGTATCGCGTTTTTGTCTGTGTTTTCCTTAGAAACAAATCAAATGTTTGCTTGATGGGGTCTGAATAGTGCACAATATGAAAGTATAGTTTATAGAGTTTAATAATTATTTCAAATACTTACTTATTTGGTCTAACAATAGAAAGTCTGTATCAATTGTCTGCCGCCATCTTAACAATTATCTCAGCGGAAAATTCAAATTACGCAACTCTGCAGACATAAATGCCGAACGTAATACAAATGTGCAAAAATAAATGTGCACCGGTGGTTCCGAACTCATTTTAATGAAAATAATTCGAATCAGATTGGTTCTTTAAAAACAGTGCTCATAGCACGGTCCTTATAAGAAAATTTTCTAGCTGATGTATGGAGCCGAAATTAATTACGCACGAGTTGCGAAGAATATTGTTTCTGGTAACATACGTCAGCGTTGTGCACGGCTGATATTCGGTGGTTTTAATGATCATTTTGCTGAAGATAACTGCTTCCATCTTAATCAATAGTTGTAAGGAATCTGTTGTACGAACTGTGATTTAGTGACACACAACTTACAGACAACACTTTAACACGACGTTAACTTGGAGTTCTTGATCAAATCTTTAGCAGGGAGAAAAATTATTTAGTAATTACTCAATGTAATAAAATAAGATTATCATTTTCATTTACAAATTGGTTAAATAACAAACCACTGAATAACACAGCGAACGCCACAATGGCGCCCAACGTGCTGCCACCAATGCACACTTATTCATTTTAATAATTGAAATTGTGATCTATTACAGGTACAGAGTACCAAAACAAACTATTAATCATAAATTATTTAGTTGTTTCATGAGCATTAACATCCTGAGACACACGAGTAACTTCACATTAGCAGTACAGTCCACAACTGTCAATCAATTTAGGTAGGGTCAGATGTGCATATTCAGTATCTGATCAGCAGCACACATACAACATTCGCTTCGTGTGCCCTTCAAAAATTAAAACCAGTACCTCCAGCAATAAGTAATAACAATTGAATATTCTGGCTGCGAGAATAATATTGTTAAGTGTTATTTGTGTATATGTTTTAGTTATAAGATTATTTTCTGTCAATTGGTGCTTGTCAGTGATTTATATATTTGTTGTGCTATATTGGTGATAGAATGGTTCAACAAAAGAAAAATAAATCGAATGAGCGTACTGATGCAGAGATAACATCAGAGTCTCAGTTAGAACAATCTACCCATATTTCTGTCGAATTATTAGAAAATGTAATTATGAATGATAATTTAGTAACTAATGTCCCGAGTGATAGTAAAACTGAGAAGCTGCCAAAACAAACTGACACTCCTGCATTCAACCAGTTAGGAATTAATAATATTTGTTCTGAGCAAGAGTCAGAAGTTAGCAATGCTCAAGCTATGTCGATACAGGATATGCTAACAGCATTTTTTGAAAAGTTTGCTATTAAAGAGCAGGAATGTGAAAGACGACGTCAGCAGGAAAAGGAAAAACGTAGACAGGAAAAGCTTATAGAAAAACAGCAACAGGAGCTCAGTGACGAAGAAAAGGAAAAGAAATTTATGGAAAATATAAACAATATTTTTCTGGAAAGAGATAAAGAAATTGTCCGTAGAATAAATCAAGTGTTGGTCGATCGTGATAATGCTATTACTACCCATTTTAAGCAGGAGATCGATGCAGGAAAAACCACTATTGAACCGTTAACAAACATTCCAGTTAAGGTCAATAGTCTTCAAACTGAAGTAGATAGACTAGAGAACCAATTCAAAGCCTCGGCTACAGCTGTGGAAACATTGCAGGAGAACATTCCCTCGGAAATCCGAAAGCAAGTCGAAACAGAAGTAGTCAGGGTGCTGAGCTCTGAAAATCAAAACTTTGAAAGTCTGACAGTATGCAGTAATGACAACACTGGTACCGACAGGCAAAAGATCGCAGATAATCTAACGGCGAATTTTAATGCACCACAAGGAAGCCAAATTTTGGTAATCAACCTATATTACCAGAGCAATATGTGACACTAAGGAACAATAATAGGGGAATAGAATGTACTTGTAATAAAGCAACCACACCACCTGCGAATGATAGCAATTCCATGCACTTATCTACTTTGATGCATGAAGAGAGCCTGATTAAGCTTAGACAGTTTCAAATATTTAACGAAGAAAGCAAGACAAACATACATCCAATAGTTTTCATTCGAACCTTGAAAAGTGTTCTTCCAAAATCATGGTCGGAAGAACAGAAAATACAGTTTGTGGTTTCACATATTTCTGGTGATGCGTCGCTCTCGGTATTAAATGCAGCAGAAACTTGCAAGACTTTCCACGAGTTTGAGAAGGCGTTCCTTGATCAATTCTGGTCAGCGTCTACTCAAGAGCGACTCCGTAAAATTGTTTACAATGCAGAAATGTACAATCAGAAGTCAGGTTCCTTAAGAAAGTACTTTTAAATAACATGACCCGGTAATGGGATGAGCCAGTAACCACCAGAGACTTAATTGCGAGTGTTAAAAGCTAGATTACCCATACATATTAGAGAAAAATTATTTAATGTTACAGACACCGATCTGAAAGAATTTCTGTTGTAATTGATTCTCTGGATCTAGTGCAAGAAGACGCCAGAAAAAATTCTGACTTGATAGGCAATAATAATAGTCCTAATAGAAAAAATTCATGGAATGAAAATAATGGAAATAATGGCGAAGGTAATCCCAAGAAAAATAAAAGTAAAGCTTATAGTAACGGGAAAATACAATAATAATAATAGTAGTAGGAATCCATACAACCAAAATTTTGGTTGTCCTAATAATAATAACAGTAATTATCAAAAGGCCGAAGAACACCAACAACCGAATGGTAATCAGAGGCCGTACCACAATGAAAACCCAAACAGTAACAATAGTATCCGAAAGAGACGAAATGACAACAGGTCAGACAGTCCATATAAAGACAAGCCTAAAAATATTCGGGGTGACAGTGAATATTGGCGACAGCCAGGGCCAAGACATTAGCAGTCGCAGCAAAATTCTATCAATTCAGATCAGCCAATGAATTATGTACAGGCCATACCTATACCAAGCAATCAATATCCAGCGTGGTGGGATCCAAGCATGCCTCCTCCGACTGAAAACTCACAAAATGTTAAAATAGTGGAGGTACCTTCAGAACCAAAACAAAATATTAAGGAGCCAACAAGCTAATTTCGGTCCCTGTAGGCCTTCGCCAGGTGACCGAGGCCAACAATGAAGGCAATCGGTCGACGGAACAAAAAATAAACATGATACGGTATCAGGATGGCAACAGGATCGAAGATGAGCTATATCAGGAACCTGCTGTCTCTGATAAGCCACAAAGGGAAAATATCCAAGCAAGTGTCACCGGAGCTGTAAATTGTGTAACAACTACTATTCCACTTGACACAGGTGTGAATGTATCAGTTATGAACACGCAGTTTTTCAAGAAGGTATCGGAGATAAGGAGATTGCCGATTTTGCCGGTTGCAAATTGTAAGGTTATAGGGGCATTGGGAAAAAAGGCACAGTGTATAAAATACCAGGCACAGGTGGAAGTTTCCTTGGGAAATGATCGCTTATTATTCACGTTCCTGCTAATGGATAACTTGTCAGTACCGGTGCTTCTGGGTCCAGAGTTCCTGCGGGAAAGGGTAGCTGTAATTGATCTCGCCCGTGGGACATGTGCACCTTTAGTACCAACAGCGACCCATAACATTAATGCTGAATCGGGAGTTCGGTGCGACCCTTCCGCTGATGAGAAAAATGAATCTTTCTGTCAGCAAACAGAAGTTGTTAGTGTTGGATCATAAGCACCCACAGATGTGTCACAAAAATCGAAATAACGATGCACCCAGCAACATGAGTGACATCGTCACAACAATAAAAGAGAAAGTACAGGAGGCAACTTGCATTAATGCTTCAAAAGCTAGACAATTAACAGAATTATTATCCGGATACCTCGAAATATTCACTGAACGCCCTGGAATCACAAAAGATTATCAGTATAATATGAAAGTATATCCGCACAAGACCTATTGCATAGCATCTTACTCGGCCCCTGGACTAAGAAAAACGAAGTGAATATACAAAGGGCTAATCAGAAGTGCAAGTGCACTACCCCATAACTGTAAATATAATGTTTATGGTAAAATTATTAGCAGTAATAATTTGATAATGTTATGTACTTATTAGTTTATAAGCTTTTATGTCAAGTATTACACTGTAATGTTGTTGAATTATTTGAACATGGAGTAGAGAATCCCCATAATAAATGTATTTTTACTCTAAAAGGGATAAATAACTTGATAAACACTTGAGTGTTGTTGCATAAAATGTAAGGAATTTGCTTGATGAGGTCTAAATAGTGCACAATATGAAAGTATAGTTTATAGAGTTTCATAATCATTTCAAATACATACTTATTTGGTCTAACAATAGAAAGTCTGTATCAATTGTCTGCCACCATCTTAACAATTATCTCAGCGGCAAATTCAAATTACGCAACTCTGCAGACATAAATGCCGAACGTAATACAAATGTGCAAAAATAAATGTGCACCGGTGGTTCCGAACTCATTTTAATGAAAATAATTCGAATCAGATTAGTTCTTTAAAAACAGTGCTCATAGCACGGTTCTTATAAGAAAATTTTCTAGCTGATGTATGGAGCCGAAATTAATTACGCACGAGTTGCGAAGAATATTGTTTCAGGTAACATACGTCAGCGTTGTGCGCGGCTGATATTCGGTGGTTTTAATGATAATTTTGCTGAAGATAACGGCTTCCATCTTAATCAATAGTTGTAAGGAATCTGTTGTATGAACTGTGATTTAGTGACACTTACACAACTTACAGACAACACTTTAACACGACGTTAACTTGGAGTTCTTTAGCAACTTGATGAAATCTTTAGCCGGGAGAAACATTATTTAGTAATTACTCAATGTAATGAAATAAGATTATCATTTCCATTTACAAATTAGTTAACTACCACACCACTGAATAACCCAGCGGACACCACAATGCATGATGCTGTCATGCCTCCTCCCCTTGTCATTCGCTGTTACTAGCTGAAATTTACTACTGAACTCAATTAGTCTTCCTCCTCTCTCATTCCTACTGCCAAAACCATATTCTCCGGTAAGCCTTTCGTCTACTCTTTCCCCAACAACAGCATTCCAATCCCCGTGACTATTAGACTTTCATCTTCTTGCACATCGTAAATGAAATGTAAAATCAAATGCGTCTGTTCTTAATTGAAACGGGCATACAAATAAGATTCGTCGATTACAGCGCCATCTACTACGAGTAGGAAACAAGGGCTTGAGTACACCGTATGTATTTCTTGGCGTAGAATACGAATATGCGAGGAAAATCGGTGGTTCCCATTTGAAAATACGAAGCTGACCCCACACAGGAGGGATAGTTGGAAGGTGGCCATTTGTAGAATAGATACATGTCCTGTTTACTAATATTAGCTTTTCACCTAAAACATTTCTTTGGTACGATGCGTCGTTTTTGAGGTATTTAGGTGTTCCACCTAAGAGTCGACAGTCTGAGCTTTTTGGCATTGATTTGCAATTTAGTTTTTGCAATATGTAGCTCGAGTCAACCCAAACAAATACTGTTCATCACATTTTTCATGTGATGCCCAGTGTCTACGAAAAGCGTCGGTTTGTTTCCTACTACAAAAAAATATTTTTAAAGAGGAATTTTACGTGCCCATTCGTCAGAGCGCTTCCGAATTAGTTTAATGCGAATTTTGTTTTATGTATTAAAGGAACGACTTTGCAGCGCCGCTGTATGCCGCTAGTAATCAGCGCGGGCTAGGGTAGTACTGTCGCTGCTGGAGTACCGGGTATTCTTTCGTGTCCTATTGTCCCTATTAATATACCGCGATAACACGAACATCGCACTAAACTAGTTTCTGACCACTCTACGGAATGGGCTCGTAAAACTGCGCTTCAAAAATCTTTTTGTTTGTAACGAGAAACAAACCGACACTTTCCGTCGACTCTGGGAGTCAAATGAAAAACGTGTGAGCAGTATTTGTTTGGGCTGACTCGACCTGCATATTGCAAAAAGGAAACTGTAGATATTTGCCAAACTCTAGAGAAAAATGCGCCTAACGTCTCTTAGGGGAGACATTATATATATACACTGATTCCAAAGATAATTATTCCGCCGGCTCCACTGGGCGCAGTAGTAGTTCAGAGGATGTCGAGAGCAGTCGTTGTTCTGTTGGGCGAGAGAGTAGACGATCTGAGTGTTGACTGAATTGTCGTACTGTTTGGTTGATGTAATGTATAATGGAAGAATATGCAATTGTCAGAATATATGTGAGAAAGGAGATGGGCTTTTGATTTATGATGCTGGTGTAATGGAATATTTTCGTCAATATGTAATGAGAAAAAAAAGTATTACAGTTTTCTTTAATAACAATCCCTTTTGCTCACAGGTACAATCAACAAAGCATCTGGCTCGTGTTCATTTATTAGACTTGTAATTCTGGTTTCTATGTGCAGTTATAGTATTTCTGGTTTTTCCATTAGTCCATTGTAAATGGTGTTTAAAAATATTTTGTCGTATTGAGAAAGAATCGAGCTAGATTCATGAACGTTGAGTCACACTACCACACACAGAACAGTTACATTGTGCTTTGTTGTTTCGTAGCTTTTATAGTTGCAGGGGACTTAATTAATCAATTGTGTTAATGGAAATACCTTGTCATTCTTTATTTTTATTTTATGCAGTCAGATGGCGTGCTAATGCTAGTCAGGGCCAACCGGTTACGAGACTTCGTATCCGGACACACAGCTAGTAAAATTATTGCATTTATTCATTAATATTAGTCTTTTCTTTTTAATTAAGCCCCCTTGCCATATATATATATATATATATATATATATATATATATATATATATATATATATATATATATATATATATATATATATATATGCGCGCAACATGTTTAGGTTAAGATACTTTGTCAATAGTATAAATTTTTTGTAAATCTGTTTACACATGCTGTACCGTACGTAAAAAGTATGTAACCACTGCTGGAAACAGTAGGAAATTTTCTTTCCTTTCATAGTTTTTAAAATGTGTGGCTGCATTGCAGCACATTATATCACCATGTTGTATAAATTTTTACGCTTAACAGGACCAGAGCTCATCTGTTTTCAAGAGATGGTGTAACTAAAGCCTAAGTATATGAAGGTGAGACCCCAGGACTCGTGATACATAGTACACTGGAGACGACGAGTTGCGACAGAACTCGGTTTACCTGGAAAAGTGAACAACACATGAGCACTGTATTTGCACTCCTGTAATGAGAAGGGCAGTGCAAAGGTCTGTGTTGACTTGGAGAGGTGATAGTGGTCCCTAACCACCGCTGAACTATTTTTAAATGAATATGAGAATTTAAATCTCTCTGCATAACTTACCGACATTTGTTGGTGCCAGCAGCGCTATCAAATCAACGAGTCAAGTGAACATTTCACTTAAGACAGAAGCTGGTGACAGGAATAGTTCGCGGAAGCTGGTGTCTTTATAACGAAATGAAGCACATTGTGCACCACCAACGAGACAGTATTTGTTGGATGAGATCAGTGAAGAACAGGCTTCATGACAATATTGGTGGCTTGTATATTAGTTCTCTCTAATATTGTTCACTGCGAATGCTGAAATGTAAAATGATTCCAACTGAGGAACTACGCCATCCAGACAGCGGAGCTAACATGAGCTAAATTGCTTACCTGTGGCGACGTACTGGCGGCCAACCTTGGTCATCATCGCACCACCGCTGTCTCCCTGAAAATTAAGAGAATGAACCGTCGGTAAACGCAAGTTTCGAATTTTTTTATTTGGTAGACGAATATTTAACGTGAATGTCCAATACTGGCTGATATCGCTATGAGAAAACAAATGAACAAAAAACTATCTGAGGCGCTTTTTATGTACACCGATCTCTTGATTAGTTGGGATGCAGGCCAAATAAAACAGCGCACTAACACACGAAAGATAGTGCGTCTCCAGATTAACATCCTGAAAACGATAAACGTTACTATAAATATAAAGGTGTTTGACTGAACCATATAACTGAATTAAGCAAAAAATATTCAAATTATTAATAAGACCTTAAAGAACTTTAAAGTCATTAATGTGCTCAATAGTGCTCTGAAAGTTTGAAACTATATCTGGGTCTGTCTTTAACTTCGAACAGCAGTTGGTTGCGTTTGGTCACTGTACACAACGGAGACACTGTTGCAATGAGAACAACAACTTAAGTATACAACAGCGTATACTGGTTATTTGCGAATCGCCTAAACATGGGAAGTTGTAGGATAATTGAAGGGCCTTCAAATTTAAGTCAAGTCTGAGTATAACAGATTTTTATTTGCTCCCTATAATACACACAAAACACGTAAAATTTATGGAGAGCAAAGTTCTCTAGAATCTCAGTAGAAATTACACATAATGAAGCTTACACTATTGGGCGGTGGGGGAGGAGTATCAATGCATGGATGTCTGTATGTAGAAAACGCAGAAACATTTCCTCATCTGGACAGATCGCTCAGAATATAGACCACACTACCAAGGTTGCGACACGTACAATTCCCCAAAAAGCAGCATGCGCCAATCAGCACCGGACAGCGCCTGGGAGAGGAGTAGCCCAGAAACACTTCTTGCCCCGCTCTCAACTCCCAACTTCGATAAAAATGAAACTCCACTTAGAGCGCGCACCTAACTGCTACTGCAAATGTGACGAACCAGAATATTGCTTCTTCCACTCTTTATGTACAAAACACACGTTAACAAATAAGAAATTGTTACTGGTCTGGAGCAGTGGTACACTGGCCAACCTCCTTGTGCCAAGCAAGGTGTCAGGGTCACTCGTTCGATTGGATGCATGAAAAATTTTGAGACCAAGCAACCGACTCCCTCCCACCGATCAGGCAGTGCCACAACGTCCCGTCCTTAGATGTCCGTATAGGAAGGCACAAATATAGCGCTCAACTTCCTTATGGGGACGGCAGTGGCGTCATGGCAGTCTTCGCCCTCAGCCAGGTCAGGTGCCGGCTCTAGCCAACGAAAGCAGAGAGGGGTCCATGGCCCCACTTCAGCAAAACTGCTCAGCAACCCAGGCATGACAAACGGAACTACAGAAATTGGATAAAAATGTGGGAACACCTCGAGAAATGTATACTTGATCACAAATGCAGACGCTAGGCAAGCCTGCAGTTTGCGCTGTTGTATTTGACCTCATACGGCACCTGTACAATGTCCCCCATATGTTGCGTCAGTCTTGGTCAGAAGAGTTGTCTATAGTTATGAGTGTATTATGTTGGAGCCAAGTGAATCAGAACGTGGGCATATTGTTAGTGCTAGTATGGTCAGTGCTCCCGTACCAGGGCAGTCGAAGTATTTGGTGCTTTAAAAGGCACCATATCGAAGATACATACTGCGCGCAGGGAAAGAGGAAAAACATTATCTGTTAAGTCACAACGCGGACGAAAGTGACCGTAAGAAATGGTCATTAAGAGGACAAAACTGACACCATTTCCAATTAGTGTCGGATTTAAACCCATGGTCACTGGCAAGGAGTGAGACTCGGCCCTGGTCCCTGTCGGTTACACCTCGAATAAAGTAAGTTTGTGACTGACAGCTTGCATTGGTGAGAGACATCGCTGCCGGTAAGGAGCAATCAATTGCACGTAACTGCAAGAGAAGGCAAGAAAGCGAGTGTGTGGCGCTTGAGAAAGAACTGCGATTGGCTGGCTTGTGGCCTCTGTCACGTGAGTCGCTGAAACGTGAATCAGAATACTATTTTAATTGAAATATGAGGCCTTTCGTGACCTTTGTTATGTGGCTCCGAGTGATACACCTTAGACCGCACTAATACGACAACAAAACGAGAAATTTCATTCGTAGCATGGTCAAGGGAACGTCCAAACACGACAGCCCCAATCTGTCGTTCTGTAAAAAAACAAATAAATAAATAAATAAATGAATAAAAATGGCTCTGAGCAATATGGGACTTAACATCTGCGGTCATCAGTCAGCTAGAATTTAGAACTACTTAAACCTAACTAACCTAAGGACATCACACACATCCATGTCCGAGGCAGGATTCGAACCTGCGACCGTAGCAGTAGCGCGGTTCCGGACTGAGCGCCTAGAACCGCTCGGCCACTCCGGCCGGTTGTCTTTCTGTCACGTCCCCATGTCGATCGCTCATATTGCTCTGATTCCATTGACATACACAGTACTTCACTATCAAGAACCAATCAATGAACACGGGTCTCATTGTTTACATAACATTAACAGCAAGATTTCCTATCTGTAATGGTTTTTTGTATAAAATTTAATACCTTTTGTGCGCAGACGTTAAACTGTAAATGCAGACAGAAAAAAATCTTCGTGTTACTGAGGACTTGTTTGTCGTGGTCATTAGTGCGCGATTGTTTGTCTAGTATACACTACCTCCTGCGATTGTGCCAAATTTTATTAAATTCCGTATCTGACTACCTTCTGCGATCGTGCAGCTCATTACGTTTCCTTTTCTATGCATCAAACATCTGGGGCACCTTCACCTCTCCTACACCTCCTTCAAACTCCTTGGGTTCCAACAACCTCTCATCTCTCCCATTCATGGTCACACAGTCTTGCTGCCGCGCCTTTATCAAAGAGGAGAAGGAGATTAGTGTTTAACGTCCCGTCGACAACGAGGTTGTTAGAGACGGAGCACAAACTCGGATTACGGAAAGACTGGGAAGGAAATCGGTCGTGCCGTTTCAAAGGAACCATTACGACATTTGCCTGAAACTATTTAGGGAAATCACGGAAAACCTAAATCAAGGTGGCCGGAGACGGGTTTGAATAGTCGTCCTCCGGAATGCGCTTTATCAAAGAGTTCGACCTTTCCTCCATCTGCAAACATACTATGTTGTTTGACAGCGTAACTGAAATCGTCTCCCGCTCACACACCATGAAGTAATCCATGAAATAAGTCCTGCCCAAATGGTTCCAAATGAAGAAAGACCGAGCGAGGTGGCGCAGTGGTTAGCACACTGGACTCGCATTCGGGAGGACGACGGTTCAATCCCGTCTCCGGCCATCCTGATTTAGGTTTTCCGTGATTTCCCTAAATCGTTTCAGGCAAATGCCGGGATGGTTCCTTTGCAAGGGCACGGCCGATTTCCTTCCCAATCCTTCCCTAACCCGAGCTTGCGCTCCGTCTCTAATGACCTCGTTGTCGACGGGACGTTAAACACTAACCACCACCACCACCACCGGTTCCAAATGAAGACTCCAGTCCATACTGTCCTTTCCAGCTGGCATCTCATTTATCCAACACCTACATCCGACTTATCATTTCCTTCCTAAAGAGAGATCTCAATTTCTTTGGCACATATATAGGACTTCAAAAAGTGAGGTAGACATGTCGTTCCATGCTAAAGACATTACGCAATTAGAGTGGAGCATAGTGAGAAGAGAGAATGCGATCCCGGTCTCCTGCAGACAGAGAGTGCTGTGGCATGGCTAACCGGTGCCTCACAGTGCGTCCTGCAGCTAGAAACAGACTCGAAAGCTGAAATACGATTACTAAGTGCAGAATGCCTAAATTGCACACAGATTCACTGCGAAGTTCTGGCGGTGTATGGACCAAATATAGTGTGGTGTACAATCGTAGTGAAATGGTGTTAACAGTTTGACCAAGGGCGCACATACGTGGGTGGTGATGATCGTGAAGGAGGGCCAGCGACATGGACCGCAGGCAGTCGAGAAAGAAGACCTGGTGATGGAGGGGGGCGGGTAGATTTTTGAAAGATAAAGACGTTCTTACAGTGGTTGTCGAATGGCTCTGTTATTTTCTCAAAATTCGGTTCGTAGTTTTATGTAGCACATTTTTATTGTTTTAGCTTTGTTTATTGGATATGGGAGCCTAGCACTGTGACGTCATACATTATAGAACTGTTCAGTAAACTGCATAATATAGTTTCACTGGACAGATACTTTAGCATACAGTTTTAGGTTTTCTGATTATTTTGCTAAAAATCAATTCAGATGCAGTTATACACTTTGAGATAATTTTGGTGACTCGTTCTTATCAGACAGCGCTTCCGTAATTACACCATTTACATTGTTCAGGATTACAACACAGACACACGCGAAGTCAAAGATAGGAATCTAGTTCAGTTCAGTACAGTCTTAGTTCACAATATTCACCATATACTCGTTAAATACATGTTAATCACTAGACAAATAAAGTGAATCTCGTCTCTTAAGTGTTCGAAGTAACGTTAATTTGTGGAAGTCGCAGTTATTGGTGCCGTAGTCTCCCCTCCGAGGACTGTTTTGATGCAGCTCTCCACGTTAGTCTAATCTGTGCAAGCCTCTCCATCTCTACATGCACTACTGGCCATTAAAATTTCTACACCAAGAAGAAATGCAGATGATAAACAGGTATTCATTGGACAAATATATTATACTAGAACTGACATCTGATTACATTTTCACGCAATTTGGGTGCATAGATCCTGAGAAATCAGTACCCAAAACAACCACCTCTGGCCGTGTTAACGGCCTTGATATGCCTGGGCATTGAGTCAGACAGAGCTTGGATGGCGTGTACAGGTACAGCTGCCCATGCAGCTTCAACACGATACCACAGTTCATTAAGAGTAGTGACTGCCGTATAGTGACGAGCCAGTTGCTCGGCCACCATCGACCAGACGTTTTCAATTGGTGAGAGATCTGGCGAATGTGCTGGCCAGGGCAGCACTCGAACATTTTCTGTATCCATAAAGGCTCGTACAGGACCTGCAACATGCAGTCGTGCATTATCCTGCTAAAATGTAGGGTTTCGCAGGAATCGAATGAAGGGTAGAGCCACGGGTCGTAACACATCTGAAATGTAACATCCACTGTTCAAAGTGCCGTCAATGCGAACAAGAGATATACGAAACGTGTAACCAATGGCACCCCATACCATCAGGCCCGGTGATACGCCAGTATGGCGAAGACGAATACACAGTTGCAATGTGCGTTCACCGCGATGTCGCCAAACACGGATGCGACCATCATGATGCTGTAAACAGAACCTGGATTCATCCGAAAAAATGACGTTTTGCCATTCGTGAACCCAGGTTCGTCGTTGACTACACCATCGCAGGCGCTCCTGTCTGTGATGCAGCGTCAAGGGTAATCGCAGCCATTGTCTCCGAGCTGATAGTCCATGCTGCTGCAAACTTCGTCGAACTGTTCGTGCAGATGGTTGTTGTCTTGCAAACGTCCCCATCTGTTGACTCAGGGATCGAGACGTGGCTGCGCGATCCGTTACAGCCATGCGGATAAGCCTGTCATCTCGTCTGCTAGTGATACGACTCCGTTGGGATCCAGCACGTCGTTCCGTATTACCCTCCTTAACCCACCAATTCCATATTCTCCTCACAGTCATTGGATCTCAACCAAAGCGAGTAGGAATGTCGCGATACAATAAACGGCAATCGCGATAGGCTACAATCCGACCTTGATCAAAGCCAGAAATGTGATGGTACGCATTTCTTCTCCTTAAACGAGGCATCACAACAACGTTTCACCAGGCAACGCCGGTCAACTGCTGTTTGTGTATGAGAAATCGGTTCTAAACTTTCCTCATGTCAGCACGTTGTAGGTGTCGCCACCGGCGCCAACCTTGTGTGAATGCTCTGAAAAGCTAATCATTTGCATATCACAGCATCTTCTTCCTGTCGGTTAAATTTCACGTCTGTAGCACGTCATCTTCGTGGTAAAGCAATTTTAATGGCCAATAGTGTAACTACTACAACCTACCACTTCCGAAACCTGCGTACTTTAGTTAACACTTGCTCATCCACGACAATATCCCCCTCCATCTCCCGAAACACTTCCTTCTAAAACCAAATTTTTCTTAATGGTTCCTATTAACCAATCCCTTCTATAGTGCAATTTTGCCGTAAATTTCACAAATTTCTTTTCTCTCCATCTCGCTTCAGTAACTCTTCATTAGTCATTTGGTCTGTCCACCTAATCTTCAGCATTCTCCTATCGTACCATGTTTCAAGAAATTCTACTGCACTTGTCTGTACGGTTCATCAGTTCATCATACTCATGTACAAGACTATATTCCAGACACGCTCAGAAAAAACATTCCTAACACTTGAAATTATATTCAACATCATATTATTTCTCGTTTTCAGAAAAACTTATCGTTATCGCCAGTCTGAATTTTATGTCATCTCTGGATTTGAAATCGTCAGCTGATGCTCCCCAAACAGGAAAATTCTACAACTGCTTGTGTTTTTTCATTTCCTAATCTATTTTCTTTAGATTTATCTGATTTGATTCGAATGTATTCTAGTTCTTGTAAATTAGTTTTTTTGACCTTCTGCATATACTATCTTTCAATGACACTATTCATTCCGTTCAATTCAACTTGTCTCCTTTGCTGACATCATAAATACGTAGACATCGACAACGAAATTTGTGTGTTCAGTTTAAGGCTGAATGACATGGGGCCAGACTGTACCTCCGTCTCATTCCCTCCTCAGCTACTGTCTCTCTCTCATGTCCTCCGACTCTTACAACTGCAGTATCGTTTGTACACTAGTTTTAGATAAGCTTTCGCTCCCGTATGTGCCCCAGTCAATATCGTCAAATTAGTCGTAATTATGGAACGCAGTTTTTTATATGCATCTTGAACTTGTTAGTTATTAATGCCACGAATACGCAGTTAACTAATTGTGATTAGTAAAGAACGAATTGATACTGAGTAGCCGGCCGCGGTGGTCTAGCGGTTCAGGCGCTGAGTCCGGAACTGCGCGACTGCTACGGTCGCAGGTTCGAATCCTGCCTCGGGCATGGATGTGTGTGCTGTCCTTAGGTTAGTTAGGTTTAAGTAGTTCTAAGTTCTAGGGGACTGATGACCACAGATGTTAAGTCCCATAGTGCTCAGAGCCATTGTTTTTTGATACTGAGTAAATATTGTCAAGAGCTGACATTATCAAGAAATGTTCAATTTCATCCTGCAATAGATGCCAAGGTCGAGTTATTTCAGAACGTATTCAAATGGTGCCAGTGCTACACAGCGTGCATAATATTCTTTTTGAAATATAGTTGGTTTTGTGTATCCATACAGACTGACGTTGTTTATTACGAGTGAATGTTGTTCCATTGAAAGTCATATCTTATCTTGACAGTGCTCCAATAAATAAATAACCTCTCACATGTATATATCATCATTGGCTAATTTTTGTACAAAATTCTGATCACTGAGGGCAGTTTTAACAGTCAGTTTCACTGCGATTGATTTTCTTCTGTTGTGAGATTTGCGCTGCGCAATAGAGTTAAAGTATAACTTCTTCGAAACCCCATTAATTCCAACACATTGCGACGGTTAAGTCTGAAATTTGGCTCAAAGGTGCGTACAACCTTTCTGTGTAATGGTGAAAAAGTGTGGCGCTGTGCTTTCTCACGCTCGGGCTCGACTACGCAATTAAAAATTTCTGACAGCCGTAAGTGATCGAACGCGCAGTCGACGCCCATCATTATGGCTACAACACATTTATGACGATCTTTTTTTGCAAATCTTATCCCTTCATTTACATCGTTTTCTGCCGTCTCATTTAAAAATCCATATTTTTTTACTTGATTCCATGAAGCCATTTCTCCTTTAGTCCACCACATAGCAACTTCTGTAGCACGTTCCCTAATTCATTGAGAGGAATAATTGGTGGGTAGCTCTTCGTAGCTAGGGGATCCATGTCTTCACAGTTTATCAGCATAATCACATCTGATTTCTTACATATGTCTGGTTTCTTCTCCTGCAACAAACACGCATTGTTGAGATAGCACAGAAATAAACTTACACTATTTCATATTAGGTGTATTGTGCTGTCACCTACTGCCAGATACTCCATATAAGCGACCTCAGTAGTTATTACCATCGTGAGAGAGCAGAATGGGGCGCTCCACGAACTTCGAACGTGGTCAGGTGATTGTGTGTCACTTGTGTCATACGTCTGTACTTCACACACACAAACATCCCATGGTCCACTGTTTCCGATGTGATAGTGAAGTGTAAACGTGAAGGGTCACATACAGCACAAAAGCATACAGACCGACATCGTCTGTTGACTGACAGAGACAGCCGACAATTGAAGAGGATCGTACTGTGTAATATGCAGATAACTATCCAGACCATCACACAGGAATTACAAACTGCATCGGGATGCACTGCAAGTACTATGACAGTTAGGTGGGAGGTGAGAAAACTTGGATTTCATGGTCGAGCGGCTGCTCATAAACCATACATCACGCCGGTAAATGCCAAAAGACACCTCGCTTGGTGTAAGGAGCCACTGTTCAAGTGCAAAAACGGTGTGTGGAGTGACGAATCACGGTACACAATGTGGCGATCCGATGGCATGGTGTGGGTATGGCGAATGCCCGGTGAACGTAATCTGTCAACGTGTGTATTGCCGACAGTAAAATTCGGAGACGGTGGTGTTATGGTGCGGTCGTGTTTTACATTGGAGGGGCTTGCACCCGTTCTTGTTTTGCGTGGCACTATCACAACACAGGCCTACACTAATATTTTAAGCACCTTCTTGCTTTCCACTGTTGAAGAGCAATTCGGGGCTGGCGATTGCATGTTTCAACGCGATCGACCACCTGTTCACAATGCACGGCCTGTGGCGGAGTGGTTACACGACAATAACATCCCTGTAATGGACTGGCCTACACAGAGTCCTGAACTGAATCCTATGGAACACCTCTTGGATGTTTTGGAACGCCAACTTCGTGCCAGGCCTCACCGATCGACGTCGATAACTCTCCTCAGTGCAGCACTTCGTGATGAATAGGCTGCCATTCCCTACGAAACCTTTTAGCAATTGTTTGAGCTTATGCCTGCGAGAATGTGAGCTGTCAAGGCCACATACTGAATTCTAGCATTATCGATGGAGGGCGCCACAAACTTGTATTCCAATTTCAGGCAAGTGTCCGGATAATTCTGCTCACATAATATATGTGCATATGAAAGGCGTGTAGAACTTCAGCCATCAGGACCAGGTGATTTATTTCTTTTCAATTTCAGGATTTATTTCCTCACCGCCTCTTCTCAAAATAGGTAAATTATCTCGACTCCATCGTATTCCTTTACATTTTTTTCCTCAGTTCTCTGTCCTCTTCAACTTCGTCTTCTTCATGTCGTCTGCAAAGAGCGTTCATTAGTAACTGTGCAAACTGCCTCAAGTTTTCTGTCATGCTTTCGTCTGCTCGTTTTAGAGTTAATAACATTTTCGGAGATTTTATCTTTTGACAGATGATTTTGTACGTCCTGGGTCAAAATGTAGCTTCTGAGCTGCAAACTGTTCCAGGACTCTATTCTTGTTGTTGCAGATGGCCTCTAAATTGTCCAGTTTGCGAGCTGTTTCTTCCGCTTTGCGACCTCTCTGGTGGATCATTTTTGTCCTTCAAACTTCTGATCTCAGTCTGTGGAAACTTTCGTCCCATGGTATTTGCGGTCTCCAGCCGCCTGTCTTACGACTGGTACTATGGCCTGCTATGTTGTGGTGAAGAGTTTTTGAACTTTGGTGTCCATGTTATCATTTACTTCCACTGAGTCTCGAAAGTGGAAAATACTTCTCAGATGCAATTTCAGTCACGTTTCCTAATGTTCTATCGTGTCTCTAAAGCATTTCGTACACCGTCATCTCTGAGATCATTTCTACAGGAGCGAACTGTGAAGATTGTAACATTGTAGTTCCTAGTGGTGAGACCTCCTCCAACTTTTCAGGCCATGATCTTTTCCACACATATACGTTAACTACCACTCACCTGGCTGTCTAGCGAGGCGATAATAAGAGACACTGGCTGCAATGAAGTCTGGGTTATAGCTGTAATCTGGCTAACAATGAGAATAGGTAAATAAAAGTAATGGTAGTTTGGCGTCAGGAATCTGGAGCGTATGCACAGTCTGTGCAAGTACCAGAGGAATCTGCGCATCTGTGCCAAAAGATTTAAGCTTGTTAGTTCTCATCCTAGAGAAGTCGTTCGTATGGAACCGTTAGGGACTTTATTATAACGCGCCATTTGAGAGGCAATGAATAGAAATTTAGCACAAATCATTTATTTTGTGTCCTGTCTTAAGCATACTGCAAGTTAGAAAGCTCTTCAACATAGCCACTTCGCACTTTCCTTGAGAAAACGAGAGAAGCGATCATATTGCAGACATTACAGGTTAATGATACTTGTCGTTCTTTCAGTATTTATAGGTTGAATAACAGGTTTTCTAGACATTACGGTCAGTCTTTTGTGATACTTGTTCCACGTTTTGATCACAATTAGCTCTCCTTTCACGGCAGGAGAAGAAGAAATCGAACAGACACTGCACACATTTGCTGGTTTGATTTTCTTCACGGTTTTTTGAAGATGTTTGCGGTCACTGTAAAAAATTTTCTTGCTCAGTAGATTTTGTTCATTTGGAAATTTTTGTCATTCGCAACAAACAAAATCTCTCTGTGAGTGTTCACGTTTTGGAATCAATCCTGTGTTGTAATCTTTCTATTAGAATTTCCTGTTTCGGGATTAGAGATGAGAAACGTAGAAGTAGATATGCTCGGTGTCACAAAGCAACTTAAATCACTTAATAAAGGCAAGGCTTCCAGTCCAGACTGTATATTAGTCAGGTTCCTCTCAGAGTATGCTGATAAAATAGCTACATATTTAGCAATTATATACAACCACTCGCTCACAGAAAGATTCATACCTAAAGACTGGAAAACTGTTCAAGTCACACCAATACCAAAAAAGGAGTAATCCGCTGAATTACATGCCTATATCACTAACGTCGATTTGCAGTATGGCTTTAGAACCTATACTGTATTCGAACATTATGAAGCACCTCGACGAAAACGATTTATTGACATATAGTCAGCACGGATTCAGGAAATATCGTTCTTGTGAAACACAACTAGCTCTTTATACTCACGAAGTAATAAGTGCTATCGACAAGGGGTGTCAAATTGATTCCATATTTTTAGATTTCCAGAAGGCTTTCGATACCGTTTCTCACAAGTGTCTTCTAACGAAACTGTGTGCCTAAGCAGTATCGCCTTAGTTGTGCGACTGGATTCGTGATTTCTTGGCAGAAAGATCACAGTTCGTAGTAATAGACGAAAAGTCATCGAGTAAAACAGAAATAATATCCGGCGTTCCCCAAGGGAATGTTATAGGCCCTCTACTGTTTCTGATCTATATTAACGACATAGGAGACAATCTGAGTAGCCGTCTTAGACTTTTTGCAAATGATGCTGTAATTTACCGTCTTGTAAAGTCATCATATGATCAAAACGACTTGCAAAATGATTTAGATAAGACATCTGTATGGTGCGAAAAGTGGCAATTGACCCTGAATAAAGAGAAGTGTGAAGTTATTCACAGCTAAATTTCGATTGCGCGATAAGGCACACAAATCTGAGGGCTGTAAATTCAAGCAAATACTTAGGGATTACAATTACGAATAACCTAAATTGGAACGATCACATATATAATATTGTGGGTAGAGCAAACCAGAGACTGCGATTCATTAGCAGAACACTTAGAAGGTGCAACAGGTCTACCAAAGAGACTGCTTACACTACGCTTGTCCGCCCTATTCTGGAGTATTGCTGAGCGATGTGGGATCCGTATCAGGTGGGACTGACGGGTGACATCGAAAAAGTACAAAGAAGGGCAGATCGTTTTGTATTATCGTGAAATAGAGGAGATAGTGTCACAGACGTGATACGTGAATTGGAGTGGCGGTTTTCGTTGCGACGGGATCTTCTCATGAAATTTAGATCACCAGTTTTCTCCTCCTATTGCGAAAACATTCTGTTGGCAACCACCTACATAGGGAGAAATGATCATCACGATAAAATAAGAAACATCAGGGCTCGCCTAGAAAAATTTAAGTGCTCGTTTTTCCCGCGTACCGTTCGTGAGTGGGACGGTAGAGAGACACCATGAAGGTGGTTCATTGAACCCTCCGCTAGGTACTTTATGGTGAATAGCAGAGTAATCACATAGATGTAGATGTAGATGTAGACTACCAACGAAAGCGTTCTTAAAAAAACTTTCTCTAGTCTATAATGTTTAAAGTACAATCAGAAGAGACGCTGCAAAAACAGCGGACTGCGACTGGAGAGTGAGCTTTTCAGTTTTCAGTACACTTACGGTAGAAAAAACAAAAGTAAATAAAAGAGTTACTGATTTAAGATATTTAGTTTGCAAATGGCGAATCTGAGTATTATGGATAAGCAATCTCTAGTTACTAAATCTAGTTACAAAAATGAGAACGAAACACATTGGTTTATACTTTTTGCTTTCCGGCCCTCGGCAGCCACGTCATGGAGACAGAAGCTGTGCTGTCTTCAGAGGCTACTCAAGAAACGCATCAGTAGTGGACACGTACTCTTCCTGCTTGTAGTATAGCTGAAACTTGGCAGCAATATATGATATGTCTAGCAGCTCTATAATCAACGAGATATGTCCTGTAGGGCACATAATTTTACTGAAAATCTCACTTGACTTATTTTTGCCATTTTCAGTGAATAATCTAAGTAGTTAGCAATAAAGATATGCCATCGGTTATCAGTTTATGGTTCTGAGTTTAGAAAGATCGTTTTATGCAAAAAGTAATCTCGTCTTATATTGTGCTATTTATCTGTCCTCGCCACCCACCACTGGGGAGTTAAGTGGAGATCAATGCCACATTTGTTTGCTACATCTGAGGTAACAGTCGTGGTGTAAAACGAAACCTGGGTTCACATTAGGCGTTCCTGTCTCGATGGAGGTCAACGTTTTACTTTTTTTTGTGATAGAACGACAAGAAATCAGATCGAAAATCAGTAAGGTAATCTTAAGAAAGCAACTCGCCAGTTGAAAATAATATGGTCGAGGGTCGAACAGGAACTGTGTGTGTGTGTGTGTGGTTTGAGGTTTTCGGGCGCTAAACAGCGTGGTCATCAGCGCCCAAACGCATAGAAACAGCAACTCATGCGGTGAAGGGACGAAGACGGACAGTGAACAAGGAGAATGGCTAAAAGACACAGGCCTGACGCAGTTTCAAATCCTCACATACAGAAGCAAAACAAGAGGAGAAGAAACGCACTAAGAAAGGAACGGAAACACAGGGAAAAGAGAACAGAAATTGAAGTGAAACAAGTAGGTAATCGTGACTGGCGGACCACTTACCTAAAATCTGGGTGAGCCAGTCACCCAGCAGCACATTAAAATCCTCTCCCTAAAATCCGGGGCAACAGATTGCACAGGACACAAAATCGTAAGACCTTAACCACAGTTGTTGCGTCGTCTTGCAAAATAGAGGGCAAATCCGGTGGCAAGGGAACCACCGCCCTCTGGTCAGAGAATAAAGGACAGTCAAGTAAAATGTGGCGGACAGTAATCTGGACGCCACAAGCACTGCAGATTGGGGGGTCCTCCAGCCGGAGTAAAAAACCATCCATTAAGGGACTATGGCCGATGCGGAGGCGAGTGAGGAGAACCTCATCCCGCCTGCATGTCTGGGAGGACATACGCCATGGCCGCGTGGTGGCCTTGACCAGACGCAGCTTATTTCCACCGACTGCCAGCCACTCCTCTTCCCATTGACGCCCAACACGAAAACGCAAAAGGGAGGAACAGCATGGAGGGGGACGGCACATTCAACAACGTGAGGGAGGGAACATGCATCTTTGGCAGCCACATCCGCCAGTTCGTTTCCCCTAATACCCACGTGTCCCGACACCCAGCAGAAAGAAACCTCCTTCCCCTGCCGTTGCAGGTGGAGTAGAGAATCATGGATGTTCTGGATGACCGTATCCGCTGGGTACAAGTGTTGCAAGGTCTGAAGGGCACTCAGGGAGTCAGAACAGATGAGAAACTTAAGACTGGGAACACATCTCATCTGCTCCAATGCCCGCAAGATAGCAAACAATTCGGCATCGAAGATGGTAAACGCCGCAGGAAGCCGTAACTTGCAGACTCGATCAGGGAAAACAACAGCACAACCAACAGAATCCCCCTGTTTAGAGCCATCCGTAAATACTGGTACATGGTCGGGACGCTGGTTTAAAATATCGTAAAATAAGGACTCTGACAAGTCTAAAATGACGCTGGGTTTCTGGAGCAACCAGGGAGGCAGGCGGATAAAACCCTGGAGTTGGGGGTACCACGCGCTCCACACCAAGGGACTCAAGGAAATGCTTGGCACGAATCCCAAATGGTCTCGTTGCCCTGGGACGACTGGAAAAGAGACGTTCCATAGGCGGTCGGGCAACGGTAGGGTACGCAGGGGAGGTAGGACAGGCAAGGAAATGACATACCCGTCGCACCATGAGGAGTTTCCGCCGGATGGCGAGCGGCGGTTCCCCTGCCTCAGCACACAGGCTGGGGATGGGACTGGTCCGGAAGGCACCAGTGGCCAGCCTGATACCCTCATAGAGTACTGCATCAAGAATCTTCAGATACGAAGGCCTCGCTGACCCATACACGGTGCAAGCATAGTCAAGACGCGACCGGATGAAAGCCCTATAAAACTGCAGCAGACACATCCGATCTGCTCCCCAGGACCGATGGCTCAGACACTTCAAAATATTCAGCGCCTTCAGCGCCTTCAGGGCCCGCACCTTGAGGTCTTTAAGGTGCGGCAACCACGACAACTTGGAATCAAAGGTGAGGCCCAGGGACCTCACAGTGTCTCTAAAAGGAAGAATGGTGTCCCTCAGACGCAATTGAGGGGAGGAAAAGGCACGTCGAGAACGATTAAAATGAACACACGCACATTTGCTTGCACAAAAGGTGAAACCCGTCTTCGCAGTCCATGCCTCTAATCGCTTTATCGTAAGCTGCAGCTGCCGAACAGCAGTGACAAGACTGGAGGAAGAACAGAAAACAGCAAAATCGTCCACAGGAGCAGTGGGCCGGTCTCCGGATAGTAGACGTGATACTGTTAATGGCGGTGGCAAGGAGGGTGACACTTAAAACGCTTCCCTGAGGAACACCATTCTCCTGCACGTACAAATCAGATAGCACATTACCAACCCGATATCGAAAGAGGCGGCGGGAAAGAAAGGACCGAATGAAGATGGGGAGATGGCCACGAAAGCCCCACTGATGGAGTTTGTTGAGGATAAGGCGGCGCCAAGTAGTGTCATACGCCTTATTAATGTCAAAGAATACACCTAGACAATGCTGGTTACATAGGAAGGCCTGCTGGATGGCCGCCTCAAGCAGGGTCAAGTTGTCTAGAGTTGAACGACATCTCCGAAAGCCACACTGAGAGTGGCTAAGGAGCTGCCTGGTCTCGTGCAGCCAAACCAGGCGACGGTTGACCATGCGTTCCAACGTCTTCCCGACACAGCTCGTCAAAGCAATACTCCGATAACTACTGGGATGCATTCGGTCTTTCCCCGGTTTGAGAAGGGGAATCAAAATCGCCTCCCTCCACGAGTCAGGGAACGTGCCGGATGACCATATCATATTAAAACAATTCAGGAGAACTTCCTTGAATGGCAGCATGCTGTACAGGATTTGATCATCACCTGGCGCAGTATCATGAGCCACAGACAGCGCCGAATCCAGTTCCCACATTGTGAAGGGGCAGTTGTAGGGTTCAGAATTTGGAGACCGGAAGTCCAAGTGATTCCTCTCGATGGCAGTGCGGTTGCGGCAGAAATCTGGATCACAGCTAATAGTGGCAGTAGATTCCGCAAAATGCATGGCCAGTGTCTGAGCAATGTCTCTCAGCGCCGTGAGTAGACAACCCTGATGCAGCAAAGCCGTGGCAGGTAGTTGGCTGCGTTTCCCGGAAATCCTCCTGATGGCTTCCCATACTTTCGTAGAACTAGTGGAGCAGGAGATAGAGTTCAAGAACGATTGCCGTGACTTTCGTTTGCTCTCTTTAATCACTCTCCGCGCCTTGGCCCTTGCCACACGAAAGGCCGCATGATTGTGAGCTGAGGGACGGCACTTGAAGCGGCGCAGAGCTGCACGGCTGGCTCGGATGACTGAGCGGCACTCAGTGATCCACCAAGGGACAGGACGCCTCTTGGGGTGACTTGAGGACCGTGGGATCGACAATTCAGCAGCATGAGAGATCACGGCTGTAACATGGTCGACCCATTCGTGGACGCTGGCGCGGTGTTCCAAAACAGCTAAATGGCAGAAAAGTGTCCAGTCAGCTCTGCAGAGGTGCCACCTGGGTGGCACTGGTAATGCCACAGTCTCATCCAGGAGGCGAATCCAAATGGGGAAGTGGTCACTAGAATGGAGGTCTGCGGCAACCTCCCACAGAGCAGAATCCGCGAGTGCTGGAGAGCAAAAGGAAAGGTCAATAGCTGACGACGACCCAGAAGCAGTACAGAAATGAGTGGGAGCACCAGAGTTGAGGATGCCCAGTTCTTCGGATGCCATGAGGCTTTCCAGAATGCGACCCCTGGGGCAAGTAGTTGTAGGGCCCCATAAGACATGATGAGCATTGAAGTCCCCCAGAAGGAGAAATGGGAGGGGGAGTTGGCTAATAAGGTATGCGAGAGCCTCAGAGTCTATTGCATCCTGAGGCGGTAAGTAAACGGAACAGATTGTGAGCTTCCGCCCCACAAGAAGGTCAACTGCAACTGCTTGCAAGTTCGTAACGAGAGGGAGCTCAGATGAGTGGTGCATGTCACGGACAAAAATCGCAACACCACCCTTTGCTCTTTCCCGCATCAGATCATCTTTTCGATACACGGTATAGCCCCATAAAAAAGGAGCATCAGTGGCCCGAAAATGTGTCTCTTGGAGACAAAAGCACAAGGGGCGCTCTCGTACAAGGAGTTGTAATTCGGCCACATGCGTCCTGAACCCATTCAGGTTCCACTGTAATATGGGAGCCAGTGATCAGAGTGGCTGAATTTTCACCTTGCCTCTGTGCTTTGGAAAAGAGCCCGTACTGGCCGGAGATTTATTCCTGGGGCGAGAATATCGCCCCCGGTCGACATCAATGTCCATCAGCTCCGATGGCGACCCAAGGGAGATGTCAGACAGTATGATGGCATCGTCATCGGATTGACCCTGACTAGTCTCCTCAGGTGGCAAAACCTTCACCTTCGGCGTCTTCGTCTTGGGGGGCTTAGAATGCAGAACCTTGTCAACAGTTGGAGCTTTACTCGCCTGGGCAGAAGGTGCCATATGGGGAGGGGCAGGAAGTACCCCAATGTCAGCAACCACGGCCTTGTCCGACGTTGTGGGCAGAGCTACAGGTTGCAAAACAACCGCAGCAGCACAAGTGCACTGGCAAACGCAGGTATTAGTGCTGACACTAGCAACCTCCGTTTGTGTAGCAACAGTGGCCAACTGTACCGGTTTCTGCAGAACGGAAGCGAAAGATGTTGTAAACACATGAGGCTGCATGGCCTTAAAGAGCTTCTTGGCCTCACCATAGGGGATTCGCTTAGATCTTTTGATCTCCTGTATCTTCCGTTCCTCGAGACAGATGGGGCAGACCCGGCTCCAGGCAGGGTGACTCCCAGAGCAATTCACGCATTTCACAGGCGATGAACAATCGGCTCCTTCATGGGCAGGCTGACCACATTTACCACAAGTGGCTACCCCATTGCACTCCAACGTAGTATGCCCAAAGCGCTGACATTTAAAACAGCGCATTGGGTTGGGGAAATACGGACGTACTGGCAAACGTAAGAAACCCGCTTTAACATGCTCTGGGAGTCTTGGTCAATTGAACGTAAGAATAAACGAGTCGGATTTGACTAGGTCCCCATCGACTCGTTTCATTATATGCTGCACGTCGACAATACCTTCGTCAGCCCAGTCAGATTTCGACTCGTCCTTGGGGATATCCACCAAGTCCCTACATGTCACAACACCCTTACTATAGTTCAAAGTGGAGTGGAGCTCGGTCTCGACAGCGTACTCTCCGAGACAGGTTGCTTTCCGAAGAGAAGTGACTTGACGGGAACTAGAAATTTCAACTAACAGAGTCCCATTGCGCAGTCGCTTCACAGATTTCAGTGTTCCTGCAATTCCCTCAAGACCCGTGTGGATGTAAAAGGGAGAAACTCTCTCAAAGCTACCTTCCTTCCGTTTGACAATCAAAAACACATTCTGGTTATCAGCATGTGCTCTGTTACGACAGTCTGATAAATCTCTAGTAACACCAGGCGCTGGAGGACTCGTAGCACGAAGTCGCTTTTTCGATGGGGTGTGTTTTCCTACCAGTGGCCCACCCAATCCACTGGTAGGGGGAAATGTAGAGCTCGAAGGATCCATTGCGGTCCCACGAGCAGCTAGGAAACTAAAGTTCCGCTCAGACAGAGCCCCGTGTACCTGAGTAAGCCTTATACAACTGGGGTGCGGCAGACGCCCCAGAGGTTGCCCGCTTGCGACTGTCCCATCCCAACACCCATGATCTTATAGGCGCGCAGCACACCGTAAGATTGAGAGGTTTATGTAGAGGTTTACCTTCCTCGCAATCCAGGCGGTCAAGCCAAGATTACCATTCCCCGCAGCACACAACACTCCACCGCCGCGCTATGCGGTGGTCGCTGAAGCATGTCCGGGGGTTACGGTGACAGGACACTGGCGGCGCAGACCAGTCCCCAGCTCAGGACCCCGGGGTCGCCAAGCCCGTACTCAGCAAATGAATGCTCAGCCCCCCGGGGGGGGGGGGGGGGGGGGGGGGCGAACAGGAACACTACGAGACTGCAAAATACCTAGGAGTGATACGTGACAGATCTCTCACTTTCAAAAAGCACTACGTGAAATGCAAGTCGAAACTTTCCACCAGGAACAATCTCCTACGGAAACTGGCTGGATCACAGTGGGGTAGTCAACCTGAAACAATCCGAACATGTGCAATGGCACTATGCTACTCTGCTGCAGAGTATGCCTGTCCTGTTTAGTAGAATTCAACTCATGCCAAACAGGTGGATGTAGCTGTGAAGGAATTCTGCAGAATTATAACAGGTTGCTTGAAATCCACTCCGGTTGAATGACTTTACTACCTTGCTGCAATAGCACCACCACCTCTTCGAAGGGAGATAGTTGCGAACAAGGAAGGAAAGACAGTGGAACAGGAAATTACGCAACCTGTGTATGGGCATGAATCATATCCGCGACGACTGAAGTCAAGGAAGAGTTTCCTTGGGACATCAAAGGAACTTAGAAGCCCTGCTGACAAAAGCTAGGTTACAACTATGGAGGGAGCGATCTACCTTCACCCTAGTTTGAAAAGCGTTGTTGAAGCTTTACCGCCAGGCCACGACGGGGAATGGACAACTTGGTAGTCCCTGAATAGACTGAGATCCGGAGTTGGAAGATCAAAAGTTAACTTGGCAGGATGGTGTGACAGTGGAGAAGAACAGACAATTCGGCACATGCTTCGGTGCCGATTGGGCGCAGCATCCTGTACAGAATATGATCTTCAACAAGCAACAGAAAATGCACTGGAAGTGGCCAAGTTTCGGTCAAAAGTAATTTAATCATAACTGTGTTTAATGTATGTACATGTTTCTGGATGTTTCCGACACCAGAATAATAATAATAAAAATCTTAAGAAAACCCCTGCGTTAGCAGTCGTCTCACTAATTTGAGTACTCTACAGTCTAAGGGTGAAAAACTTATGACGTTGCACTCATTTCTCTGCATCTGCTGACATATTTTTGTTGTTTGAACAGAGCTGGTTTAAGGTTCAGGTGACACAAGCCGCCGCTAGGGGTGCCAAGCTGAGAGGGGCGCCCAAGTATAACATTTGTATACAATGCGTATAACAAATAGTAGCGTAAACTGACACGCGTGAAACCGTACAGGGGGAAAAAGGAGGGGGAGGGAGGAGGGGGGAGGGGGGGCAGGTTGCCAAATAAGAAGTTGATTATGTGGAAAAATATTCTCTAACCTGCCCTGTTTGTGAATAGACACATTTTTAAGGTTTCAAAGTCCAAAAGATATGACTGGGCGTTGTGTGATGTCCTTAGGTTAGTTAGGTTTAAGTAGTTCTAAGTTCTAGGGGACTGATGACCATAGATGTTAAGTCCCATAGTGCTCAGAGCCATTTGAACCATCCAAAAGACCTAATATCTTACTAAATGACGTCGATTTAGCTACTCTTGTATTACAAATGCTTTGTGTATCATTAAAACAAGCTTTTTGTCGTAAGGTTTGTCATAAGAATCTCAGGTAGATTATCGATCCCACATCTGAGGAAAGCTACTGGTTCGAAGCTAAAAATGTTGTCAAGCCTCGTTTGAAGAACGTTTTGTCAGCAAAGGGATTTTATTGGTGGTTCTTCCATAAGCAGCGCGAAAGGTAAGCGTTTGAGAGTACAAGATCAGAAGAATAAGTGCGTGAGGAATGGATTCTCAAACAAATTCCTCGATAGCTTTTTTGTGAAATCAGCAGAGTGAGTGCGGGTGTACCGCGCTGTAACAACAAACGGCGCAGTTTTTATGGCTGTTTTTCTTACACTATTACAGAAAGGCGTCTCAGTTGACAGCAACGATTGCCGGCCTCGATGGTCGCAGTTTGTGCCACCAAATGCCAAATATTGTCTGTTCACGCTGCCGATTGCTGAAGGAGATGTCTTTGGTTAGGGTTCATTAATAGCGTCTCAAGAAGTTGACATACGGATATCATAACTCGTCAGCTGTAACAATTTGCGTAGGAACCGTACTGGAAAGAAACTGACTGTAACATACAACTGATAATACTTGGAGTGGCCATTTATAACAGACATATTGCAATGACAAAAGCAAAAACAAAACGACATATTCCGTCAGGTTACAGAAAAGAATATACTCCCTACATAGAGAATATCAAAGAACAGGTAACCCAGCTCTGGGAAAAAGAATCTTACAATCTATTAATGCCTCACGCAAGAAAAGATGGGCGGAAAATACAGTAAATCTAGATTTCACCAACAGCAGTAGGAAAGCATGCTCTCTGTTAAAGAAACTAGGTGGAGGAACAGTCATCCCAAAAGCTATCTTCCCAACTAGAGTTACAAATAAAGAAACACACAGAAAAAGTAAGAGTTGATCCATTTTTCGCAAAAAAAAAGTTCAGGAACAAGCCATAAAAAATAAAAGACCATTGAAGTTGCAGCGTGTAAGTTCTCGACCTAAAACCTCAGTGGAATTTATTGATCTCACAGCAGTGTATGACACTGTGTAACTGGATGATTTGATTTATAAGCCAAATCAGATCATTCCAAGGTAAAAGATCACAGCACCGATGGAAACATGCTTCAGACCGCTCTGTTAAAACTAATATTGGAGAAACTGCAAGAAAATGGTCTGTCATAGAGAACGGTTTTCACAGGGCTCGGTTGAGGCTCCTAACTTGTACACCAGCGACATAGTTACCACTAATTCTGAAAAGTTTAGCTGCGCTGACGATCTAGCGACAGCAGCTCAAAGCAACACATTCGAAGAAGGTGAGTAAATATTTACTAACGACTAAGAAAAAAGCTTATTACAAAAAGTGAAGACTTAGCCCTGGCTGTGCGGCAAGGCATACATTGGCCGATTATAAAAGCACAAAGCATGTGAAGGGTTTTACCAAGTCACTCGTTGACGAGTGTGGTGTGGCAGTTGAACACGGTAAAAGCGAAGCTGGTGTTCTGAATTTCGCGAAGTTATCTGCAGGTGGGAGATTGAAAAACAAAGATGAAAGTCTGTATGAACGAACGTTTTTTAATCTTTCTCTTTCTAGCTGTGCGGTGAACAATACAGGGTGATTCAAAAAGAATACCACAACTTTAGGAATTTAAAACTCTGCAACGACAAGAGGCAGAGCTAAGCACTATCTGTCGGCGAATTAAGGGAGCTATGAAGTTTCATTTAGTTGTACATTTGTTCGCTTGAGGCGCTGTTGACTAGGCGTCAGCGTCAGTTGATGCTAAGATGGCGACTGCTCAACAGAAAGCTTTCTGTGTTATTGAGTACGGCAGAAGTGAATCGACGGCAGTTGTTCAGCGTGCATTTCGAACGAAGTATGGTGTTAAACCTCCTGATAGGTGATGTATTCAACGTTGGTATAAACAGTTTACAGAGAATGTGTGTTTGTGCAAAGGGAAAAGTTCTGGACGGCCGAGAACGAGTGATGAAAATGTAGCACGCATCCCGCAAGCATTTGTTCGCAGCCCAGGAAAATCGACTCGCAGAGCTAGCAGAGAGCTGCAAATTCCACAATCAACTGTATGGAGAGTCCTACGAAAAAGGTTAGTTATGAAACCTTATCGTCTGAAATTGGTTCAAGCACTGTCTGCAGCTGATAAGATTAAAAGAATCGATTTCTGTGATTTTATCCTTGCTCAAATGGAAGCAGATGAATCTTTCGTTTCAAACATTGTGTTTAGTGATGAAGCAACTTTCCACACTAACGTGACTCGCCTAAGGTGAACGTTTTCTGTGCCATTTCAGCCAAGAAAGTTTTTGGTCTCTTTTTCTTCGAAAGTGCTACTGTAACTGGACTACAGTATCTGGATATGTTACAGGACTGGCTGTTCCCTCAGCTTGAACAAGAAGCACAACAATTCATATTTCAGCAGGATGGAGCGCCACCACATTGGCACTTATCTGTCCGTAACTACCTGAACGTCAACTACCCGAGGCGATGGATCGGCCGCCAGGCAGCCCGTGACAGAGCACTTCATCACTGGCCTCCAAGAAGCCCTGATCTTACCCCCTGCGATTTTTTCTTATGGGGGTATGTTAAGGACATGGTGTTTCAGCCACCTCTCCCAGCCACCATTGATGATTTGAAACGAGAAATAAGAGCAGCTATCCAAACTGTTGGGCCTGATGTGCTACAGAGAGTGTGGAATGAGTTGGAGTATCGGGTTGATATTGCTCGAGTGTCTGGAGGGGGCCATATTGAACATCTCTGAACTTGTTTTTGAGTGAAAAAAAAAAACCTTTTCAAATACTCTTTGTAATGATGTATAACAGAAGGTTATATTATGTTTCTTTCATTAAATACACATTTTTAAAGTTGTGGTATTCTTTTTGAATCACCCTGTAATATGGAAAACTTTGGGGTGCACTTTTTTAATGACGGGGTTTAAGTAGCAATTCCCGTTGTGGTAACATTCACTGTTACCGGACAATGATTGGTTTGTCATCGATGCCTCTGAGCATCCAGTGACACTTTTGCTGTACATGACTCGAGTGGTCTGCTTGGTACTTGGCAGCGGTCACTTCGTTTTGCTGTCTTAATTAGTGCAGTTTGAAGCGTCCTGTGTGCTAAGCGTGTGATGAAATGAATTACAGAAATCATTAAATAGTTGTTCCGCATTTAATTCCCGAAACTGCCAAATTTAACTTAACAGAAGCCTGCTGTTTGTACGTGGATCCTTTTCCAACAAGTATTTCTACACAACAAACACTCGAACGACAGTGAAAAGCAAGATTGCTTAAAAGTTACCGATAGACAGTTACAAGCAGATTTGTATATGAACGATGAGTTTCAGGGACGAGTTATGGACCAGTATTAAAATTATTCTGGCATAAGTGTTCGAAAACAATCAACATCGCCATAAAACTATTGTGGATCATTGTGTGGTGAGAATACTTGTGCGCAATGAATTTTCAACATGCACAATGGCTAGAAATGAGTCAACTTTCAAGTTGGTGTGCTTCAGCTTCGAAATTAACACTTCATCACCCTTGTGTAGACAGTTTAACAATATCTTTCTTCTAGAAGGGTGGTTAACAGATCAGGCTAACAAGAATATTGACGAAACGAGTGGAATGATGAAAATTTTGGAAGACGTATGGGTTTCGTGCACGACGCCGAAGTAAGACACTTTAGTCCAGTGACCAAGAACAAGTAGAACGAATATTTTCGTGACAGATGGCTTGCTCATTTCCTACACTGATTCCAGTTATGTTCTTATCTGGAAGTTTTTGTTGACTAAGAATGCGCTCACAACACTGAACTACTTTGTCAACGTATAGAATGGCCTATAACGAATCCGTTGCACGCATTGTACTCTTGGAAGAATTCATGATTCTACAAGGTGGCGACTACACGTTAACATTCTCGGTGGTTTATGTCGTGACAACGCCCTCACCATGATTGCCACAGAACCAACGACAGTAACGGGAAAATGATAAAAAATGGATCTCGCAATTGTAGAGATTATCCTGTTTGGTTTGATAACACACAGTTTCTAGTGACATGACCCCTTTTACTAAGAATTCCACTGCAAATTGTCACTGAATTAGTATAGCAGTCATTAACTATAGGTTTGGACCGAGTTACAGTAAGTATCTCTTGGCAAAATAATATTTGTGTTCCTATGTTCTCATCTTCTTAGAAGTAACTTTAAAGAATTCGTTTGCTTTTCGTTCGGCTTTAGTCCAAGACACTTTCCTTATCTTGACTATGCCATTTCAAGGCTTTGTTCTACAGCGGAAACCGGCCTGCAGTTTCATTATCGGTATTATGACTGTCTGCTGTAAAATTTGAGCGCTCATGGTCACAACACAATGCCACCTATTACCCTCACTTACTTCAGTGGTGTACTTAAACTCTTTGACCATAGACTCGTGTGAAGATACTTCATTATGCAAGTGAGACAGAGAGAGAGAGAGAGAGAGAGAGAGAGAGAGAGAGAGAGAGAACGTGGGTGGGAGATGGAATACTACTTGGATCATATATTATTAAGTCATTGCATGGGATGTTTAAAGCAGTTTTGAAAGATGTAATTTCAACATTTTGTTGCCCTTAATGATAACCGTCTAAAATTGACAAGAGATGCATCACGACGAAAGATACCTGTCACAATAGACATATGTTCACTATTCGAGTCAGTACCATATGTATATTGGACTGCAATTGTGATACATCTGTAATAAACTGTTCCATTTTGAATGAGATTACACCTCTGTACTATGGACAACAAATATACAAGTATGTCCTTAACAGAAATTCCACACTGACTAGTAGGCAAACCGAGCATTATAGCCAAAAAATAATACTGTCTTTTGTGTTTTTACAGCAACGCGACGAAAGCGACTGCACAGTCTACGTGCTGTGCCTAGTGGCAGGCCGACCGAGGTGGCCGAGCGGATCTAGGCGCTACAGTCTATAACCACGCGACCGCTACGGTGGCAGGTTCGAATCCTGCCTCGGACATGAATGTGTGTGATGTCCTTACGGTAGTTAGGTTTAAGTAGTTCTAAGTTCTAGGGGACTGATGACCTCCGAAGTTGAGTCCCATAGTGCTCAGAGCCATTTGAACCTGGTGGCAGACTTGTTGATTGATAGAGCACTAAGGCAATACATTTTACGTAGAAAAGTTATCTATTAAAATTGTACGATCTATAACGCTATTTTACTCGATTTTACGAGAGGTTCCTACAACACTGGTCTAAGAGACATTAGCAAGCATATACGAAAAAGAAATGTACGAATGGGCGCAAATTTATGTGGTTCATGTGAGTCATAGGAATCCTGAAGATTCAGAATGGCATTGTTGGAGGTACGACGCCTAATGTTCGATGAAAACCTAAGTAGGGAGTTACAAGAAGCAGTTTTGATGATGCATAGAGGAACAATGTGCGTCCATCCCCAAGACGCTTATGTGATAATAGAATCATCTTAGTAGTAATTCTTCTTAGTTAAACAATCACGAAGGATTTGGCTACGGATTTGTTGAATAAGGTGCTATCGGGTAACGTGTCATGCAAACTGTTATAAAATTGCAAGCATTCGGCAAAAAGCTGCTCGTAAAGAAAGCAACTATGAGGCCGTGACGTGAATCCTCAGATATAAAGGCTTTATTGAGTGGCCTCTGCAACTAAATATTATATCAGGTGTCGTACCAGCGCCACCTAAACGACACTGTGGTGTTCGTCGTGCACAATAACATTTTTCTCGTCAATTTATATAATAGATACAACTCTATAGTTTGTCGTTAACAATCACCTTCTAAAGAGCTTTGCTCTGTGATTAGCCGGAATTCTAAAACTTAACACACACTCTGACTTGATTGCCTCTCCTAATGCTTGGGTTTCAGTAATCTGAAACATCACTGATTCGATTTGAATAAGTTCTCATGCTAATCCATAAGTCTGAATTCCTCGAATTACATACACTTTGTGATGAAAAGCATCAGGACGCCTCCCCCCCCCCCCCCCCCCAAAAAAAAACATACGTTTCTCTTATTAGGTGGATTGTGCCGCCACCTACTGCCAGGTACTCCATATCAGCGACCTCAGTAGTCACTAAACATCGTGAGAAAGCAGAATGGGGCGCTCCGCGGAACTCACGGACTTCAAACGTAGTCAGGTGATTGGATGTCTCTTGTGGCATGCGTCTGTAAGCGAGATTTCTACACTCTTAAACTTCCCTAGGTCCGCTGTTTCCGATGTGTACTGAAGTGCAAACGTGAAGGTACACGTACAGCACAAAAGCGTATAAGCTGACCTCGTCTGTTGACTGACAAAGACCGCCGACGGTTAAAGAGGGTCGTAATGTGTAATAGGCAGACATGTCTCCAGACCATTACACAGGTATTCCAAACTGCATCAGGATCCACTGCAATGACAGTTAGGCGGTAGTTGAGAATACTTCGATTTCATGGTGGAGCGGCTGCTCGTAAGCCACACATCACACCAGTAGATGCCAAACAATACCTCGCTCGGTCCAAGGAGTGTAAACATTGGACGATTGGTGGAGAAACGTTGGAGTGAAGAATCACGAAACACAGTGTGGCGATCCCATGGCAGTGTGTGGGTATGGCGAACGCCCGGTGAACGTCATCTGCCAGCGTGTGTAGTGCCAACAGTAAAATTCGGAAGCGGTGATGTTACGTTGTGGTCGTGTTTATCGTGGAGGGTGCTTGCACCCCTTGTTGTTTTGCGCGGCACTATCACAGCACAGGCCTACCCTGATGTTTTAAGCACTTTCTTGCTTCCCACTGCTGAAGAGCAATTCGGGGGTGGCGACTGCGTCTTTCAATACGATAGAGCACCTGTTCATCATGCACCGCCTGCGGCGGATTGGTTACACGACAATACCATCCCTTTAATGGACTGACCTGCACAGAGTCCTGATATGAAACCTATAGAACACCGTTGGGAGGTTTTGGAACGCAAACTTCGTGCCAGGCCTCACCGATCGACGTCGATATCTCTCCTTAGTACAGCACTCCGTGAAGAATGGGCTGCCATTCCCCAAGAAACCTTCCAGCACCTGACTGAAAGTATGCCTGCGAGAGTGGAAGCTGTCACCAAGGCTAAGGGTGGGCCAACACAATATTGAATTCCAGCATTACCGATGGAGGGCGCCACGAACTTTTAAGTCATTTTCAACCAGGTGTCCGGATACTTTTGATCACATAGTGCATGAGGTATGCTATTGGCGTTCACTTCTGAACTTGGATACTGTTCGAGCAGATTGTCGGACGTAGTTATTACCACAGAAACGTTGAATTTGCCCAAAATCTTTATTTACTCATCAGTTTCAATCCCACTTTGTCCAGCTGTATTCCATACTGCTTCATAGAGTGGAAGGAACTACATGAAGTCGATCTTGTACCGATTGACAGAAAGTATCTGTGTATTTGACACACAAAGTTTACCTGGTAGAATACACCAAACAGATCCAGATGTTGTATACATTATTTTGGTGCTAAGTAAGCCTTTATCCGAGACACTGCACACTTCAGAATGTGTAGTTCCGAGCTCTCTTTTGGGCATGGTGCTGCCTATTTCCATTGAGATGCTGGTCCTGAGAGGCGTCAGATTTTTCCAGGCCTCCTCCTCTCACAATTATAATTCAGTATTTCGCTAATCTAAAATCGAATTTACGCTAGGCTGTTATTATTTTCGTTGTATACAAGTTCGCACATAATGGTAAGAATGGTGAGGTGGGCTGCAGAGTGGCGAGGCAATTCTCATAGTAGGAAAGCTGGACAGAAGCAGAAACGATTAGTGAACAAATTAACAGGATGAACAGTATATTTACTTAAATTGTATTTCTCCAAATGTAAGAAGACTCATTACAAATAATGCGGCAGGAAACAGAGTCAAGCTGTCAACGTCAACAAGGAAGACACTTTCTGAACTAAGTGTGAATTGCGGAGTCGTAACGAACTGGTTCCAATTGCGACGGGGTTGACTGGTTAGCACCTGTTGTCTTATATCACAGTGACACAGGACGCTAGTAGTCCAGAGCTGGTGGTGGTGGTGTGGCTGAGTTGGTGGGGTAAATTTACAAACAGATAGTGAGTATGAAACTTCCTGGCAGATTAAAACTGTGTGCCCGACCGAGACTCGAACTCGGGACCTTTGCCTTTCGCGAGCAAGTGCTCTACCATCTGAGTTACCGAAGCACGACTCACGCCCGGTACTCACAGCTTTACTTCTGCCAGTACCTCGTCTCCTACCTTCCAAACTTTACAGAAGCTCTCCTGCGAACCTTGCAGAACTAGCACTCCTGAAAGAAAGGATATTGCGGAGACATGGCTTAGCCACAGCCTGGGGGATGTTTCCAGAATGAGATTTTCACTCTGCAGCGGAGTGTGCGGTGATATGAAACTTCCTGGCAGAGTCGTGCTTCGGTATATCAGATGGTAGAGCACTTGCCCGCGAAAGGCAAAGGTCCCGAGTTCGAGTCTCGGTCGGGCACACAGTTTTATTCTGTTAGGAAGTTTCATATCAGCGCACACTCCGCTGCAGAGTGAAAATCTCATTCTGGAGATAGTGAGTAATTGCATGGTTCATATACAATAGGTTTCCAGTTGATTTCATCTCCTTATATTCTTCTTCCATTCAGTATATTATTAGTGAATAGGGTACAGTAGTCAGCGGGCTAGCATTCGTCCAAAGCTCTGTATTCCTGCATGGATGGAAAGTGATATGCGATGGGTTTCCTGTTTGGGAACCTTCTAGGATGAGTGTGTGAGATGGAAAGTCTGGCGATGTTTGGCTGAGTCACTTACTGTGGGGCTGTGGCACCTACTTGTATATGAAAACGGCATTGGGCATCACATTGCCCATGTTCTTCAAACTCGCAAGAGTATGCCTTTTCTGTAGAAACAGGGTGTGAACAATGCAGAGAGACTCTTTTAGTAATAAAACTGAGCCTTCAGCAGCGTCTAGCCCGACGAATGGATGCTAGAAAAAATTGTTTTCTAAAAATCATGACCCTATGAAATGCTACAGCATTGCGTCTCATACAGATAATATCTGCTCCTGAGTATCATGATGGCATGGTGCACTTAAGCTGAAATGTTTGGCTTTCGTCTTGCAGTCTTGTGAGAAGGCCCTGGAATCCTGCATGAGAAGCTGGTGAGTTTAGGCGCACATCTGCTTCAGGCAGGAGCATGTTCATTCAGTTGGCTGGTCTGTGCTGACTCTGTGGGAGTTAAATATTGTTGCTAGTTCTTTTAATTGGGAGGAGCTTTCCGTGTCTGTATCACGACATGTCGTGGGGAGGAAAGGGCGCACTGCTCCGAGGGCAGGTAGTGAACTGCCCAGAGGGACTCAATTTGATTCCGTAGTGAAACGTCTGGTCTGTAGAGACCAATTGCTCGTATTCGGAGTTAAAAAGTTTTCGTTGTGCAGTTCCTTTCCTTGGTTCAAGACAGACGTCTTCCATCCTGTACTGGGCGGTGGAGCAGCCATCAGCGTGGATGGCTTTCAGGGCATACTATAGTAGAAACTTATGCTGCACAAGCTCCTCGCAAACGAACCGAGGGCGCGACTTGCACCAGCGATGTGTCAATTGAAATTGTTGAGTCAGCTGAGATGAGAACAGCGTACAGTGAGAACGAAGTTTTGAGCCCTCAACGGGGGTTGGACGGTTAGATTTTATATTAGGCTACGAGTGCCTCAGATTAACAGTAATAGGAGTTTGTGCGGAGCACTAAGATGAGGAATGCCATTAATGATCTTTAGGTTTTTGCTCTTGCATTTTTCATCTAGAGTTATCACTCATCTTTATAGTTAAAAGTCGAGGGAACTGACGTCGAGCCAACATTTAACCAGCCTGCATAAGAACATACAGTTCACCGAAAAAATCGAAAACAACTGTGCGTTAACCATTTGTGGATGTGAGGGTATACAGAACTGCGGATGGTACAGAAATGGTTCAGATGGCTCTGAGCACTATGTGACTTAATTTCTGAGGTCATCAGTCCCCAGAACTTAGAACTACTTAAACCTAACTAACCTAAGGACATCACACACATCCATGCCCGAGGCAGCATTCGAACCTGCGACCGTGGCGGTCGCGCGACTCCACATTGTAGCGCCTAGAACTGCTCGGCCACTCTGGCGGGCGCGGATGGTACACTGGGACACAAAGTGCACGGGAAGCCGACCCACACAATTATTATCTGCATGCGGAGAGCCACCATCACCTACTTCAGAAGTAGTGAGTTACGCACACGCTTACTGCCCGTACCTACCAGATAAGTGGCTCTAACAACATCAAAGAAGAACTGAGAGAGCTGCACCACACTTTTAGCGCCAAAGGCTATGCAAAAACGTTGTAAGAAAAGCTACCAAGGCCAACCTAAATAAAACAAGAGAAGAGCGCAAGGAAGAGAAGCTTGCACTAGTACACTTATCATATGTGCCAGTGAACCACTTGACAACGTCCTCCGCCGACGAGGTTTCAAACGGATTTTCTGCAACAACCACAAGATCCTCTTAGACGTTTTAAATCATTGAGTATTAGTTTCAGCACTGCGCAGCCCTTTTTGTGCTAGAGACAAGCTTAAAGTGGAGTAATGAATGTAAGTTTTCTTTGTGGTATTGTAATTATGTACCTCATTATTCCTTTCGAACTGAAATAGATTATTTACAATGAATAACATGAGGGAATAAATATACTCTGAAGCAATAGTAAAAATACCTGACTCCCTTAACAGACGTTTACAGATGATCATGGGTAAGTGCTATGTATTAATCTTACAGTACGTTTTTGAGCAATGAAGATGTTATGTTTTAAAGATATGTTGCACATGAATAATATTCCATGTAACATTACTAAGTGAAAAAAAAAAAAACGCAAAATGTGTCAACTTGCTGATTTGTTTCTCCCCAAGATTTTCAGTGATTCTATTTGCAAATGTGGATGAACTAAGTTCTTTCGGGAGGTCTAAAATGTCCTTTTTCCAGCTTAAATGATCATCAGTAATCACATCTAAGGATTTTGAAGATTCCACTCTATTTATTAACAGATTCAGAAATGAAAATGGCGATTGTGAAACCTCTACCAGCTATACAAATGTTTATATAGTCATGTGAAAGAAATAGAACACGAATTTACAAAGCTTACTATTTAAAGTGTCCATCACTGAAAAAGAAATCATGTGAGTGGCCGCCATTTTCCTTCACATACATTTTAAGTCTTGATATTAGATAGTTGAACATCACATTTTGCAGGACTAGCACTAAAATTCGATTAACTGGCTAAGAAATTTGATGTTTCAGTTCTTGGATGGTGTTTAGGATATCAAATAATCCCAAAGCAAGAAATCAGACGCTGAAAGTTCAGGAGATATTGAAGGCCCAGAAATGTCCCCGTTCTTGGAGAAGAGATGATGAGGAAAGATGTTCTGTAGTACCCTGTTCAAGAATCACAAGAGGAGGAGGTATACTTGGAAAAGGCCGGGAGATACGGGAAGATTTCAATTAGATTACATCATCTTCAGACAGAGATTCCGAAATCAGATACTGGATTGTAAGGCGAAACCCAGGAGGAGATATAGACTCAGATCACAATATAGTAGTGATGAAGAGTAGGCTGAAGTTCAAGACATTCGTCAGGAGAATCAATACGCAAAGAAGTGGGATACGGAAGTTCTAAGGAATGACGAGATACTTTTGAAGTTCTGTAACGCTATAGATACAGCAATAAGGAATAGCGCAGTAGGCAGCACAGTTGAAGAGGAATGGACATCTCTAAAAAGGGCCATCACAGAAGTTGGGAAGGAAAACATAGGTACAAAGAAGGTATCTGAAAAGAAACCATGGGTAACACAAGAAATACTTCAGTTGACTGATGAAAGGAGGAAGTACAAACATGTTCCGGGAAAATCAGGAATACAGGAATACAAGTCGCTGAGGAATGAAACAAATAGGAAGTGCAGGGAAGCTAAGACGAAATGGCTGCAGGAAAAATGTGAAGACATCGAAAAAGATATGATTGTCGGAAGGACAGACTCAGCATACAGGAAAGTCGAAACAACCTTTGATGACATTAAAAGCAACGGTGGTAACATTAGGAGTGCAACGGGAATTCCACTGTTAAATGCAGAGGAGAGAGCAGATAGGTGGAAAGAATATATTAAAAGCCTCTATGAGGGTGAAGATTTGTCTGATGTGATAGAAGAAGAAACAGGAGTCGATTTAGAAGAGAAGGGGGATCCAGTATTAGAATCGGAACTTAAAAGTGCTTTGGAGGACTTACGGTCAAATAAGGCAGAAGGGATAGATAACATTCCATTGGAATTTCTAAAATCATTAGGGGAAGTGGCAACACAACGACTATTCACGTTGGTGTGTAGAATATATGAGTCTGGCGACATACCATCTGACTTTCGGAAAAGCATCATCCACACAATTCCGAAGACGGCAACAGCTGACAAGTGCGAGAATTATCGCACAATCAGCTTAACAGCTCATGCATCGAAGCTGCTTACAAGAATAATATACAGAAGAATGGAAAAGAAAATTGAGCATGCGCTAGGTGACGATCAGTTTGGCTTTAGGAAAAGTAAAGGCACGAGAGAGGCAATTCTAACGTTACGGCTAATAATGGAAGCAAGGCTGAAGAAAAATCAAGACACGTTCATAGGATTTGTCGATCTGGAAAAAGCGTTCGACAATATAAAATGGTGCAAGCTGTTCGAGATTCTGAAAAAAGTAGGGGTAAGCTATAGGGAGAGTCGGCTCATATACAATATGTACAACAACCAAGAGGGAATAATAAGAGTGGACGATCAAGAACGAAGTGCTCGTATTAAGAAGGGTGTAAGACAAGGCTGTAGCCTTTCGCCCCTACTCTTCAATCTGTACATCGAGGAAGCAATGATGGAAATAAAAGAAAGGTTCGGGAGTGGAATTAAAATACAAGGTGAAAGGATATCAATGATACGATTCGCTGATGACATTGCTCTCCTGAGTGAAAGTGAAGAAGAATTAAATGATCTGCTGAACGGAATGAGCAGTCTAATGAGTACACAGTATGGTTTGAGAGTAAATCGGAGAAAGACGAAGGTAATGAGAAGTAGTAGAAATGAGAACAGCGAGAAACTTAACATCAGGATTGATGGTCACGAAGTCAATGAAGTTAAGGAATTCTGCTACCTAGGAAGTAAAATAACCAATGACGGACGGAGCAAGGAGGACATCAAAAGCAGACTCGCTATGGCAAAAAAAGGCATTTCTGGCCAAGAGAAGTCTACTAATATCAAATACCGGCCTTAATTTGAGGAAGAAATTTCTGAGGATGTACGTCTGGAGTACAGCATTGTATGGTAGTGAAACATGGACTGTGGGAATACCGGAACAGAAGAGAATCGAAGCATTTGAGATGTGGTGCTATAGACGAATGTTGAAAAATAGGTGGACTGATAAGGTAAGGAATGAGGAGGTTCTACGCAGAATCGGAGAGGAATGGAATATGTGGAAAACACTGATAAGGAGAAGGGACAGGATGATAGGACATCTGCTAAGACATGAGGGAATGACTTCCATGGTACTAGAGGGAGCTGTAGAGGGCAAAAACTGTAGAGGAAGACAGAGATTGGAATACGTCAAGCAAATAATTGAGGATGTAGGTTGCAAGTGGTACTCTGAGATGAAGAGGTTAGCACAGGGGGGGGAATTCGTGGCGGGCGACATCAAATCAGTCAGTAGACTGATGACCCAAAAAAAAAAGCACTTTTATGGAAACCACGAGGTACGGTATGTGGCCCCGTCTTGTTCGAAGAACGTGTTTGGCAAATGGTTCAACATGTGAACAAAACTTTCTTTACTCTCACTAACAGATTCAAGACGAAGGTGCTACAAATCAGACTACAACTATCTGACTGTGTAGTGACATTTCATGCAGCATTTCAGGATTTTCATGCGACTAGTATCTACAGTTTTGCTTCTTAACAAAGACTGTAGTTTGAAAATTAGCCTAATTGCTCATCATGAGACTGTCGCATAGGCCTGTGTTGTCTTTCATTAGTTCCAGTAATTCCCTGTAAAATTGTAAAATTTTTGGATGGTCGTCGGCACTCAGTTGTTGCAGTGTCAGATATTTTGGATGGATGATATTGGAGTTCATTGTGCAATATTCGCAGTATACTTTGATCCGACATGTCAAGTTGGAGCACAGTCCTACATGCAGAACGCCTGGTACTTCTGCTGAAGGTTTCTTCCACTCTTGCAACACTCTCTGGTTTGCACACGCGTTTTGCACTTCCACCCCTCTTTCGTACCCTATCACCCGCTTCCTCACATTTCTTTACCCACACTTGGATAGAATGTGCCTACGGGAGTAGAGCATGAGATGAGAGATTGAAATTGGCACGAAATACACTCTGCGCAGCCACATAGGTGTCGTTTACGCAGAACGCCATTACGGAAGAAGCACGTTGTTCAGCGATCCACGACGAAATCTCGACTGAACATCGATGTCAGGGTCAACTGCAAAGGTTTGTTGTCCAGATGGAAAGACTATTTTCTAATTCCGACCATAACGTGCTATTTTCAGGGATGCCAAATCACGCGTTTCGCTGCCACACATGTAATTTGTTTACCATGTGTTACACTTATCGTTGGTGTAGTACACCAGGACGTTCAGAATTTAATATTTTGTGTCTTTTTTGATATTGAGGGTGAGATCATTTGCAGAAAACCGGTCAACGATATTTTTAAGTACCTTGTGAATCATTTCTTCTCTTGTTGTATGTATGAATGTATGCTGTTTTAGATAGAAGGCTGTTTACACGTGTTAGAAACAATTGCAGACTTAAGGGGAACTGGAACGCCCTATCCCGACAGTGTTAAATTTAGTGACTTGGCTTCCCCGTATTTCGGGAGCCACTGTAGCCATTGTCATGAAACTTTTGCAGGACATTAAAGTTTATGTTCTGAGTTTACTGAACTACAATACTTGCATTTCAGCCACTGTTTTCTGAAATAAAATTTTTTTAACTACACCGTTAAAATTTTGTGTACTTTTTTGTACGTTATCCTAAATAATTTTAATTATACATAACATTATGTTCTTCTCTTAGTTCAGTAGACTCAGGATATGTATGTTATTACTCCCTGAAAATTAGAATACTCTACTCGAAGTGGTTTCTGCGATTTGGGGAAAAATGCAACAGAAAATGTCAATTTTCTGGAACAGCTTCTGAAGTTTCAAAAGACTGTAACTCAATATATGCTTAATTTTTTATTTTTAATCACTCAGAAGCACCCTGCACCATACTGTGTATCATCCTCTAGGTCTTTCTGCAAGTTTTTTCGTATTTTCTTCTTTCTGGACTCCGTAGTGGCCAACTATGCTGCAAACTCTGTTTTATCAATGCGAACCTTGTCCTTCTGTTCAAGTTCTCTGAAGGCTCCAGGATTAATTCCCATATGCTGTAGCACTTTCACCCTACTAGTGTTGCCATCATTAAAAGCAATAACAGCATCACTGACTCCTCAATTTAGTGTCTCCATTCCAACAAATACAGTTCGGTAAGCGAGTCCACATAAGATTTTTGAACAACTCATTGGGATTTTGAGTCTGATTGTGCAGACACTTCTTCGGTAATTCAGGATTTGTCGGATATCTGTAAATAGTTTTTATGATATCCATGACTACTGCTGGAATGGAATGTTTATGGCTGTATGAACTGTTTAAGTACTGGGCATTGCGGTAATTGCTCCATGAATCAGGTCCAGGAGGGCAAAGGTGGCGTACTGGTTTTTTATCAGTCGACAGTCTGTGGAAGAAGGTAGCCCATACTGCCTGCTTCATTTTCAACAAATCCTCATTATTATTTCTAATGGCCACTCCATAATACTGTTGTAGTTCATCAATCATTTTATCTGTCAGCCTGCCTCTTATGGTTTTAAGATCAGAAAGTTTCTTGTCTCTCAAGTTCTGTTTCCAATTACTAAACCTGGTGCCCATCCTCTTCTGGACATGACCAACACATTCCAGTTTTGTGATAATCTTCTCACCATAAGGCTGAGCGGCTGCTACACTGTTATATGCTGTTTAGTCTCCTAAAAACTTAGTGTAACATATTCCCCTTTCGTTCACAGATCGACTAAAAACTAAAATAGCTCCAGAGGCATTCATGCCACCCATTGTTCCCTCATAATTTCTGTCACAGATATGCCTTTCTTCATTCCAAGATTTGCACTTATAACAATGTTTGGTTAAAATCTGAAAATCTATTATCTTTCCAGTATCAACACTGATCACTGGTAGCAACAGAATTCTTAGAACTATAGCTGCACTTCAGCAAAGTGCCATCAAAAGCTAGTGGTATGTCAGTCATACCAACATTTATTTCGACAGCTTCGTTTGCAGCACCCTTCATTGAGTCACATGCAACAGATTCCACAGCAGATCCAATAAATCCTGCATACTTGTCGACTTTACAAGGTGGGCGTGGGCACATTCACCACGGCACACGTTGTTTTTGCTGCAGTGTGTCCTTTGTCAATAGCTCTCAATCCATAAAACCACCTGACGTTTACTTCAAAATAATTATCTTTACACTTATCAGAATTCCAAAATGAATGAGTATATTTACAACTGACAGAATTAATGATAAGTTTCCTGGCTAGTCAGTTTGATACCTCACTGTCTTCATATAAACTAACTGGCCCTCCATATATTTTACAACACACACATTCACCTAACACCTTTGTTAGGATGTGTAAATCTATCAGATTATAACCTAACCAACCATTTACATTACTTTCGTTTTGAGAAAACTGTGTATCACAACGTTTTATTTTAATCTTCGAAGCTCTAATGGGCGTTTCTCAAGATACTGACGAGTTTGCCTGTATTTCATTGTCTGTAACTTCACACGCCACATGTTGAACACAATGTTTCCCTTTATTCAAAAACCAATATCCATGAAACTCACCTTTCTTAAAAACACATCTTTTTGGCGTCATACTTTACTTTTTGAGAGATTTACAAACCTATTCGTCATTTTTCCGCGGAAAAAAGTTAGCACTTCGACATTCAACGAGTGTTTGTACTATTAAAACGATACGATACTGTTTTGCCAGTGTTACCAATACAAACACGCCATTTAACCTTTATAACACAGCAATCCACAGCTTTCTATGTAAAAAATTACCGATTTCATTAGATCTTGAAGTAATGCACATTAAAATTCTAACATTTCCTACCAGTGTAGATTATATTTAAAAAATTAAATAAAGTACTCCTCATGTGAGGTTACAAGTTATATACACTACTGGCCATTAAAATTGCTGCACCACGAAGATGACGTGCGACATGCGCGAAATTTAACCGACAGGAAGAAGATGCTGCGACATGCCAAAGATTAGCTTTGCAGAGCATTCACACAAGGTTGGCGCCGGTGGCGCCACCTACAACGTGCTGACATAAGGAAAGTTTCCAACGGATTTCTCATAAACAAACAGCAGTTGACCGGCGTTGCCTGGTGAAACGTTGGTGTGATGCCTCATGTAAGGAGGAGAAATGCGTACCATCACGTTTCTGACTTTGATCAAGGTCGGATTGTAGCCTATCGCGATTGCGGTTTAGCGTATCGCGACATTGCTGATCGCGTTGGTCGAGATCCAATGACTATTAGCCGAATATGGAATCGGTGTGTTCAGGAGGGTAATAAGGAACGCCGTGCTGGATCCCAACGGCCTCCTGTCACCAGGAGTCGAGATGACAGACATCTTATCTGCATGGCTGTAACAGATCGTGGAGGCACGTCTCGATCCCTGAGTCAACAGATGGGGACGTTTGCAAGACAACAACCATCTGTCCGAATAGTTCGACGACGTTTTGCAGCATGAAGTATCAGCTCGGAGACCATGGCTGCAGTTACCCCTGACGCTGCATCACAGACAGGAGCGCCTGCGGTGGTGTACTCAACGACGAACCTGGGTGCACGAATGGCAAAACGACATTTTTTCGGATGAATCCAGGTTCTGTTTACAGCATTATCACGGTCGCATCCGTGTTTGGCGACATCGCGGTGAACGCACATTGGAAGCGTGTATTCATCATCTCCATACTGGCGTATCACCCGGTGTGATGGTATGGGGTGCCATTGGTTACACCTCTCGGTCACCTCTTGATCGCATTGACGGCACTTTGAACAGTGGACGTTACATTTCAGAAATCTTACATTTCAGCAGGATAATGCACGACCGCATATTGCAGGTCCTGTACGGACCTTTCTGGATACAGAAAATGTTCGACTGTTGCCCTGGACAGCACATTTCCCAGATCTCTCACCAACTGAAAACGTGGCCGAGCAAATGGCTCGTCACAATACGCCAGTCACTACTCTTGATGAACTGTGTGTGATATCGAGTGAAACTGCATGGGCAGCTGTACCTGTACACGCCATCCAAGCTCTGTTTTACTCAGTGTCCAGGCGTATGAAGGCCGTTATTACGGCCAGAGGTGGTTGTTCTGGGCACTGTTTTCTCAGGATCTATGCACCAAAATTGCGTGAAAATGTAATCATATGTCAGTTTTAGTATAATATATTTGTCCAATGAATACCCGTTTATCATGTGTATTTCTTCTTGGTCTAGCAATTTTAATGGCCAGTAGTGTATATGTACTACGTCGCACATGATCTTCAGTCTATTGTCTTTGTTACTGATTTTTTAAGATAATGTGCATGATTCTTGATTTGTTTATAACTTTCTTTAGCAATTTTCAATTGGTTCAAATAGCTCTCAGCACTATGGGACTCAACATCTGAGGTCATTAGTCCCCTAGAACTTCGAAGTACTTAAACCTAACTAACCTAAGGACATCACACACATCCATGCCCGAGGCAGGATTCGAAGCTGCGGCCGCAGCAGTCACGTGGTTCCGGACTGAAGTGCCTAGAACAGCACGGCCACCGCGGCCGGCCCTTAGCAATTTTGAGAAGTTCTTATATATAACATAATTACTGTAGGACCTCTGCTTGCTCTTTCCAGCAGATACCTTTCCCTTTTCCTTTCAGATGGTAATCCCTCTAGTGATTTATGGTCTGTTTAATATAATGTTTGATTAGCTTATGTGGAAAACTATTTTCAAATAATGATATGAGTTTATCATGGAAGAGTATACATTTTATGTTAGCATTTGGTTTGTTATCAATTCTGTTCTTATAAGTTTCATTCTTAAAAACAGTTTTCTTGGAATCATTAGTAATTCTACGTGATTTCTATGAAGACTGTCAACACTACAAGGCACTCTGTTACTCATTCTAACAAACGTGCGTCATGATCGGAGGTAGTGTTTGTTATTGGGTAAGCAACTATTTTCTTGCTCTGTATTTGACTAAAGAAAACATTTTCAATTTGGGTCCTGCTGTCCTTATGCACCTATGCTGGAAATTTAATTCCTGAGATCATATTGTAGGACCAAATAAGATTTCCAGATCATTTTTCCTTTCAGAATCTTGTAAAAGGCACACAAACGGTTAACTGCTTGATGCTGTCTGACAGCTATCACAGCAAGAAAACCAAATTCGTCATAAACAGTTCAAAATTTATCAGTGGGGTTTATATACAGTTATAATTAAAAGTGAATTAACTACTTCATTATTAACTCACAAGAACACACTTCTGTGCGCTGATCACTACAAAATGTACTTGTCTAACTGTTTTTGGACATGTGTTCTGTTTTAATATATGTAACAGTGCTTCCGTGTCCCATATTAGTTCTGCAGATAGGCACATGGTGTCCATCTTTTCAGATATCTATAAATTTTCCAAATAGTTGAGACGCTCTTGTACCTTTTTACTCAGTCCTCTAATATTTTGATTATATGAGCTGACCCTCCTTTTCTCTGTATTCTTAAGCGTTTTGTGGGGGCTGTTTTGTTATTTTGACTTCTCTCAAAACAATTTGCCTGAATCCTGATTGCCCGCATCTCGTGGTCGTGCGGTAGCGATTCTCGGTGGGGTCAGGGATTTTCTCTGCCTCGTGATGGCTGGGTGTTGTGTGTTGTCCTTAGGTTAGTTAGGTTTAAGTAGTTCTAATTTGTAGGGGACTGATTACCATAGATGTTAAGTCCCATAGTGCTCAGAGCCATTTGAACCATTTTTGTTGAATCCTGATTCCGACCTAAAAGTTACCTCTCTGACACCTGTAATCACACGGATCTTGCTTCGTGACAACCGCTACTATCCCTAGCACCTGCAATGAGTTCAAGAATTATCAGAAGGGGATTTCCCTCTGCAGGAAAGATTCCGTCTATGTTTTTTGCACCAGCATTACAATTATGAGTTTTCGTTCATCAGTCATATTTACCGACAAAGCAAGCGTTACCAGGACTGGAATCAACCTGCATAATCGTCATCTGTGGGTTACAGACAATCCTCAGGGAATTGTTGTTGCATCTCATCACTATAGGTTCAGCATCAGTATGTAGGCAGGGATTCTCGGTGACTACATACTTGGACTATTGTTATTCTACAATGCCAATTCCTAGTGTTCTCCAGAATACTCTGTCTGGACTGCTTGAGAATATTCCTTTGGCAATGCGACAGCTTATGTGGTTTCTGCATGATGGAGTACCTTTCCAGTTCAGCATTATAGTTCGTCAACACCTCATCATCATCTTCCTCGGGTGTTGGATAGGATGTGGAGACCCTGTTGCATGGGCTGCTAGATCACCAGACTTAAATCCCCTGGATTTTTGCCTATGGGGACATTTAAAATGCGTTGTGTATGCTGAACCATTCCTGATATGCATACCCTTCAACAGCGTGTTCACGATCCCTGTGACGCTGTTCAGAGAGAGGCTGGAACATGCGAAAGAGTATGGCAATGTATGATGCGACGTGTGAACGCATGCACTGCATCCCTTGGACGATATTTTGTCATTGCACACACATCTGTCCGTTTCTGTACGCATGCTCATAGGCCCTTTTTTACTCAGTTTCCAGTCAGGAATCCGTCCCTGCAGTTTGTCGGTTTTATTAGTTTCACCCTGTATGTAAACGTAACATCATCCAAAGAGCAGCCATTTCGAATGCAACTGATTGTTGCAGGTATTTCTTTATAAAATTCCCGCCACTTATTATGGTTTTTGCAGTAATCTTGCTTTGTGGTATAAAGAGTTTCCTCGCCTTTGTATTTGCACTGATCACTACGATGATAGCCACTCACCAAATCAATCAGTGTCAATATCCTGTGACTAGGGCCTCCCGACGGGTAGATCTTTCACCGGGAGAAAGTCTTCCGATTTGACGCAACTTCGGCGACTTGTGCGTTGATGGGGATGAAATAATGATTAGGACAACACAACAGCCTGTCCCTGAGTGGAGAAAATCTCCGACCCAGCCGGGAATCGAACCCGGGCCCTTAGGATTGACATTTTGTCGCGCTGACTACTCAGCTACGGGAGTGGACACGCACCAAATACAATTCGTCATTTTAAAGTTTAAATCCACTGAAGGAAGCGAAAAGATGTGTACAGAAAGGCGAACTTGGAGCAAAGTTAGGCCTCGCTCTAATGTTTATGAAAGATCTTTGATAGAAGCTCCCCTGTCGAAGATTTGACAAAAGGGGCATTTGCTGTTGGCCATGAACGATGTCACACATACGTGTGCTCAAGCCTATATTTGTCGTTGCCCACAAGTCACTTGGAGACATGCTCGACTGGCAACTAACGTGGGAACCTCACCTACTAACCATCCAACAGAAAGCCCACAATAGACTAAAACTACTAATGGGGCGAACTTGGGGATTACACACAACCACTACTCTCAACACTCATAAAATACTTAAGTGATTCATCCTTTATGTCACTGTTGCATGTGTATGTGCTACAGAAAAGTTCTGTTAGGTCCCTCCATATCTTCAAACCTCGTGCACTCCTTATCGCTTTCCACATCCATTTACGTTTCCTCACATGGATCCTCTACCATCTTATCAAATTACCACCCCTCCTCACTCACACTGAACACCTCTGCATCTCCTGTACCACCTGTAAACTAAATTCTGATAAACCCATTGTTTCGCCTCTGATCACCAACACTGGTATGCTGCTGCGCCTTCACAAACACATCCCTATATCCCTACACCTACATACACACTCCATGTCTCATCTTAACGCAACTTAACCAACCCCCTGTGGCAGATAATTCTACTCTGATAAATATCCCGCCCACCAACTTAAACCCTTACCCACCTATCTGATTCACATCAGGGCTCCTCTCTCCTTTTCCCTCTAAACCCAACACTGTCCCTTTTGCGGCCAGGGTGGCCGTGTGGTTCTAGGCGCTTTAGTCTGGAGCCGAGCGACCGGACCGGTTCGAATCCTGCCTCAGGCATGGATGTGTGTGATGTCCTTAGGATGGCTAGGTTTAATTAGTTCTAAGTTCTAGAGGACTGGTGACCTTAGAAGTTAAGTCCCAAGGTGCTCAGAGCCATTTGAACCATTTTGAACTGTCCCTTTATTTTCGTACCACTACTCTCCCTCCACACCATTAATCCTCCTCATGTCATGGACTGTGCGGCTGGTCCCGGCGGAGGTTCGAGTCCTCCCTCGGGCATGGTTGTGTGTGTTTGTCCTTAGGATAATCTAGGTTAAGTATTGTGTAAGCTTAGGGACTGATGACCTTAGCAGTTAAGTTCCGTAAGATTTCACACACATTTGAACATTTTTGAATCCTCCTTTGCACAGTCTGTGTTCTCACTAACTGGTTCATCTCCTACCTGTCATCTCCTTATTTTCCCCACTTAAGAGGTCCCTATCTCATTACCCACACTCCCCAAGATCTATGGAACAAATTCTCTTCTCCCACAATAATTTTTCATCCAGTGCAGGTCCTTCAGACGTTAAGTAAAAGTGGAATGCTCCACTGTCTGTTTTTTAATTATTTTTAATAGAATATCACCCCATCGTAACAGTGTTTCTTTAATTGTTTATATATTTCGTCCTGTTAGCTTTCTGTCATTAATCGTTTTTAATTTAAAATGTAAAAATTCCCCATATTTTTATTTTTCTATACTCTTTGTTATATTCTTACGATTGCTCTTGGCTGATGAGCGAAGTACTGAACCGCTGACAAAGGGACGAAATCGCAATAAAGAAAAATAGCAACTGCAGGCCTGCTTTTACGGGGCCTCGTTCGTGTGGGTAGCGAGCGCTAGGGAACGAGTGCCGAGTGGCGGATGCAGTTCGCTGGCACGTAGCGCACTCGCCTGGCAGGTGTCGACGCCGCCGGCCAGCTCTCCGGCGCAGATGATGCCGGGCTGCATGGCCTCGGCGCGCGGCAGGCGCGTGTTGAGGCACTCCCGGCGCGTGAGGACGGTGACGAGGGCGTGCCGGATCTCGCAGGGCGCGCTGCTCGACACGCCGGGCCGCGTCGTGCCCATGCCGGCCACCAGCCCGGTGCGCCCGCCGTCGTCGGGCAGCACCAGCGGCTTCGGCGTGTCGGCCGGCCGGCCCCACAACATCAGCCGCCTAGCTCCCTGCACTGCAACAGGTGACAAAGCCCGGCTGTGCGATGCACTGCTTGTGATCCGCAGGCGGCTCGTGCGAAATTCAACCAATGTGGTGGCCTTCAGCCCTCTGGCTTACAAAAGTAGTAATCGTAACTAAAACTGCATAAATAAAAATCAGCTGCCTCATGCATGAACGATCATCACTTTAGAATGGATCGATCGATTTCGCTGATTTCTTTTTGGTTGTGTTCGTAATTGTCAGGCCAAAGTTTGTATGGAAGAAAATTTTTGGAAAATCCACCGGAAAAATCGGAAATTGGGATGGTGTTTCTGTAAGAATATCTTAATGAAAGAAATGTGACAGTCAGTTTGACAGTTCTGCTGTCGCAAGTTTTCATAAAAATAATAAAAGTAACGTTTAAATTTACAGTTCCGTTGTCGCTTATTCCGCATTGAATGTCGAAATTTCGCGAAATACCTTACAACTGAAAGCGATATTTCAGTCAGTTATCGGTGGTGATCGTATATCTGGTGTGTTGCGAAGATTGAATTGATGTCAGTTCATGGTAATTTGGTGTGTTGCAAACATTAATTTTATATTAGTGCGTGGGTTACTGCCGTGGAAAAAATAACGCCAGTGATGCGTCGAAATATCGCTAGGCGTACGAGCAACGTGGTTGTGTAGACCATCGGCGCTATTCGTTTTCTCTCCGGACGAAAAGACGAAGAATATTGTTCCTCACCAAGCGTTGTGGTAAACGCATTGAAAACACAAGAAACTTATGGTCGAAGCAATAAATTCCCGATATCTTGAATTTCAATAATTTCACGGTCTTACTTCAATGGCCTTCAAATAACGCAATGAGAAGCATGGACTCGGTTGAATAGATTTCCTCGTGATTGACTGACTAACAAATCAACAGCAGCAAACTGAGAACATGTTATATATGATACACTTTTTATTAAACCGGCTGCGAGAAAGAACATGCTAAATACTGCTGTGAAAATGTACGATTTTTCTTTCCTCTTCGCAGTCGTTGTTAACAGAAAACACTAAGGTTGTGTTTATGGCTAACTTTATAATCCCACCTGTTCCAAGAATAAAACCATACGAAATATTGTCATAAAAGCTTCCATCATCGCAAATACAGCAGATGATGCCAATTGATTTACGTATTAATTTGATATCAGTTCGCAATCAAGGATCCTTTTGTAATAACATTAAATAAGATCAGTACTATGAAGAGAATGGATTACTATTCACCATGTACTGGAGGCGATAAGTTGCACATAGGCACAACAAAAAGATTGTCAGACAAGTAAGCTGTCGGCCAAACAGGCCTTCATGGGTATTAGACAACAGACAGACACACACACACACACACACACACACACACACACACACACACACACACACACACACACATACGCTCGCTCTCACAAACGCGAAGTCACGCGGCCATGACCACAGTCTCTGGCAGCTGAGGATGGTCAGAGAGAGAGAGAGAGAGAGAGAGAGGGGGGGGGGGAAGGAAATAGACAGACAAGGGGGAGAGGGTGGAAGGAAGATATGGACAGAGGGATGAAGGAGAAGGAGATGGATAGAGAGAGTGTGGGACAAGGGATGTACAAGTAGTGGGGGGAAGGATATGAACAGAGATAGGAGGCAAGAGGAGGAAATGGGCAAAGGGAGTGGAGGAAGAGAGAGACAGAGACATGGCTGAGAAGAAGGCATGTATCCAATTCCCATATATATTTAGCAGTTGCGAAGCACTGTTTGGTTGCCTAGTTGAACATATTAATATTACGTATATAAATTGAAATGTTTAAATGTAATTCAGTTTCATAGTTAATAATTTTTCTTTGTGAGGAACCAAAGAAAATGACAAAAATATATTAGCAGCGGGAACAGAACCTGAGCTGAAAAACTGTGTCAGTGCGCTTGACCACCGCCTACCGGGCCAAAAGATGACCTGCAGCTCAGAAATTGTTCATATTTCACGCGTAAATATTTAGACAGCGTTTTAGTTTTTCCTACGGCTCACTCAGGTGAAAAATTCTATGAGCTTGAAAGAGGCTTCTGCTCATATACACTACTGACCATTAAAATTGCTACACCAAGAAGAAATGCACATGATAAACGGGTATTCATTGGACAAATATATTATACTAGAACTGACATGTGATTACATTTTCACGCAATTTGGGTGCATAGACCCTGAGAAATCAGTACCCAGAGCAACCACGTCTGGCCGTAATAACGGACTTGATACGCTTGGCCATTGAGTCAAACAGAGCTTGGATGGCGTGTACAGGTACAGCTGTCCATGCAGCTTTACACGATATCACACACAGTTCATCAAGAGTAGTGACTGGCGTATTGTGACGAGCCATTTGCTCGGCCACCATTGACCAGACGTTTTCAGTCGGTGAGAGATCTGAGGAATGTGCTGTCCGGGGCATTTTCTGTATCCAAAAAGGTCCGTACAGAACCTGCAATATGCGATCGTGCATTATCCTGCTGAAATGTACGATTTCGCAGGGATCGAATGAAAGGTAGTGCCATGGGTCGTAACACATCTGAAATGTAACGTCCACTGTTCAAAGTGCCGTCAAAGCGATCAAGAGGTGACCGAGAGGTGTAACCAATGGCACCCCATACCATCACACCGGGTGATACGCCAGTATGGAGATGATGAATACACGCTTCCAATGTGCGTTCACCGCGATGTCGCCAAACACGGATGCGACCGTCATAATGCTGTAAACAGAACCTGGATTCATCCGAAAAAATGTCGTTTTGCCATTCGTGCACCCAGGTTCGTCGTTGAGTACACCACCGGAGGCGCTCCTGTCTGTGATGCAGCGTCAGGGGTAACTGCAGCCATGGTCTCCGAGCTGATACTTCATGCTGCTGCAAAACGTCGTCGAACTATTCGGACAGATGGTTGTTGTCTTGCAAACGTCCCCATCTGTTGACTTAGGGATCGAGACGTGCCTCCACGATCTGTTACAGCCATGCAGATAAGATGTCCGTCATATCGACACCTGGTGATAGGAGGCCGTTGGGATCCAGCACGGCGTTCCGTATTACCCTCCTGAACCCACCGATTCCATATTCTGCTAACAGAAACGTGATGGTACGCATTTCCCCTCTTACAGGAGGCATCACAACAACGTTTCACCAGGCAACGCCGGTCAACTGCTGTTTGTGTATGAGAAATCAGTTGGTAACTTTTCTCATGTCAGCACGTTGGAGGTGTCGCCACCGGCGCCAACATTGTGTGAATGCTCTGAAAAGCTAATCATTTGAATATCACAGCTTCTTCTTCCTGTCGGTTAAATTTCGCGTCTGTAGCACGTCATCTTCGTGGTGTAGCAATTTTAATGGCCAGTAGTGTAGTTTGAGTCTAATCTGTGAGCCTCATCACAAGCTATGCCTTTGTTAGATTTACATTTACATTTACCTATCTCTTAAAATCTTACTTTCTTCTACTGGAAAAGGATCGTTTTAGCAGATCATCTATAGAAAACTATCGCATACTAAATTTGCTCGTACACCCACTTTTTTTCCACTATTACCACTACCAATACTCTTTTGACTTACAAGGGTAGTAATTCCAGAATGAGATTTTCACTCTGCAGCGGAGTGTGCACTGATATGAAACTTCCTGGCAGATTAAAACTGTGTGCCCGACCGAGACTCGAACTCGGGACCTTTGCCTCCGCTGCAGAGTGAAAATCTCATTCTGGAAACATCCCCCAGGCTGTGGCTAAGCCATGTCCCCGCAATATCCTTTCTTTCAGGAGTGCTAGTTCTGCAAGGTTCGCAGGAGAGCTTCTGTAAAGTTTGGAAGGTAGGAGACGGATACTGGCAGAAGTGAAGCTGTGAGTACCGGCCGTGAGTCGTGCTTCGGTAGCTCAGATGGTAGAGCACTTGACCGCGAAAGGCAAAGGTCCCGAGTTCGAGTCTCGGTCGGGCACACAGTTTTAATCTGCCAGGAAGTTTCAAGGGCAGTAATTGTCACTAAATTGAAAAAAAACTTTAAGAAAAAAAAAATAAAAAAAGACGTAACACGAACACAAAGGAATTAGCCGATTGGGGCAGAAATCAGTAGATATGATGTACGTCTAGAGACAAACAAATTATTGCAGTTCTACAAAACTTGGATGATTTATTGAAGAGAAAGAGCTTCACAAATTGAGCAAGTCAACAACGCGTTGGGCTACCTCTGGTACTTAGTTATTCAGCTTAGCATTGACTGAGGGATGTTGGGCCAAATTTTGTCCAATTGTCTCGTTGGATCGTCTAACTCCTGAGCTGCTTGGAGAGCCCTGCCCATAATGCTCCACATGTTATCGATTGGAGAGAGACCCGGCGACCTTGATGGGCAAAGTAGGGTTTTGCAAGCACGAAGACAAGCAATACATACCCTCGCCGTGCGCGAGCGGGCATTATTTGCTGAAATGTAAGCCCTGGATGGCTTGCCATGAAGGGCAACAAAAGGGGCCGTAGAGTATCGTTCTCTAAAGGTGTCGCGTATGACAACAAAAGGGGTCCTACTATCGAAAGAAATGGCATCCCAGACCATCACTCCTGAGTTTCGGGCAGAATGGCGAACGACAGTCAGATTGGTATCCCTCTGCATCCTGAAGCCTCTCCTCGCACACTTTCGCTGGTTATTGGAGCTCAGTTCGAAGCTGGAGTCATCACTGAAGACAATTCTGCTCGAGAGAACGATATTTCTGGACAAATGTACCCGACACCGTGCTAATGGGATTCTTGGTGTACAGTGGTCGATGGTAATCGGTGCAAGGAACTCTATGAGCTCAAACTCCTTTCTATGAGCCGCCTATTAAAGGTCTTTATGTACCAAGTGCAAGTCTGCATTCTTCCGTGGTCATTGTCATTGAACTTAAAATCTGGATATTCGACCTGATCTCCTTCTCCCTCCCTCTCTCTATCGCTCTCCTCCTCCCCCCTTTCTCTGTCAATCTCCTTCTCCTTTCCCTTATATCTGTTATCAGCACACACACTCTCTCTCTACAGATCTCCTCCTCCCTAATCTCTCTGTCCATGTCATCCTTCCCCTTCCTAATTCCATTTTTCTCCCCTTCTGTGCTCATCCCTTACTCCTCCCCCCCTCCGCCCCTCTCTCTGACCTTCTTAGTTGTTATTTCGACTGGGACCACGATAGCGAGTAGAAGTCAGAATGAATGGGTAAATCGGTTGGAATCATTAGTACATGGGATATGAGAGAAGCCTTGCCAGCTGCTGGACCTGTGGAGATAGTACCTTAATAACAGTATTTCACACAATTTTAATCTAAGAGCAAGTAGGATTACAAAGTTACGAGGTGGACAGCTTTCCTCCAGGAATACAATTTTGAGATAATGCACGTAAAAGGTAAGAAAGACGTTGTAACTGACGCTTTGTCGCATCTACCACAAGACTGACTGATCTTTCGGATTTAACAGAACAGATAACTGACTACTGGAGTTCGTTAATGAAAGACAGATTCTACAGACAATAGTATTTAGATACATGTAACAACATGGCTACATTACAAGATGCAGATCCAAGGTGGAATAAAGACTACTTACATAAAAACCACCTAAGAAAATTTTGCAACATTACAACACTCAAAACAATGTGTTTTTCTACAGATGTAATGTCTGTAATGACAGCTAATTTCTATGCATTCTTGATTCTTGTAAAGAGATGGTAATTTGGCATATACGTTATATTTCGGGTCATTATAGTACAATGAAACGTTTAAGAAAACTGAATTTATATTGCTACTTTTCAAATATGTGAAGGTATGTTGAACACTTAAAACTTCCGGGCTGATAGGCCATGGTGGAAGTATACTTCGACCACGGCCTATCAGCCCGGAAGTTTTAAAAAAATGGTTCAAATAGCTCTGAGCACTATGGGACTTATCATCTATGGTCATCAGTCCCCTAGAACTTATAACTATTTAAACCTAACTAACCTAAGGACATCACACAACACCCAGTCATCACGAGGCAGAGAAAATCCCTGACCCCGCCGGGACGGAAGTTTTAAGTGAAGACAATACCGGCCGTGAAAGCTTCCATTGTATGGTATGTTGAACAACTATTAAAATCTTGTCTACTGTGTCAGAAAGCAAAACCTACTAATAAGGGCTGCTACATGGAATTACACTCTATATTACTAACACTGATCAATAGATTAAAACTGAAGAAACAGAAAAAAAGGTGGGAATTTAAGGAGATGGGACCTGGATAAACTGAAAGAACTAGAGGTTGTACAGAGTTTCAGGGAGAGCATAAGGGAACAACTGACAGGAGTGGGGGAAAGAAATACAGTAGAAGAACGAGGGATGAAGTAGTAAAGGCAGCAGAAGATCAAGTGGGTAAAAAGACGAGGGCTAGTAGAAATCCTTGGGTAACAGAACAAATATTGAATTTAATTGATGAAAGGAAAAACTATAAAAATGTAGTAAATAAAGCAGGCAAAAAGGAATACAAACGTCTCAAAAATAAGATCGACAGGAAGTGCAAAATGGCTAAACAGGGATGGCTAGAGGACAAATGTAAGGGTGTAGAGGCTTATCTCTGTCAAGTGAAACATGGACGATAAATAGTTTGGACAAGAAGAGAATAGAAGCTTTCGAAATGTGGTGCTACAGAAGAATGCTGAAGATTAGATGGGTAGATCACATAACTAATGAGGAAGTATTGAATCGGATTGGGGAGAAGAGAAGTTTGTGGCACAACTTAACCAGAAGAAGGGATCGGTTGGTAGGACATGTTCTGAGGCATCAAGGGATCACCAATTTAGTATTGGAGGGCAGCGTGGAGGGTAAAAATCGTAGAGGGAGACCAATAGATGAATACACTAAGCAGATTCAGAAGGATGTGGGTTGCAGTAAGTACTGGGAGATGAAGAAGCTTGCACAGGATACGGTAGCATGGAGAGCTGCATCAAACCAGTCTCAGGACTGAAGACCACCACTACAACATTACCAACACAGCCACTACAAATTGTTAGCCCTTATATTAGGTGCCAAAGCATTCCGCATGGGGTGCTGTTAAGTACTTAGTACCTCTTTATTATATATTTTCAAATTATGCCAAACTGTATGCTACAAGATTGATGACAGTATTCATCATCATTAGGATTCTGAAACATTACATACCAACAGTTGGCAAACTTGTCGCATTTCTCATGTTCAGTGCGTCGATGTTTACATGCAGAAATGGGAAGATTTTTTTACAAGATAATAATATTAAGTACAGTTTGATATCCCGTTATCATCTTCCAAGTAATCCAATGGAACACATTTTTAGAGAATTCGACCAATTTATGAGAAGTTAAGCCAGTACATAACACAAACTACAGATAGAATTCACTGAACCGTTTCAAAACATTGTAAACAATTTACCTATTTACACAATGCTATAGACTCCTTCAGAACTGCTTATTGACCATAAAGAAATCAACGAATGGATTAACCTATCCTCACACCTGTCTAAAGAACCCACACGGGAGGAAGAGGTACGAAATATTCTCACTCCACTCACCACTGTTGCTGGAGCCAGAAAGAACACACATGACAAAAACTCAGATCATGCACAAAAGCATTTACTTGGAGAAGCAGTACTACTCAAATGTCAACCGAAATCTTTACAGTACATAAAAGAAATAGCAAATGGCAATTAGTGTTTACAGGACTCAATACTCAATAAAACAGTCAACATATCGCACCCAGGTAGTTATCTTTTGGCCTCGCCTAAATCTAGGAGAATTAAAGGACTGCTGCCACCCGGATCTGAAAAAAAGAAAAATCTACCTGTGCAACAGTAATTGTGATGTCACCGCCAGACACCACACTAGCTAGGTGGTAGCCTTTAAATCGGCCGCGGTCCGGTAGTATACGTCGGACCCGCGTGTCGCCACTATCAGTGATTGTAGACCGAGCGCCGCCACACGGCAGGTCTAGAGAGACTTCCTAGCACTCACCCCAGTTGTGCAGCCGACTTTGCTACCGATGGTTCACTGACTTCTACGCTCTCATTTGGCGAGACGATAGTTAGCATAGCCTTCAGCTACGTTATTTGCTACGACCTAGCAAGGCGCCAGTATCCGTACTATTGATATTGTGAATCATGTACCATAAAGAGCGACGTTCGTCATTAATGGATTAAAGTTACGTATTTCACCAGCTACGTCCGTTTTTCTCAATTCTAATTCCCTTGTCATGTTCCAGACCTCACGCCAGCCTGCGTGAGCTAAAACGCGTGCATTTCGGCCTCCTTTAGTAACCCTGTGTTGGCTCTCCTGTCAACCACAACAGTAATAATTTTGTTCTCTGAACTCAGAAAGCATTGAGGGTACTAACTTTTTTTGTCAATGACACGTATGTAAGAAATGAAGTAAACTGAACAGGAAACCTATATTTTAATAGTCTATGTTATACATTAGTCAAAAACATATATGTACAGGAAAGTAGTTTAGTATTTAAGATAATACTGCTGTAGTATGTCCAGGTTTTATTAGCTGTTGGGGATACGGTCCTGTTTACTGCACAAATCACCACGGGACCAGAAGTTCTGAGAATTATTAGATATCACACTGTATCTATAAAGGAAAGTACTATAATTTGCCTTGCTTTGGGTACAATGTACTGAAATGTGGCATGAGCAGAAATCTTAGATGAGAAGCACGAAAGCGTAAAATCAGAGAATGTATTTATGAAGAGACTCACATTTTCTTCGGACGAAGTCTGATAAATAGTTTTTCACTTTCTTAAATGGTTATTACGCTTTTGTTGGTGTACAATTATAAAGAGCATGTGAATGTATTAGTCTTCAAGTTCTGTTGTTCAAAGAAATGGCCACTTAATGGTGTGGTGAGCAGTTTTCGTTTTCTTAAACGGTTGTTATTTTTTCTGGACAATTATTAAGAACATGTGTGTGTGTTAGTTTTCAGGTCCTGTTGTTCGAAAACGGTCAGTTAACCATGACGCTGAACTGGTTAAAGTCGAACTGAGCTCACCATAAGAGTACTGAAACTGAAATGTAAATATCTATGATGGAATTAATTTCTTAGATGTAAGTGTGCTAAATCTTACAATTTGTGTTTATGGGGTGAACAGTTTAACTGGTTGTTAAATGTTGTGCCAAGTGATAGCAAGAGCGATTTTATTTACAATGAGTCATCACAACTTGGATACAACTGAGCTGAAGATGGCTACACAATAGGTGAAATCGATCTGGAATAAACAGATTAAAAATTTACGATCGATGCTACTCTTTCTCTTATCTTCGAGCTCATTAATACGGTAGTGGAACGCGCTGACCCTAATGGAAACAAACCTTTAGAAAACCTTACGGTCTGTCGTACCTGTCCACAGATGGCTGATGAGGTTTAATCTACATCAATACGAATTTCAGACAAACAAGTGAAGTGACGACGGAATAAAACAAATCCTCTGCATAGTAGAAAACACAAATTGGAGATATGTAATTGCCATAATGCTGGCGCATTTGACAGCCTGTAGTGGCCTATGATGTTTGAGCGTCTTAGGGAGCCACAGGTACCCTGCACCCTGTACCACAGCCTACGCGATTACTGTAGGGACAGGGTTAATGACTGGCTAGCAGGCACCCTGGAAGTGATCAAAAGATCCATTATGGTATGCCCACAAGGATTGATCTGCGGTCTCAACTTCTGGGATGTAGCAACAGAACCCATTTTACGTCTCGGTAGCGAGGCTTGACTACGCAGCCGGAATCGTGGCAATGACAAAGACCTGCTAGTGGTACGATGGTAGCGTCGGCAGGCTTCCGAGTATAATTTGGGGAGAAAGCCAGTGGTATTTTACAACATACTGGTGCACACAAATTAAACTAACAGTTGCCTCAAACAAAACACTTTACGGCCTACTTAAAGGAACACTCATTAGACACCTGTCGGTGAAATCTGAAAACAGAAAAATAACACGAACACAGACGACGGGATACTTAAGAATTGCTATTGACGAGGGACTCTCCTTCCAGATCGACATACAAACTACGTCAGACAAGGCTGAAAAAACGTTACAGAAACTGGCAAGAGCAGACAGACATTTCAGATCTCCACCAACAGACACGACAATATATCACTCTATAGTCTTTGCAATAAGCGCATGGGCACATGAACTCCTTCTAGCGACAAACAGAAGAGATGTGAGGAGCAGGCAGAGGGGTGCACTCCTACGGTTTTAGGCGCCTTTGCAACTTTATCTCTGGAAAGGGCTGGGCGACAGCAGCCATCAGGTGCCGTTCTGGAACGTACTGGATGAAGATGGGCTTTATGGACAAAATATGTGCAATCACAGAAGACATCACCGTTAAACGCCATCCTAAAAGATGGCGAGTGAAGACATGGAAAATGGACTGGGACACATGCGAAAAGGGCCAGAGAGTCTATGAATTATTTGCTAACGTAAGTGAAAGATTACTACTAAGACAAGATACACTGAGCCGTGGAATTATGCATTTCCTAACCGTGCATTGTTCCTGTCCAACATATTTATGTCAGATAAGCACCCATTTGAGCCAAGAATGCGCTTGCAGGTAAATTAGCTTCCCTGAATATGTAATACAACACTGCGCCTCGCATACACCGGTCAAACGACAAATAACGGCACTTAATATTAGAGATGGTGATTCAGTTGCCGCAATGCCTTCAAATACCACTTGCTCGATTTTCATATTCTCTCATACACTACGTGCAAACTGTTAGTCATAGAGAAAAAATGAATGGGACCTTTTTGTAGGAAATTTAATATAGTTAAATTTTGTTTTGGACTTGTTTTCGCTAGAGGCCCAAGTTTTCCAATATTCAAGAAAGACATCCAAAATTTACCTTCAAAAACGTCCCCATCGTGCACATCTTGTGAATGACTTCCATCAGGATAACGACATCGTTCGACTAGAGTGGCCAGCATGTTTTCCAGACATGAACCCTATCGAACATGCCTGTGATAGAGTGAAAAAGGCTGTTTACGGCAGAGTGACCCATCAACCACTCTAAGGGATATACGCCGAGTCGCCGTTGAGGAGTGGGACAAGCTGTACCAACAGTGCCTTGATGGACTAGAGGATACTAAGCCGCGACGAATACAGGAATGCATCAATGCAAGAGGACGTGCTACTGGGTATTAGAGGTACCCTTGTGTACGGCAATCTGGAGCACCACCTCTGAAGATCTCGCTGTATGGTGGTACAACGTGCACTGTGTGGTTTTCATGAGCAATAAAAAGGGCGGAAATGCTGTTTATGTTGACCTCTGTTCTAATTTTCTGTACAGGTTCCGGAACTCTCGGAACCGAGGTGATGCAATTTTTTTTTCATGTGTGTATTAGGACTATTCTCCTACAAGCCTCTGCAAATATTCCGTTTTATGTGTTGTAATCTTAGTGTGCCTGCATTATTTTCCCATCTATTGGTCGTTCCAGTGACAGGTTAATTATTCGTGGATCCTGTAGCAAATGTCTTACTAACGTGTCCGTTCCCTGATCATGGTCTTCATAAACTTCTTTCTTCACCTGTTCCTATTAGTAAATATTCATTCCGTATTTTGTCTCTCTTCCACAGCACCTCTGATACGTGGTACTTACTGGAATTAAGGAAAACGTGTAAGGGAGGACCCACCAATATAAGTTTCACACAGCCTCTTTGTTTAAAAATATATAACCATAAAATTTTCTTTAACAAAATGAACAGATTTTCTAATTCTTTAACCTTAAACCTTAAACTGATTAAGTTTTTGCAAAAGAAATCTGAGTGCTATATTGCAAAACAGCAAATAATATAACAGTGATTACAAACGGCCGGGTCTGTAGCCCGTCAGTTATCGGGTGAAACAGCGGTGTTTACTACCGTGCTGGACGCAGTCTGTCTTATTAAATGTTCTTCTGCAATACATGAAAACTATATATTCACCATTGATGATAACAGTGATTCAGTTACTCAAAACAGATGACGTAACTTTTAGTTTGAAAGCTGTATGTCGAAAGGTTCGGGGTTATGATGAGCATCTGTGCTAAAAGGTTAAACAGATTAAGAAACAATATGACAATGATAAAGCTTAGGCCTACTTCAAAGCAACCAACCTCCTAATTTCAATCGGCAACCGTGGTGCGACTGGATCCTAACCCGTCCCTTCTGACAATTTTATTTTTACTAAAGCTCTGGTGACAGTTGACTGTTAATATTTTCAAAGTTAAACTGATTGTTAGTTATGAAGACCGCTCTGAAGGAACGTCTTAAAACATTACTTGTGAACACTTATTACAAGAGAACTCAGTCGGCGGAACCACAAGATCCAGCTAAAATACACCAGTAATGACCCGGCCTTTCAAACACAGAAACGAACAGGTTAGAACAACAGGTTGTTCAGACTTTAACTAACGACTGAGAAACGCAATCACAATCAAAGAATTGAACCGGTTAACATCTAAATATAACCACAAGGTCCCTCTTTTGTTTAACGCCAACCTGTGCCTTAGTACAACTGTTCCACCTGTATTTACAACCAGGAGCTGATTATTTAGAACATATATATGATCGGGTACAAACCAGAAAGGAAAGGAAGTATAATAGCGGAAGAAATTTTCAAATAACTAGCGTCTTAGTATAATACTACGGCTATGTTTACTACCAAAGAGCCGACCGAGTAAAACTCTGAGGATCAAAAATGGTTCAAATGGCTCTGAGCACTAAAGGGCTCAACATCTTTGGTCATCAAACCCCTAGAACGTAGAGCTACTTAAACCTAACTAACCGCAGGACATGACACACATCCATGCCCGAGGCAGGATTCAAACCTGCACCAGCGCTGTTACAGACTGAAGCTCCTAGAACCGCACGGCCACTCCGGCCGACTCTGAGGATCGGGTACAAACTAGAAAATAATGAGGGCAGGTAGACAATGACACAAATCGCCACAGGGATTACAGACTGTTATTCGCCTTTATCAGCGAGCGGCTCCATGGTTCTACAGTGCGGCGTAGAGGTTACTGAGTGGTGCCGGTGAAAGCCAGGCAGAAGAGAACAGTCAGGCCACGAGCGGTCGCCTACCAACAGACGGGATGTCGACCTCCTGCTTGTGGTCGACGCTGACCCCGGTGAAGTAATCCGGTATCTTCGCTCCGGGCAGGCCCTCCTTACGCAGCTCGTGGTTTCGGCCGCTCGGACATCGTCACTACTTCTTGTCGCGACGCTACCGCTAATCCCCAAACTTCGTGCCTCTCTCTCGGACCAGCGAACCCCGTATATATACATCGGCAAGCATAGATACCAACTCTTCCTCATAGATATTGGCAATGGGGCCGCAAGAGGGATAGTCGATACTACACCTGAGCCCGTGGCGCCAGACAGAACAGTCCACTAACTCAATGGCGCCACGGGTCAACCTCATTTTAAATGCTTCTAGTTTCTCCTTCTCTGCACTCCCAGTAGTCCGTGTTTCACTTCCATACGATGCTGTGCTCCAGACGTACAAATCTAGGAATTTGTTCCTCAACTCCATGTCAATGTGCATCAGTAGAGCTCTTTTATTGAAGACAGCTTTCTGCAACTGTACCAGTCTGCTTCCATCTTCCTTGCTTACGCCATTCTGAGTGGTCTTGTATCTTAGATCTGTCAAGGTCACGTCTCAGGTTCAAGATGTCAGTGGGTATCGAGGTTGGACGGGTGAAGCGGTGACGTTACAATGCAACAGAGGCCGAGCCCCGAGGACTGGTGAGTCTTTCAGTCTTACGTCCGAAGACGCCAGAATGACAAAGGTTTCTTAAATAACATTTTATTAAAGCGTTTGCTACAGTGAATATTATTTTCCTCGCTGTTCAGGAAACAGGCCGGGCTGCTCGCCCGGGCGTTAATGAGAAATGCTGGCCACAGCACCCAAACAACTTGGATAGTTTTGTGGCAGATCAGACAGCGAAGCAGCGAGGGGGCGGCAAAGGGACCCTGTGTGTCGGCATACGAACGCGCCGCGGTGAACTGTAAGGCCTCGTTGCACTCGACGAGAGACTCGAGATTAGACCTGTGCCCACAATGGCGTTTGTCGTGAAGCCGGAAGTCCTGGGCTCCCTCGGCCACACACAGCATACGGCCAGGAAGGCGGGACGCATACAGCCTGCGAGGCGCACTCAAGTGCCCTCCCAGCAACCAGTAGACGGCAGCTTGTAGCAGGTGGACTAGGCCCTTCGCCAAAAGAAGACCCTTGTAGCAGCCCTTTTTCTGTTTTCTCTTTTTCGTCTAATAGGTGAAAGTTTGATTTTATTTATTACACATTGACTGTCATTGAAGGGTTTTACTTTTATTTAATATTGTCCCGGCTAAGTATCAGTTTGATTACTTTTAAAACCCAATGTTAAACGTGGGTCATTACACGTATAGTCTTCCCAACTCTGAGAGAAAAAAAATCTTTAGTAGCTTTACTAGCAATGTTTACAGAAGACGATACTTTAACCTTTCGTTCAATTGTTTTAGTTACGAATCGCTAGTTTGTTCTTGGCACAGATCACGTAACCTTAACGTTTATTAATCTAAGTGAAATTAATGTTCAAGATTTGTATTATGTTTCAAATTAACAATGTCAGTTTATTGACAAGAACTATTAATAAATAGGTTCACTCATACGATCTCATTCAAAGAAGCTCTTTAATTAGATGTCTAAGTAGAATTCCAGCTAGCATCAGAGATGTTAGATAATATCCTGTCACTTTCGGTAAGTTAGTTATTTCTATTTCATATCCGCAAACTGTCATTAATTATGGTCAATAGTTGCGTGAAGTTAAAGTTTCCCACTATCACAATTCAAAGTCCGAATCCGGATAAAATTCTCAATTCAGTAAAGCGTTTAAATATTCACACGAATTGACATTAAAGCCACAGCGATTACTATTCACCTTCCAGTTTATCTAATCTGAAAAAGGTTCAAATTAAAGTCTTGAATTGACAATCCTCAAAAACAATCTCGTTACGATCTATTCTTGATCCTCGTTTAATAAAGTCCCAATTGTTGTTCTCTAAAGCTGTACGTCCTAAATAACTTCCGAACTAGAACATAGACTGGAGTATCGTAATTACAACGTATGGCTATTTATACTTTAATAAACACTATCTTTGGTGACCCAGACGTACGTTCTATGATTATAATATTGATTTTCTTACGTATTGGAATAACTAATATTTTAATATTTTCTACTGTTTTTCCCCCTTCCCATGTTTTTAAAATTTATAATTAAATTTTCATTTTCTTTTCTTTTGCTTTCTATACTGTAATTAGTACTTGTGGAGGGACTCGGGTCATTTTGTGAAATATTTTAAGGACATGGGAGCTAATTTGGGAGCTATTTCTGTTTTTTCAACATCGAGAGGCGCTGTAGGTGTTACACCCTATAGGTCTGCATCTTCTAATAGTCAAGGCTGCGACCAATTGGAAGCGACGGCGTGGGGCAACGATGTCCACCCACAGCCGTCAGGCTGCAGTCTCGTAGTAGAAGTCTTCAGATAGGCTTCAAGTAGCACATCACCATTCGCCAGCAGCGCCCTAACCTGGTGAAGTTTTGATTCCGTCTGGGTCGGAATGAACAGACATACCAATGACGAGCTCTCCGGAACAGGGGTATTTCAAGCTACAGGGTCTTTCAAAAATGACCGGTATATTTGAAACGGCAATACAAACTAAACGAGGAGCGATAGAAATACACCGTTTGTTGCAATATGTTGGGACAACAGTACATTTTCAGGCAGACAAACTTTCGAAATTACAGTAGTTACAATTGTCAACAACAGTTGACGCTGCGGTCTGGGAAACTCTATAGTACGATAGTTTCCACATATCCACCATGCGTAGCAATAATATGGCGTAGTCTCTGAATGAAATTACCCGAAACCTTTGACAACGTGTCTGGCGGAATGGCTTCACATGCAGATGAGATGTACTGCTTCAGCTGTTCAATTGTTTCTGGATTCTGGCGGTACACCTGGTCTTTCAAGTGTCCCCACAGGAAGAAGTCACAGGGGTTCATGTCTGGCGAATATGGAGGCCAATCCACGCCGCCTCCTGTATGTTTCGGATAGCCCAAAGCAATCACACGATCATCGAAATATTCATTCAGGAAATTAAAGACGTCAGCCCTGCGATGTGGCCGGGCACCACCTTGCATAAACCACGAGGTGTTCGCAGTGTCATCTAAGGCAGTTTGTACCGCCACAAATTCACGAAGAATGTCCAGATAGCGTGATGCAGTAATTGTTTCGGATCTGAAAAATGGGCCAATGATTCCGTTGGAAGAAATGGCGGCCCAGACCAGTACTTTTTGAGGATGCAGGGACGATGGGACTGCAACATGGGGCTTTTCGGTACCCCATATGCGCCAGTTCTGTTTATTGACTAAGCCGTCCAGGTAAAAATAAGCTTCGTCAGTAAACCAAATAGTGCCCACATGCATATCGCCGTCATCAATCCTGTGCACTATATCGTTAGCGAATGTCTCTCGTGCAGCAATGGTAGCGGCGCTGAGGGGTTGCCGCGTTTGAATTTTGTGTGGATAGAGGTGTAAACTCTGACGCATGAGACGATACGTGGACGTTGGCGTCATTTGGACCGCAGCTGCAACACGGCGAACGGAAACCCGAGGCCGCTGTTGGATCTCCTGCTGCACTAGCTGCGCATTGCCCTCTGTGGTTGCCGTACGCTGTCGCCCTACCTTTCCATCATGTTCATCCGTCACGTTCCCAGTCCGTTGAAATTTTTCAAACAGATCCTTTATTGTATCGCTTTTCGGTCCTTTGGTTACATTAAACCTCCATTGTAAACTTCGTCTTGTTGCAACAACACTGTGTTCTAGGCGGTGGAATTCCAGCACCAGAAAAATCCTCTGTTCCAAGGAATAAACCATGTTGTCCACAGCACACTTGCACGTTGTGAACAGCACACGCTTACAGCAGAAAGACGACGTACAGAATGGCGCACCCACAGACTGCGTTGTCTTCTATATCTTTCACATCACTTGCAGCGCCATCTGTTGTTGAAAATTGTAACTACTGTAATTTCGAAAGTTTGTCCGCCTGAAAATGTACTGTTGTCCCAAGCATATTGCAACAAACGGTGTATTTCTATCGCTCCTCGTCTAGTTTTTATTGCTGTTTCAAATATACCGGGCATTTTTGAAACACCCTGTAGATCTCGCGTCATTGTAGCAGGTTACGCAGCCACTTGCTCTCATTTAAACAGAGGTGTCAGTGACGCTTTCCTCACCGTGGTGTCTCAAGTATGAGCGGTTTCTCATGCCTCTTCATTTGGCAATAGTACTGGCATGCTTCGGAGTGGCTGAGACTGGATATTGTGTGTTACTGCTCCGTGTTGTAGAATTCGGGTGCCGTCATTCTGCACTGTTTGTGCCCCTTGCTATGACTCGTTGTGTAGCAGTGAGCTACAGGCGCTGCCCTGCTTTTGCAACACTGGCACTTTTTGCGTACTATATTGCGGTCTTAGTTGGACTTGGTTCTTCATTTGTGTTGAGTACTAGCTACGAAAATTTATTAGTGTACCCAGAAATAGAATTGCTCTGCAACAGACAGGATATTCTTGCACTTCTCCTTACTTTTCTGACCTTAAACAATTCTTTATTCTCTTATCTACTACTCTCCATCACCGTCGCCCATGCTCTGTTTATTCTGTCATCTTCCGTGCAGCAAAGTTTCCTTACATCTTACATCCGACCGGAAGGTCATGTCCCCTGCGAACCTCAACGCTGACATGTGTTCCACTTGAACTTCTATTTCTGCTCCCAAATGTTCTTTTGTTTGGTTTATTGTTTCATCGATGTACAAATTGAAGAGTGGTGCCGATTAGCAGCAGCTGTGCCTTACAGCTCACTTAATATAAACTTGTCTTCCTTACTTTTTCCATCACTAATCTTAGGGTTTTGTGGACGTCGTAGGTTATTATTGTCTGTAATTTAGTGTCATCTAAGCGTCGTGGAGATCTTATTCCATATTATATTGTCTAAGGTTTTCTCTAGGTCAACTGATACTTTTTCAGTCTGCCTTACCTTATCATTGCAATGGTAGAACTGTTTCAAGTAACTTTTGTCCAGCATATTGACAGTTTTTCTTTCTACTATTTTATTCCGATAAGCAGTTAAAAAGCATGACTTGTCAGATTTATCACCCCACAGTTTCGTAACTATCGCCGGCCGGTGTGGCAGTGCGGTTCTAGGCGCTTCAGTTTGGAACCGCGTGACCGCTACGGTCGCAGGTTCGAATCCTGCCTCGGGCATAGATGTGTGTGATGTCCTTAGGTTAGTTAGGTTTAAGTAGTTCTATGTTCTAGGGGACTGATGACCACAGATGTTAAGTCCCATAGTGCTCAGAGCCATTTGAACCACTTTTTTCGTAAATATCGACCCATTTCTTCTTTGGTAAAATTGTGATTTTTCTGGCTATCCGATGGTAAACCGCCTTTTTCATAGATTTTGATCCCACTCGAGTAGCCCTCTACTTCCTAAATCATCTACGCGTTTCAACAACACCAACGGTATGTCATGTATTCCTGTCGACTTGTTTGAGCGTAAGCCACTGAGTACCGTGTCAAATTCAGACAGCATTAGTTGAATGCCAACACTGAGGTGACAAAAGTGATGGATACATCCCAATATCGTGTCTGGTCTGCTTTTTACTGGCGTATTGCAGCAGCTCGCGGTGGTATGGGCTCAACAAGTCGTTGGAAGTCCCCTGTAGAAATATTGAGCCATGCTGTCTCTATAGCCGTCCATAACTCCGAAAGCACTGCCATTGCAGGACTTTGTGCACGATCTGACCTCTCGATTATATCGCATAAATGTTCGATGGGATTCATGTTGGACGATCTGCATGGCAAAATCATTCGCTCTAACTGTCCAGAATGTTCTTCAAACAATCGCGAATAGTTGTTGCCCAGTAACATGGCACATTATCTTTTATAAAAACTCCATCGTTGTTTCGGAACATGGTCGCAAGTTGTTTCCAGGTAGCCGAGCATAACCATTTCCAGTCAATGATTGTTTCAGTTGGACCAAAGGATAGAGTCCATTCCACGTAAACACAACCCACACCATTATGGAGCTACCACCAGCTTGGACAGTGCCTTATTGACAACGTGGATCCATGGTTTCGCGGGGTCTGCGCCACACTCTTACCAACTGAAATCGGAACTCATCTCACCTGGCCACGATTTTCCAATCGTCTATAGTCCAACCGATATGGTTACCAGCCCATGAGAGGCGCTGCAGGCTATGTCGTGCTGTTACAAAAGGCCCTCGCATCGGTCATTTGCTGCCGCAGCCCAGTAACGCCAAATTTCGGCGCACTGTCCAAACGGATAAGTTCGTCGTTCATCCCACATTGACTTATGCCGTTATTTGGCGCATTGTTTCTTGTCAGTTACCACCGACAAACCACGCAGACGCCGCTGCTCTCCATCGTTTAGTGAAGGCTGTCGGCTACTGCGTTGCTTGTGGTGAACAGATGATGCCTGAAATTTGGTATCATTGGCACACTTTTGACATTGTGGATCTCAGAATGTTGAATTCCCTAACGATTTTCGAAACAGAATTTCCCATGCGCCTAGCTATAACTACCATTCCTCATTCAAAGACTGTTAATTCCCGTCATGCGGTCACAATCACGTCGGAAGTCTTTTCACACGAATCACCTCAGTGCAAATGATAGCTCCGCCAATGCACTGACCTCTTATAACTTGTGTACGCGATACTACCACCATCTGCGTATGTGCATATCGCTATCCCATGACTTGTCACCTGAGTATATATTCCCTCTACATCAGGTTTCTCTTCTTCCATTTTCACACTTCGTGATAGTTCCTCTTCATCGCATATGCTGTCGATGTAGTCCAGCCATCGGTCTGTGTTGAGTACAAGTTTTTCATCTGCTCCTTGTAGTTTAAGACTGATTTAGTAACCTTGGCGAAAAGCAAATGCATAATCGGGCTTAGTGATGATACGTTATTGCTGCATCTGAAGCAATAGTTCATTGGGATATAACCGAAAGTAAGAAACTGTCTTTCTAGAGTACAACACTATTGGCGACAAAGCAGATGTCACGATGACAAAAGTTGCTCAGCTGGGTTTCAGAATCGTTCCTTATCTTGACTTAGCCACCACCAAAATGAAGTGTTTTAAATATACTTCTCTACTGGGATTAAGAAGATGAAATTCTCAAGACCATTTACAAAAGTGTCGAATGACACACTAATGTAGTGCTGTGGAGAGACACTCGGGATTCGTATCCGGAACGACGGCCGTTCGAATTCCATCCTCTTTTATGTTATCCATGGTTCCCTACACCATTTATATCAATTACCGTAATGGTTCCACCTAGCTAGGTGGCAAAGTGTTTAGCATACTCGACTCGCACTTGGGAAGACGTAGGTTGAAATGCGCGTCGGACCATCCTGATTTTAGTTTTCTTTAATTTCGCTAAATCGCTCCACGCAGATGCCGGGATGGTTCCTTTGAAAGGCTATGGCCGAGTTTCTTCTCCATCCTTGACAATCCGAGTTTGTGCTCCGTGCCTAATGAACTCGATGTCGACGGACGTTAAACCCCATCTTTTTTCCTAGTGGTTCCTTCGCAAGGGGCAAATTTGATTTCCTTCTACCCCCGCTTGCGTTCCATCTCTGATTTCCTCGTTATCGACAGGGCTTTAAATTAATATTCTATACCAACATCTTCACTTTATTAATACACTCTAAGACAAAAATGCACCATGAAGGAATTACCGAAATGGGAAGGAAATCGGTAAATGTGGTGTACGAGGTGAGACAATAAAGTAATGAGCCTGATTTTCTTTGCAAGATGTGGCAACCCTGCAGGCTTGCGTAGGCACAATATCTTTGACGTTGGTCTGTAAGCTGCTTCTAGTCCAAGCGGCACATCGATGCAACTGCTTAGTCGTGAGTTGTGTTATAATAAGTGAACACATATTTGTGTCTCTCGTCATGGAAATGGAACTGCATAATATTGTGCAACGGTATGGCATTTCTTTTTGCGTTAAGTTGGGTGAAAACGCGGCGACAACTTATGGTAAGCTTCAGAAGGCTTTTGGAGATGAGGTTACGTCAGGAGCTCAAGTTTTACATTGGCATAAAATGTTTAGTGAAGGCAGAACGAATGTTGAAGATGAATACCTCGGTGGACGACTATCAACCTCTTTGATTCCGAGGGAATTGTTCATAAAGAGTGGGTGCCTCCTGGCCAAACAGTTAACCAATATTACTAAAAGGAAATTTTAGAAGGACTTCGTAAAAGAGTTGTTCATGTCCATGCCAACATTGCTGATAATTGGATTTTGCATCACGATAATACGCCATCCGATGCTGCTCCGTCAGTACAGCAATTTTTAATCTTAAAACAAATTTCAGTACTACCACAGCCACCTTATTCACCAAATATCGCTCCATGCGACTTTTTTTTATTTCAAAGAGTCAAAACGCTGGTCAAGGCATACCATTTCCAACAACACGAGATGTCCAAAAAGCTGTGACGAGGGTCTTGGTGGATATTACAGAAGATGAGTTCCAGAAATGTTACCATCAATGGCAGAGGAGCTGGAAAAAGTGTGTGCAATCAGAAGGGAACTACTTTGAAGGAGACAACACTAAACTTGACTAATACAGTAAGCAATATATTTTTCACATCAGTCTCATTACTTTATTGTCGCTCCTCGTACATGAACAGAAAAACAAGTAATTACAGTTTCCGAACAATTAGATGATTTATTCAAAAAAAGTGCTTCACTGATTGACCAGGTCTACCTCTGGCCTTATGCAGCAGTTATTCGGTTTGGCATTGATTGTTAGAGTTACTGGGTGTCTTTCTGAGGGACTTTGTGCAAAATTCTGTCCAACTGGCGCGGTAGATAGTAAAAATCTCGAAATGGTTGGAGGGCACTGGCCAAAATTCTCTAGACGCGCTCAGTGGGTGAGAGATTTGGCCACCTTGCTGGTCAAGGTAAGTTTTGGGAAGCACGATGAAAATCAGTAAAAGCTCTCTAAGCTGAATAGAGCGTCTCCAGACACGTCTTCGGCCTGGAATCTTATTGACTGGAGTACAGTTCTCTTGGGTTACGAGTTCCGCTTAAAACTGAACCCTGACGACCAGCGAAAACGTGTCTCGACGCACTCCTGGCAACGGTGGGATACCATACTGGCCGACAATGAAGAGTGATAGTCTGGGGTGCCATTCTATTTCATAACAGACCAGACCCTATTGGTTGTCATGCGCGACACCTTTACAGCACAGTGCGCTTACATGTCTGCGAGACTTTGTGCTGGTCGTTTTCGTGCTTGCCAAACCCTACCTTGGGCAGCAAGGTCCCTGGATCCCTCCTCAATTCAGAGCGTTTGGAGCATTGTGGCTAGAGCCGTCCAACACCGCCGCACCTTAACATATCCTCCCCTGTTCTTCACTGTTGGTACTAGAGATAATGGCAGGTAAACCCAAATCCTTCCATCCGATTGCCACAGGGTACAGCGTGATCCAGTTCTCATTTTTGAGTACGTCACTACATGATGTCTGCCTGACCGTGGTTTAGCTGTGGTCGTTCCTTCGCGTTTCCACTTCACACTCCCATCATCAATATCCGACTTGGGTTGAACCGTGTCTGATGGTTTTGTTACTCGGGTGACATCCAATTACTAGTTCACGTTCGAAATCACTGAGACCACATGACAGTCGCATTCTGCTGTTACTGCTTCTTTCCTGCCAACAGAATACTTCCTGCTATCGTTTATACTGGCGGAAGAAGGATTGGGGTTTAACGTCCCGTCGACAGCGCGGTGTTAGAGAAGGAGCACAAGCTCGGATTAGGAAACTATGGGGTAGGAAATCAGCCACGCACTTTTCAAAGGAACCACTCGCAGGTTGCCTGGAATAATTTAGGAGAATCACGGAAAACCTAAATGAGGTTGGTCGGACGAGGATTTGAACCGAATGCGAGTCCAGTGTGCTTGCCACTGCGCCACCTTGCTCGTTCTTCTTTTCGGGCTGGTCTGCCTCTCACGGCACCTAGTGATCAGTTCCATAGGTCAATTACTTAGGGCTGTCGGGATACTTTGGATCAGGTGTATGCTAACAGACTTATTGGCAACAGCGACGGGTACTAACCTTCCCACGGAGGACAGAGCGGCATGAAATGCGCGGGCTCCTTGAGTGTGAGCAGGGCGATGTCGTAGTCGTTCCCTGCCGAAGAGTAGCGCTCGTGAACGTCCGCGCGGGCCACGTCGTAGATCCTCCTCGTGTTCTGGTTGACGCACTGGTTCGACATCCCCAGCGCGACCTTATACTTCTTGTCGTTGGGAACACCTTCCAGTCTGCAACGAGAGATTTTAGCCCAAACACTGAGTTAATGGATCTACAAACAACACCTGATGTATTTGAGTAACTTTTGTTGGAAAATGAGGATATAATCACATATTTCCTTATCAAGTCGCTTTGAGTTATGTAAATAGCCAAACGTGACGTCATGAGAATGCCGTAAGCTGGAGTTACTTTGACCCTCTGCAGGTAACTTTAGCCCACTAACAGGAAAAGGGTTTAAATTTTTTTCTCGCTAAAATTACATAAGCAGCATTGCGTAAACAAGGCAGCATGCATTTACAATGTGTGAATAATGGACAGAAGGCTGTGAGATCCATGAAATAATATCGTGTTGACAGCACTGGACTCAACGTTGATCATGAATATTTTGACAGCTATTACATCCCAATAACTTCTCCCTGTATGTTTTACATCAGTTAAGCTAAAAATACAGTGGGTGTAGTCTTGCCATGTGTCAGTATTAGGCAAGGGAGGGAAACTAACAATTGTGTGAACTTCAGTTTAGGCAATACATTTAACACATGTGTATAATGGTGAACATTTTTGCAAAATATTGTACTACTTTAGCCCGGGTGAAAGTAACCCTAATAAGAAGATGTAGTGGTGACAATGATGATTCTGAAAGTTTCTCTGATGTGTAAGTTGATGTCCAGAATGACAAAATATTGAAAGATAAATTAGTAACTTGGTAATAGGATATAGTTTTATATAACAAAGAAGAATATTCTGGAATTGCGACTGTGGTGATTGATGAGGGAGCCAAAGTCAACTGAAGAACTGCAGAAGAAAGAGGAAACTACTTTATCCTTGCCACGATTTAATAAGAATTATCAGTCCAACACGACTAACAAAACACGGATATTTTCAAGTACTGGAGCTCCAGTAATTTGTTTAATGAGGCTCATATACGTACTATATAATATTCTTAAGTATCATATATTCTATTTCGCATGTTGTTACTATAATGTAATATGTAATTTGAAAATTAGTCAGTTGATGAAATATACTACATTTCTATATTTACCGTGTCACTTCCTGAATAAAGTTTATATTTCCTGTCCTTGCATTCAAAATTGAGTATTTTATTTGTTCCTCATGCTCTTCAATGTCTACACTAAAAATATTCGTTTACTTTGTCCCAACATAACATTATCACTGTTTCGTGAAGAAATGACTGCGTAGGTCAAAGTAGCCCCGAATGTGGGTAACAATGCTCCACTTTTCTATGGCGCCACAGCAACATAAGTGATGTATTTTGTTTTGTATCTTTTTTAATTGGCAGTACAATTCTTTTACAATACTACCGGCGTATTTGAGATTTTATCTCCGACACCATCTTCTCCTTTCTTGCCATTACAAGAAGCACAGACAAAAAATGGACCAAAGTAATCCTGGTTTACAGCATACATAAAAAAAAAAATCACGGTGAATTAGGAGGACGTCGACTGAGGTATTTGTAATTTCCATCGACCTAAATAGAAACTGCAGTGAACGTTTGTCCTCTACGCGACAGTAAGTGACTTTTGACAAGAGACGCGGCGGGTGATAAGGCAGCCCGATAACTCCACGAACGCCAAGCAATTAGCTTAGTTTGCAGAACTAACTAGCGGCAGGCCGAAATGAGGACAGCCTGGGGCCGGCCGCTGTGGCCGAGCGATTCTAGGCGCTTCAGTCCGGAGCCGCATTGCTGCTACGGTCACGGGTTCGTATCCTGCCTCGGACATGGATGTGCGTGATGGTCTTAGGTCAGTTAGGTTTAAGTAGTTCTAAGACTAGGGCACTGATGACCTCAGGCGTTAAGCCACACAGTGCTTAGAGCTATTTGAACCACTTGACAGTCGGGGAAACATATCTCACGGAACATGTTTTAGTTCCAGTGATTCTAAATGGACGTAGAATTTACTTCAGCTGTAGATGAGACACCATTGGTGGATGACCCATCGATTCGCGTGGAAGCAGATGGCAGTGCCTTGTTTACCGCAACTTAGACCTGAATTATGCCAAAGAGGAGGAGAGGGGTGTAATGCTTACCGTAGTGTGCTCATGAAATCTTCAGAATGATTACAGTTATAACAGTTTTCATGTTAATGAAGAGCGCTGAGTGGACTGTTAAGTAACATTTCATTCGGTTTGAGCTGATTTTCTGTAATAAACATTGTCCCAGCATAGTAACTAACTTTTGTAGCTGAAAAAAAGCTCTAAATTTAATACTGGACTCACATACATTTTCTCGTGTCCTTGTTCACGTTGTAAAATCTCTCTATTTAGTATTTCACTATGTATTTTGTACATTTCTACCTTAAAAAATAATTAGTCCTTGAAATTTTGATTTGTTTCTGTGAATGCTCTAAGCTTCACCATGTCTCTTACTACAGAATGCTCCACTATATCTGTTGTATCATGTTTATCCATAACTTATTTTAATAAGTACGTACCAGAACATAAAAAACATACTTTATCTTGAAAATGTGCAATTCTTCTACTACAATATCTCAATGAAAATTATATCCTAAAGTATAGAGCAATAATAAAGAAACAAGGTGGCTATTGTTAAAATGATTGCTTCGGGGACTATGCAGCAGTCAGTGGAAAATACGTCAGCCTGACATAAAGATTTCAATCAGAGAATAAAGAGAAAACGAGTAAATATTATGAAACTGATCAATTTATCGGTTTGGGAGACCGAAAAGATTCTGATCTTGGGATTAAGTAAAACGAAGGGGAACAGAATCGAAATAATAAAACAGAGTGGATTACAGACTGAGTTTTCTAAAATATACTCCTGGAAATGGAAAAAAGAAAACATTGACACCGGTGTGTCAGACCCACCATACTTGCTCCGGACACTGCGAGAGGGCTGTACAAGCAATGATCACACGCACGTCACAGCGGACACACCAGGAACCGCGGTGTTGGCCGTCGAATGGCGCTAGCTGTGCAGCATTTGTGCACCGCCGCCGTCAGTGTCAGCCAGTTTGCCGTGGCATACGGAGCTCCATCGCAGTCTTTAACACTGGTAGCATGCCGCGACAGCGTGGACGTGAACCGTATGTGCAGTTGACGGACTTTGAGCGAGGGCGTATAGTGGGCATGCGGGATGCCGGGTGGACGTACCGCCGAATTGCTCAACACGTGGGGCGTGAGGTCTCCACAGTACATCGATGTTGTCGCCAGTGGTCGGCGGAAGGTGCACGTGCCCGTCGACCTGGGACCGGACCGCAGCGACGCACGGATGCACGCCAAGACCGTAGGATCCCACGCAGTGCCGTAGGGGACCGCACCGCCACTTCCCAGCAAATTAGGGACACTGTTGCTCCTGGGGTATCGGCGAGGACCATTCGCAACCGCGTCCATGAAGCTGGGCTACGGTCCCGCACACCGTTAGGCCGTCTTCCGCTCACGCCCCCACATTGTGCAGCCCGCCTCCAGTGGTGTCGCGACAGGCGTGAATGGAGGGACGAATGGAGACGTGTCGTCTTCAGCGATGAGAGTCGCTTCTGCCTTGGTGCCAATGATGGTCTCATGCTTGTTTGGCGCCGTGCAGGTGACCGCCACAATCAGGACTGCATACGACCGAGGCACACAGGGCCAACACCCGGCATCATGGTGTGGGGAGCGATCTCCTACACTGGCCGTACACCTCTGGTGATCGTCGAGGGGACATTGAATAGTGTACGGTACATCCAAACCGTCATCGAACCCATCGTTGTACCATTCCTAGACCGGCAAGGGAACTCGCTGTTCCAACAGGACAATGCACGTCCGCATGTATCCCGTGCCACCCAACGTGCTCTAGAAGGTGTAAGTCAACTACCCTGGCCAGCAAGATCTCCGGATCTGTCCCCCATAGAGCATGTTTGGGACAATATGAAGCGTCGTCTCACGCGGTCTGCACGTCCAGCACGAACGCTGGTCCAACTGAGGCGCCAGGTGGAAATGGCATGGCAAGCCGTTCCACAGGACTACATCCAGCATCTCTACGATCGTCTCCATGGGAGAATAGCAGCCTGCATTGCTGCGAAAGGTGGATATACACGTACTAGTGCCGACATTGTGCATGCTCTGTTCCCTCTGACTATGTGCCTGTGGTTCTGTCAGTGTGATTATGTGATGTATCTGACCCCAGGAATGTGTCAATAAAGTTTCCCCTTCCTGGGAAAATGAATTCACGGTGTTCTTATTTCAATTTCCAGGTGTGTATATAGTAAAGGCTTATTCACAGTGAACAAGACATGAACTGACACTGATTCCTCTGGTATGGAAATAAGAGAAAGAAACAACGCAGAGTGAGGTCCTTAATTAAATTTGTGTAGAAAAACAACAGTTATGTCAAGTAAGTGGATACTCAGTAAAGCACAGAATACAACTGCGATAATAAAACCGCTACACTTATTTTATATACTCTCATCTTTTGAGGAACGGGAAACAGTGAGAGGAAAAACCATTCTGGTAGTTCCACGTCTTGTTGAGAAAGTAACTTCAGAAGTGATAAAAACATCTCAAAAGGGCTAAAATCAATATGTGAAGAGCAGGGCATCGAAAATGGCAAGTGTAGACTGAATATATATTGTATGTGGACGACAGAGATGAATACGAAAACTTAAATAGAGACTGTCTAATCGAATGAGAACGTTGCATAAGCTGTCTGGGATAGGCACTGTACCAAAACAGTTTTTCATCAATTAAGACCTCAAGGAATCAAAGTGAAATGCAAGAGAAATGTGTGTCTGTAAGAAAAAAAATTATTAAGTACTTGTATTCAGCCGCAAAGCAGAGTTGAAACGGAGGGCTTGCAAGTAGAGTAACACAAGACAAGATTTAAAAAAATAGTTGTACTGCATAATTAGGGACAGAAGAACGGATAACGCGTCTCCAAAAAACAGAATTTCCTTGATGAGCTGACTCGAGGCGAGGAGCTACTACTACAAGGATTTAAAATCAGATTCGACATGATGCTGAACCGCAAATAGATTGATGAATTGCACGTCGATGATACTGAGAGTATAGATGCAGATACTACGATCTAGCTGGAGGTGGAGGTAAGAGTAAGTAAACTGAAAAACAAGGTACATAGGCAAGCTAAATCTAGTGTTCAGTCGACCAAAGAACTTTAAGAGATTGGTCAGCAATGGCTTTACTAACTGCTCGACAGAGTATGAGACATTACTTTTCACATAGCGATTGAATGCAGGGAATCATTATGATGCTATTTAAAAAGGTTATGGGAAAAAGTACACCGACTAAAGAAACGAACTTGGCTGCTACGTGAGCTGAAAATCTAGCAGTTAGTCCTTAACGGCAGAAAGGGAAACCTGTTAAGCCAATACTCGAGGAGGAACTGCATGGCCTTAGACTACTTAAGTCAACTATTTACCCGGTTTTGCAACAAGAACGCTTTTTGCGAAATACTACGAAAAACATATTTATTCTATCTCTATGAAAGTCTATAACGCATACTATCATCTCTTAGGCATACATGGAAATGCTTTATACTTCATAAAGGATCTCAGCACAATACAGCAAAAGTTCAAAGGTTGTATGTATCCCCAACAAGGAGATTTTCAAACTCCAGACCGATGCACGTACCATTAACTACGTCCGTTTTATTGAATCCATCTTATGTAATAGCCTATTCCTTGTCACTGTTAACAATACCCAATTCCCGTAAATTCCATTCCGCAGCAGGTGTGCATCGAGGCTCCATCTTCTCTCCTCTCCTACATTTCCCCTACACTGCCGACATTCCCTAACCTCCTCTGTTAGTCTACCTCCTACGCTATACTAATGACTCAGTTTACCTCACCCTCTATCCTACACTCCAGAAATCAAAACGATTTCTCCAACTCCTCTTCAATTAGTTTCCCTCGTGGTGCAGACAGTGGCTCCTCAAGTTCATTCCTTCCAAAACACATACAAGAAATATAAGACAAACCATCCTCAGCTTTGAACTCCATGATTTTTCCCTCGTCAGTTACAGCTATCCTATCCAGCTAACCATTACACTAAAATTTTTTGGACAAACCTACGTCTGAAACTAAGATCGACCCTTAATGGGTCAAAACTACCAACAGCCCAAAAATGGGCAGATTGTACCCGTCCACTACACTCCGATCCTACAAAACCTTAATTTGACCCATAGTCTCCCATGCATACGATGTATGGATGTCCGCCCCTACAAAGTTTCATCAGTCTTTCCAAAGCCTTGAATGTCAAGCACTCTGACTTAACTTTGTGTGGCTGTTTACCCTCCGCCATGCCGATCATCTACCGCCTCACCAAAAGCCAACACTTCTTCATCCACTTTGATTACCTCCGCATTTCTACGCCAAGACTAAACGAGACCCCAATAACCCCATTATTTCCCCTCTCATCACTAAACCTGGTATGCTGCCGTACCTTTAAAAAGACATCCCACCATCTCTACCCCTACACACACTCCATATCCTGTCCCAACCTGGCGTCGCCCGAATCCCTCTCCCAGACAATGAAATCTGATCTGATATTTATCCATTCAACCAACCATAACTGTTCCCCACCTTTCCTACTGCACATTAGGGTGTCCCCCCCTCCTGCCTCTTCCCTTTCTATCTGTCCCTATCCCTTCCTGTCCTGGTACCACAGCCCTCCCCCCCCCCCCCCCCCCCCCCCCGTCAAATTACTGATGCCTTCCCGCTCGTCGTCCCACTACTACCCAAACACACACTTTCATTTCCACTGATAATATCCAACGGCCTATACAGGAAGTCCCAGGAGGAATGGGGAATTTTCAGGGATATGACAGAAACGACCATTCAAAGCAAAAAAAGTCGAGTAAACATGGGATCTAACATGGGTACTTAAAAGCTATGAACATTGTTCAGTAGAACAGAAGTATTTCACATTAGCGAAGATGAACAAGTGCCCACGGATCTCAACCTGCGGATTTTAGAGACTATGTTTAGTAGAAATTTTGATTCGAATTCAAGGGTGAAGAGCGGGATGCTGTACTGCCGGCAGCCCACCCCTCGCCCATATGCGGAGAAGAGTATAAAATAACAATTAAAAACACGAAATACACCAGCAGACCCAGAAGGCCTCTGTAACCGTGGCTAAAACGCTGGATTCATTGGCGATAGTTATTTACAATATGACGTGGTAGCCTATCTTTAAATCTTTTATGTTAACAGCAGTGATGTTTGTTTTAATGAAAACGCGCTCTACCAGCACCACTCTGCTTCCGTAGCCCACTAAGTTTCATTCATCTTTTTGTATACTTACTTTAGAAATCAGGAAATTCTTTTGTATATTGTATTATTGGGTATTTCTTTTTTCAGCTAAATGCTTTTCTCGTATCAGCTATTCTTTAACACTTCGGTCTTAAAATACTGTGTAGAATTTTAAAGAGTTGTGTGATTCAGCTTCCGTAGCTGCCATTGTATTTTAGAAACAGCAAAAGAAGAGAGGTTCTAAATGAAAGTTGCGAGAATCGGGAATGTAAAATATCATCATCATAGTTCCGATGTCAGCAGAAAGTGTCTATATAGCTTCTGTTATGAGTACAGTGGTTGATGTTGAAAACTGAACAGTGTAGCACTAGCTTTTTACATTGATAAATAGCTTCTTCACAAGAATGTACAAACGAAAGAGTGGTATACACTAAGGATAAACAGTGTGATGTTGCAATATTGTTTACAGACTGACCTTGTATTCGGGAGAATGGAAACTCTAAGGCCACGGCCGACTGCTTGTCTGATTCTTGTCATATTAAAGTGCCTGTGTTCATGAAACATCTTTTTTAAACTGCATTTCCAGGAAAAAAAATAGTACTCCGTTTTAGATGTTTACAGTTAACTTAAAAATTTTTTTTTGTGCCCGTGCCTGTGGAGTACAGGAAATGGTTACAGTTACATGTCAGTAGTTGAAGAGGTTCTGAGGTACCAGGTATCGACCCATGCTGAAACACCCACATTAGTACGTGGTGTAGATTCCACGACCCACAGCTCAGGCGCTGACTCTGGCATCCTGTCAATCGTACAGGCGGCGAATACTGTCCTGGGATACGTTATTCCACGTCTGCTCGAGCTGTTCACATACTTAGGTAAGTGCTGTTGGTTGAAGAATCGCACGAGTCACTTTTCGTCTCAACATATACCACATGCGTTCGACTGGAGACAAGTCCGCAGATCATGCTGCCTAGGGAAGTTGCTGCACGTCTTGCACAGCTCGTTGAGTTTATCGGTCAGTGTGTTGGAGCATTATCCTGTTGGAAGAACACATCACCTTTCTGTTGCAAGAACGGCAAAAAAACGGGCTGGATAGCGTACACTCCAGAAACACCAAAGGTGAACAGAAGTTTTAGCTTATAGCACTCGTGGCCATAAGACTTAGCGTGGAGACAGTACGTCTCGGATAAATGCACTTTACGAGACAGCGCTCGCGAGGTCTTCGTCGCACGCGCAAACGACCGCCACTTACATGCAGGCAGAATCTACTTTCATTGCTGAAATCCAAGGTGAACCGTATCATCTTCCAAATAATCCTCTGGCGGCACTACTCGAACTATGCGCATCGCTGCTGTGGTGTGAGTGGCAGGCGGGCTAGAGGTGTGCCGGCCTTTGTGGCCGTGCGGTTCTAGGCGCTACAGTCTGGAACCGAGCGACCGCTAAGGTCGCACGTTGGAATCCTTCCTCAGGCATGGATGAGTGTGATATCCTTAGTTTAGTTAGGTTTAATTAGTTCTAAGTTCTAGGCGACTGATGACCTCAAAACTTAACTCGCATAGTGCTCAGAGCCATTTGCACCATTTGCTAGAGGAGTGCGTGTCCATAGTTCCACAGTTCCAACGGTTCGCGTTGACATGTGTGTACTCACAAGCCCTCTTATCCGTGCTGTGGTAGCTGTACCGTCTGCCACTGCTGTCGTTACAATACAATGATCATGGTGGGCGTCTGTTTTGCGTGAACGTCCAGAATTTCGTCTACGGGTTTGAGACCGCTGATACCTGCATCGCAGCACAACAGAGGCAGCACGTCCAACTTGTGTGGCAATTCGTCGAAATGACTATCCCGCCTCTCGGGAGGCTAGAATTTGACTCCTTTGAAACTAATCCATTTGGCTGCAGGAAGCGCGCTCGCCGCTGGTGCGTCTGTCTGATATGGTTGCGCCCCCGTCTCCCTTCTCGCTTTACATGTTTGCATCTCACTGAGCCTTTGCACTGTGAGCATTCCCTATTAAAGGGATGATACATATGGCGCACTAGTAAGTACGCTACCTTTTGGCGAACGAAGCTGAAAACATTACCAGTGCATCCACTATCCTCCAGACAGCATATGCCGTCATCGAATCGAAATCGACGTTGTCTTTCCAGGAGTACTAATTTTGTTGCGGCAGTGTGTAATAAACAAATATCTTTATAAAAATGATCCGCGGAACTCGGCCATGGCCGGATCAAAGCCCGTTTCTACATCTACATCATATACCCTGCAAGCCACCAGATGGTGTGTGGCGGAGGGTACCTCGAGTACCTCTGTCGGTTCTCCCTTCTATTCCAGTCGAGTATTGTTCGCGGAAAGAAAGATTGTCGGTATGCATCTGTGTGAGCGCTAATGATTTTATTCTCACGGTCTCTTCGCGAGATTTACGTAGGAGGGAGCAATACAGTGCTTGACTCCTCGGTGAAGGTATGTTCTCGAAACTTCAACAAAAGCCCGTACCAAGCTACTGAGCGTCTCACTTGCAGAGTCTTCCACTGGTGTTTATCTATCATCTCCGTAACGCTTTCGCTATTACTAAAGGATCCTGTAACGAAGCGCTCTGCTCTCCGTTGGATCTTCTCTCTCTCTCTCCTATCAACCCTATCTGGTACGGATCCCACACCGGTGAGCAGTATTCAAGCAGTGGGCGAACAAGTGTACTGTAACCTACTTCCTTTGTTTTCAGGCTGCATTTCCTCAGGATTCTTCCTGTGAACCTCAGTCTGGCAGCTGCTTTACCGACGATTAATTTTATTTGGTCATTCCATTTTAAATCACTCCTAATGCTTACTACCAGATAATTTATGGAATTAACTGCTTCCAGTTTCTGACCTGCTATATTGTAGCTAAATGATGAAGGATCTTTCATTCTATGTATTCGCAGCACATTACACTTGCCTACATTGAGATTCAATTGCCATTCTCTGCACCATGCGTCAATTCGTTGCAGATCCTCCTGCATTTCTGTACAGTTTTCCATAGTTACAACCTCTCGATATACTACAGCATCATCCGCAAAAAGCCTCAGTGAACTTGCGATGTTATCCACAAGGTCATTTATATACATTGTGAATAGCAATGGTCCTACAACACTCCCCTGCGGCACACCTGAAATCACTCTTACTTCCAAGACTTCTGTGGTGTCACCGCCAGACACCACACTTGCTAGGTGGTAGCCTTTAAATCGGCCGCGGTCCGTTAGTATACGTCGGACCCGCGTGTCGCCACTATCAGTGTTTGCACACCGAGCGCCGCCACACGACAGGTCTAGAGAGACTTCCTAGCACTCGCCCCATTGGACAGCCGACTTTGCTAGCGATGGTTCACTGACTTCTACTCTCTCATTTGCCGAGACGATAGTTAGCATAGCCTTCAGCTAAGTTATTTGCTACGACCTAGCAAGGCGCCAGTATCCGTACTATTGATATTGTGAATCATGTATCATAAAGAGCGACGTTCTCCATTAATTGATTAAAGTTAAGTATTCCACCAGCTACGTCCGTTTTTCTCAAGTCTAATTCCCTTGCCATGTTCCAGACCTCACGCCAGCCTGCGTGAGCTAAAACGCGTGCATTTCGGCCTCCTTAGTTATACGGGTTGGCTCTCCTGCCAACCACAACAACTTCTCTCCATTGAGAATGACATGCTGCGTTCTGTTATCTAGGCGATCTTCAATCCAATCACACAATTGACCTGATAGTTTATATGCTCTTATATTGTTCATTAAATGACTGTGGGGAACTGTATAAAAAGCCTTGCGGAAGTCAAGAAACACGGCATATACCTGTGAACCCGTGTCTATAGCCATCTGAGTCTCGTGGACGAATAGCGCGAGCTGGGTTTCACACGGTCGTATTTTTCGAAATGCATGCTGATTCCTACAGAGAGGATTTCTAGTCTCCAGAAAAGTCATTATGACCGAACATTATACGTGTTCCAAAATTCTACAACTGATCGACGTTAGAGATATAGCTCTATAGTTCTGCACGTCTCTTCTAGAGACCTATGGTGCCCCGCTGCAAGAATGGGGCAAGCTCCTTCGCGTACTATGTGTAAAATCGAACTGGGATCCCATCAGGTCCAGGTCGTTTAAGACAGGAGGAGCGTGATGAGTAACGGATGGTTATGGGCGATGGTACTTCGTAAGTCCCCTTGTTAGGTCTATGACGAAGGCCTCAACGGCAGCGAGCGTAGCAGGGAGGGGACTGATGCGGCGAAGCCGGGGGAAGGGGCCATCCTGTCCAGTCTAGGAAGGGGATTAAATCGAAAGTAGATGAGACTCAGAGGCTGTGGAGAAAGCGTATCATCTATAGCAAGTCATTTTTGAGAACATTTCTCATGGAGAACAGCTGTTTTTCTCTGTATTTGAAAATGAACATAAACAGTTTCGACCGCAAGAAATCTTTATTTTTCTGGTTACCGATTTTGGTCTGTTACTCCCCATCTCCAGATCTCATACTGAAACACGAACATACAGTGTGTTAAGAGGGATGGGTACCAATAGTAGAAACACATAAAATACGTCTTATATAATAAATAATAAAAGAAGAAACTATATCACCATTGCTTACCAACATATAATTTCTTCTTTTATTATTTGTTATATAAGATGTATTTTATATGTTACTACTGTTTATACACATTCCTCTTAATGCATTATAAGTTCATATTTCAATATGAGGTCTGAAGTTGGCTAGTAACTGACCGAAACAAAATTAAAGATTTCTTGTGGTCGAAACTGAGCAAAGAAACCTCTATCAAAACCCTGATAAATTAAGAGGCCTCGAGGTGGAAGCCACGTCACATTACTTAATCTACATATACATACATATTCCGCAAGCCGCTGTACGGTATCGACTGTGTGTACCCCTCGGTATGAGCCCTAATTTCTCGTATCTTATCTTCGTGGTGCTTCGTGAAGTTTATGTTGGCGGCTGTATGATCGTTCTGCAGTCAGCTTCATATGTCGGGTGTCTAAATTTTGTCTGATAAAGACTGGAAAAATATACCTTAGACATCCACAGTTTGCCGGCCGCGGTGGTCTAGCGGTTCTAGGCGCGCAGTCCGGAACCGCGCGACTGCTACGGTCGCAGGTTCGAATCCTGCCTCGGGCATGGATGTGTGTGATGTCCTTAGGTTAGTTAGGTTTAAGTAGTTCTAAGTTCTAGGGGACTGATGACCACAGTAGTTAAGTCCCATAGTGCTCAGAGCCATTTGAACATCCACAGTTTTTCGTTAACTTGACTTTTACTTCTTCTTCTTTCTCTTCTTCTAGGAACAGGCATTTGGCTAGATGACTGATAAATCACGGCAGTCAGACTTTTGTAATTTTTTATATTTGTGGTACGTAAAGTCAGAAAGCAAACACCAATCGGCCGAAACAGTTTGATATTTCTTTCAAAAATATCTGAGGAAATCGACTTTCAAGTTATCCAAGTGGCTTTAATATCCTAAATAAGGTAACTTTGCTCGACAGGCTGCGTGGCTGTGTTGTACCATGCTCGCTTACCATGTGGGTGGCCTCGATTTAATTCTCGGTTGTGGTACATTATTAAACAAAGGTGCATGTTAAGTGAGCATTTCCGTGAAGCGTAATATACATAATGTTGAAATAAATTTATTTTGTAATGATTTTTTAAATTTATACAATCCTTATAAACAATCATTTATAAAAGTTCGGTAATTAATAATTTATACACGCAATGCAAACTGGATTTTTTTGCAATTAATGAGAAAATGAGAAATAAGAAGATGTGTATTTTTCATAAAAATTGCAGAAATATGGTAGTTAGTATATATTTGATGAATTTTACATAAAATGGTGTAGGTATTCGAACAGAATGGAAGAAGAAATGAAAGAAATAATGATAAAAAAGAGACTCAAGGCAGTGATCCAACGTTTATCAATCTCGAACGCTACAGATTTTTTCCTATCATTTTACTATATTTTACCCTTCACAGGAATGCTCGTAGAATATGAACCTTTGTTAAAAAATTTGCGTCTGTCAGTTTTCGTTGACGGGAACCACGCATGGCAGGCCGGAATATTTTACCTCAGAGCCACACTGCCTGTAGAAAAATCGACTTCACTTTAGGGTATTAAAGACCCTCGGGAAACCTCAATGTCGATTTTCTCGAGAATTTTTGAGATTTTCATCCAATTGCTTTGGGTGATTGCTATTTGAGTTTTAAACTTGCACATTCCGTCAATATAAAAAAAGCTAGCTGAGTACCTGGCATTGCCCAGATGTGTTAATTCTAATGTTCTGTTAGTCCACCTCCTCCTTCGCCCTTTCTCTGTCCATCTCTCCCTTTACTCCCTCCTTGTCCATCTCCTCCTGCACCCTCTCTCTGACTATCTCCTCCATCATCCCCAGTGTCCATCTCCTCCTCCTCCATCTCTCTGTTCATCTGCTCCTGTCCGCCTCAGTCCATCTCCTCCTTTCTCCCCTCTGTCCATCTCATCCTACTCCTCTAATTCCGTATCTTTCTCCTCTTCTCTTTATCCACCTCCTTCGGTACCTCCTCTTTGTCCACCTACTTCTCCTCTACTCTCTCTCCATCCTCTCCTCACTCTCTCTATCCATCTCCTACTCCCACCTCCCCCTGTTCCTTTTCTTCTCTTTCCTTTCACTGTCCATCTCGACCTTTCCTCTGTCTCTTTGTCCACTTCCTCCTCTTCATCTACGTCTGCATCAGGCACATACATTCCGCAAGCCACCCTACTATACCGCTATTAATCGTTTCCTTTCCTGTTCCACTCGCAGACCATATCTTATCTTCGTATGTTGGCGGCAGTGGGATCGTTCTGTAGCAAGCTTGGAGTATCGTTTCTTCTAAATTTTCTCAACAATGTTCCTCGAAAAGGAAGTCGCCTTCCCTCCAGGGATTCCCATTTGAGTACCCGAAGCATCTCAAGCACGACACAACCAATGCTGCATGCGAACATAACGGGTTTGTTTCTCTTACTCATAAGCATTAACTTACATTTCTACAGATTTAGAGCTAGCTGCCATTCAATGCACAATATAGAAATTTTGTCTCTCGTCTTGTATCATCCTGCAGTCACTCTTTTTCGTACACCACAGCATCATCAAAAAGTTTCTCCAGATTTCTACTCGCCTTGTGTTCCAGATCGTTTACGTATACAGAAAATAATAGCAGTCCTGTCACACTTCCACGGGGCCCTCTTGACAATATCCTCGTCTCTGATAAACACTCGGAAAAAGTTTGGAAATTTGTGGTAATGTCTTATGGGACCAAACTGCTGAGGTCTTCGGTCCCTAAACCTACACACTACTTAATCTAACTTAAACTAACTTACGCTATAGACAACACACACACACCCATGCCAGAGGGAGGACTCGAACCTTCGACGTGGGGGAGGCGCACGGGCAGTGACAAGGCGCCCCAGACAGCGCGGCTACCCGCGCGGCGATAAACACTCGCCGTCGAGGACAACATACTGGGGTCTGTTACTTAACATGTATTCGAACCTCTCACATATCTATGAACCCATTCCGTATGTTTTTACCTTCGTTAACAGTCTGCAGTGGAGTACCGTGCCAAGTGCTTATCGGAAATCTAGAAATATAAATCTGCTTATTGTCCTTCATCCACAGTTCGCAGCATATCATGTGAAAAACGGCAGGCTTTCCTTCTTCTGCTAATTTCTTCCTCTCCCTCACTCTGTTCATCTCCTCTCTCCACTCTCTCTGCTTCTCTCTTTCTTCCCCTGTCTTTATCACAACTTCATTCCTTTCTCTGTCCATCTCCCGCTCTCTCCTGTCCAACACCTCCTTCTCCCTCGGTGTCTGTCCATTCCGTCCTCGTACTTTCTCTCTTCAAGTTATCACGTTCAACCCAGTTGGAGGCTGATTGTTCTTACCCCCACAGTGTCGATTTCCAGATCGTAACTACAATGTGTACCAAATTTGGTTGAAATAGTTCCAAGGCTTTGGAATGAGCTTTCCACTCGTGGCTTTGCCAGTTTACGCACGTGTCAAATATATTTCACATATGTTTAACGTATTTCACACATATTTGTACAGATACTTCATATCCAGTAAATTTGACCATGCAGTTTCATTTTCACACAACAATGTTTACGACATCGTATCTGTACACTGATATAATTTTGCAAGTACATGCGGCAGTTCTTCACGCATCTCAGTGCTTATGACGTCATATCTCCTGAACTATGAGTCTTACAACGATTTATTTTTCCAGGTATATTCAGCGGCTTGTATGAGTAGTGTTTGCGAAACGTATTGCGAATAGAGTTAGCAGTAAAGGAATAATAAATTAAAACGTTATACACGATGCCGCAGTTTTTAATCCATCTCGGTATTTGACGTCGTATCTCCTGAACTATAAGTCATACTATGATATATTTTTGTAGATACATTCATCTACATATGTTGATACTGTACGCAAAATATGTTGCGAATAGTGTTAGTGGCAAAGACGAAATAAATTAAAACGTCATGCATGGTGCTGCTGTTTTACAACACCTCCGTTTTATGACGTCACATCTTCTGATTTATGTGTCACACAATAATTTAATTTTGAGGTAATTCAACGTTATATATAACTACTGTATGCAAAATACGTTGCGAATATAGTCAGTATTAAAGAGGAGGTAAAATAAAAAGTCCTACTTCATGCTTCAGGTTCACTGCATGAAGAGCTAAAGTGCAGTAAGAGATAAACGTTTTACCTTTTCTCATTTTATGGGGCTTGTCAGCGGGAAGAAATTTCGTAAGGGTTTGAAATTATGTGTATAATTTGTTGCAAGTTATTAATTGTTCTTATTCCCAAATACTGGTTGGCTGAAGTACGCGTATTCACGCGTTATACGTTACACTGCTTTCTCACCTCAAGAAGCTGCCCCCCTCGCCCCCCCCCCCCCCCCAATCCCTTGATAGGTAGGTGGACCACACTGTGACTCTTAGCAGAGGGAGTACGAGATATGTGCAGGCAGTTTGAAATCAGTCTAGAGGTTTAGGAGGAGATGTGGAACTTAAAGGGTGGTCAGAGACAACCTCAAAATTTTGTAATGGTGTTGTACGGTAGGTTGTGCTGAGAAATAACTGTTAAGATACACTGCGATACACTGTCCTGTTTCAGAATTAATTATCAATGACGTTAGCAATCAAACGGTTGCGCGCACAAAATTATTGAGCCTGCCACACACGGTATCGCCAGATGTGTTCCCTGTTTTGTTTCCTAAAACCAAACAAGAGAGCGGTACAACGATTTTAGGTGAACGGAAGTTAAGACTGAACCCGAGCCAAAGGCTGTCTCGTAAACTGCCGTCTGCGCTATGAAAATAACTGACAGTACTTGTATCTGGCAGGCCGCTTGAATTTGCGCGCGCAAGAGCCCGGTAACTACCTTAAATGCTGATTAACTCTGATATAGCGCAGTGTATAGATTTTTTTTCTTAACAATAAGTCTTAGCACAGCCTTCCCTGCAACACCTGTAAAACCTTTTCAGACTCCTTCTGACCACCCTGTCTATGTACATCAATATTTACATTATACACTGAAAAGCCAAAGGAACTTGTGTAGACAAGCGTTTTCAAATACAGAGATACGCAAACAGGAAGAATACAGAGATGTGGCCGGTAACGCCTATACAAGTCAACTAGTGTCTGGCGCAGTTGTTAGACCGGTTATTGCTGCTGCAATGACAGTTTGTCAAGATTTAAGTGAGTTTGACCGTGGTGGGACATTGTTTTCCGAGGTAGCAATGAAGTGGATATTTTTCCCTACGACCATTTAACGAGCGTACCATGAGCATAAGAAATCCGGTAAAACATAAAATCTCCGTCATCGCTGCGACCGGAAAAGGATCCTGCAAGAAAAGGGCCAACGATCACTGAAGAAAATCGTTCGACAGAAGTGCAGCCCTTCCGAAGATTGCTGCAGATTTCAGTACAGGGCCATCAACAAGTGTCGGTGTGAGAACCATTCAACGAAATATCATAAATATGGGCTTTCGGAGCTGAAGGCCCACTCGTGTACTCTTGATGGCTGCACTGCTTCACGCCTCGCCTGGGCCCTTCAACACCGACATTGGACTGTTGGTGCCTGGAAACATGTTGCCTGGTCGGACAACTCTCGTTTGAAATTGTATCGAGTGGATGGACGTGTACGGGTATAGAGACAGCTTCATGAATCCATGGACCCTGCGTGTCAGCAGGGGACTGTTCAAGGTGGTGGAGGCTCTGTAATGAGTGTGTGTAATTGGAGTGATATGGGATCCCTGATACGTCTAGATACGACTCTGACAGGTGACACGTACGTAAGCATCTTGTCTGATCACCTGCATCCAGTCATGTCCTTTTGCATTCCGTCGGACTTGAGCAATTCCAGCAGGCAATACGACACCCCACACGTCCAGAACTGCTGAGTTTAAACACTTCTGCTGGGCACCAAACTCCCCAAATATGGACATTATTGAGCATATCTCGGATGCCTTGCAACGTGCTATTTAGAAGAAGTCTCCAGCCACCTAGTACTCTTACGGATTTATGGACAACCTTGCACAATTCATGGTGTCAGTTGCCCCCAGCACTACTTCAGACATTCTCTGTTTGTAGATCTTTTTAGAGATGGCTGCAGCGCTGGGCTGTTCAATACAGGATATCAGACACCTTTCAGCCGTCTATTTTCCTACCGTAGCTTGTTTGGCAACCAGTTTCTGCGTTTTACTAAGGCATCTGCAGACTCCTGATCTACTTGTAGGAAGATTCTGTCTCGGTTGTGATCAAAACAGAAGCGAGCAATATTGGTATTAGTAGATCTTTCATACAAAGATCACTTTAACCATCTTCTTTACTTCACTTAAACCAACTTTAGGAATTAATCGAGTCCATGTCACCCATGTCACGTCGTGATGCGACACTTCTGCGTGCTCGCGAGGAAACTACATGATATTAGGCAAGTATACCAGTTTCTTTGGCTCATCAGTATATATGGATTACAAATATCGGACTGCTGTGTGTTCTCCTTATAAATGCAGAAGAAGAAGAAGAAATGATTTAAGGCTGAATAAAATTGCCGCTACTACGTAATGGAGTAAATGAAGCAGGCAAAAAGGAATACAAATGTCTAAAAAATGAGATCTATAGGAAGTGCAGGAATGGCTAGAGAACAAATGTAAGGATGCAGAGGCTTATCTCACTAGGGGTAAGATAGATACTGCCTACAGGAAAATTAAAGAGACCTTTGGAGAAAAAAAAACCACTTGTATGAATATCAAGAGCTCAGACGGCAACCCAGTTCTAAGCAAAGAAGGGAAAGCAGAAAGGTGGAAGGAGTATATAGAGGGTCTATACAAGGGCGATGTACTTGAGGACAATATTATGGAAATGGAAGAGGATGTAGATGAAGATGAAATGGGAGATATGATACTGCGTGAAGAGTTTGACAGAGCACTGAAAGACCTAAGTAGAAACAAGGGCCCGGGAGTAGACAATATCCCATTAGAACTACTGATAGCCCTGGGAGAGCCAGTCCTCACAAAACTCTACCATCTGGTAAGCAAGGTGTATGAGACAGGCGAAATACCATCAGACTTCAAGAAGAATATAATAATTGCAAGCCGGCCTTGGTGGTCTAGCGGTACTAGGCGCTCAGTCCGGAACCGCGCGACTGCTACGGTCGCAGGTTCGAATCCTGCCTCGGGCATGGATGTGTGTGATGTCCTTAGGTTAGTTAGGTTTAAGTAGTTCTAAGTTCTAGGGGACTGATGACCACAAATGTGAAGTCCCATAGTGCTCAGAGCCATTTGAACCATTTTTTTAAAAAATAATTGGTATCCCAAAGAAAGCTGGTGCTGACAGTTGTGAAAATTACCGAACTGTCAGTTTAATAAGCCACGGCTGCAAAATACTATCACGAATTCTTTACAGACGAATGGAAGAATAGGTAGAAGCCGACCTCAGGGAAGATCAGTTTGGATTCCGTGGAAATGTTGGAACACGTGAGGCAATACTACCCTACGACTTATCTTAGAAAATAGATTAAGGAAAGGCAATTCTACGTTTCTAGCATTTGTAGACTTATAGTAAGCTTTTTACAATGTTGATTGGAATGTTTTCTTTCATGTTCTACAGGTGGCAGGGGTAAAATACAGGAAGCGAAAGGGTATTTACAGAAACCAGGTGGCAGTTATAAGAGTCGAGGGGCTTGAAAGGGAAGCAGTGGTCGGGAAGGGAGTGAGACAAGGTTGTAGCCTATCTATGATGTTATTCAATCTGTATATTGAGCAAGCAGTAAGAAAATTCGGAGTAGGAATTAAAGTCGGTGGAGAAGAAATAAGAACTTTGAGTTTCGCCGATGACATTGTAATTCTGTCAAAGATAGCAAAGGACTTGGAAGAGCAGTTGAACGGAATGGATAATGTCTTGAAAGGAGGATATAAGATGAACATCAACAAAAGCAAAACGAGGATAATGGAATGTAGTCGAATTAAATCGGGTGATGCTGCGGGAATTAGATTAGGAAATGTGATGCTTAATGTACTAAATGAGGTTTGCTATTTGGGGAGCAAAATAACTGATGATGGTCGAAGTAGAGAGGATATAAAGTGTAGACTGGCAATGGCAAAAAAAGCGTTTCTGAAGAAGAGAAATTTGTTAACATCGAGTACAGATTTAAGTGCCAGGAAGTCGTTTCTGAAAGTATTTGTATGGAGTGTAGCCATGTAAGGAAGTGAAACGTGGACGAAAAATAGTTTGGACAGGAAGAGAATAGAAGATTTCGAAATGTGGTGCTACAGAAGAGTGCTGAAGATTAGATGGGTAGATCACATAAGTAATGAGGAGGTATTGAACAGAATTGGGGAGAAGAGAAGTTTGTGACACAACCTGACTAGAAGAAGTGATCGGTCAGTAGGACGTATTCTGAGGCACCAAGGGATCACCAATTTAGTATTGGAGGGCAGCGTGGAGGGTAAAAATCGTAGAGGGAGATCCAGAGATGAATACACTAAGCATATTCAGAAGGATGTAGGCTGCAGTAGGTACTGGGAGATGAAGAAGCTTGCACAGATTAGATTGGCATGGAAAGCTGCATCAAAACAGGCTCTGGGCTGAAGACCACAACAAACAACGACGTATTCACACATGATATGCGAGACACTGACACCTCGACGAAGCAGTGTGCGGCGGTGAGGATGTGCCGGCGGGAGATGAGCGCGCCTGCGCAGACGCCGTTGTCTGGCTCCCCGCGCAGCAGCAGCTCCGCGAACCACGGGTAGGCGTACGCCGGCGCCTTCACGCCGCCCACGACGCGGCTGCCCGACGTCAGCCCGCATACTGCAACATTCCAAAGCCACAGCGTCACAAGCCGTAGAGTGGACAGCTGCAACAGCGGCCATATCGGAGCCGCTTTCCTGTTTTTCCTGTCCTACACAGGTGTCAGTCAGTCACTGCGAACGGGTGTCAGAGCCGCGCGAAGGCGACTTGGCTCTCCGACGCTGTGGTGGATTCTTCTGCCACTGTAACTTCTAGACACAATTTTCGAAACGGGCTTATGAGGAATGGACAGTGTATGGCAGTATTCGATTCGCCGTAATGGTTAGCGCTACGCTACGTTCCGTCTACAATTTAAAATTTTGTACTGTTTTTTAATTACAGAATTTGGCCAATTACCTTTGTCTTAGAACCTAAGACAAAGGTACAGTCTTTTTATCTTCCCACAACTTCTTCATACGTTGCCTGAGGGCCTGCTTCTGTTCATTTAACATCACCCTCCAGGGTCTGTTTATCACCAGAAGGGCTAAATGTTATCGCCACGTGTCTGTTCTCTGTTTAACTGCTCAAGGTAGTTTTCAGATAAAGCACTTTAAAAAAATTCACTGGATTCTTTGTCCCTGCCACCCGTTATGAACGTTTGAGTCTCCCAGTCTATATCCGGCAAATTAAAATCTCCACCCAGAACTATAACATGGTGCGGAAATCTACTCGAAATATTTTCCAAATTATCCTTCAGATGCTCAGCCACAACAGCTGCTGAGCCAGGGGGCCTATAGAGACGTCCAATTATCATGTCTGAGCCTGCTTTAACCGTGACCTTCACCCAAATTATTTCACATTTCGGATCTCCGTCAATTTCCTTTGATACTATTGCACTTCTTATCGCTATAAACACAAATACCCTTTCATGTGCAGAAGATTGTCGTGTAGTGTGTAACGTGTTGTGCGCCATACTGCCCGAAAAAAGAAACGTGGTTTTGTGGATAGCTTCCGATATAAAAAAAGACGTTGCTGTGACTAGCACTCATTTTTCCTATATACTTGCAAGTATTAAAAAGCTCGAAACTCAAGATCTGGCGTTGAATGAATCTATTCAGTTAATTAATAAAATTATTCTACTTAACTCCTCACTGCCGGAGGTATTTCCAAGAAAACATTTTAAACAATAACCATTGTGAACCATTGTGCTTTGAACCATTGTGCGACATTGGTAGTTTTATTAATGGGACAGGTGGCATTTTACCAGACACGATAATTGTCTACATAGCACCGAAATTCAAATACTGCTCAGTTACCTCAGATGATGTAGAACGGTCCTTTTCGCTTATAAAAATGTGTTGAGTGATCGAAGACACAATCTTGCTACCGAACATTTGGAACAGTACTTACTCGTTTATGTTTACAACAGTAGAAAAATGTAAAATAAATTGTAAATGATGATTTGGTCCAACGACATTGATTAAAAGTTAATGCTGTTCAAAAAAATTCATGATTGTATGTTGTCTTTTAAATAAAATATTACCGAGTTTTTGAACGTCCCCCTCTGTGTGCGATATATCTCGAATTTGGTCCAGTACATATCGACTCTTTCGCTGCGACTCACTCGCATCGTATCCGCTTGTTACTGACAAAAAATAGCAAAGCAGGAACAACTCTTGAAACACGGTATGCGTCCCCATTTTGCAAATATTTAGAAAATTATCCCAGAAAGGCCCTCTTCCTAACCTCTGTCACGAACTATTCAGAGAATGATATCAGCATTCTAAATATACCGATTATTCGCGTGGCCGGCACTCTTCCTCGTAAGTGATATCCATACATTCGGCTTTGAGATATAATGCATGCAGTAACTACCATATTTTTTATTGTTTGAGCTTGCATATTTGGACACTTTTCATGCATTTTTAAGAATTTCTCACGCATATTTGCAAGCATTTTTTTAAGGTTTTTATGAAGCATATAATCTGATCTCTTTCACCAATAAGGTGCGAGGCTTGTGTAATGTATACAGAAGCTTTTCACTGAATTGTGTTACGGTGGTATCATTGTCTTTTTATTGTGTTATTACATGTGTTAGGATAGAGAGATTTGCCTTTTCAATGGCTATGTTTTTTTTTTTTTTTTAGTAATAGGGCTGATAGCACAGCAAGTGAGCGCTACACTCGCATGTTAACATAATGAGATGAGCTGTTCACTGTTGGCGTGTGATGCGGGACTACGTGCGTCTACTCTTCTCATAGGGGGAGGGAGAGTGATAAGTATTCCTTTCCCCAAGCTGGCGTTACCAACAAGGACTACTGAAGAACTAATAGTTGAACTGCAGTATACACTGTAACCTACAGAGCACAGCGCATCGTTATCCATACTATGGAAGCAGTAGCAATTAGCAGCATTGGTCCAAGTGGCTCTGAGCACTATGGGACTTAACTTCTGAGGTCACCAGCCCCTAGAACTTGGAACTACTTAAACCTAACTAACCTAAGGATATCACACACATCCATGCCCGAAGCAGGATTCGAACCTGCGACCGTAGCGGTCGCGCGGTTCCAGACTGTAGCACCTAGAACCGCTCGGCCACCCCGGCCGGCGCAGCAACGGAACCTCACTCGTATTACGGATGTTTGTGGTCCAACTCCATTCTGTAAAATGGGAAGCTCTGGGAAAATATACACAAGTAAAGGCACGAGAAGTAATATTGATTTGCAAGGAGACAGGAAGCTACGCACTGATGCTCATGGATGACGTGAGCTTTGTCAAGCGCAAGAGGAAAATGTCGCTACATGTCCAACCAGAATGCTCCAGAACGACATGATATCGTGTCAGATGCAGTTTTTCCTGGGTTAAATGTATGCAGTAGGGTGGGAAAGGGATATCCTGGCGCCGCACCTTACTTCGAAAGGGTGGTATGCATTGGATTTACCAGAAATTGTGATTATAACCTGTTACGATCAGAGTCGGCCCACGAAAATAAAGTGGCTGTATTGGGTTATTGGTTAATGGTACCACCTGTGATATAGCACGAACAACCTTTCGTCTATTATCACAGGGACCAGTTACAATGAATACAACACAGCCCTCATTGTATTGCAAGAAAAACCATTGAATTTATTGCCAATCTAATATCTGACCTACCTAAACAAAACCTTAAAACTTAACATTCTCCATTCGCGGAATGAACTTATAGCCATGCAGAAAGGTCATATTGCCTCTGAGCAGGCACATGCGTCAGTACAACGATAAACAGCGTGATAAAATCATGGCCATGAGCGTTGCTGATCCTGGTACCGCTGTGATCCTGACTCTGTTTTGTGTAGCCTGGGCCTACTTTACGTGGAGGATCACTCCACCTATTGAGCTCACACTGCACCAGCTGGTTTAATCTTAACAATTAACATATGTCCGCCGGCCGGTGTGGTCCAGCTGTTCTAGGCACTTCAGTCTGGAACCGTGCGACCACTACGGTCGCAGATTCCAATCCTGCTTCGGGCCTGGATGTGTGTGATATCCTTAGGTTAGTTAGGTTTCAGTAGTTCTAAGTTCTAGGGGACTGATGACCTCAGATGTTAAGTCGGATAGTGCTCAGAGCCATTTGAACCATTTTTTGAACATATGTCCTACGAACCATGTGGTTTACACCGAATCAGAGCAAGGGAAAGTGGAGAATATTATATTTTTACATCAACTTACGAAACATGTATTTTTGGGAGAAGGTTCAAAATGGTTCTGAGCACTATGGGACTTAATATCTTAGGTCATCAGTCCCCTAGAACTTAGAACTACTTAAACCTAACTAACATAAGGACAACACACACAGCCATGCCCAAGGCACGATTCGAACCTGCGACCATGGCGGCCGCGCGGTTACAGCCTGAAGCGTCTAGAACCGCTTGGCCACACCGGCCGGCTTTGGGAGACGGAATGTTGCGCTACGGATTAGTTGGAATGGTGGAGTATTCCTCCATAGATTAGCAGAATAATGTCTTGGAGGGAGAAGCGTTCGTCATCTTGAAGACCAGGCGCTTTTGAACTAGAGGACGTATTCATTGTGAAAGAACACTCATTCAGTAAGCTGACGATGCAGAATACGCTAGCCAGGGACCTTCAAACCTCAGTTTATAGCTCCAGTAGGGCTTCTGGTGAAGCTGACTTGACAGGGACGCAAATCAAGTCATCGCCTCCCAATGGCAATGCCTGGGCGCTCCAGCCTTGAGGTGGTCGTGCTAGTTGGAGGAAGACATGTCACCCACTCAGATGTATAGCACCCAGATCAGACCCTCACTCTCAAAGGATCATTGTACCCAGCAGTATTCAGGTATGTACAGTACGCAGAGCAATACAGTTCTCACCAGCTGATGACTATGAGACGAAGTCCACTTATGATACAAGACGAATCAGCCAACACAGACTTTGCCAACACGTGGCCGCAAGCTTCTGCCTGGGCGGAAGTCTGCATGCTGTCAGCTTGGTTCCTTCACACCACTGGATCACATATGGGTGACCACCTTCTGCTGACAGCCATACGGCAGTGATCCGCAGGTCCGAGCCGGGGCCACCTAGTTGCCCAGTCACACTGTCACTGTCTAAACACCTGGTGCAGGCACATCTCATCCTGCTCAGTTAGATGGGAATTGCAGTGAAAACATCAACTATCCCATTTATATGAAGATGCATATAGTTAAGGTCAACCGGCCATTGACCTTCTTCTTCTGTGCTGGATGCACATGCATTGCCGGAACTCTTACGGGACTCGGTAAGATTGTCTGCCGCGAGTAATAAGTGTAATGGGGCACTACGAATGTACTGTGTGGACATTAAGTTGGGAATGAGGGTCTCACGAGGAAAGTACAAGGGATAAATTCCTACAATCGCACTATCCTCCGTGACGTCGGTAGCTCAGATGGACAGAGCGTCTGCCATCTAAGCAGGAGATCCCCGGTTCGAGTCCCGGTCGGGGCACATATTTTCAACTGTCCCCGTTGATGTATATCAACGCCTGTCGCCAGCTTAGGGTCTAGATTCAATTACTATTTCTTTCAACTATACCATTGTTTTTTGACGCCACAGCTGCCACCAGTCTGAAGTACTACCTGTCTGGTGGGCAAGTAACTGACACCGGCACGTCATGCGACAGTGGCTGGACATGTCATAGATGACAACAGTCTTTCCTCCAGTCACGATTCTGTCACAGCGACTGACATGAATAAAAAACTTTCTTACTGAGGGTCAGCGATATAATTCCAGTCACCAACACCTCTTCAGTCTAGGTGGAGAAATGGCACTCTATCTTGACTTCTCCCGCAACCGCAACGGTCACGTCCTGAGCTATACAGTTGCAATGTTCAAAAGGTTCAAATGGCTCTGAGCACTATGGGACTTAACTTCTGAGGTCATCAGTTCCCTAGAACTTAGAACTACTTAAACCTAACTAACCTAAGGACATCACACACATCCATACCCGAGACAGGATTCGAACTGTAGCGCCTAGAACCGCTCGGTCACCCCGACCGGCGTTGCAATGTTCCATTTGTAACTAGTAATTATTCAATAAAAGCAATGATTCTAACTGAAATGACAGGGCAATAAACAGAATGCAGAGGATAGGCAAAATTATGTACAGTGGTAGTAATGAGCTGTTTCTATTTCAAGGTCAAGAACGCAGGTAAGGCACGTGTTGCGCTGGACTGTGCTTGTTCAGTATGGACTAGGCATTAGTGTAGATTGCTTACGACTAGCACACACTTCGTTTTTGCATTCAGAGGCCGAGGTCGACGTGCAATGGAAGACCTTCCACAGAGGGCACATTGTTGAGGCCCGATTACCTGGAGCATCAGTGACCAAGACAGTCGACTTATTGAATGTGTCAAGAGCAATTGTTTCAACAGTCATGACAGCCTACACAAAACATGGAAAGACATCGTTGTGTAAACGTAATAGTGAGCGCAAATGAAAACTAAATAACAGAGATCGTCATATGCTAACACGAATTGTGTCAAAACAACACAAAACTACGGGGGCTAAGTGACTGCAGAGCTCAACAGCCATTTCGACACCCTATATCTATCGACACTGTCCGCCGAGAACTCCATAAACAGAATATTTATGGACGAGCTGCTAAGCAAAGAAGCGTAAAACACTGTGACAGAAGCATAAATCCTGGACTGCTGATCAATGGAAACACGTCGAATGGTCCGACGCGTCAATGTTTTCGTTATTTCCAACATCGGAGGGGCTCACGTCTGGAGAACGCCAAAAGAAGCGTACAATTCTGATTGCTTGATTCCAACGTTTAAGCACGGGGTTGGAAGTGTGATGGTGCGGGCAGCTGCATCATGGTATTCTGCTGGTCCCATCATTACTCTCAAAGGCCGTGTTACAGCCAACGATTATGTGAACATTTTAGCTGTCAGGTGCACCGCATGGTTCAAAAGTTGTTCCCCACAAATGATGCCATATTTAAGGACGATAATGCCTCCTTTCACACAGACAGAAAAGTACAATCGTGGTACGAGGAGCAGCGTCTTCCCTGGCCTGCACAGTCTTCTGACTTGAACATTATCGAACCCTTGTGGGCGGCATTGGAGCACAGACTCTGGAGCAGATTTCCGCATCCCTTGTCACTGCGGGAGTTAGAAGTGGTTCTGAGCGAAGACTAGCATAATATTCCACTGGAGAGTATTCCAAGAAGAATCGCAACTGTATAAAACACAAATGGAGGCCAACCCCTTATTAAAAACAATTCTCAAGTAAATACATGTGAACATATTATTTTGCCTGTCCCCCGTACGTTACTGTGAGGACGCAGGATTCAGTTTGAAATTTCATTGTATTTCTAATTGGTTCAAAAGTGATCTTCTGTGAAACTGACTATAGGCTTCTCTCTAATTTTGTAAATAAAAGTTTAAAAAACAAATAATTACTTTTGCATTGAAGTGTTGCATTTATCTGATGTTGGTAAAGAAAGCGGAGATGTAAGAGAAGTACAGTGTAAGGACATTGAATTGATTCAATGGCGACAACTGAAAATTTGTGCGTTATATAACATAATATAACATAACATAATATAATGATTGTATACTCTCCAGTGGAATATATTGCTGGCCAAACCCAATTAAAGGATGAACTAGTTTCGCCTACGTCAAATTCATTCATCCTGTTACCGGTAGGATAAAACAGTTTAGCGTAGGTCGAATCGGTTTATCCTAGTTAGAATTTACAAGCTTTAGGATAAACTGGTACGTCCTAGTCTGAACTAATTTTGCCTAGTCGGAACGCATGTCGCTGCCTGTACGAACGGGGAATCCCCGAATCATCTCTGGCTCGCCCCACGCGCCTCTCAACCGCTCTTCTCTCTCACTGTTGTTTGTTTTGAACGGTATTTTGCATCGACGAGTGCACGTGTTAAGTTGCTGGTTGTGTTTAAAAGATTTTATTATAGTCCTAGTATCAATATTGTGAGGCGTTTCATCATGGATGAGCCTTCGTCTAGTAGACAAGTCAATCAAATGCTGTGAAGAGAGAAGTTACTGGAGGAATTTTTGCAGAGTGAAAACAAGAAGTCTTCTCATTATAATGTGTTATCAGTAGACGAATATTCGGATTTGGTTAAACAAGTAGAAGACGCGGGAAAGATGGAATAAAGAACATCATTCCAAAACGAAGACTGAAACGATTTGCTGTTTTGAAAATTGTTGATGTGGAAAAACTCATTGGACGGTGTGATGAGAATATAAAATAGTTTGTTCCAGCTGATGAATTTTATCATGTGATTGACGCAGCTCATGTAGCTGTGAATCATGGTGGTCGCTATATGATGTTAGCCGAGACGTCAAAAAAATATGCCAATATCACAAAAAAGGATGTGCCACTATTTATCAATGTGTGATATTTGTCAATAAAAGAAGACAAAAAAGAAAAGAGGGCTAATTTCAAAGCCAGTTCTCCATTCGGAAATGAACAGCAGATTGTCAATTGGATTGATTTCCAAACACAACCAGACGGGAATTTAAAATTCATTCGAGTTTACCAAGACCATCTCACAAAATATGTTCTGCGTTAACATAAAAGAGGGCTGAATAAGTGGCTTATCATTTTAATGACATATTCCTAACTGCAGGGGCGTCGTGTATTGTCAATCTGATAACGGCAGAGAATTTGTGAATACTGTTGTATGCGAACTCTCAAAGCTATGGTCAGAACTAAAATTGTGCATGGAAAAGCAAGGCACAGCCAAAGTCAGGATTCTGTTGAATGTGCCAACCAATACATTGAAATTATGATAAGTTCTTGGTTACAGGACAAGAATTCGACGAAGTGGTCGGAAGGATTAAGGTATGTCCAATTCATGAAAAACCGAGCTTACCACTCTGGCATAAAACAATCACCTTACAAAGCATTATTCTGAATCGATCAAAGAGTAAGACTTTCCACTTCCTCGTTGCCTCAGGAAATCGTAAATGATGTTCAAAATGAAGATGACCAAAAGAAGGCAATCGAAGATGACTGTAATACTGAACAGTACGAAGACAGTGATGATGATATAATTGTGAAAATGGACACAAATGACATTCAAAATGCTAGAAAAATTGCGACAGAAAATTAAAAAAAAACAAGCTAAAAGAATGAAAGCTTCTTCTGACAAATCCCATCCACCAGCTGAAATTGAAGACAACGTAACGATACCTATTCCAGATGTAGATAAAGACAGAGGTGACCTTCGAAACTTGGAGTAGTACTTCAAAAGACTTTTGAGGGCCTCTACAAAGTTGGCACCAAACGTGGCATACTTCAAAAACATTATTGCAGGTACAATTTTACTAAAAATATTTGTTTTAACTTCTTTTTTATTTTTTAGAACTGATATCGACGTCTTCATTCAGAAGTTTTTAGATGTGGGAGATATTAATCAGGATATTGAAATATCTTTAAAGACTACAGCAACAAAACGTTCTGTTGGATCAGGGCAAGGCTTTGAGAAATGCAGTTGCATGAAAAATTGTAGAACAAACAAATTCTAAGTGCCACCAAAGGAAACGTTACAAAAATAATTAAATAAGCAAATTGCAGATAAGGTGATTTCTGTGGATGTTGGTCTAGCGATAGGTATAAAATTACTGATTAGTTAATAAATAACTTCAATTAATCATATTGACTATTTTATTTCTAGTCCTTTATTCAGTTTACTTTGAATAGCTTGTAGAAGATACAAAGTAGGTGAAATTAGTTCCGACTAGGAGGTAGCAGTTTATCCTAAAGCATGTAAATTCTAAACAGGATAAACCGATTAGACCTAGGCTATACATTATTCAGTTTACTTTGAAAAGCTTATAGAAGGTACAAACTAGGTGAAATTAGTTCAGACTAGGACATACCAGTTTATCGTAAAGCATGTAAATTCTGACTAGGATAATCCGATTCGACCTAGGCTAAACTGTTTTATCCTATCGGCAACAGGATGAAAGAGTTTGACCTAGGCGAAATTAGTTCATCCTAAAATCAAATTTGGCCGGTAACATTTTGCACCTTGGAAGTAACTTTTCAGATTCAGTGGGTGTGAGGTCATTTTGTCTCCTGTTTCTCATTAATTTCACTAATTCTGATCATTTTAGTCAAAGGTCTAGGTAGCATACAGTCCGAAACATCTTTAATTTTCAAAAAAGCAATAGATAGTCACTTTTTTACAGTATGATCAATTTCTAGTTCATTTTCTAACAACAGTATAAAATCATACTTCCTACGTGATGAGTTCATTTTGTTAATCTGAGACAAGTTTCAAAATTTCCTTCTCACTTTCCTGTTATTACGTATACCGTTGGCGGCTTCCCGTCGTAATAGTATGTGGGAAACTGAGTTGTATCTGTACAGTCAGACTGTCTCGTGCATTCGGTATTGAGTAATCGTCAAGTTATTTGTTATTTCTGGCTTCATTTATTCCATTTTGAGTATTTCAGTAACGTGAAATAATCCGCCTAACACACAGATCGTGTTTGTTTTAATTTCTGCTAACGGAAATATTCAAACATTAAATACTGGTTGCTATATGTCTGACTCGTTGTAACTAGTTCCTGCTTTCAAATATGTAAATAGTTTGTCTAAGAAGGAGACAACATGTCAAATTGGATATTTGTATTTTTTATATTTATCGTAACTGAAGTTCAGAAGTCAAATATCAATTACCAAAAGTCGTTCGATGTAACTCTCAAACATTCTCGAGAAAATAAGCTTTGAAGTTTTCTGTTAACATGCTAAAGCAAGATTAGTTTTCTCGGCAGGTCGTGTGGCTGCGTGGTACAGTCACGATTCCCTACTCTCCCAGGTCTTTAAGCAAAGGTGTATTTTGCATGAATATTTCCATGAAGCATAAAGTACATAAGGATGAACAAGAATTTAATTTGTAATTTTTTTTTAAATTTAAGTAATCTTTTATAAATTGATCAATAATGAAGAATGTATACCACCAGTGAAAACTATATTTTTGTTTGTGATGCTTAATTAGAAACAGGAAGACGTGCATTTTTCATAAAAATAGCATTTAGATATTTGTTAATTAACATAAATAAATTTCATATTTAAATGACGTAGGTATTCGATCTGAAAGGAAAAAGACGAATAAAATAATGGCCGAAACGAGGCTCAAACCAGTGATTACCAGTCTCGAGCGCTACTACCTTTTTCCAACTTTATGTATTTTAAACCTAGCGGAAATGCTAGTAGAACAGGTACCTCTGTTTAGCCTCGAATCGAACCTGAAAACCTTACGTGGCAGGCAAGCAGTCTACCACATAGCCACAAGGTCTGTTGAGAAAAACCGATCGTATTAATGACGGTCGGAAAACTCTCAAGTCGACATTCTCTACAATTTTTGAGAATTGCATCGAACTGTACGTACCATAAATATACAAAAATTACATAAATCCGAAAGCCATGTTGTCGCCTCGTAAGCTAAAGTTAATGGCATTCTTTTCCGGTTCTTAACGTTAATCCACAGATTCACACACAAGTCTGTAAATGAAGTACTAAATTTTTCTCTTACTAATAGTTCAGTTATTGCGGAGATGAGTGGACAATGTAGATAGCTGCTGTGCAGTTCGATTGCCCGTACTGTGCAGGATTTTTCGTTGAGAGGAGGGTACGTACGGGGTGCATTTGCTTCTAGATGCCAATTCAGGAGCTACTTCACCGAACAGTAGCAGCTCCACGGTCTGCAAAGCCTGCAAAACGGCCGGGAGAGCGGTTTGCTGACCACACGTCCCTCCATACCGCATCGACATGACACCTTAAGGCAGAGGATGACACGGTGGCTGGTAGACATTGCTTGATCTCCCACAACCATGAAGAAGAGCTGTGAGCTATTTTTTAATAGTTGATCTTAAATTCGGCACTGGCTGTCTATTGAAAAGAAATTATGAACTATATATACTTAAACACGTAACTAGAAGAAAGAAGCCAGTGTCATGCAGTGATTAAATAGTGACTTTTGAAATGGTGGAATAACTTTTTTCACATTCCATATTGTAGCTGCCAATAGTGTTAAAACCAAATGGATGCCGTGTAAATTAAACGAAATGTAAAATATTATCTGTATGAAGCAAGCAGCATACAAAAACGTAGAACTAGTGCTGATAGCGCAAGAGATTGTAAGCGACCAAGGAGAAACGCAACGGAGCTATCTAAAAGGGTCATTGCGCAGTTTGACAGAACAAAATGGAGGTAAGCTGCTAAATGGACATAGATAGTGAATTGTAACATACCTGGAACTTATCGTATACTAAAAACAAATGCCACTGAAACGTCGGGGTTTAGTGGTGTTTACCTCTACTGATACTTCTGCTTTAATGTAATCACTTATCACTTTTTTTCCCATACACTCATTTATTACCTAATGAGACCATGTACAGCTGTAACGTCACACGCTGTGTAGGATGCCACAGGAAGGAAGGAAGAATGGCCTTCAAGTCCAGACGACGACGAGTCATTAGCGATTATGTGCTCCAGTAATGCAGGGACGGGGAAGTCAGAGCCATCATTTCGGCATTTTTATTTGATTTCTTTGGAGACCACGCTAAGCATTTAATGATGGTACCTAGTCATGGTTGTTTTTTTTATTTACATCATACTCCATTACTCACTACTTGTAATACTACATGTACAGGGTGATCAAAAAGTCAGTATAAATTTCAAAATTGAATAAATCACGGAATAATGTAGACAGAGAGGTACAAATTGACACACATCCTTGGAATGACATGGGGTTTTATTAGAACCAAAAAATACAGAAGTTCAAAAAATGTGCTTCATCTAATCAGAATAGCAATAATTAACACAACAAAGTAAGACAAAGCAAAGATGATGTTCTTTACATGAAATGCTCAATATGTCCACCATCATTCCTCAACAATAGCTGTAGTCGAGGAATAATGTTGTGAACAGCACTGTAAAGCATGCCCGGAACTATGGTGAGCCATTGGCGTCGGATGTTGTCTTTCAGCATCCCTATAGATGTCGGTTGATCGCAATACACTTGCGACTTCAAGTAACCCCAAAGCCAATAATCGCACGGGTTGAGGTCTGGGAACCTGGGAGGCCAAGCATGACGAAAGTGGCGGCTGAGCACACGATCATCACCAAACGACGCGTGCAAGAGATCTTTCACGCGTCTAGCAATATGGGATGGAGCGCCATCCTGCATAAACATCGTACGTTCCAGCAGGTGTTTATCAGCCAGGCTGGGGATGATGTGATTCTGTAACATATCGGCGTACCTCTCACCACTCGTCACGACGGTAGCAGTTACAGTCCGCCATCTGTCGGACATTTTGTGAACTTTGTATTTTTTTTTTTGTTCTAATAAAACCCCAAGCCATTCCAAGCATGTGTATCAATTTTTTCCTCTCTATCTACATTATTCCGTGGTTTATTAAGTCTTCAAATTTATACTGACTTTTTGATCACCCGGTATGTATTCTTTTTTGTGTGTTGCATGACGATTAGGATGATGATGATGATGATGATGATGAGGTGATAAGGGAGATGGTGAAAGCCGGTGCCCGTTCATAGCCTACTACTCGTGAATAGCACCCAGTGGGGCGCCAAGCTTGCTTACCTTTCTCATCAATAGTGTCATATGCCCTCACTTCATGAAACACTGTGCAGAGGTTTGGTATTTAAACCAGGGCTTTGGCACAAAGTGTGGTGAAGTTTCCACCACCACCTCTCCTCTCCTTGCCAGCCAAATAATAGCAGTGAAAATTTTTATATAAATGAAACAAGAAGTACAGAGGTCAACTCCGAGCAGGTAAGACAGGGTGGGAAATGGTTGAAACCTGAGGCCTGGTCACAATGCCTCCACCTTCTCATCCCCGAACCGCTCTTCTCCACCTTTTTTGTGTTGGGAACAGGAAAAATGTTAAATAAAATATCTTCATCCGTAAAAAATACGTAAAGATGTACGAGAAAAAGAAACTGAAATTAAGCTAAGAGGTACGACGCCGTAGACGAAAAGGGAAGAGGCAGCGGGAGCATGATAAGACGGGAATTCTCTCCTGTTTGGCAGACGGGAAGTGGGTGCAGAGTGAGGAGGGCCAATATGCGAGGCTTGGCCACAGGCATCACTATCGGGTGGAAGCGCACGAAAGGAGGACGGAAGCCAAGGAGGAGGGGACAGTAGAGTTGGGGCAATAACCGACGTGGTCTTGTGTAGTGCATAAAAGAAAAGGGCGCGTGTCCATGCGAATATCCCGCTTAGGGGTACGATGTAGAAATGATTGTAGCGCAGCGAGTCTCAGACGTCAACAGGAGGAGAGGGGGCGGGGCGGAGGGCCGTCCGCGTGTGGCACCATCCAGCTGAACGGAGGTGACGTAGAGATCACGTGAAAGTTATTGGCGAAGAAAGTGCATTGGTGAAGAAAATGCGGTGGCGCGGTCGATTCCGTTGTGGGCGGTTTGTAAACACTGCCAGGAGTCAAGCCATGACTTGTCGCCTTCAGTATACAAATAAGTGATCGTCCATCCCTTGACTAATGCAACCACCTGATTTTTGGTGGCAGGGAAATGAATATCCAAGGTATGGATAGAAGTCCGCGGGTCAGTTGACTCCGACGGTGTGACGGTGTACAGAGGTAGCAGGCAAAGAACTGTCGATCCAGTTTCCAGACGTCACTGGTGGCAGCACAGGTCAGATTGTGGCTACAGTCGTCCACGAGGTGGCAAATTGTACAAAGCGAAGAGTGCAACAATCCGACTGCATGAAGATATTGATTGGTGGTGAACGTTCCACATGCGACATGGTACCATGGTGCCTTGATGGTGGAGGGAAAGAAAAGCTGGTGGACATGACGTCAAATAGTGGGCCACCACATCGAGGGAAGTTTGAGTTCGACGTTGTTGCAGGATTTGCAGCGGATTAGTGGAGAGTAGATATCTTCGGTTGGAGTGAGTACGAGTGAGTGTGAAGTCAAGGATGGAAAAGTGTCCCAGATGGAGCTAGGTATAAGACTGTCCAGCAAGCTGCGCGTAAGGGAGATGGCCCTGTTCCACTGCTTGTGGATGGTGGCCATGAGCAAAGCCGCCGCTCGGAGTCACACATTGACAAGACGGAGGCCCTCCTCTCGCGGGAGGAGAATTAATGTTTCGTAACGGATCTTAAACAGCATACCAGCCGAAAGAACATAACTGAACGCGGCCTGGAGGCTGCGTCCAATAGTTGTTGGCACTGTAAACCATCTTGGACGTCATATGTTGACTGAGATATTCGATAACTTGTAAAGAATCGAGACGGCACTGTCGTGCGGATAATTTGGAGAGTACGCTTAAAATTGATGGCGACGGAGGGCTAACCGTGGAGGCGAAAATGATACCAATGTAACGAAGGTTCTGCACATGCGGGAGGGGTGCTGAGGGGTCTTGTGAGAGGCCGCGTCCAATGGTCATCACCGAGGATTTGTCAGCATTTATGGTACTGCCTGCTGCAGTTCCATACGTTGATATCAAATTGAGAACCAACTGTGCTTCGGTCCACGAGCGACTGAGAGGAGGAAGTCGTCCGCATTCGCATGATAACGAAAAGTGTGCTGTCGCAGAGTGATACCAGGAAGCTGGGTCGTCAGGCTCCCTATGAGTGGCTCCAGCCAGCATTATGGAATAGTCTCGAAAGAGGGCACCCTCGGCATATGGAGCGCGTATTGTCACTGGTACCGCTTCACGTCCATTGACTTTAATCAGGGATTTGGCGCTGCCGTATAGGCGCCGGATGATAGCAATAAAAGGGGGGGGTGTGTGTGGAAAACCCATTTGGTCCATTGTGGAGAATAGAAAATAAGGTCGCTCCTTGTCAAATGCACTGTCAAAATCAATGACAGTCACGGCGGCGCAGAGTCTGCAAGCATCTGCCAGTCTGAATAAGTCAAACGTTCCCCTGTGGCCGTTAGTATATTAACTGAGCCATGAGCCATGGATCTTGCCGTTGGTGGGGAGGCTTGCGTGCCTCAGCGATACAGATAGCCGTACCATAGGTGCAAGCACAACGGAGGGGTATCTGTTGAGAGGCCAGACAAACGAGTGGTTCCTGAAGCGGGGCAGGAGCCTTTTCAGTAGTTGCAGGGGCAACAGTCTGGATGATTGACTGATCTGGTCTTGTAACAATAACCAAAACGGCCTTGCTGTGCTGGTACTGCGAACGGCTGAAAGCAAGGGGAAACTACGGCCGTAATCTTTCTCGACGGCATGCAACTTTACTGTATGATTAAATGATGATGGCGTCCTCTTGGGTAAAATATTCCGGAGGTAAAATAGTCCCCCATTCGGATCTCCAGGCGGGGACTACTCAAGAGGATGTCATTATCAGGAGAAAGAAAACTGGCGTTCGACGGATTGGAGCGTGGAATGTCAGATCCCTTAATCGGGCAGGTAGGTTAGAAAATTAAAAAAGGGTAATGGATAGGTTAAAGTTATAGTGGGAATTAGTGACGTACGGTGGCAGGAGGAACAAGACTTTTGGTCAGGTGACTACAGGGTTATAAACACAAAATCAAATAGGGGTAATGCAGGAGTAGGTTTAATAATGAATAGGAAAATAGGAATGCGGGTAAGCTACTACAAACAGCATAGTGAACACATTATTGTGGCCAAGATAGATACGAAGCCCACACCTACTACAGTAGTACAAGTTTATGTGCCAACTAGCTCTGCAGATGACGAAGAAATTGAAGAAATGTATGATCAAATAAAAGAAATTATTCAGATAGTGAAGGGTGACGAAAATTTAATAGTCATGGGTGACTGGAATACGATAGTAGGAAAAGGGAGAGAAGGAAACGTAGTAGGTGAATATGGACTGGGGCAAAGAAATGAAAGAGGAAGCCGCCTGGTAGAATTTTGCACAGAGCACAACTTAATCATAGCTAACACTTGGTTCAAGAACCATAAAAGAAGGCTGTATATATGGAGGAAGCCTGGAGATACTGACAGGTTTCAGATAGATTATATAATGGTAAGACAGAGATTTAGAAACCAGGTTTTAAATTGTAAGACATTTCCAGGGGCAGATGTGGACTCTGACCACAATCTATTGGTTATGACCTGTAGATTAAAACTAAAGAAACTGCAAAAAGGTGGGAATTTAAGGAGATGGGACCTGGATAAACTAAAAGAACCAGAGGTTTTACAGAGTTTCAGCGAGAGCATAAGGGAGCAATTGACAGGAATGGGGGAAAGAAATACAGTAGAAGAAGAATGGGTAGCTTTGAGGGATGAAGTAGTGAAGGCAGCAGAGGATCAAGTAGGTAAAAAGATGAAGGCTATAAGAAATCCTTGGGTAACAGAAGAAATATTGAATTTAATTGATGAAAGGAGAAAATATAAAAATGCAGTAAATGAAGCAGGCAAAAAGGAATACAGACGTCTCTAAAATGAAATCGACAGGAAGTGCAAAATGGCTAGTAGGGATGGCTAGAGGACAAATGTAAGGATGTAGAGGCTTATCTCACAAGGGGTAAGATAGATACTGCCTACAGGAAAATTAAACAGACCTTTGGAGATAAGAGAATCACTTGTATGAACATCAAGAGCTCAGATGGAAACCCAGTTCTAACCAAAGAAGGGAAAGCAGAAAGCTGGAAGGAGTATATAGAGGGTCTATACAAGGGCGATGTACTTGGGGACAATATTATGGAAATGGAAGAGGATGTAGATGAAGATGAAATGGGAGATACTATATTGCGTGAAGAGTTTGACAGAGCACTGAAAGACTTGAGTCGAAACAAGGCCCCCGGAGTAGACAAAATTCCATTGGAACTACTGACGGCCTTGGGAGAGCCAGTCATGACAAAACTCTACCATCAGGTGAGCAAGATGTATGAGACAGGCGAAATACACTCAGACTTCAAGAAGAATATAATAATTCCAATCCCAAAGAAAGCAGGTGTTGACAGATGTGAAAATTACCGAACTATCAGTTTAATAAGTCACAGCTGCAAAATACTAACGTGAATTCTTTACAGACGAATGGAAAAACTAGTAGAAGCCGACCTCGGGGAAGATCAGTTTGGATTTCGTAGAAATGTTGGGACACATGAGGCAATACTGTCCCTACGACTTATCTTAGAAGCTAGATTAAGGAAGGGCAAACCTACGTTTCTAGCATTTGTAGACTTAGAGAAAGCTTTTGACAATGTTGATTGGAATACTCTCTTTCAAATTCTGAAGGTATCAGGGGTGAAATACAGGGAGCGAAAGGCTATTTACAATTTGTACAGAAACCAGGTGGCTGTTATAAGAGTCGAGGGACATGAAAGGGAAGCAGTGGTTGGGAAGGGTGTAAGACAGGGTTGTAGCCTCTCCGCGATGTTATTCAATCTGTATATTGAGCAAGCAGTGAAGGAAACAAAAGAAAAATTCGGAGTAGGTATTAAAATCCATGGAGAAGAAATAAAAACTTTGAGGTTCGCCGATGACATTTTAATTCTATCGGAGACAGCAACGGACTTGGAAGAGCAGTTGAACGGAATGGATAATGTCTTGAAAGGAGGATATAAGATGAACATCAACAAAAGCAAAACGAGGATAATGAAATGTAGTCGAATAAAGTCGGGTGATGCTTAGGGAATTAGATTAAGAAATGAGACACTGAAAGTTGTAAAGGAGTTTTGCTATTTGGGGAGCAAAATAACTGATGATGGTCGAAGTAGAGAGGATATAAAATGTAGACTGGCAATAGCAAGGAAAGCGTTTCTGAAGAAGAGAAATTTGTTAACATCGTGTATAGATTTAAGCGTCAGGAAGTCATTTCTGAAAGTATTTGTATGGAGTGTAGCCATGTATGGAAGTGAAACATCGACGCTAACTAGTTTGGAAAAGAAGAGAATGCTGAAGATTAGATGGGTAGATCACATAACTAGTGAGAAAGTTTTGAATCGGATTGGTGAGAAGAGAAATTTGTGGCACAACCTGACTAGAAGGAGGGATCGGTCAGTAGGACGTATTCTGAGGCATCAAGGGATCACCAATTTAGTATTAGAGGGCAGCGTGGAGGGTAAAAATCGTAGAAGGAGACGAAGAGATGAATACACTAAGCAGATTCAGAAGGATATAGGTTGCAGTAGGTACTGGGAGATGAAGAAGCTTGCACAGGATAGAGTAGCATGGAGAGCTGCATCAAACCAGTCTCAGGATTCAAGACCACAACAAGAACTGGAGCCATCTGTTCTGTGGACAGAGTGTAAGTGAGTATCTTGAGGCAATGCGCCGCCAGGAGTCGTGCAAAAATTTATGGTCTGCGCTAAGTAAGGGGGTGGTAATTTGCTGTCGTCCTGGGTTAGTTTGTGGATGGATATAATAATACCCTTGACAAAGGCTTTCGGTACAGCGTTGTCTATCGTCAGCAGTTCACCGCGACGCCATTAGCCTAAGGAAGGTGCGATAAAATTCTATGGGCAATCCGTCGACGTCCGGTGTCTTATTTAAATCACCTTTGTTGATTGCACCGTGGACCTCGTCGGAAGTACTAAGCGCCTTCAACTCGTCCGCCTCGTCGCCGGCGAGTTGTGGTGGCACAATCTCCTCAATACATGTGTTGGTAGGCTCCTCCTAGGACATTGTGCAGTAGTGATCTACAAAGGCTTTGACGATTTCGGCCTGGCAAATGACGTGTTGTGCGGGACAAGTAAGTATAGATCTCGGTGATGAGTCGTTGTAGTCGTTGTTCCCCATTGGAGGCGATATGATACATTCCTGTGACGCAGAATCTTCACTTCGGGTCCTCACCACCACCCCCTGCAGTCTATAGGCGTGTCAATGTCGATTATTGTGCCTGCTGCATTCCCCCCGGGTTTGAGAGGTGGGCGGCTGGTCGCGGAGAACGGCTTAAGTATTATCGGTTGTATGCCGGCGCCACGCAGCTACGTCCTTGCCATACTGAATCAAGCTACGTCGAACGGCACGTTTGTCGCATTCCAGACACGAAATTAAGATCGTGCGTAACTGAGGCAAGCGATGTTCACACGTGGCCCATGTCTCGGCAACACCTTGATCGTGGAGGTGGGAGGTGTTTAATTTCAACGGTGCACGACTGTGTCAGACCACTTGTTGCGTGAGGAGAATGTTGAAGGCACAGGGGTCCGAAAAGGCTAAGGGATGAAGTTCTGCAGTTTGGAGTGCAGGTCTGAGTTCCCGAGAGACATAAGTCCTGTCAAGACGGCTCGTGGAATGACATATCAGGTAAGTAAGTCCAGATGAGTTGTCGTGCCGAACTTCCCAAGTGTCGCGGAGCAACAGATCATGACAAGGCCCAGTTCTTGACAGGTGTTGCAGTGGGGCATTTGATTCTTAGGGTGCAGGACACAATTAAAATCAACCCTAGCAAGTAACGGTCACAGCGCCCAAGAAACGAAGAACTGAATTCTTCGGAGCAGAAGTGTGCTTTGTCCTGTCTGTGGGTGGGGCCTGACGGAGCATCAATGTTGAAGATACAATCCCTACGATGGTGATCATCATGCCTCTGGCGGATCAGCTACGAGGATGCCCCCGCGGGCATGAATGGCTACGCCACATCCCAGGTGGTCAATGGTGAAGGGATAAATGTTATAACCCGTGACGTCCGGAAATGTTGTCAAGTGTACTTCCTGTATTAGTGCGATATCGACGCCAGATGCTCGTATTATCTGTCGCAGCAGTTGAATTTCCACTCGGGAGCTAATGTTGTTAGTGTTGATTGTTGCTATTTGGTACGTTTAGTATCGAGCCATGCCGCGGAGGCGAACTCCATCAGCGGAGCGGTGAAGAGGGCGAGGCAGTAGCGAGCCGTGTCGTACGCCACCTGGCGGCGTTGAGGTCAGCGTAACTAGAGCTCCGTCTGCGTTAATTCTGGGTATCCGCGCGGTCTAGGGCTCCTTGTCACGGTCCGTGAGGCTCACCCCGTTGGAGGTTCGAGTCCTCCATCGGGCGTGGGTGTCCATAGCGTAAGTTAGTTTAAGATAGATTAAGTAGTGGGTAGGCTTAGGGACCGATGACCTCATCAGTTTGGTCCCATAAGACCTTACCACAAATTTCCAAATTTTCCAAAACCTCCCTTCCCTGCGTGTGGTTCGGGTCATCGTCAACCTCGTCACTCCACGCCATCGAGGGCTCTGTCGTCGTGGCGTTTATATGTTCCACCTCGTCCATAGGAGTGGAAGACGGATGGCCTCTGGAGGCTCATGGGGAGGAGTGTTGTCTCTTTCCGAGACCGTACGACGCTCCTCTTGCGCCGTTTAGGTGGAATTTGTTTGCGTGTCCCTTCGCGTGTCCGTCCCCCTGTGTCGGAAGTGGGGAGAGAGTCACGGAGGTCCGGGAGAAAGGTTGTCCCGTGGACGGTAAGCGACGTGACGCCCTTATCATCGGCCGGCCGGGGGTCGCCAGTTCGAGCGGTCTTAGGCGCTGCAGTCATGGACTGTGCGGCTGCTCCCGGCGGAGGTTCGAGTCCTCCCTCTGGCATGGGTGTGTGTGTTTGTCCTTAGGATAATTTAGGTTAAGTAGTGTGTAAGCTTAGGGACTGATGACCTTAGCAGTTAAGTCCCATAAGGTTTCACACACATTTGAAAATTTTGATCGCCAGTTGCAGATAGCGCACGAGTCGCGTCATGTTGGGAGTGTGGCATTCGATCCCGGCGTTACACTGGTGCGTGGTCCGACTGACGGCGGTCAATGGGAAGAGAAGAGAGCGTTGATGCGTAGGTGACCGGTAAAACAGTCGCCAGAGTCGGAGGTGCCACGGAAGAGGGCGGCAGTTGGGTGTTGCGCAGCTGAAGACAGACCTGAGGTGGCATTCTTTGCCGCCCCCGGAAAAGGTCCTCGTTGGCCAATGTGTACAGTGACCGCGCAGCACCCGCTGATTTTTAGATGACGGCACGAGACAGCGGAGATGTAAGGTGACCTGCAGAACACCATTAAGAATGGGATACGTTTGGAATTGCGCCCAGCGTTCGGTGTCATAGGGATGGAAAGCCGCTGTAACATCTTTCGCCGGGAGTTCGAAGGGTAGCTCGAAAAGTCTTATGGTGCGCGCGCTCAGGTCTGCGTGGTCTGTAGTGACCGCTCCAACATTGCCGTCGGCATGGCAAAAGCGTAGTCCCTGTTTGGTGTCACGAAATATTCTTTTGCACGCCACGTCCTTGATGACTTTGAATTACACTGCACTACTTAAGATGAACAATGAATACCAAAATTGTCGGAGGCTGGGATCTTCGCTGCGACACGTAGGAAGCGTTCCACTACCACAGCTTTTCGTCGGGTGTAATGACTGCAGAAGATGAATAGTAATACGGATTCTCTAAAACGGTTGGCCATGGTTAGCACACATAAGCGATAGTGACAGCCACTGAGAGTGAACAACAGCGAGCGCAGGCAGAAACACACAGCATGTCCGCACTGCACGGCTCCGAAAACTGGACTGCTTTGGCGATGGAGGCGGGTTTGCAATGTCCTAGCCACTGTTAAACCTGTATCCATAACGTAGGGAAGTGTGACTTCTTCATTAGAAGTTAACTACTCGTAAAATATGAGTTACTATGACCTACAATGCAAAGGGGCGAACAAGAAGTTTCTGTTTAAGGGCGTTGCTACAATGTATATGCAACGCAGAGTGACTCCGATGCGGATATACAGGGTGTTACAAAAAGGTACGGCCAAACTTTCAGGAAACATTCCTCACACACAAATAAAGAAAAGATGTTATGTGGACATGTGTCCGGAAACGCTTAATTTCCATGTTAGAGCTCATTTTAGTTTCGTCAGTATGGAGCACGTTATCATGACTTCATACGGGATACTCTACCTGTGCTTTTCCAAGTACGACACAACATGTGGTTCATGCACGATGGAGCTCCTGCACATTTCAGTCGAAGTGTTCGTAGGCTTCTCAACAACATATTCAGTGACCGATTGGATTGGTAGAGGCGGACCAATTCCATGGCCTACACGCTCTCCTGACCTCAACCCTCCTGACTTTCATTTATGGGGGCACTTCAAAGTTCTTGTATACGCAACCCCGGTACCAACTGTAGAGACTCTTCATGCTCGTATTGTGGACGGCTGTGATACAATACGCCATTCTCCAGGGCTGCATCAGCGCATCAGGGATTCCATGCGACGGAGGGAGGATGCATGTATCCTCGCTAACGGAGGACATTTTGAACATTTCCTGTACCAAAGTGTTTGAAGTCACGATGGTACGTTCTGTTGCTGTGTGTTTCCATTCCATGATTAATGTGATTTGAATAGAAGTAATAAAATGAGCTCTAACATGGAAAGTAAGCGTTTGCGGACACATGTCCACATAACATATTTTCTTTCTTTGTGTGTGAGGAATGTTTCCTGAAAGTTTGGCCGTACCTTTTTGTAACACCCTGTATAAGCACTGATATGTAGGCGAAGGATCAGTGTGGTATTCGTGTCTTTCCGACGAGCTTGTAGTAAATGCAGAAATGTGAGCTATGGCGACGTTATTGCCAAATGCGTCCAAACAGGACTAACGTACTTATTCTTTTCTTGGCTGCCAAAAGACAAACGCAGGTAGACAACCACCCGGTAATGAATGATATGTATGGTGCAGTATATCTGTCGAAAACAACCTTTGTGGCACGGTGAGCGACAAGTGCTTCTGATAACCCATGTCGCTCTACGGCAAATGTCATCTGATCCCTCCCCCTCGATTATCACGCCTTTGGTCCCTTAAACAAGACCCTGAAGTGTCGACGATTCCTGTCGGGCGAAGATGTGCAGCAGAAACTTACGACTTATGCACGCAGCAGGACACGGCATTACACCAATGTTATAATGTTATAACTGATGGGTAACATCGACCTGGTGCATCGGTGAGATGATTGCCTCAATACTCATCGCGATTTCACCTGATTCTGGACTGTGCTGCCTTCGAACGGAAACTTTTTACTCGCCCTTTATATGTAACAGTGAATGACGTTCAGTGAATAGTTCAGAGTCAGTATTTTAATCTTCTGCTACGATTTCATTTCCGGAAATTACATTAGTCAGTCAGCCTGTTAGAATAAGAATAAAAGCACTGAATGAGCGTCAGTTATGTTCATAATGTGATACGGTCGTGGCCTCAGTTGATCAATGATCATGATCGGGATACAGAGTATAACCTAGGCAAAATAATAACAAAACGAGCAAAATCAAAATACCCACATCTACGCCCACATGGATACTCCATAAGCCACGCACGGTGCGTGGCGTAGGACACCCTGTACCTCTGCCATTTCCTTTCTTGTTTCACTCGCAAATAGAGGGAGAGAAAAACGACTATCTATACGCCTTCGTATGAGCCCTAATTTCTCGTATCTTATCTCAGTGGTCCTTACACGCGATTTATGTTGAGGGCAATAGAATGGTTTGGCAGTAAGCTTCAAATGCCGGTTCTCTAAACTTTCTCAACAGTGTTTCTCGAAAAGAACATCGCCTTCCCTCCAGGGATTCCCATTTGAGTTTCCGAAGCATCTTCGTAACACTTACGTGTTGTTCGAACCTACAGGTAACAAATCTAGCAGCCTGTGTCTGAATTGCTTCGATGTCTTCCTTCAATCCGACCTGGTAAGGCGCCCAATCATAAGGGCCCCAAACACTCGAGAAGTACTCAAGAATAAGTCCCACCAGCGTCCTATGTGCGGTCTCCTTTACATGTGAAACATTCTTTCCTAAAATTCTCCTAATAGACCGGTAGGGCTAGCAATCATTCATCACACCATCTGTAAATTTTGTCTAAGTCATCTTGTATCTTCCTGCAGTCACTCGACTTCGACATCTTACCGTACACCACAGCAAACAACCGCAGATTGCTGCCCACCCTATCCGCCAAATCATTTGTGCGTACAGAGAACTTCAGCGGTCCCATCACACTTTCCTAGGTCACTCCTGACAATACCCTTGTCTCTGATGAACACTTGCCGTCGAGGACAACACACTGGATTCTATCACTTAGGAACTCTTCGAGCCATTCACATACCTGTGAACTTATTCCATTGGCTCGTACCTTCATCAACAGCGGGCAATGAGGCACTCTGTTTGTCTGCCGGAGGAGCCTCATCGAGATATGGAGGCGGCCTTGTCTGTGGATAACGTGCGAGCAGGGTGCAGTCGTCTGCAAGTTGTGGCTTACGTCGGCACCAACGACGTGTGTCGCATGGGTTCTGAGACCATCCTCAGTTTACAGTCAGCTGGCGGATATGGTGAAGACTACTGGCCTCGCGCGTGAGGTGCAAGCAGAGCTCGAAATTTCATCATTTTTCCTAGAGCTGATCGAGATCCTTTTGTGTGGAGCCGAGTGCAGGGTCTCAGACAAAAGCTGAATCTGTGATGATCGTTGGAAAGACACGTATACCACGCTGATCCTTCGCCTATAAATAAAATCAAGCGATAAAACAGTGACTGAAATTATAAGGCGGGGGAAAATTGTGGAAAGTTGAAACTTAAAACAAAGGGTTGGCGATGCTAATAAAATACACAGGAAGCAGACAGGTAAAACAGTTGACAGACAATTAAAAAACACGGTGACAGTTTGGTTTCTATTCGCAAGAGATATAAAAATCACACCCAGCGACAGTATTATTTCCGTTCGCAACACATCGGAAAAGACGCACAACACTTAGCACTAAATAGTCGGCACGAAGGTGACACACCATAGCCAAGGGCAGATGGGGAGGGGGGATGGGGTTTCCTCCTGGACAGATAAGGGGAAAAAAGGGGGAAGGAGCGAGAAAAACGGAGGGGGGGGGGGGAGAACTTGGTGACAATGTGACATCATTAATCCACCTTATACCTCACATGAACTTCTGAGCTCTTGTCCAATTTTCGAATGTGGACACCTTGCTATTTGAACAGTTATGGAGCCTGAAGGTGACGTCATAGGAAGCCACGCTTTCACAATGTTGTTGTTGTTGTCGTCGTAGGCACCTTTGAGATATATTTCAAATTTCTGTGTCGCAGACTGGGAAACAATAACGGGTTTCTGCGTTGTTCTGTCCAAGTGGCGCTGCCTGGCGGCCGTATTAGCCACGTAAGACATGCAGAGAGCCGGAGACGGAATCCTTCCTCTCTTGATATGGAATAGAGCGGAACTCGGCAACAGTCTTGGCCTTCTCTAGTTTTTGTGGTGAGAGGTGTTTTCAACATTGAAACACTTAGGCGGAAAGTGGCATATGTAGATACTGATGTAACAGGTTCCCATCTTGCCGCCGTGTACAGCGAACATGAAGCGTAAGTGTTTTGGGCTGTTTCCTTCAGCTGTCCTACGGCGTGTAAAGCACCAACCACAGTCGGATATGTTCTGGTACAAATGGCTCTGAGCACTATGAGACTTTACTTCTGAGGTCATCAGTCCCCTAGAACTTAGAACTACTTAAACTTAACTAACCTAAGAACATCATACACATCCATGCCCGAGGTAGGATTCGAACCTGCGACCGTAGTGGTTGCGCGGTTCCAGACTGTAGCGCCTAGAACCACTCGGCCACTCCGGCCGGCAAATGTTCTGGCAGCTGTCATTTAGTGCTTATCTTTCCTACCGCAGGCACCGAGACGCTGACGTCCACATGGCTTTACAGTGAGTTCGCTGAGCGTCTGTGTTCCTGGCATCACAACTTGGCAATGTATTTCATCTGTCTGCTTTTTCGAACCGCCTGTTGTGTATTGAGGTCTGTGACTTTATGGAATATGACTGAAATTTGCTTTAGGGATTGCATTACTTGTACAGCGAATTGATGATGAGGAATGAATTCCGCGCATCATTCCGGAGGAAACGATCAGTTACTCTCGCTTGTCGTACTGTTTAGAAGGTTAAGAATTCGTGGCTGCACCAGTTTTATATAAACTGTCATTCAGTCTGGTGTGTCCATGTATGTATTCTGCACCGATGTGTGGTTTGAGAAAGACATGTCCGAGCGAGCATTAGGTTTGGGTTGCTGTGTTTTATGATTTTTTTCTTAATCTTGTTGCTGTATTTTGGGCATACACGTGTGTACATTTAGTTTAACACGTGACATGTATTGACAGTTACGAATACGAACAACCACCTTCTGTATTAGGGAATACCTACAGTGAAAATTCGGGCCTACATGCCTGCTGGAACACTGCATCGTTATTATTAACATCACAGGCACTGCAACATCATATTTATCCGCCGGTACCAGGTAGCGATTTTCAGTTAAGATGTCGTACCCTGTACGGGAATTAATGTGTGTGTGATTACAGTTTGTGACGCAGGAGCGACAACATGTGGACTTCAGGGTGTGGCCGTGAGTGATGCACGGGTATCAAAAGCGGATAAGACGACCACTCGCGTGAAGCGGGAAACCCAGGTTCGAATTCCGGTCTGATACAAATTTTCACTGTCGTCATTTCCTTAGATAGCTAACGGTTGTTCATATTCGTAACTGTGAATGCGTTTCATGTATTTCGTAATGGCTGTACTCGCCACAGTATCTTTTCCTTGGACATGCAGGCATTACTGGCAAACAGCGAAAATTGGTTGTGAGGAACCATTTATGTGCTTTGCTCACTGGGCGTCTTGAGCTGTTAACCGCAAAAGCCTACACCTAGAGCTGTTCTAATTATACGAGAGATAAATCAGCGTTAATTTGCTGATTACTACCAAGAATACAACCATATGCTTGTATTCTATTGCCACCATAAACCAAGCTAAAACCTGTGTTTTTATAAATGGGCTGTTTCCCCACTATATACTGAAAATGCAAGTAAGCTACATTTAGAGCCGTCTTAGGATAAGAAGCTTACTTTACGAGAGTTGTAAGTGCTATCCTGTGACAAACGGCTGTTGCCTTAGTTGTCAAAAGTTTCAGTCAAGTGATGGACTGGCACGTCTAACAAGTCTGATGTATCATTGTTATTGATTCAATTTATCGTAATCCGTGTCGTAGTTGTACTGTCTGATGAACATATGCTGATAATATAGGCGATATCAGTGATTGGAAAGATCGAGTCACTAACAAGTGTTTTAATTTCTGTCTACATGTGTAGTTAATTGCTTGAGCCTATTTGTTGTGTTTTACGAGCCTCGGATTGGCAACGTAATAGGAGGGGACAAGAGCCTTTGGCAATCAGCCCCCAAAGCTTCTTAGGAACAATAGCCAAGTTTTAAAGGTAAGGGTGCTTGGAGGGGACGGCAATCTGGGCACTTACCGCCAGGAGGAGTTTATGGGTCTCGTATTGTCCACCATGGCGCCGTTAAGGCATGAGCGCTAAGATTCCACAAACGTAGCATTGTGCACATCAGAACTCTAGCCAAAAAGGCCAATATAATGAATTATTTTTACAAGTCAGCCCTCTGCTCAAAAACAGCTTTATGGAATGTTTTCGCTTTTCCTAGAAAACTGGAGGATGCTAGGCTAGGCGTTACAGTTTGGAACCGCGCGTCCGCTACGGTCGCAGGTTCGAATCCTACCTCGGGCATGGATGTGTGTGGTGTCCTTAGGTTAGTTAGGTTTAAGTAGTTCTAAGTTCTAGGGGACTGATAACCTCAGAAGTTAAGTCCCATAGTGCTCAGAGCCATTTGAACCATTTTTGGTACTAGGCTAGTTGAGAGATATTCATCTCTGCTCTCACATGGGAAGCTCAACTGCTGTTTATTGTTGAAAATTTTTTTCCCACTATGGGGGCCGAAGTGCCACCTCTGGGGGCCAGATAGCTCATTGGGTGCTCTAAAAAGTGGGAGTTTAGGACGCCATTTTCTACAAGACTCAGACGTGGGAGGAAACCCCAATTCGGCGATGTAAGAAAACATCTGAGAAGTGGAAGTTTTTAACTCTGTTTTCGTAAGATTTTACACAAGGGAAGACAGCTCATTGGATTACTCAAAAAACGTTTGCGTTGTGGAGCGTTGGCTCGGTATTTTTTTTTTTAATATAGCTTTGGGCAATATTAATCATAGGGCAATACTTGTCATAGGTGAGGTACCTTTAACGCGGGTTTTTATGCCGAGCAGAGAGAATTTTTTGGGCACAGTGTTTTTGAGAAGGGGAGGAACAGAAACTCTCGATCGGAATGTGGGAGAGGACGCACGGACTTCGGGGACGCGGCAAAAGGCAGGCTATTCTTTTTTCTTTAAGCCTCAGCCCATCACACAGCTGCTGATGGATACTAGTTCGCAGGGGACGTGGCACTATGGAAGACTCGATTTTCCAGCTTCTCAGCTGAGGTGAGAGTATGTGGCAGCATAGGCTACCTGGAAGGCAGAGCAGTTGGTGTTTCTCCGTGCAACAGTTTAAACTTGATCGTGTTCCGTAATTTAACACCTGGTCCGATATTTGAGAATTCATCCGTGACCGAGCAGGGTTTTTTCATATGCATGTGGATTTAGCACGTCTCCCTGGCACGATCGGGGCAATCACTGCACAGTCACCGGCACTTATTGTTTTTCGAGAGCGACCTGTTGAGATGATGATCACTCCTATCCCACTTGTTCTTTGTGGCCTGTGCCAAGTCAACAGCTCTGGTTTTAAGTTTGTTTCAGTGGTCGCAGTTGTTAGTTGCTTTCACTTTGTATTTATTAATCATGTTAGTGTGTAAGTATTCATTTCTCAGAATGGTTCAAATGGCTCTGAGCACTATGGGACTTTACTTCTGAGGTCATCAGTCTCCTAGAACTTAGAACTACTTAAACCTAACCAACCTAAGGACATCACACACATCCATGCCCGAGGCAGGATTCGAACCTGGGACCGTAGCGGTCTTGCGGTTCCAGACTGCAGCGCCTAGAACCGCACGGCAACTCCGCCCGGCATTGATTTCTCGTTTATGTATGTGTTCACAAGGAATTGTTGTAATAGAATGCTATCAAATTGGGCCTAGATTTTTAATTCAGTAGTTAGATGAACCCCCTTATACACTCCTGGAAATGGAAAAAAGAACACATTGACATCGGTGTGTCAGACCCATCATACTTGCTCCGGACACTGCGAGAGGGCTGTACAAGCAATGATCACACGCACGGCACAGCGGACACACCAGGAACCGCGGTGTTGGCCGTCGAATGGCGCTAGCTGCGCAGCATTTGTGCACCGCCGCCGTCAGTGTCAGCCATTTTGCCGTGGCATACGGAGTTCCATCGCAGTCTTTAACACTGGTAGCATGCCGCGACAGCGTGGACGTGAACCGTATGTGCAGTTGACGGACTTTGAGCGAGGGCGTATAGTGGGCATGCGAGAGGCCGGGTGGACGTACCGCCGAATTGCTCAACACGTGGGGCGTGAGGTCTCCACAGTACATCGATGTTGTCGCCAGTGGTCGGCGGAAGGTGCACGTGCCCGTCGACCTGGGACCGGACCGCAGCGACGCACGGATGCACGCCAAGGCCGTAGGATCGTACGCAGTGCCATAGGGGACCGCACCGCCACTTCCCAGCAAATTAGGGACACTGTTGCTCCTGGGGTATCGGCGAGGACCATTCGCAACCGTCTCCATGAAGCTGGGCTACGGTCCCGCACACCGTTAGGCTGTCTTCCGCTCACGCCCCAACATCGTGCAGCCCGCCTCCAGTGGTGTCGCGACAGGCGTGAATGGAGGGACGAATGGAGACGTGTCGTCTTCAGCGATGAGAGTCGCTTCTGCCTTGGTGCCAATGATGGTCGTATGCGTGTTTGGCGCCGTGCAGGGGAGCGCCACAATCAGGACTGCATACGACCGAGGCACACAGAGCCAACACCCGGCATCATGGTGTGGGGAGCGATCTCCTACACTGGCCGTACACCTCTGGTGATCGTCGAGGGGACACTGAATAGTGCACGGTATATCCAAACCGTCATCGAACCCATCGTTCTACCATTCCTAGACCGGCAAGGGAACTTGCTGTTCCAACAGGACAATGCACGTCCGCATGTATCCCGTGCCACCCAACGTGCTCTAGAAGGTGTAAGTCAACTACCCTGGCCAGCAAGATCTCCGGATCTGTCGCCCATTGAGCATGTTTGGGACTGGATGAAGCGTCGTCTCACGCGGTCTGCGCGTCCAGCACGAACGCTGGTCCAACTGAGGCGCCAGTTGGAAATGGCATGGCAAGCCGTTCCACAGGACTACATCCAGCATCTCTACGATCGTCTCCATGGGAGAATAGCAGCCTGCATTGCTGCGAAAGGTGGATATACACTGTACTAGTGCCGACATTGTGCATGCTCTGTTGCCTGTGTCTATGTGCCTGTGGTTCTGTCAGTGTGATCATGTGATGTATCTGACCCCAGGAATGTGTCCATAAAGTTTCCCCTTCCTGGGACAATGAATTCACGGTGTTCTTATTTCAATTTCCAGGAGTGTAGTTATTAAACGTGTGATGCTACTCGTAATAATCAATACCTCGGACTCATGTACGAGGGGCATTCCGTTCGTACTGTTTAACAGGTGGTGTGACAGATTCAGTAGGAGTGACCTGTGTCTCGGTTGGTCCATCGGGTGCAGATTATAACAGCCAAAAGGTTAGGTTGTAACGATATCGCCAGTAGAGTTAATAAACATCGAATGAATGCTCTAGGTTAAAAGTTAGTGTACCTTAGTGAGCAGCCGCTAGTGACGACTAATTCATAGCAACTATTACTACTAATTGGGTACATGGTAATGTCTGTGTTACGTACAAACTGACTCCACTATCGACGTTGTTTGTTAATTGTAACTGATGGTCACCGTTAACCTGTATATTAATCAGTAGCAGTAGGTGCTCGGGTTTGTACGGAATGGTATACCTTGATTACCCACTCAATGATAATGAATTGAAGCGCATTGTCTACCTTGGCCTTTTATATTCTTTGATTCCAGAATTTTACTTTCTTGAAGTATTCAGTTAACTGTGATCAGGGAATGTATCGTTGAACAAAAATTTTTAAATCGTTGTTTAATCGCATTTTTTGTGATGTGTTTTTAATACGAATGTTGTCATCCAGTTGTGTTATTAGTCGGAGTGAGGAGGACGTCAAAATCTACAATAGATAACATTCGTTGTACATATCTCTGTTTCACAACAAAATCGCTTTTACCTCCCATTTATCTACCACGCTCAACCATTCCGACATTAGCGTGCTCGCTGATAGCCACATGAAGCTGGTGGACCTCGGTCAAGTTCTGATGTATGTGGAAGGCTTCACTCTGAAGACGTTAACGGGCAAAATTCTCTTGACATTCAGATGAGCGAAAATTGCGTACTTCGGAAATTTGAAATTGAGGGACTGAATAAAAGAACTGTTACAGCACAGCTTATTCTCATGCTCAAAATTCCAGCGCTCCACTCCCCTATCATATCGTGTACACGACTTAAAGGTCGTGCCTCATGGTTCATACATTACCCTAGAGGAAACAGTCTGAGGCATAAAATGTATACGAAAACTAAATAGCACTTTTTTCGTAGAAGTGTGTTTAAAAACGTTCAGTAACGAGAATCTGTAGCAGCATAAATGCAGAAAACAAACGTAAGGACATCGTCCCCCACAAGAACAACATAATACGTCAGTTTCTTCGGAGAACTCAACATGAAGGAGTTACTTTCTCATTAATAAGACGTAGAACTTCAACGTGCACAACAAATCAGAAATCAAAAACCAGAACAATTGTGCGATTTATAGAACATAATCATGCTACACTCCAAAGGAATGGAAGAAAGGGAAAGAAGCTGTTGCAATTGCACCTAGATGCACATACTCGAGTTGTTATGGTACTCAGTCATCGTGGGAAGTGGATGACTACGTCCGAAACAGGACGTTCGTTCTGACGGTTCACGGTATACTCCCTAACAAAAATAATTTATTCTCAAGTCAGCAATTACTCGCACCTCATGTATAATAATATAGAATATGCAGTAGAAGATCTAAACAGTTCCATTATGTTCCACATTAAAGTAATGTACAAATCTAGCTTATCAGAATGAAACTTCAGTATACATACATGAGACGGAGAAGGAAAAATTCACCTATAAATCGCAAAGGAATTTTATGTGCCATCGTTATTTTAATAGCTTTGCTACCAAGTACTGGAAATAATACAAGAAATTTTAATAGTGATATTTCTCGGCCTTTATCGTATAATGTTTACGTCATTCATGAATTGAATTACAGATTCGTATCACTGATATATGGCTAAATATTTCTATCAATAATGACAGTTTATTTATTTAGCTAGTTACATGTTCCATAGACCATTTGAACGATTCTTTGATCGAAATGATGTGGAGCGAGTAATTTTAGAGGGTATGTTTACCTGATATTTTAACAATAATGATCACTTAAGTTTGGAGTCCTAATCATTCAACTATACTTAAAACTAGTTCTTTTACTGGCTACCATTTTTTAAATGAAAGTTCTTCCATGACTTTATGTCAGCTTTAAGACTTGCTTTGCTGCCTGTCAGACTGATGCATTCACTGAGTGGACCAAAAAATATGAAGTTTTTTTCATTTTAAGCTTGGAGCTATAAATGAAATAAGAACTTCCGAAAAACTAATAATCTCTGAGCTCTAACGACAATTCGAATACAATAATTTTATGAAACAGAATTTCTTTTGGACCAAGAGAAATTACCACAGTAGGTTCACACCAAAAAAAGGGTACAGCCAATAGATACTTGTATTTGTGGACGTTGGGTACAAGTCTGAGATGAAGTGTTTAGCACAGAAGGGTATCAAAACGGTCAAAAGACTGATCTAAAAGAAAGTGGAATCAGAACATGTTAGAATGAAGTATTCGCTAAAGTATCTGAAAATATATTTTGGTAAATCTATTTTAATAATATTATTTAAATGCAGAGCCCCAAGTGGTACAAAATAAGATGTGAGACGGAAACATTTCTTAATAATCACATATTATATGCTCCAAAAAGTGAATCACCTATGAACTCATGGAAGAGCCTTCTCAGGGAATCAACTAGGGTGGAATTTCCAAACTAGTCCGTCATGCCTTGCCGTTGTTCATATCCTTAAGGTCACAGTCTTGATGGTTTACTTTGTAGGGGATAAATGTGCATGGACCGTTCAGCAACCTACAATGCAGACACAGTAGTGGGTCAAAGTCTGCAACCTTATCGACTAAATGTACCACTGGTGGGACAAAGACTGACTGATCGTGAAATGACAATGCTGACTGAAAGATGGGTGGCTCTGCTGGTACGTGATAGCATTGCAGCTGGTCAGCCTTAGGGCTGATTACATGTTTCGCCAAGGTCTTCGGCCATGGAAAGCTAGCGTGCGTTTCCAGGTATTGTCAGAGGCTCTACTGATACGTAAAGCTTCAAGCGACTTCTGTCTTCCGCCCTAGTCCTTTCTCAGTGTAGGCTGGCTGTACACACAATAACATGGACATTTGAATTCCTGTTGTCCTAATACTTTTTATTTTGGAGAATTGCAAGTTCAAGAATGAAAAGACAGCACGTTTTAAAGAGGACTTAAACAAAATTGAAAGTAACGTAATAGCATTTTAGAAGCGTGGCCAATAAAATAAAGAACAAATAGAATTAAAATCAGGACGTATCCTTTGGCGACTTTATTCCAAACAACAAAATTTAATCCAGTGTTCAAAATAATAAGACTTATTAAAAAAAACCGAGTGAGGTGGCGCAGTGGGTAGCACACTGGACTCGCATTCGGGAGGACGACGGTTCAATCCCGTCTCCAACCATACTGATTTAGGTTTTCCGTGATTTCCCTATATCGTTTCAGGCAAATGCCGGGATGGTTCCTTTGAAAGGGCACGGCCGATTTCCTTCCCAATCCTTCCCTAACCCGAGCTTGCGCTCCGTCTCTAATGACCTCGTTGTCGACGGGACGTTAAACACTAACTACCTACCTACCTTATTTTAAAAATAAACAATAGAATTTCAATGGAAATCATTCAAATCTAAGCACCAATGTGGTCACATACAAATGACGAACTTGAATACTTCTAAGAAGAATTACAGAAGATAAATTACAACAAAACCCACTAGAAAATCATTACGTGGAATTTTAATCTGAAGGTAGAGCGGCAACAGAAACGTGATAGGATAGGCAGAATTATATAAAATTATTCGGATATATCTGCAACTGAGCAACAGTTAAAAGCAGTAAGAATCTGAAGAAGATTAAACAGAAATTTGTAATGGGTCGGTATCGTATCTCAGCGGATGCAATGGCAGACAGGAAAATAACTAACACGAGAGAGAAGATTGTACAAACGTTCGATAACATATTTAAGTATCTGTGTAATTCAAGAGATGAATCAGAAACACTGATGGCCAATCATAAAAGTAATGATATTTCTAAAGTAACAGTAGCTTAGGTGTACAATGTGATTAGAAGCGTGAACAAGGAAACGCCGGCCGAGCGGTTCTAGGCGCTTCAGTCCGGAACCGCGCTGCTGCTACGGTCGCAGTTTCGAATCCTGCCTCGGGCATGGATGTGTGTGATGTTCTTAGGTTAGTTAGGTGTAAGTAGTTCTAAGTCTAGGCGACTGATGACCTCAGATGTTAAGTCCCATAGTGATCAGAGCCATTTGAACCATTTCTCAGATTTGTATGATCCACCATTTGGTGTTCGTTCAATGAGTTTGATCAAGAACTACATACAAGTCGTTTCTTGTAGACAATATTTGTAACACAAAGCTAAAAGAATCATGCTGTAAGTCACTATCACGTCCCGCACCAGTGCTGCAAACGATTACCAGAAAAAATTTTGTAATGCCATTTGTTGGTAAATTTTCTACCGAAAGTGGTAGTTTTCTGAAGAGAAACAAGTATTCAGTGAACTGTTACACCAGGGAGATAGTACGAAAAATTTACGTAACCGTAAAGACTAGCAGATCAGCCAATAAACAAAAGCAGGAGAGTGTAGCTCATACTACATAACAAAAACAGTTAGAACAAACTGCACCAGACAAAGAAAATCACAGGACCTAGAACATGCAGAAAGCAGGTGTCAACTTTTCGCACCATTGTGTGGAAAGCAACCACTATTATCCAGTACAGGTAAAAATATTGCATTCTGGACACAATGGGCAGAAACTTTCGCTGCCTAAAGACCAAGCAGCGCTACGAGAATCATCCTGATGAAGTACTGAATGAGCAAGCAGTCACCAGTTACTATACTATTCTTTATGCCTCCGAATCTAATTACTCCCTCCACTTTTGTTACATTGATACGCTAATCAAATACTTATTTTAATTTTCTATGACTGAATATGTAATTTACTGTATTCAATGAGGGCAATTCATTTATTTGATGATTATACATTTTTTGCTGTTTATGTCTGTACGAGTATGCACGACAACATCTTTGTCAGTTGTTGTAGAAAGTGGGTTAATAGTCCTAAACCTAGGTCGCTAAAGTAAATAGTGAAGAAAGTGGGAGAAACATTTTTTCTTCATGTAACTTTGTTGTTTTGTCCAGATTGTACGGTGGGCCTCTTTTGACAATAAACTTCAACAAATGAAAGAACATATTAGAACTAGTTTGATGGCAAACTTGAAAATAAGTTGCAAAAAATTTAAATTAATAGACACCTGCCATACAGAATATCAAAAAATTCAAATCAAAGTCCCGAGTTCGAGTCTCGGTCGGGCACACAGTTTTAATCTGCCAGGAAGTTTCATATCAGCGCACACTCCACTGCAGAGTGAAAATCTAATTCTTCAAACCTCCCCCAGGCTGTGGCTAAGCCATGTCTCCGCAATATCCTTTCTTTCAGGAGTGCTGGTTCTGCAAGGTTCGCAGGAGAGCTTCCGTAAAGTTTGGAAGGTAGGAGACGAGGTACTGGCAGAAGTAAAGCTGTGAGTACCGGGCGTGAGTCGTGCTTTGGTAGCTCAGATGGTAGAGCTCTTGCCCGCGAAAGGCATAGGTCCCGAGTTCGAGTCTCGGTCGGGCACACAGTTTTAATCTCCCAGTAAGTTTCAAGTTTCAATTCAAATTATAACGAAGTCGTAGAACCAGCAGGTAATTTTTTATATTGAGAGGAGCTGAAGAAAGTTACTGGACAGACACAAATAGAAAAACAGAAGACGGAAAAATAATCTCAGGTACCTTTGGTAAATTAAACAGAGTCCTGAAAACTGTGCTTCGAATGTGCCTCAAACGGAATTTTTACAACCAGTGTGTATTAGCTGCTATGGTGTAGCGTAGTGATACACGAACCTTACATCCGAAAACGACTGAGAAACTGACGGTTGGTCAGCGAGTACTAGTAGAGAGCGATGCAGTTTGGAAATTACTAAGAGAGACAGGAAACATACTAAGGTATCAAGGAACAAGATTTAACTGAATACAGGACTATGAGTATAGTGTAAATGATATGGCGAGAGGTGGAACATACTGCTAGCCGAATGGGTCATATATAAACAGTCTCTGCTCGATTCTAAGAGACAAAAGGAAAACTCCAAGACTGTGACGTAATTGATAGTGAATAAATGGCATTAGGAAACAAGCAAGAGCAACATGGATGCATGTACAGGGTGGTCAGAAACTGTCTTAAAAGGTGTTGCAGGGGAGGTTGTACTGAGAAATAATTTGTAAGAAAAAAATCGGTATGTTGCACCATTTATGAGTTATTTAGCATTGGAATTAGCCAATGAGGTCGCTGCTCGCGCAAAATTAAGTAGCTTGCCAGAGATGGTGTTGCTAATCGTATTCTTCGTTTGGTTTCTTCAAACAAACAAACATAGCTTCTGCGCACCTCATTTAAATTTATCACTTTCGAAAATGGCACATTTCAATATGTAATAAGTATTTCAACAAGTGATAGCTCACATAGCCGTAGATGTCTGTGCATTACCGCTTTCTAGTTCGGCAAATGCTTGAATTTGCGCGCGAGACGACTGGATTGGCTAACCTCAATGCTAAATAACTCGAAGACTTCGCCACGTATCGTTTTTTTCCTGAACATTTATTTCTCAGCACAACATGCCTTGCAGCAAGCTTACAACCTTTACGGGGTGTTTCTGGCCACCCTTTATGTGAAGCCCGTAATGCATGGATAAGCCTGATTATGGCCTTATGGTGTGGAGACTAAAGGCACTATTACGGAACGCAACTTACGTAGTGTGTTCTTCAATTGAAATCACTTGTCCTACGTACCAGCACCAGGCAGCACCCTCAAAAATCTGTATTCTCTGCCGCACAAAGCCATGCTTAGAATTTAAGGGGTTGGTTAGCCACGTTGTAGGCTGAAGGATACGAATCTCCATTGCAACAGTGAAAAACACGCCCAATAAGTAACTCAATCGTTGATCTTTTATTTGGGATGAACAGTGAGCATTGTGAAACATTAGGACACTTGTAAACGAAGAAATACTCTCTAACATGGAACCTGGAAATGTGCCTGAAGTATCTAAATTCCCAGTAACGGATTCTTATAATCAGAAAGCAATTGACAAGTAACTGGCAAAACAATTGCTCAAAAACTTCCAAGCTGTGCAGTAATTCATCGAATAGCTTCCGCAGGTCTATGGTTTACTAAGACAAAACATCTAGAACAAAAAACTGTAAGACTGACATATCGAAAATTCAAGGTCAGCTCTCACAAGACCTATAGAAGTATCACACTCTACCTGTCTGCCCGACGAAAAAAAAAGAAAAAGTAGCAACCAAATGGGCTTCAAGAGCATTGGGATACAAAGAGAAACAGTATTCTTTTTAGATCAGTTTTCAATCAGTCTCTCCAGTTGTGGTCAGCAACAAACGAAGTGGCTAGGTATAGTTGGTTGTTTGTGTTTCTAAAAATATAATTTGGCAACCAGATTACCATTAGAGATCAAAGCAGTATTTTATTGTACATTTGCGTCATGTTTCATACAGCACGATTAGATGAGTTTTTCCCCATAATGTTTATTATCAGCAAACTGACATATTTTGATAAGAATATTACAATGTGGAGATCACAGCACTATTTTGTTGCATACATTTATCATGTTTCATATAGCACTGCAATAAAATTTTATCCCAAAACGTTATTCACCGCATGAATACTTGTGTGCTTCTGTATGGTTCATAGTCTCCAGCTCTCTAAGTTTTTTATGTCGTATAAGATAACTGAAAATTTGTATTACTGCCGGAATATGTCTTTTGTTAAACATATGTATGTTCGTACTAAAAGATCTATTCGGATATTGTATCATTTTGAAATCTGTGAACTAATGTATGTCCATATACACCGATGAAACAGAACATTATGACCACTTTCTTAATAGGTTGTTTGTCCGTAACTGGAACGAAATACATCACTTTTTCTGCGCATCAACGATCTGGGAGTTTGTGTCTAGGCTTGTGGAAGAGACATATGTCATTAGATGTCTACGCACATGTCATGTAATTCGCTTAAATAAGGCCCGCTTATTTGCGTACGCCGTGATGGCGCTCGATAGCGACCCAGATGGGTTCTACAGAATTTACATCAAGCGAATTTGGTAGCCAATACATCAATGCGAGTTCGCTATAACGCTCCTCAAACCACTGTAGCAAAGTTCTGGCTCCTTGACACGGGCAATTATACTGCTAAAAGACGACATCGGCTTCGGGGAAGACATCAAGCTTGAAGGGATGCAAGTAGTTGCAGCAGTCAGCGCATCTTCGATTATTACCATGTAAGCGCAGGAGAATGTCTCCCATAGCGTAACAGTTCTCCCACCAGCTTGCGTTCATGGCGCGCTGCACGTTTCGAGCCGCCGTTCACCTCTATGACGGCGTTTGTGGAGACAACAAGCAACCTAGTGTAGCAAAAAATTGTTCCGTTGATCGACTGTGGAATCCCGAAGGTCCCGGACCCATTGCAATCGTAATTGACGACATCGTTGGGTCAACATGTGAACTCGTAGGCGTGGTCTACTGCGAAGCTCCATGTTCAATACTGTACGATGAAAGGCTTGCTTCGAAGCACCTGAGTGTGCACCAGCATTGTGCTCTATCGGTAGAGATGCCATAGCTCACCATCTACCCTACTTTACAGAGCAGAGAAGCCTCCGACCCCACATTCTGTGTAGAGTCGTGGACGAGCAACCATTTAGCGCCTAGTGGTAGTTTCGCTGTCTTATTCCGTAGATGCTCACGACAGTAGCACATGAACATTCGACTAGCTCGCAGGATTATTCATTCAAAGGCTCTGTCCTTTGTCAAAGTCAGTTATCAGAGGATTTCTCCCTATGCAGCCTTCGGTGCCTGCAACCCCACCAGGCGGCAAACAACGTCGCGGTGGCAGTGTCCATATGTTCTGGTCCATCAGTGTTGTTGTACGGACAAATTATGAAAGCAAATGGATTAGTTTTACCAAGGTGTGTCAAAAACTATTTAGACATACAACTTGAAACAAAATGTGGATTTCATCCGCAGACACTCGAGCATTTGAGTTGCTATTGGAGCTTTCGTATACAGTAAACAGAAGGAAACGGTAACAGGAAACCTTAATAGAAAGAGATATTTGACAAGACGCTTCACACAATGACCTTTGAGAACATACCGTAGGCGTTGACACTTGACGGAACGAGTAGGGTCGTCAGCAAAAATGTGGGTATCGTGTGGAGACCGAAGCTGGTGAACACCATGGCCGGCCGATCGCGTGGCTGGTAAAGGCAAGGCGCACCGACTGAGTGCAACTCACACAGACCGGCGGCGTGAACGTGGTTGCTATCTTCGCGATAAGTAAACCTGTCGCGGGTTGCTTCACGTCAGTCACGCTAGTCGTCTACGTAGTGAGAGTCTTACTGCACTAACGTCACCTCGTCGTATTCAGTCCTTTTCGGCTGAGGCGATGTTAATGTGAAGTTTATGAGAATTCATTCTCAGTACTACGAGGGTCACTCCAAAAGAAATGCACACTATTTTCTGAAAATCAATCTTTTATTCTACATGTTTGGAAGTTTTACAGTGTGTAGGTACATCCTACATCCTTTAGGAACAATATTTTCATTTCTCCACATAATTCCCATCCCTCTCAACCGCCTTACGCCATCTTGGAACCAGCGCCTGTATATCCGCTCGGTAAATTTTGGATCAACCTGTTGGAGCCAATGTTTGGCCGCGTGCACAAGGGAGTCATCATCTTCAAACCTTGTTCCACGAAGAGATGATAGTCACATGGAGCCAGGTCAGGACTGTAAGGCGGGTGTTTCAGTGTCGTCCATCCGAGTTTTGTGATCGCTTCCATGGTTTTTTGACTGACATGTGGCCGTGCATTGTCGTGCAACAGCAAAACATCCTGCTTGAACTTTTTTCAGTGTCGTCACATGCATCAGAATTTCTGGTGGTTCCACTTAGCATGATGTCCACAAGCAAGAGTCCTTCAGAATCGAAATACACCGTAGCCATAACTTTTCCAGCAGAAGGTGTGGTTTTGAATTTTTTTTCTTGGTTGAATTTGCATGATGCCACTCCATTGATTGCCTCTTCATCTCTGGTGAAAAATGATGGAGCCATGTTTCATCACCTGTCACAATTCTTCCAAGAAATTCATCTCCACCATTCTTGTACTGTTCCAAAAGTTCGCTGCATTCCATTTTTCTTGTTTCTTTGTGAGCCACTGTCGACATCCTGGGAACCCACCTGGCACAAACCATTTTTAACGCCAACACTTTCAGTATTTTGTAAACACTTCCTTGCCCTATCCCGAAGTAGCGTGACAATTCGTTCACTGCGATGCGTCTGTCAGCACTCACCAATTCGTAAACTCTCTGCACATTGTCTGGAGTGTGTGCAGTACGAGGCCTGCCGCTGCGAGGACAGTCCTCAATATTGCCGTGCCCGCTTTCGTCACGTAACCTGCTTGGCCACAGACTAACTGTACTGCGATCGTCAGCAGCATCTCCATACACCTTTTTCAACCTCTTGTGGATGTTTCCCAAGGTCTCGTTTTCATAGCACAGGAATTCTATTACAGCACGTTGCTTCTGACGAACGTCAAGTGGAGCAGCCATCTTGAAGACATGCTGTGACAGCGCCACTCACGTGAACAGGTTGGACTAAGTTTGAAAACAAGCGGGAAGGATGTATCTACACACTGTAAAACTTTCACTCATGTAGAATGAAAACTGTGTTTTTACAAAAATGATGCATTTCTTTTGGAGTGACCATCGTAGAACAAAAAACTCTGCTATCCATTAGAATGAAGTCAAGGAAGCAACAATTCTTCATTACTTCATTTGGATAGGGAAATCACTCAGGTTTTCTGTTCACTAGGTTTCGTACCATATTGCAGGGGTCTGTCGTTACGCCTTATTTCTTGCAGCAAACAGCAATCTAAAAGCTGTATGTGGCGTCATTGCTGAAATTTCCTCCATCTTAAAGTTGCCACTCTGCTGTTGGTATCTTCTTCGAGAGGCCATTTCTTGAATAGCTGGAAGGGTTCTTGAAGAAAACTGTAGCAGCAGGATCTAAATACTTCGGTAGAGAAGATCCGAATAAAACGCAGCCTCAGGGAGAAGATCTGAATAAAACACACGCTCAGGAGCTTGTAAGTGATATAACTCCATAAGGTATTTTTGATGGGACACATCGGCAGATGTAATTTCTGAAATACACAAAGGGAGTCTCAGAGAATCCATAAGAAACATTAAATTTGTAACTCAGCAAAACTTCAATATACAGGGTGATTATGATTAAAGTTAAACTTTCAAAACGCTGTAGAAATAACACCACTGGTCAGAATGACGTCAAATTGCAACGGAATGTTATCGGAGAAGGGGGAAAACGTATGGCAGAAGAAAAAGAAATAGTTACAAAATGTAGCAACAGATGGCGCTGTATATGTCAGAAGACGTAAATGAAAGCACCTGTAATGCGCACAGTGTATTGAAGATAGAGTGTCTCAATGCAGGATCGCGCTCTGCTCGTAAAGCTGTATTACAAGAATGATGACTGTGCACAAGCCACTCCGCGGAAGTTCCGGACACTGAAGGGTTTGAAAAAAAAAAGGCGTTGGTCCGATGACTGCCGTAGGTCTGGATAAAATGATTCGGAAATTCGAAAAGACGGGTCTTTTGGTGTGCAACCTGGTAGAGGGAGGAAACGAACTGATTCGACGTCAGTGGAAGCAGTGGCCACAGCACTGCAGGAGGAGACGACTAGTGGTGTGCAAACGTGTAGTGCACGGAACATTGGACATACCTGTGTGTGGCTTCTGGCTGTGGGGTTTTTAAAAGATGTTGTGTTCAGAGTTCCAATTGGAAACTTAGCTACATTGAAGGCACGTGCTCGCATCTCGTGGTCGAGCGGTAGCGTTCTCGCTTCCCACGCCCGGGTTCCCGGGTTTGATTCCCGGCGGGGTCAGGGATTTTCTCTGCCTCGTGATGGCTGGGTGTTGTGTGATGTCCTAAAGTTAGTTAGGTTTAAGTAGTTCTAAGTTCTAGGGGACTGATTACCATAGATGTTAAGTTCCATAGTGCTCAGAGCCATTTTTTTTTTTTGAAGGCAAGTATTGCGCAATATATTCTGAACGTGCCCCCGGAAACACTTCGATGAGTTGTGGAACATGCTGTTTCTCCATTTCAACTTGTTGCAGAAAACGGTGTTCTGCATATTGAACATGTGTTGCGGCAGTCACACGGAAATTAATAATCCGATTTGATTTTGATTGATGCTTTGTATGAGGTTTTTGGCCTAAGGACAATTGAAAATCAATTTTTCCCTTCCGATTTAATATGACTTTGGCACGGTGGATGGCCATACGTGACTAACAGTATCATTCCTGTACACCCATGCACAATGAGTAGTACAGTTTGTTAAACATCAAACGTACACCTTAGACGTTGTTGTATGATTCATTTTTCAATTGTAGTCGACCACTATTAAATTATAGTGCTTACAGCGGCCACTGTTGCTGCATTTTGTAACTATTTATGTTTCTTCCCCTTTCTCCGATAGTGTTCCGTTGCTATTTGACGTCATTATGACCAGTGGTGTTATATCTACAGTGGTTTGAAGGTTTAACTTAAATCATAATTAACCTGTACATACACAACTGGGGGAAAATAGTAAGTGAATAAGCAGTAGAAACACTAGGAAGGTTTTTCCCACGGGAGACTGAGCTTAGTCAAACACGACTACAGGCTCCAATCGCAAAAGTAACGGCTTGCCGTCAGAAAAACTCACTTCCCAAACACCATACACTAGCAAGCTCGCACTTACAAAAACACAGCAGTGGAGACGCACAGGGAGGATTTTGTGGCATGAAAATCACACTAGGAAGTATGTCCACTACCAAGCTCGCACTTAAGCCAACACAGCAGTGCAGACGCACGGGGAATGCATGAAAATCACACTACGAAGTATGTCACAAGAGAACTGAATTCTAGCGTATCGATCCATTATCTGTTCATCCGGTTTTTAAATGAAGTCTCGCGGGAAGCCTGCTTCCAGCTGTAAATTGTTAGCCGCTATCTTCCCTGGATCTGGAAGACATCAGCAAAATGCGCCTCTCGGCCCGCAACGGTTCGCCCGCTGCCACTCAGCGTGTGTCGGTTCCGTACGGTCGCGCTGCTCTGGTCCTCTAAATCGCTATTTTCCATTTTCCGTCAACACACTCCCTCGTATCAAATGGCCAAGTACGGCGATGAATTCAGGACTGCCCGCAACGGCCGACATGACCTATCGCACGTATCAGAGACCGGACACACCCGATCGCTTGCTCACCATCTTACTTCCTTTCTGGTCGCCGGTTGAACACCAAGAGCCGGCCGCTGTGGCCAAGCGGGTCTAGACACTTCAGTCCGGAACTGCGCTGCTGCTACGATCGCAAGTTCGAATCCTGCCTCGGACATGGATGTGTGTGATGCCATTAGGCTAGTTAGGTTTAAGTAGTTCTAAGTCTATGGGACTGATGACATCAGATGTTAAGTCCTATATTGCTTAGAGCCATTTGAACTGCCAGAGACTGAGCATTGTATCAGCGCACCACCTGGCCAATGATCAGCCATCTTGCAAGCCGGATGCGACCTATGGGCTCGTGGTACGGCTCAGTTCCTTTACAAAAGAAAATCCAGGAGTACTGCTTAAATTTTACTCTCGCACTACCGCAAAGATGAGTTTCAGCGGTGTTGAGAAACAGCCGATCGCTTAAACTGCATAAAATCCCAGGGTCTGATTCTATACCGAATTTGTGGGTGAGTTAGCCGCTCTTATAACCATAAGCTGCCGTAAAACCCTCGAACGAAACAAAGACGCCCACTACTAGGAACAAAGCACATGTCACACTCTCTACAGGAAGGGTAGCAGCACGATCCACAAAAGTACCCTCCTATAACCTATTCATTCATTTGTTCTAGAATATGGGGACGCATTTAAAGCTCAAACGTAATGAGATACCTCGAACAAAATGAACTCCTTCATGCCAAGCAGCATGAGAAAATCAAATAGCACATATTGCAGATGACATCCTGAAAGCCGTGTATCAAGGCACTCGGGTTTTTTCCGAAAAGCATTTGGTTCAGCACCACATCTACGCTTATTATCTAAAGTAAGAGCGTATGGGGTATGAAGCGAAATTTGTGACTTGATTTAGGATTTCTTGACAGAGAGGACGCGGGATGTTATTTTTAATGAAGAGTCATCGATAGATGTAGAAGAAAATTCAAGTGTGATCCATGGAAGTGTGTTGGGACCCTGCTGTTCTTATTACATATTAGCAGTCTGTTGGATGTGTGGCTTTTGTTGACATCCATAGCGCCGAACGCTCAGCCACGTGCTCGACAGGGATGCATTGTACTGAAGACTCTGCCACCAGATAGGCGGGAGGCTGTTCCAGGGGTTGCGGCCGGCATGGGTGGTGAGGTACCTGTTCTCCAAGCAGCGGACGTATTAAAAAGCGATCTGGAAGTTCTTACCCGGGGAGGGGGGGGGGGGGGGTGCAGCCATTTTCATTTTGAGAAATATTTTTAACAGATTGCACGAAGTGGCCTGTTCTTGGCTTTAGCTGTGACTGATTTCTGCAGACTGGAGACCGTGTATCAGTTCCACCAGAAGGATCTCTTTGTGGACCATGAGCAACAAGATAGAACAGGTTTATCCCTATCGATTGTGAGGAGAGGGAGGTATGAGAGGTGGTGATGGATGGCGAAGGGGGTTAGCTGCCTCCAAACTGATTAGTTTATGATCACCCATTGAAGAGGACACAGCTGCAACTGCTGCATCTCTGAATTCTTCTGGGGAGGCTTTTTGTGATGTGTTATTATGATGATTTTTTCCAACCCTAGGACATTTGTTGCATTATGACGCATTTATTATCAGCGCTGGTTTTTTAAGATGATTTCGTTGTTTTATTAGAACAGTGGTAGCAAGTCTTGGCTTCGGTTACCTGGATTGCAAGGTGATTGTCGAACACTGCAGCAGGAGACGTCTGTTGCGAAATCTGACCGGCGATAGTTACAGTCTTCAGCTGTATGCTTGTAGACTTGTAGATAATACTTTATTAAACTCCTCTCTGTCCAACACCAGCTTATCGTCAGTCGAACATATTTCTCACCAAAACAATTAAGATAGCACCTTGCAACACAGCCTTTTCCCTACCAGCTTGTATGTGAAGGATAGACAGTGAGTACGTTTGCCACTAGTGTCTACTCGTGTTGTGAAATTTTTCCCAGCAAGATAACACCAGTTGCATGGCATCGTCAGTTTTTGAGCTGTGTTGCTATTTTAGGCACTCCTCGTGTAGCGCTATGCATATACACATATCAAAAAAAGTTTTGCATCACCCCGGTTTCCAGAACTCCTTAAGATAGACGTTGACTGTGAATATTGTGTCACAGACATAGTCCCTTTGACTGTTGTCACTAAAATTCCAAAAGATGCAAACAACCATGCATGAGCAGCGCCTATTAGACGGCGGCGTTCCGACAGCCGATCAGTTGCACCAGGAAGGAGGTACATGGCTCGCGTTGTCTGTAGTTCAACCATGCCTAGATGATGACATACCTCGTCAAGCCGTCCAAGGGCTACTACTGTTGCGGATGATCGCACCATTCGGATTATGGCTTGGAGCAACCCTGACAGCAACGCCACCATGTTGAGTAATGCTTTTCGTGCAACCATAGGACGTCGTGTTACGACTGAAACTGTGCGCAGTAGGCTGCATGATGCGCAACTTCACTCCCGTCGTCCATGGCGAGGTCCATCTTTGCAACTACGACACCGTGCAGCGCGGTACAGATGGGCCCAAAAACATGCCGAATGGACCGCTCGAGATTGGCATCACGTTCTCTTCACCGACGAGCGTCGGATATGCCGTCAACCATATGTAGGGAAGCAGCCTACTCACGCCGTATAAAATTCACATTAGTCTGTCCATTGTGTGCCAGCCAGTCCGCTGTAACTAGCTCTGACGTCATAAATGTTGAGCAATACTTTAAAAATCAAGTGAATAACCTGAAACGTTTCTAGCATGTCAGGAGTAATACTAAATCAGTATGTGTTGAATATCAGTTCAATAACTTTAACCACTTTCGAAATTTGGACGTTTTTCTGTAACAATCATTGGCGCAACAGAAAAGAGCTAGAAACTTAAAAATTTATATTTAGATTCCTTTTACATAATAATTTGGTAGAAACAGTATTCTGGATCTCATAAATTAAAATTTTAGTTGAAAATCATGATTTTCTGGTTTTTGTCTTAGAAATTAAGGAGGCAAGATAGATTAAGTAGGTGAATAAATAAGGCTAAGATGTTTAAATTTAAGTAGAAAGGAGATCCGCTATAATCATAAAGATGTGAGAAGTTTCAACTGAATAACTATAAAACTATAGGGATAGCGTATCTCCAAAAGGGCAAGTTCAGAGCTCGTCCACTGCGTGTAGTGTAATTAAATTAATTCTCTCGTTCAAAATATTTGACTGAGCCATGTCAGACTTTTATTATGATTACTTACCTGTGTGCCAATTGCACATTTAAATTGAGAGCTTCATCGGCCATCAGAAAAGGAAGCAATGATTTATTCGATAACTTGAAGTGATGCATTACTAGCCCAGCGGCTAGTCGGGAGAGCGGATTTAATCAGGCTTTCCCTTAGCCGTCCGCGCCGCGGCTTTATATATAAGAACGCTGCGCGAGAAAAAAAGGCCCCAGTGCTCTCCAGACCCTGATTAGCGCACCATCTGTGCCGGGAGTCGTGTCGCGTCGGTATCATTGCTATAAACAGCCTCGGATGCCGTAATAAGTTACTCGGGATACGCGTAACCATGAAATCGTTTTCGAGTGAAGTGTTAACTCTGGGATGACTTTAATGATCTATCTTTAGTTTGCGTATGTCGTATTTTCACGTGCCGCCGCAGGACAGACATTCTACCATTATTTAGCGTGGCGTTTGATGAACATTATCATCAAATTATGACGAGCATTCAACATTTAATTTGAACAGTTATAATTGCATCAGCGCATTAGACTCTGAACTGCTCTGGTAGTTGGATTGTGTGGGTTCTTTTTGGTCTGTGACTTTCAGAATATAGTGAATATTTTAGAGTGAATCGTTTTTGATTATGAATCCCAGACTGTCTCCTAATTCCTCAGAGCTATAAGCTGTAGCTATAAGTGTATTTCTCAGGTGAAGTGGGCACTAGGAATTCTAATTACAGGCTTCACGTTTTGCTAATAACTTTCTGGTCACCAATATTGTAGTCAGAGAGCCAGTGTTGAGAATGGCAAACAACAGCTTTAAATAAATCATAGGTACATTTTAATAACAACTATTTTCACCCGCCGCCCCACATATGGTGCATCGTTGGGAAAGACATTCCACATTCAATAACAACTAAATTGCACCTGCCGCCCCACACAGACAATCGTTGGAGAGTGTCAACAACACTTGTCGGCAGCTGCGGGTTTCAATTAATTATCATTTATTGTAGGGCAGCTGCACGGTCATCAATGGTATCTCTTCTTTCGAGAACAGTTACTATCTTCATATATATAGTTAAAGTCTACCCAGCCATTGACCTTCGTGTGTCCAAATGCGCACAGGTTGCCCCAACTCTTACGGGAATCGTCACATTAGTGTACGCGAGTAATGAGTGCATGCGCAAATATACACTCCTGGAAATTGAAATAAGAACACCGTGAATTAATTGCCCCAGGAAGGGGAAACTTCATTGACACATTCCTGGGGTCAGATACATCACATGATCACACTGCCAGAAGCACAGGCACATAGACACAGCCAACAGAGCATGCACAATGTCGGCACTAGTACAGTGTATATCCACCTTTCGCAGCAATGCAGCCTGCTATTCTCCCATGGAGACGATCGTAGAGATGCTGGATGTAGTCCTGTGGAACGGCTTGCCATGCCATTTCCACCTGGCGCCTCAGTTGGACCAGCGTTCGTGCTGGACGTGCAGACCGCTTGAGGCGACGCTTCATCCAGTCCCAAACATGCTCAATGGGGGACAGATCCGGAGATCTTGCTGGGCAGGGTAGTTGACTTACACCTTCTAGAGCACGTTGGGTGGCACGGGATACATGCAGACGTGCATTGTCCTGTTAGAACAGCAAGTTCCCTTGCCGGTCAAGGATTGGTAGAACGATGGGTTCGATGACGGTTTGGATGTACCGTGCACTATTCAGTGGCCCCTCGACGATCACCATAGGTGTACGGCCAGTGTAGGAGATCGCTCCCCACACCATGATGCCGGGTGTTGGCTCTGTGTGCCTCGGTCGTATGCAGTCCTGATTGTGGCCCTCACCTGCACGGCGCCAAACACGCATACGACCATCATTGGCACCAAGGCAGAAGCGACTCTCATCGCTGAAGACGACACGTCTCCATTCTTCCCTCCATTCACGCCTGTCGCGACACCACTGGAGGCGGGCTGCACGATGTTGGGGCGTGAGCGGAAGACGGCCTAACGGTGTGCGGGACCGTAGCCCAGCTTCATGGAGACGGTTGCGAGTGGTCGTCGCCGATATCCCAGGAGCAACAGTGTCCCTAGTTTGCTGGGAAGTGGCGGTGCGGTCCCCTACGTCACTGCGTAGGATCCTACGGTCTTGGCGTGCATCCGTGCGTCGCTGCGGTCCGGTCCCAGGTCGACGGGCACGTGCACCTTCCGCCGACCACTGGCGACAACATCGATGTACTGTGGAGACCTCACGCCCCACGTGTTGAGCAATTCGGCGGTACGTCCACCCGGCCTCCCGCATGCCCACTATACGCCCTCGCTCAAAGTCCGTCAACTGCACATACCGTTCACGTCCACGCTGTCGCGGCATGCTACCAGTGTTAAAGACTGCGATGGAGCTCCGTATGCCACGGCAAACTGGCTGACACTGACGGCGGCGGTGCACAAATGCTGCGCAGCTAGCGCCATTCGACGGCCAACACCGCTGTTCCTGGTGTGTCCGCTGTGCCGTGTGTGTGATCGTTGCTTGTACAGCCCTCTCGCAGTGTTCGGAGCAAGTATGGTGGGTCTGACACACCGGTGTCAATATGTTCTTTTTTCCATTTCCAGGAGTGTAAGACCCCGGGTCAAGTCCCGGTCAGGGCACACATTTTCAGCTGTCCCCATCGAGGGATATCAACAACACCTGTCGGCAGCTTAGGGCTTCAATTAATTATCATTTAATCGTTGGAGACATGTTTGGAGGCACTCAGTCAGGCTGAACGCCTTAGGCACAGCAAGGCGGAGGTACCCTGCTGTTTTTGGGTGGCATTATGTGGGGCCAACGTATGACGCTAGTGGTCATGGAAGGCGCCGTAACGGCTGTACAATACCTGAATGCCATCCCCCGACCGATAGTGCAACCATATCGCCAACATATTTGCGCGGCATTCGTCTTCATAGACTATAATTCGCGCCCCCATCGTGCACATCTTGTGAATGGCTTTCTTCAGGATAACAACATCGCTCGACTAGAGCGAACCCTATCGAACAAGCCTGGGATAGATTTAAAAGGGCTGTTTATGGACGACGTGACGCACTACAGAATCGCCTTTGAGTAGTGGGACAATCTTGACCAAGAGTGCCTTGATGAATTGTGGATAGTATGCCGCGACGAATACAGGCATGCATGAATGCAAGGGGACGTGCTTCTGGGTATTAGAGGTACCAATGTATGCAGAAATCTGGACCACCAAGGTCTCGCTGTATGGTGGTACAACACGTAATGTGTGATTTTCATGAGCAATAAAAAGGGCTGAAACGATGCTTATGTTGATCTCTATTCCAATTTTCTGTACAGGTTCCGCAACTCTCTTAACCGAGGTGATGCAAATCTTTTTTGATGTGTGTAGTTGTGTAATTAGGACCGATCTTTATGATTAATACGATGTTTTGTTTAGTTTCCCAATCAAAATAAATAAAGTACACTATACTATCCTTCCTGTCCTGCATCTGGACAGTTTCCATGTGTTGGGGTGTAGACTTGTTGTTTATGTCCAGAAGAACTAGGGTTCAAGTCCCAGAAAGGGCAGTGCCATTTTTAATTTCCCTCCAGTTCCTGGGTGTGTGTGTGTGTGTATGTGGTGGGGGAGGAGGGGGGGGGCGGGACTTGACGTGAGGACAGCCCTGGGTCAAAGTAATACCCACCAGAATTCGAAATTCTCCAAAAATTCGAAATTCTCACCAATAGGGTAGACGGGTGAGGGGGAGGAGGTGGTATGGGGAGGGGAACGGGTCGGCGACCGATGTGCTGGCTGAGGAAAACACATGACGTCATTTGGAGGTGGAAGTGGGGGTGGCTGGGAATGCAATTAATTGAGCAATTTAATGAAGTTGCTTATCAGTTAGTTATCAAAATTGCTCTTCTGCTCCAGTCTCCCTACTACTCTTATCATCGACCTCATTTTCAATGTTCTTCTGTAGAACCACATCTCAAGTGCTTCAGTTCTCTTCTACTCTGGTTTTCTCACAGTCTTTGTGTCACTGCCACACAATACTGTTCCCCAAATGTACATTCTCAGAAATTTCTTTATTAAATTAAGACCTATGTTTGTTACTAGTGTATTTCTCTTTGCCAGGAATGTCCTTTTTGCCAGCGCTACTTTGATGTTTATGCCCCCCTTTCTCCGTCATTTGGCTGGCTAGGTAGGAGGATGTCTTAACTCCGTCTACTTCGTGATCACCAATTACGATGTTACATTTCTCACTGACCTCATTTCTCCTAGTTCTCGTTAGTTTCGTCTTCCTTCGATTTACGCTCAATCCATATACTGTACTCATTAGACTGTTCATTCCATTCAAGACATCCAGTAATTCTTCTTTACTTTCACTGTGAATAACAATGTCATCAGTGAATCTTAATACTGATATCTTTTCACCTTGAACGTTACTTTTATTTCCGTCATTGATTCTTTGACGTACAGACTGCAGAGTAGGTGAGGAAGAATTGATCCCACCATTTGTGCTCTTCGTTCTTGGTCTTGTATTCTTATTGTCCCCTCTTGGTTCTTGAACTTATTATGTATTACCCGTCTTTCCCTATAGCTCACACTTATTTCTCTCATTGCACCATTTTACACTATCGAATTCTGTTTTCAGATTGACAAGTGCTATGAACGTGTCTTGATTTTTCTTCATTCCTGCTTCCAGTATCAACCTGCATGTCAACATTGCTTCTATGGTGCCTTTACTTTTCATAAAGGCAAATTTAACGTCATCTAAAAGATTCTCAATTTTCTTTTCCATTATTCCGTATATTATTCGTGTCAGCAACTTGGATTCGTGAGCTTTTAGCTGACTGTGCCTTAATTCTTGTAATTGTCAGTTCTTGCAATCTTGGGAAATTGTGGATGATGTTTTTCCGAAAGTCAGAGGTATACCGCCAGTCTCGTACATTCTACACACTGGCATGAATAATCGTTTTGTCGCCACCTCCTCCAATGAATCTGGAAACCCCAAAGTTCTTCTAAATTCTGATTCTCATACTGGGTCACCTATCTCTTCTCTGTCGAATCCTGTTTATTTTCTATCACGTCATCAGATTAGTCCTTCCCTTCACAGAGACCCTCAATATACTCTTTCCGTCTATTCGCTCTCTACTGTGCATTTAGCAGTGGAATTCTCATTGATCTCTTAATGTTGCGGCTCTTGGATTTAATTTCATCGAAAGTTGTTTTGAGTTTTCTACGTGTTGAGTCAGTCCTTCTGGCTTCTTTTTCGATTTCTTCACATTTTTCATGTAGCCATTTCGTCTTAGCTTCCCCACACTTCCTGTTTATTTTTTTCCTAAGTGATTTACATTTCTGTATTCCTGAATTCCCGTATATATTTTTGTACTTCCTTCTTTCGTCGACCAACTGAAGTACTCCTTGTCTTACCCCTTGTAACTTCACAGTTGACTTCCTTGCACCTGCAATTTTCTCTCCAGCTTCTCTGATTGCCCTTTTTGGAGATGTCCATTCCCCGGCATTTGAAATGCCCAATGAGCTATTCATTATCGTAGTATCTATAGCCTCAGAGAACTTCAATGGCATCTCTTTATTCCTTAGTAAATCCGGAACCCATTTATTTGTGCACTGAAAGTCTCTTCAGCCTATTCCCCTTGTGATTCTTGAACTCAGTATTCATTATTACCATCTGAAATTTATTGCAGATGTCTATCCTTCTACTCTCTTATTCCTGCTACCAGGTCCATATTCTCCGGTAACTCGTTCTTCTACACCTTCCCCAACAACTCCCTTCCAAACCTCGTCTCCCTTTACTTACTGAACCTACACTTTCAGCACCCTCATGTAGTTCTTCTAGCTATTCATCTCTTGCTTGCGACGTCGGTGGGTATTGATGAACTATTGTCGTCAGTGTTGGTTTGCTGTCCATTCTGATGAGAAGAACTCTGTCGCTGAACTGCTCACTGTAACTCACTTTCTGTCCTACATTCCTATTTATAATGAATCTACTCCCGTTATAGCATTTTCTGCTGGTGTTGATGTTACCCTTTACTCGTCTGATCAGAAATCCTTGCCTTCTTTCCATTTCTTTTCAGTGACGCCCAATGTATCTAGACTGGGCCTTAGCACTTTCCTTTTCAGAATTTCTAGCTTCCCTATCACTTACAAACTTCTGACATTTTACGGCGCGACTCATAGAACATTATCCGTTCGTTGGTTATTCAGTCTTTTTCTCATGGTCACCTCCCCCTCCCGGAGATCCTTCCGGAGACGCGAATGGGCGCTAGTCCGGTATCTTTTGCCAATGGAGAGCTCATCAAGAAACATTTTAGATTACGAACCGTATACTTACTATGTTTACTTACTAAGTTTAAAGAACGAACTGTAAATGATGTATCTAGGAATGTACAACGGTACTTTACGTATAGCGGCCTTAGGTATCGCGAAGAAAAAACTACACTAATTACAGCGTGCACATAGACGTTTAAACAATCATTCTTTCCTTCCTCCATAGGTGAATGGAACAGAAGGAGTTCTAATAATTGGTACAATGAGAAGCACCTTCTGTCACGTTTTTCTCAGAAGTTTGCAGAATATGATGTAGAATGAATGATGGCAACCTTCAAATTTGGTTGAGGGACTTTTTAATATAATGTGACCAGGTCTCATTACGCCATATCACACTCCATAGAGGGAAAGATGTGAAATTGACAATAGTGGACGACTTACATGGTCCCGCCGTCTTAGCGATATCTATAGCGGTTGTTCTGTCGCTCTGCCTTATCGACGGCACACCAACGTAAGTCGTACTTACCGTCAGAAAATAACGCGGTCAGTAAATAGGGAGATAAGACTTGAGGCCACGGCGTTCCAGTTGTGCAGTAAAAAATCGTCCTTTGGAGATAGGTGCCTGTTTTCTGTGTCATCTTCGGAATTTTTTGAAGTATGTCCTATCTGAAACAACGGATTAATATGCTGAGTGTGAAAGCACCTTCATGTTCAATTAATCATATGTATGGGTCAATCCATACAACTATTTCTCCACACGGTGTTGAGAAATCGCAATGAAAATAATTAGTGAAAATATTCATCAGGAGCTCAAATATACAACGAAATTTATTTGGCGGAGACATCTTTGTGACCCGAAACTGTTTTTAGTTCATTTTACACAAGCTTGTCAAAGTCAAGGAACAATGAACATCAACATGAAAAGAAATTACGTGCCTTGTTAGACATCTAAATGACAAAATAATCATGCAACGAATAGTTATGATTTGTTTTTCGAGAGTCAATATCCAAGATTTCCTTCTTTCCGCTGAGAATGAGGGTAACACTTTTTTGCTGAAGGCGTCTTCATCTCTACATCAATGTGGAAATTATATTTTCAGAAAAATAAGTGTACTAGATATTTAATTGCTTCCAAGTGCACCGAGTCGTTGATAATTAATTATGGAGTTAAAATTGAGACTGAAACACACCCAACGCTTAAAAACGGTCTTTGACTGACAGACTTTTAAATGGTCCAAGGAAACTGGAAAAAATCAGATAACATTTTTACCTTGAAGTCTAATATCACTTATAAACCCTCTTTCATTTCCTTCATTGCTTCATCGATGTGCTGATTGAAGGAATGGCTGGAAGACTATTCCTGTCTGACACCCTTATTAATCCCAGCACAGAGTTCTTGGTCTTCATTCCTATATTTTCCTCTTGGTTCTCATTCATATTTTGTATTAACCGTCTTTACTTATAGATCACACCTATGTTTACATCATTTTTCGTTTTAGAACGCTTCTTCTAGCTCGAAATAATCCATGAAAGTTTCTTTACTTTCTACAAATCATACTTCCACTATCAACGTCAGAACTGCCTTTGTATTGTTTTTGCCTTTCCTAAAACCAAAGTGATCGTCTTGACCCTCAAGTTTCTCTTTAATATTGCTGTAAATATTATATTTGTCAGAAACTCTTTCTGTCCTTGCTATCTTCGGAATTGGTCTATGATATTTTTTTAGAAAGCCTGATAATATGTATCCAGTGTCATAGATTCTACAAGAATAATATTCTAGTTACCGCTTCTGCAAATGATTTTGGAAATTCTGAAGAAGTGTTGTTTGTACCCCCTTTGACATTGGATTGCGTCTTCCAGGGGTCTTTCAAATTTTGTCTTTAATTCTGCATTTCCTATTTCTTTCAGATCCACTCCAGTTTCTGTCTCTATAACATCAGCAGATATTTATCCCCACTCGTATGTCAGCAGACATTTAGTTCCCCTCTAGATGCTTTCATTGTATCTTTCCATTTATGTGCTATTTCCTACGATCCTAAGAGTCATTCACTCCGCAGTGTGTGGAATGTACAATTCAGGCCAGAGATATTTTCCTGATTTTCTTCGTTTTATTAGGCATGAACATGAATAACAAAGTTTATTTCAGTATTATCGATGATGTAGTGTTGCCATTTCTTCTTCATCTTCATGGTGAGTATGCTGTATACACACCAACGTTCCAAGGTGACAAAAACTTTTTCACAGGGGTGCACTTCATATCAGATACACTCAGGTACTGTTTTACACCTCGATTGACCCGCAAAATCATGTACAGAAAATCTGGAACTCTCTTGCAATGTAATTAGGCTCTTTATGTGTTTGTATGTTGGCAGCGCTATGTAGTGCTCTGCATTAATAACTCTGGCAGCGCTGTGTGTACTCTGTAAGAGACTCTGTGACTGGTCGGACTCGCTGTTAGAGGTGAATAGTCAGCAGTGATGGAAGTTGGGAATGAGTAGTCAGCAGTGATGGAGGTTAGAGGTTAATAGTTAGCAGTGTTGGAGGTTTGCAGTATTAGCGCGAGCGTTCAGTGCGAATGTGTTTCCGTCATGGAGGTTTATTACTGAAGATTATGTAATTTTTTTGAACTGGTTGTCACTTGATTAAGATCAAATCTGGTAAATACATTGTTTGCTCTGTAACAAAATCTTTCCTTTGCTAACTACATAGAATCTTTTATTTGGCTGGCAGTATTGTTCCTTGCGACATTGCTGTAGTTCGTGTAATGAAGATTTTCTATGAGGTACCTGACTAATGAAATGAATGGATTATTGTTAGGATTTCTTCTTAATCAGGGCCATTCTTTTGTATTAATTTTCTGAAGTCAGGTTATCATTTTTGAGCAGTCAGATGGCGTTGAGCTAGAATATTGTGGGTGAGAGCTGAAATGATAAAATAGCAAAGAGACAGTATAATCAATTTCACTCAGCATTTTAAGAAGTTTCATCTTCTCAGTTATTTCAGCTTAAGAAAAAAAAGAAAGAACAAAAACCTTAACAAGTTTCAGCAACAACGGATGAACGTTGCTATATACATTCCAGCAATTTGGTAGATCTGGAGGATCTAATCGTCAGCGGGCGGCATCAGCTGAAGATGGCATATCTGAAGAAACTTCTCAACACACTTCTCCGTCGAACTCAGGCATTCTCAGGGCAATATCTCCAAGAATAAAGAGGGAACAATATGAACGGAAGACTGAGAACAAAGTGCTCGAATTAAAAAGCCAGGGATGCAATCCTTCTCCCCTACTGTTCCACCTGTACATTTAGGAAGTAATGGCAGAAATAAAGATTTAGGAGTGGTAATAAAGTTTAGCGTAAATGGATGAAAAGCGGCAAGGCATGTGGACTTTCTCTTATTCGGATTCGAATTGGGATCGGAAAGAAGTAGAGTACATAGGCGCTGATATGACATTAGTTAAAGGAAATACGTATTTGTGTTACATTGGCTGATGAGACTTGTTTTCATTTTGTAATTAGCACTACAAACAACTTGGTGCTGATAACTTCTTCTGGTGAATTTGGAAGCGAGCCATGAACTTCTTGTCACTGCTGAGGATGGACTAACAGTACGGGTTTGGGGAATACGAACCCTGAAACGAACTTGTGACTTCATGCTTATCGCCTTGTCCGCCGTACTTAGCAAATACTCGGCTCCATGCGGGGCGCACTGGGAATCAAACTGTCAATGAAAAGTTTTCCACTTAAGGTCTTAACTTTATTGCGTGGTATCGAGAGTTTGCTTGAAATTAAACACACAGTGGCAACCTGTACTGCCATGTGCTGTGATGTATTCCCTCTAGGAATTTCAACCCAGATAGCAGGGGGGTGACCGTTTCCAGTGAGGCGCTGCTTATTGTAACTTGGGACCATTGGAGCCACAAAACAGCAAAACGGTGGTATGTCTGATGTAAGGCATCCGTGGTGTGTAAAAGTGGCCCCTGTGATAAAATCTGCCACCTGTTAGAATGATTCCGCAAACGTCCAACACAGAGTATGAGTTTGAGAAGAGCTGGGAGTTTGAGAAGCTAGCTTCTCGGCGAGCCTTCAGCTTTCCTGCAGACTGTATAACGAGGCTAGCTATTTTAACAGAAGGCACTGGTTGATCAGCTGCTCGTTGAAGTCAGATAGATGTAGGAGATTTGTTTAACATATGACTGGCTTTCGTAACTCTTGGTGGGTAGTAACAGAAAGGCAGCTTTAAAACAAGCTATAAACATTATTTTATCTTATGCAGGGTTGGCTCCACTACCAAAGGCAGACTACACAAGCAGATCTTCGCAAGTGCTGCACCGGTTCACAGCTAGTCACTTAACATGGCACAGTTCACTTGGGATCTAATATTATGGTAAACAAGAATGCGGCATGGACAAGTTTGGTTACTGGAATCTTATCAACAATTAGGATGCGGGTTTTCCGTCTATCACTGCACACTAAGATCCATGAATCTCTTTTATAGCTTCTTGTAACAGACGGTCAGCCACTGTAATCAATGTGTAGGCAAGACAAACATTCAGTACAATTTCAGGAACGAACTTTTAGATAAATTCCATCCTCCCCAAGGCAATTTTGTTACTTATTAGCTTCAGAAAGATTTTTATGTTCGTTATTGTAAGGTACTATTGAAAAGCAATGTACATTTTTCATTGATTAATGCCCTGAAGATTTTTTAGTTATAATAAACTAACAAGTTATTTTGATTTGATACTTATTCATTTAGTGAGCAGTTCTCTCATCATTCGTTATAAATTTAACAGCAAAATTACGATTCCCCGCCATAAGTTTGAATGTTAGTATCATGACCATCTTTGCATTCCAACTCGTTTGATTAATGTCCTGAAGATTTTTAATTATAATAAACTAACAAGTTAATTTCGATTTGATTCTTATTCATTTAGTGAGCTGTTCTCTTATCATTCGTAATAAATTTAACAGCAAAATTGCGATCCGCCTAAGTTTGAATGTTAGGTCATGACCGTCTCTGCAGTTCAACTCGTTTGACCATATCATTTCAGCCTGCACTGGCTGTTAAGGTTGCGTATCGATTATGGCTAGGAACGAATTCACACAAAGACATTTCACAAGGATATTGATGATAAGATTCGCTGATGACATTGCTATCCCCAGTGAAAAGGGGGAAGAACTACAGAACTGTTGAACTCAAAGACAGTCTAAAGGAGACGCTATGTACTGATAGTAAACGAAATAAAGAGGAGGAGCAGAACTATGATTAGCGATAAACTTCACATACAGATTGAGCGCAATGAGGTAGACGAGGTTAAGGAATTTTCCTCCCGTGGAAACAAAACAACGTATGAAAACGAAAAAAATAGAACATAATAAGCATCCTAGGATATGGAGACAGGGTACTACTGGCCAAAGGTATCAAAAAAGTCCCTAATGCGGCCAATGGGAAGCTGAGAATCTTGGTATAGAACACAGCGTTGTATGGAAATGAATCATGGACCTTTGAAAACCGTAAAGGAAGAGAATCGACCCGTTTGAGATGTTGTGTTATAGAAAGATGTTGAACGTTTAGTGAACTGATGAGAAATGACGAAGTTCTCCGTAGAGTCGTAGAGAAAACAAACGGTAGAAAAGACTGATAGAAGAAGGGGGCAGGATGATAGGACATGTTTTAAAACACCGGGGAATAACTTCCACTGCACTAGAGGGAGCTATGGAAGCCAATAATTTTACGGAATATCCATGCTACTTTGAGATGATATGGTTGCCACAGGGAAGAAATTTGTGTATCGAACCACTCATGAGACCCCCAATACAAAAAAGCACGTTAGCAATGTTACATGGTCTCAGGGTGGGTGAAAGGGGTGACTGGTTTATATCTGGTGCTTTTTTGTGGGTGGATGTCACCAGTCCTCTGAACGATTTGATGCGACCAGCCATGAATTCTTCCCTTGTGTTAACCTCTCTATTTCAGAGCAGCTCTTGCTATCAACGTTCTCGTCTTTCTTGTAGGATTTATTCCAACCTCTGCCCCGACCCCCTTCAGTTACTACCCTCTACAGCTCCCGATAGTACCACGGAAGTTATTCCCAGATGTTTTAACACATGTTCTACCATCATGTGCCTTCTTCTTGTCAGTGTTTTTCATAAGTTCCTTTGTTCATCGGTTCTGCAAAGCATCTTCTCATTCCGTAGCTGATCAGTTTACCTAATTTTCAACATACTTCTGTTGCACCACATCCCAAACGCTTAGATTCTCTTACGTTCTCGTTTTTTCATAGTCTATGATTAACTTCCACACAATGCTATCAATTCCTATTAATTTCTTCTCAAAATAAAGGCCAATGTGTGATACTAGCAGACGTATTGCCAGGAATGCCCTCTTTGCCTTCGGCTGTTTGCTCTTTATGTCCTCCTTGCTTCATCCATCGTACGTTATTCCGCTTCTAAGGTAGCAGAATAATTTCATTTTGTCCACTTTGTGGTTTTTAATACGTTTGTAAACTTTAATACTAATCTCATTTTTCCTAAAAAAAATGTGGTTCAAATGGCTCTTGGCACTATGGGACTTAACGTCTGAGGTCAGCATTCCCCTAGAACTTAGAACTACTTAAAACTAACTAACCTAAGGACATCACACACACCCATGCCCGAGGCAGGATTCGAACCTGCGACCGTAGTGGTAGCGCGGTTCCAGAACGTACGGACTATAATCGCTTGGCTACACCGGCCGGCTCATTTTCCTACTTATTTCTTTCTTCTTTCTTCGTTTTACTCTTAGTCCATAGTGTGGGCTCATTCTGTTCATCCTACTCAAGAAGTCCTGCAATATTATCCATTACATTTTACAAAAAATGTGGTTCAAATGGCTCTGAGCACTATGGGACTTAACTTCTGAGGTCATCAGTCCCCTAGAACTTAGAACTACTTAAAACTAACCTACGGACATCACACACATCCATGCCCGAGGCAGGATTCGAACCTGCGACCAGACTGAAGCGCCTAGAACCGCTCGACCACTCCGGCCTGCTATTTGTTACATCTTTATCTCTAAATGCTTTTATAATGCGAATAAGCTTTCTATTTATGGTGAAGGAGAGGACTTAAATGATAGAGACATGTGCCTATAGCACTATTTGAAATTCAGAACGAAATATTTTCTCACGGAAATATATCATCATGGGTCTAACATAATATTCTCAATAATAAATAGTAATAAATTAATATTAATCAATATTTTTTATTTTATTGGCTAATATTAATTGATTACTATTGTTGCAGTTATTATATTTATTAGCCGGATAGTAGTCATGGCCTTCAGTCATCTTCGATTGTGGAAGTTATGTTTAGTTTGTTAATTTCATTTCCTCCACTAAGAACATGCTTTGAATTTCGTGTTTTATGACAAATATTCCACTTGTTTTAGAACATTTGCCATTTTACCTTTGCCCCTACTGACAAGTTAGTAGTTGGCGTTGGGTTCCTAGCGAATACAGAATTATTTAGATTTTCTAGGCGTAGCGAATATAAGTGATCCTTGGCTATAGTGTGGTTTGTGGTGCCTGATTGCTCAATACAGTTCATAAATTAATTGACTATGTTTGTTATACACTTTGTCATTGTTGATGATAAACTAATTAGATTTATTTTTGTAGAGAAAAATATGGCGGTGATGTAATTACGAACAATATTTTTAGTTTTAAATATTATTTCTCCAAAGAATAGGATGGTGACATACATCCAATCTAATGACGACTGGTTCAAAATACACTATCTTTCAATAGTGGTAATAGTTTCACATGGAGAATATAATAGAAAAATACAAAGAAGCATAATTGTCTACAGCATACTGTTTGTATGGCGCCTGATAATAGGGCAAACCTTTCGGTCGTGTTGCTGCGCGGGTTGCGTCCGAACCGCAGTCAGGCAATAAGACAGTGCGCTCGTACAGCTGTCGCACGGTAGAGATCGTGATAAACATGCAGTCCTGTCTCAAACGTCTTAAAGCTTCTAACTTCGGTAACTATGAAGCGAAAAAAGTTTGACTGACAGCTCAACTGCAGGTTACGATATACCTCATTGCACAGTCGCTACATTACATAGTCATGCAGAAAGGCATTGCCCAGTAGTAGGAATAAAATCGGGTTCCTTTTAAACAATAATTTGAATATTATACTCGTAAATCGATAGAGCATACTTTAGAACTATGTTTTCTAAATATCTCCAATTTTGATTCGAACATTGATGAGGTTTCAAAGCTCAGACGTAGATAAAATAAGAAAACTACCCTATAGTAGCAACTTTCCTGTCGAGTCATATTTGAGGAATTTATTGTTTTTGATATTTTACAAAAGATTTATAGCTTAAGTGGTATCTATAACATTATGATGTAAGTTTAAAATAATTTTAAGGTAGATGAAACGATATAAGTAGGGCAACACATTTTTCTGCCTGAGGAGACGTGAAAGTTCAGCGACGTTATTTGAGCGAAGTCATCCGATACGTAAGCCTAGTGAATACTGTGCAGTGCCAGTGAGTACGAGCTTTTGGCTTTGTGGAACTGAGTCGCTGAATGTACCTTAGTTCCGGATTCTCATTAATATTCTGCGCACTGAAAAATGGACAGCAAGTGCCCAAGTCTTTGAAAAGCTGGCAGCCTTAAATATTTTGTGTTCCAACTACGAACTTCAAACATTCTAAATATTCCTGCACGATCCATAAATGAGCGCTCGACAGTTGAAACAAGTTTGCCTAGAGCTATAAATGTTGCGACTTGAGTTTTTACTTCTGGTGAAAGCGACTTGAACATATTTGTACCAAAACCCGAAAAGCATTGGGATTGATACTGCTTGTGAGAAATACAGCGATTATCGATTTGGAAAGACAATGATAGGAAAAATGATTATTTTTTCTTATGTTATTATGCCTGACTTCAATCACTGATGTATTTTTACTATGGCCAGTTTCAGCAGTGACCTACAGCCATCTTACTATCTAGTAATAACTATCATGTAAGTGTAGCAGCATTAGAAGTCTAGTAACATGGATCCTTCGTTTTATATTTTATGGAAAAGTCTGGCTAACATATAATCTATGTGTATGATTTTATCGCTAGACAGCATGGTTTGTACAGCACTTCTCTGCTGTATTTCTGTTGTTGTTGTGGTCTTCAGTCCTGAAACTGGTTTGATGCAGCTCTCCATGCTACTCTATCCTAAGCAAGCAGCTTCATCTCCCAGTACCTACTGCAACCTACAACCTTCTGAATCTGCTTAGTGTAGTCATCTCTTGGTCTCCCTCTACGATTTTTATCCTCCACGCTGCCCTCCAATACTAAATTGGTGATCCCTTCATGCCTCAGAACATGTCCTAGAAACCGATCCCTTCTTCTGGTCAAGTTGTGCCACAAACTTCTCTTCTCCCATATCCGATTCAATACTTACTCATTAGTTATGTGATCTACTCATCTAATCTTCAGCATTCTTCTGTAGCACCACATTTCGAAAGCTTCTATTCTCTTCTTGTCCAAACTATTTATCGGCCAAGATTCAATTCCATACATGGGTACACTCCATACGAATACTTTCAGAAATGACTTCCTGACACTTAAATCTATACTCGATGTTAACAAACTTCTCTTCTTCAAAAACGCTTTTCTTGCCATTGCCAGTCTACATTTTATATCCTCTCTACTTCGACCATCATCAGTTATTTTGCTCCCCAAATAGCAAAACTCCTTTACTACCTTAAGTGTCTCATTTCCTAATCTAATTCCCTCAGCATCACCCGACTTAATTCGACTACAATCCATTATTCTCGTTTTGCTTTTGTTGATGCTCATCTTATATCCTCCTTTCAAGACATTATCCATTCCGTTCAATTGCTCTTCCAAGTCCTTTGCTGTCTCTGACAGAATTACAATGTCATCGGCGAACCTCAAAGTTTTTATTTCTACTCCATGGATTTTAATACCTACTCCGAATTTTGCTTTTGTTTCCTTCACTGCTTGCTCAATATACAGATTGAAAAACATCGGGGATAGACTACAGCCCTGTCTCACTCCCTTCCCAACCACTGCTTCCCTTTCATGTCCCTCGACTCTTATAACTGCCATCTGGTTTCTGTACAAATTGTAAATAGCCTTTCGCTCCCTGTGTTTTACCACTGCCACCTTCAGAATTTGAAAGAGAGTATTCCAGTCAACATTGTCAAAAGCTTTCTCTATGTCTACAAATGCTAGAAACGTAGGTTTGCCCTTCCTTAATCTAGCTTCTAAGATAAGTCGTAGGGTCAGTATTGCCTCACGTGTTCCAACATTTCTACGGAATCCAAACTGATCTTCCCCGAGGTCGGCTTCTACTAGTTTTTCCATTTGTCTGTAAAGAAATCGCGTTAGTATTTTGCAGCTGTGACTTATTAAACTGCTTTCTTTGGGATTGGAATTATTATATTCTTCTTGAAGTCTGATGGTATTTCGCCTGTCTCATACATCTTGCTCACCAGATGGTAGAGTTTTGTCAGGACTGGCTCTCCCAAGGCCGTCAGGAGTTCCAATGGAATGTTGTCGACTCCAGGGGCCTTGTTTCGACTCAGGTCTTTCAGTGCTCTATCAAACTCTTCACGCAGTATCGTATCTCCCATTTCATCTTCATCTACATCCTCTTTCACTTCCGTAATATTGTCCTAAAGTACATCGCCCTTGTATAGACCCTCTATATACTCCTTCCACCTTTCTGCTTTCCCTTCTTTGGTTAGAACTGGGTTTCCATCTGACCTCTTAATATTCATACAAGTGGTCCTCTTTTCTCCAAAGGTCTCTTTAATTTTCCTGTAGGCAGTATCTGTCTTACCTCTAGTGAGATAAGCCTCTACATCCTGACATTTGTCCTCTAGCCATCCCTGCTTAGCCATTTTGCACTTCCTGTCGATCTCATTTTTGAGACGTTTGTATTCCCTTTTGCCTGCTTCATTTACTGCATTTTTATATTTTCTCCTTTCATCAATTAAATTCAATATTTCTTCTGTTACCCAAGGATTTCTACTAGCCCTAGTCTTTTCACCTACTTGATCCTCTGCTGCCTTCACTACTTCATCCCTCAAAGCTACCCATTCTTCTTCTATTGTATTTCTTTCCCCCATTCCTGTCAATTGCTCCCTTATGCTCTGCTTGAAACTCCGTACAACCTCTGGTTCTTTTAGTTTATCCAGGTCCCATCTCCTTAAATTCCCACCTTTTTGCAGTTTCTTCAGTTTTAATCTACAGGTCATAACCAATAGATTGTGGTCAGAGTCCACATCTGCCCCTGGAAATGCCTTACAATTTAAAACCTGGTTCCTAAATCTCTGTCGTACCATTATATAATCTATCTGAAACCTGTCAGTATCGCCAGGCTTCTTCCACGTATACAGCCTTCTTTTATGATTCTTGAACCAAGTGTTACCTATGATTAAGTTGTGCTCTGTGCAGGCACAGAGCACACCAGGCGGCTTCCTCTTTCATTTATTTGCCCCAGTCCATATTCACCTACTACGTTTCCTTCTCTCCCTTTTCCTACTACCGAATTCCAGTCTCCCATGACTATTAAATTTTCGTCACCCTTCACTATCTGAATAATTTCTTTTATTTGATCATACATTTCTTCAATTTCTTCGTCATCTGCAGAGCTAGTTGGCATATAAACTTGTACTACTGTAGTAGATGTGTGCTTCGTATCTATCTTGGCCACAATAATGCGTTCACTATGTTGTTTGTAGTAGCTTACCCGCATTCCTATTTTCCTATTCATTATTAAACCTACTCCTGCATTACCCCTATTTGATTTTGTGTTTATAACCCTGTAGTCACCTGACCAAAAGTCTTGTTCCTCCTGCCACCGAACATCACTAATTCCCACTATATCTAACTTTAACCTATCCATTTCCATTTTTAAATTTTCTAACCTACCTGCCCGATTTAGGGATCTGACATTCCACGCTCCGACCCGTAGAACGCCATTTTTCTTTCTCCTCATAACGACATCCTCTTGAGTAGTCCCCGCCCGGAGATCCGAATGGGGGACTATTTTACCTCCGGAATATTTTACCCAAGAGGATGCCATCATCATTTAATCATACAGTAAAGCTGCATGCCCTCGGGAAAAATTACGGCTGTAGTTTCCCCTTGCTTTCAGCCGTTCGCAGTACCAGCACAGCAAGGCTGTTTTGGTTATTGTTACAAGGCCAGATCAGTCAATCATCCAGACTGTTGCCCCTTCAACTACTGAAAAGGCTGCTGCCCCTCTTCAGGAACCACACGTTTGTCTGGCCTCTCAACAGATCCCCCCCCCCGTGGTTGCACCTACGGTACGGATATCTGTAACGCTGAGGCACGCAAGCCTCCCCACCAGCGGCAAGATCCATGGTTCATGGGGGGGGGGTATTTCTGTTAATAAACTCTTTAATGCTTTATTTTAAGCCGTACGACACGCATGCGTTTCTGTGTTACCAGGAAGATGCTGCGACTCTGGTGTGACAGTTTCAATCCTATTCTTCTATAACGAAGTTGTTCATTTTTGCTTTTATTTACTGTTGCCATATTTAGATATGAGTGAGCAGTAGATCACAGCTAAAATTGCTCATTCTAAAAGTAATACTAGTGATTGTCGTCATGTATAGCAAAAAAGAACGTAGGTTGGGGCTGTTTTGGTTCTGAAGCCATTAATTAGAAACAATGCACGTTAGCACATTTTGTAAAGAGCTTGAAATTTGTATGCACGTATTCTAGTACACAACGTATATTTTATTACGTTGGTGTATATGTTCATAGGTTTTTTGTTTTGCCTGTTGGTATTCCGGTTGCTATGGGCTGATTTATCGAGTCATTTTTTATTTGTACTTCACTGTTGCTAGCTGAATTTATGTGTTGTCATTTTGTCATTTGGAGATAGTGAATGGGGCTGTGGACGCTATAAAATGGAGTTCCAAGCGGAGAAATCGGAACATTTCCGACATATTCCTCGCACTGAGTTCAATAGCGGAGGCAGCCAGAAGTATTTGCACCGTACATGGGCTTAATAAATTGGACAGATCATGGTAAGAAAAGATTGTTTCATTTTAAGGAGGATCGTTTTGCCATTAGTGACTCTTCACGTTCAACAAGACGTTGGAGTTCGATGAAGATCGTTCAGACTCATTAATCGACAATTATCTACGTCAGTGGACCGGATGCACTGTAAAATGTGATGAACTGCGACCATTCTACCGTCAAGCGACATTTGCATGCGCTGTTTGGAAGGTTCAAAAATCGGATGTATGGGCACCGCATGCTCTAAACCAAAATTACAGAAATCAGCGGGTGGCCATAGGTGCATCTCTGCGTGCTCGTCATCAATTGGCTCGAGAAACAATGCCGACCATTCCCATTCTGTATCGTTACTGCTGACGAGAAACTGTGTCTTTATGCTAACATAAGGAAAACAAAGGAATGGTTGAGCTCAAACAAAGCAGCAACTTCCCGTACAAAAACCTAAGCACACCCACAAAAGACAGTGTTATGCATCTGGCTGAACAGCGACGATGTGGCGTGCTGTCAGTTGCTTCCATTTATTATCAACAACTGAGACGTCTTTCAGACACAATCCAAGAACAACAACCAGAAAGCCTGCGCCCATCCGCATCTGGCGTTCCGAGATTTTCACCTTTTCCACCGTGTATCTAACAACGTTCAACTAACTTCCTTGCAGGATGAAATTTCGCTCCGACCATGATTCGGCGAGTTCTTTGCCTCGGAACCACGTCATGTCTCCAGTCGCGGAATCAGAAAGTTACCCCATTGTTGGCAGACTGTTGTAAATAGTGAAGGGGAATATGTTATTGATGAATAAAGTCTCTGTTACGTTACCTGTTGTGTTTATTACACTAATGGGAAAACGCTACGAATTTATGCACCAGGCCAATATTTGAATACAGTCTGTGTGCTATCCCTGAAGCAGTTGGCGAACTGCAAATGGAGTTAAGTAACATCCTGAGCGAAATCTGAAGGCTATCCTGCAAAGCGAAGCAGTGAAACTTGTTGGTGAGACGGGAAAGAAGCCACTTGTGATGGAGACGGCTCTGCCCGCCCCACACGCCCTGCCAAGAGATATAGCCAGCAGTCTGTAGCCCGCCTGCCAGCTGGCTTCTCGCTGAAATGGGATGCTGCCACCCGCCACGCTCACAGCAGCCTGATTATCGCCCCGTAAAATACACTGCAGCTACCGTACAAGTTCGCCTGCCATGTCCGTTCGTCTTATAGCGACCATGGTTTAGACACTAACGGCGCGGAAAAATGGTTCAAATGGCTCTGAGCACTATGGGACTTAACATCTGAGGTCATCAGTCCCCTAGAACTTAGAACTACTTTAACCTAACTAACCTAAAGACATCACACACATCCATGTCGGTACTGACGACGTTGAGAACTTTGTAATTGATAATGGGCAAATTGTTATTTCCTTCTTCAGGAGTAAAATTAACTTGCAATTTGTAGTTCAATAACTGTAGTCCTAGGGCAAATTCGTTTATAAAAATGGAAGTTTGTGACCAACCTCTTTATATTCTTCCTGCTGGTGTCCCTAATTCTTTTATACACTCCTGGAAATGGAAAAAAGAACACATGACACAGGTGTGTCAGACCCACCATACTTGCTCCGGACACTGCGAGAGGGCTGTACAAGCAATGATCACACGCACGGCACAGCGGACACACCAGGAACCGCGGTGTTGGCCGTCGAATGGCGCTAGCTGCGCAGCATTTGTGCACCGCCGCCGTCAGTGTCAGCCAGTTTGCCGTGGCATACGGAGCTCCATCGCAGTCTTTAACACTGGTAGCATGCCGCGACAGCGTGGACGTGAACGGTATGTGCAGTTGACGGACTTTGAGCGAGGGCGTATAGTGGGCATGCGGGAGGCCGGGTGGACGTACCGCCGAATTGCTCAACACGTGGGGCGTGAGGTCTCCACAGTACATCGATGTTGTCGCCAGTGGTCGGCGGAAGGTGCACGTGCCCGTCGACCTGGGACCGGACCGCAGCGACGCACGGATACACGCCAAGACCGTAGGATCCTACGCAGTGCCGTAGGGGACCGCACCGCCACTTGCCAGCAAATTAGGGACACTGTTGCTCCTGGGGTATCGGCGAGGACCGTTCGCAACCGTCTCCATGAAGCTGAGCTACGGTCCCGCACACCGTTAGGCCGTCTTCCGCTCACGCCCCAACATAGTGCAGCCCGCCTCCAATGGTGTCGCGACAGGCGTGAATGGAGGGACGAATGGAGACGGGTCGTCTTCAGCGATGAGAGTCGCTTCTGCCTTGGTGCCAATGATGGTCGTATGTGTGTTTAGCGCCGTGCAGGTGAGCGCCACATTCAGGACTGCATACGACCGAGGCACACAGGGCCAACACCCGGCATCATGGTGTGGGGAGCGATCTCCTACACTGGCCGTACACCTCTGGTGATCGTCGAGGGGCCACTGAATAGTGCACGGTACATCCAAACCGTCATCGAAGCCATCGTTCTACCATTCCTAGACCGGCAAGGGAACTTGCTGTTCCAACAGGACAATGCACGTCTGCATGTATCCCGTGCCACCCAACGTGCTCTAGAAGGTGTAAGTCAACTACCCTGGCCAGCAAGATCTCCGGATCTGTCCCCCATTGAGCATGTTTGGGACTGGATGAAGCGTCGTCTCACGCGGTCTGCACGTCCAGCACGAACGCTGGTCCAACTGAGGCGCCAGGTGGAAATGGCATGGCAAGCCGTTCCACAGGACTACATCCAGCATCTCTACGATCGTCTCCATGGGAGAATAGCAGCCTGCATTGCTGCGAAAGGTGGATATACACTGTACTAGTGCCGACATTGTGCATGCTCTGTTGCCTGTGTCTATGTGCCTGTGGTTCTGTCAGTGTGATCATGTGATGTATCTGACCCCAGGAATGTGTCAATAAAGTTTCCACTTCCTGGGACAATGAATTCACGGTGTTCTTATTTCAATTTCCAGGAGTGTATAATTTGCAATTGCTGCATTCGTGCAATCCAAGATATCGTGATTCGTTTTTATTTAATATGGACATCTCGCACTCAATTGCAAATTAAGATACTGTCATTCCTTTGATTTAGTACGCATATGGCGCAATCAAATGCAAATTTACTAACATACAGAGTGATTAAAAATGAATCGACAAAACAGTGTCCGACTGAGTACAGTAATGACTTTACGAAATACACATGTAGACAGAGGTTAACTCTCATAGTTCCTATGAACATTCGCACAGTTATTCGATATGGGCTCCATCTGTGACACTGTAGATGTCTATAGAGTACTGCAGAGCCTGCCAGATCCTTTTCAACCTTCAGTGGAAAGAACCGCACCATCTGGTGCCTTAGTTACTATAATTCCTGCTGAAAAATGTTATGTAAACCATGTTATTCACACATCCCTAAAAGAAAAAAACCCACTGGTGTAAATGCAGGTGACTGGGGAGGGGGGGGGGGGGGTTGGAACAGGGGGCACAATGTAAACGGCTCACCATTCGACCCAGTACGATCAGTCCAGTGCTCTGGAAGATGGTCGTTATGGTAACTACATACGAGGTTACGCCATTGTGGCGGGAGTCCGTCCTGCTGACAAGTGAAGTCGGCTACCTCTAGTGCCATCTGAGGTAACAACTAAAAGAAAGCATATCTATATACATTACGCCTGTAATGGTAGGTTTTGTGAAGAACAAAGGACCAAAGACTCTGCCATTGGTTAAGGCACACAAAAAAATAAGTCGCGGAGAATCACGTTCATGTTCCAGAGAGACATGCGAACTTCTTGCAATCCAAGTTCTCGGGTTGTGCTTGCTCACTTTGCCACTCAAGTGAAATGTGGCCTTATCAGCTAACACAAGTCTGCATGCGAAACCACCCACACTCATCCGTGCTTGAAAGGCAATGCGTAGTTTCCTCTGTTTTGGTTTATAGGATGATTTTAGCCAGTGCAACGCTTGAATTCTACAAGCCTTAAATTGCAGGCTCTGGCAAAACAATGCCAGACTGTTGACTGCGACACATTCATTTCTCTCTCTGCTTGCACAATGCGTAGATTTTCTGGGGAGTCTGAATGTTTTCCACCACTTCATTCTCGATTGATGGCCGTCCGGTTGTTTTCTGTTTGTATATACATCTTGCCTCCTCGCTTTGCTGTGCCCGTCTAGCAATGTTGTGACGGTGTGGTACCACTTCACCAGACACCATCAGAAACTGTCTTTGAACAACCATTATTTATGATGTTCCTGTGTATTCTGTGACACAATACGTCTTTTCTATCGCGAATGCTACCGTTTTGAATACTAACATCAGAGATGAAACAGATGGCGACTTTCCCTTATTCATAGTTGACAACTCGAACTATGAGATTTAACCTTACACTCTATAAGTGTACTTCTGGAATAAATTCATTACTATAGTCAAAGGAATACTTTCTTTTCGCCCTATACATTTTGTGTGATCCTCTATATTGGTAAAATTTCGACCACTATAGCAACAAGCATTACGGCTCTCCAGCCGCAAACGGAATGCATTCGGGAGGACGTAGTTTCAGACCCCTGTCTAGCCACCCTGATTTGGGTTTTCGGTGATTTCTCTCGAGGAGAATGCCAAGATGGTTTCCTTTAGAGGGACTCCGTCTCCATGAGCTCGTTGTAGATAGTACATTTAATCGTCCTTCCTTCAGATTGGTAGCGATGAGGGCACCTGGTAAGGCAAGGAAACTGTATCAGTGGAGCAGATACAGCCATTCTAGTGAAGACACTGGCCGAAAATGGCGGAATTCACTGATATAAGCGACTTTCACAAAAACTAGATCATTATGAGCCGATATCTGGGAACGATCATGTCGGAAACGACAAAGCTGGTGTGCTTCTCCTGTGCTACTGTTGTGAGCGTCTATACTAAGTTGTTGATGGACGATGAAAACACGAGTACGCGTTACAGAACTTGCAGTTCAGAGGCTTGACCAGTTCGATGGTCATGGCTGCCTTCTTTGAGGGGAGCGACTGCTCGAAACATGCACTCCGTCACGGACACAGGCCGGTAATGTAAGTATCATGTTGTCAAAAATATCCACGCGGGTTTCCGTGGCACCTGTGGTAGTAATACGAGGCACCGCGACAGCTGCAGGCTACGCTTGTACTGTTATGAACCACCTGCACCCCGCATCCTCCTCAATGCTTGACGTCTTCCTCAACGACGACGGAATCTTCCAGAAGGTCACCAGGACGGAATCGTGCTTCAGTAGTTTTGGAAGTATGACTGTGAACTCACACTGATGTCTTGTTATTCAAAATCGCCTGATCTGTGCCCGATGGATACCTCTGGGATGCTAGCCTCCAAAAACCACCAGCCCGTAATTTATTGCGTGACCTGTTGCCACATGTATCTGGAAGTTTACCAAGGACTGATCGAACTCATACCACGCAGAATTCTACATCTACATGACTACTCTGCAATTCACATTTAAGTGCTTGGCAGAGGGTTCATCGAACAACAATCATACTATCTCTCTACTATTCCACTCCCGAACAGCGAGCGGGAAAAACGAACACCTAAACCTTTCTGTTCGAGCTCTGATTTCTCTCATTTTATTTTGATGATCATTCCTACCTATGTAGGTTGGGCTCAACAAAATATTTTCGCATTCGGAAGAGAAAGTTGGTGACTGAAATTTCGTAAAAAGGTCTCGCCGCGACGAAAAACGTCTATGCTGTAATGACTTCCATCCCAACTCGTGTATCATATCTGCCACACTCTCTTCCCTATAACGTGATAATACAAAACGAGCTGCCCTTTTTTGCACCCTTTCGATGTCTTCCGTCAATCCCACCTGGTAAGGATCCCACACCGCGCAGCAATATTCTAACAGAGGACGAACGAGTGTAGTGTAAGCTGTCGCTTTAGTGGACTTGTTGCGTCCTCTAAGTGTCCTGCCAATGAAACGAAACCTTTGGCTCGCCTTCCCGACAATATTATCTATGTGGTCCTTCCAACTGAAGTTATTCGTAATTTTAACACCCAGGTACTTAGTTGAATTGACAGCATTGAGAATTGTACTATTTATCGAGTAATCGAATTCCAACGAATTTCTTTTGGAACTCATGTGGATCATCTCACACTTTTCGTTATTTAGCGTCAACTGCCACCTGACACACCATACAGCAATCTGTTCTAAATCGCTTTGCAACTGATACTGGTTTTCGGATGACCTTACTAGACGGTAAATTACAGCATCATCTGCGAACAACCTAAGAGAACTGCTCAGATTGTCACCCAGGTCATTTATATAGATCAGGAACAGTAGAGGTCCCAGGACGCTTCCCTGGGGAACACCTGTATATCACTTCAGTTTTACTCGATGATTTGCCGTCTATTACTACGAACTGCGACCTTCCTGACAGGAAATCACGAATCCAGTCGCACAACTGAGACGATACCCCATAGCTCGGCAGCTTGATTAGATGTCGCTTGTGAGGAACGGTGTCAAAAGCTTTCCGGAAATCTAGAAATACGGAATCAACTTGAGATCCCCTGTCGATAGCGGCCATTACTTCGTGCGAATAAATAGCTAGCTGCGTTGCACAAGAGCGATGTTTTCTGAAGCCATGCTGATTACGTGTTGCTGAACTGTATTGCGTTCCAGCGGTGGACCAACGCACTGTTTACCAAGTGACCATCGGTGTGTGTGTGCAGTCCACGTGTATCTGTTACAGAGTTAAAATATATTATATAGCAGTTAAAATACTAACACATTCTAAACTACTTTGACACAATAGTTTCCCTACCATGTTGAAAACTTGCCTTGTTGTAAACTACAACCAACATCCCTTTCATTTCTGATTTGTACTGTCATCTTACTCCCCAGTAGAAGAATTCTTGTTCGTTTTTGAGAAGGACATTGTCCTCAGCTATCCTGGTTGGAAGTTCTGTATTCTTTGCAAACAAGTACGTAAGTTTGGCCTCAGTTTCAGAATTAACTCCCCCCCCCCCCCCCCACTGTGCATTAGCGACATCTTTTCTGTTATCGATTCTATCTGCGCTAGGTTTGTCTTTGGTGGCTGGGAGACCAGGGCACGTTTGTCTGCAAGAGTGCGTGCGTAAGCAGCGGTGAACGGACGTATATGCTATGCGGGAAGTGAATGGCTGGCGGCAGTGGCAGATTGGGGTCCGCGTTTACAAGGGTCGTCTGGGCGTTCCATTATCTCCGAACCTTGATGGAAGGCGGTGGCTCGAATGCGGAGTGATGTCGGCGTCATCACAACCACCGGGAATTCAGCTGTCAGCGATCCGACCATTTAAGGATGGAACTTAGCTCTGGGGAACCGTTGCTTGCCCATATTGTGAACCATAGTGAAATCCTTTAATTAATTTTGCGCTTAGTAACTGCATCCTGCTGTTGCACCCACACGATGTTTGTATCATTTCTCCGGTCGGGTGTTCTGAGCCAACGATGCTCGGCTGTGTTTTTGATGTAAACCATGTATTCAAAAATTGTGGCGACCATGCATACGTTGATGCCCGGCGTGAAGGAATTGTAGTGTCTTCAGGCGCTTTCATTAATTTCACTCTGTAAATTTCTTGTCACGATCTTTTATGTCACGCTCGCTAGATTCCTTTAAGGTGTCTTAAATTTTATGCATTTTATCTTTAATTTTTGTGATGTTTTAAGACCTTTAGTCCAATTACTAGTTTCTACAGAATCGTGCTGTCATCTTCTGATTGGTATTACACTGTATTGAAGGAAAATAGGTAATCGGGAATCTGCACATGATACAACCATTTTTAGGGATAACCCAAATTTTATAAAAGCTTTTACTTTTTTTTTCTTTATTGTGATTTCATTCCCCTGCCTCATATGGGCAGGGGAGGGCTGTCAGCGGCACAATACGCCGCTCTACAGCCGAGTGACATAACAACTTAAAATAAGAATAAAATGTTACGTATATAAGGCGAGAAAGGGGAACTTAAAACAGAGTAATGGGAGAAAATGGAGGAAAAAAATAGACTGACACGGAGACGTTCATGGAGGACAGTTAAAAGACACCAGAAAGTTAAAAAAACACAGTTGGCGAGTCTTCAAAACTCAGAGAAGACACTGAATGGGTATGCACACAGTAGTAAAAACACTCCGGAACAACACACTTAAAACCACTTGGAGCACACAAGACGAAGAATAAAACTGCCAGGCGGGACCTGCCGAGAGAAAGGGCAGAAAGGATGGAAAAGGAGGGGAGAGCATGGGGCAGCATGGGAAGAGGCGGGATAAAGACAGGAGGGCCATCAGTGGGTTCACGAAGAGGCAGGAGGCACATGGGGCGGGAGAGGAAGAGGGAAGACAGGGTAGGAGGGAGCGCACAGACACTGAAAGGAGGCACAAGAGATGGAGGGGGAGTAGGAGGGGGAAACCGCTCAGGAGGAGGGAGGGGGAGGAGAGGGAGCCCTGAGGTGGAGGCAGGAAAATGGGGTTAGAGTTGGTAGGATGGGTAGATGTCAGGGTGAAGCTAATCATCCGGGAGGTGTAGAAGGTGGAAGTTGTGTCGAGAAAGGAGGTGGAGGGTGTAGAGATGGAGAGAGGGTGGGACACAACGGTAAAGGTGTGGCAACTGGTTGGGGGTGGAGAGGAAGGGAGACAGCAGGGGGTGAGGGGATCAAGGCGGCGGACAATATATAGTGTGCGGATGTGTTCAAGGAAAAGGAGAAGGTGGGGGAAGGCGACGAGATCATAGAGGATGCGCATGGGGGACAGAAGGCAGATGCGAAAGGCGAGGTGGAGCGCACGGTGTTTGAGGATTTGGAGGGCTTTATAGAACCGGGGAGGGGCGGAAATCCAAGTGACACTGGCATAACAGAGGATGGGGTGGATCAAGGATTTGTAAGTCTGAAGGATGGTGGAAGGATGTAGACCCCACGTCCGGCCGGACAGGAGTATCAGGAGGTGGAGGTGGTTGTGAGCTTTGTTTTGGATGGTAAGGAGATGGGGAGTTCAGGTGAGGTGGCGGTCGAGTGTGAGGCCAAGGTGTTTGAGGGTAGGAGTGAGGTGGATAGGAGGGCCATAAATGGTGAGGTAAAAATCACGCAGGCGGAAGGAGCGGGTGGTGCAGCGTATGATGATCGCCTGGGTCTTTGAGGGGTTAACACTTAGGAACCACTGGTTGCACCAAGCGGTGAATTGGTAAAGGTGGGTTTGGAGGGTACATTGGAACGTATGAAGGGTAGGATAAAGGGCTAGGAAGGCGCTGTCATCAGCGAACTGGAGAAGATGAACAGGAGGGGGAGGTGCCTTGGGGCACTCCGGCAGAGGGAAGAGGGATAGAAAGTATGGGAGTTGGAATTTTGGATAGTCACACAGGAGGGACGATGGGAGAGGAAGGAAGCAACAAGACGGACGAAGTTGATGGGGAGAGCATAGGTCGGAGTTTGAAGAGGAGCCCGGGATGCCAGACACGGGCATAGGCGCTCTGGAGATCAAGGGTAACAAAGATAGTGGAGCGACGGGATTTAAGTTGGAGGGAAAGAAGATTAGTAAGGTTAAGGAGCTGGTCGTCGGCGGAGAAGGAAGGCTGGAAGCCACATTGAAAAGCTTTTACATACCTTTGCGTACATGTTCACATACAACTGTCATTGACATTTTGAGAACAAAACACAAATACATTAAACTCCATAGGCCGGCCGCGGTGGTCTCGCGGTTCTAGGCGCGCAGTCCAGAACTGTGCGACTGCTACGGTCGCAGGTTCGAATCCTGCCTCGGGCATGGATGTGTGTCATGTCCTTAGGTTAGTTAGGTTTAAGTAGTTCTAAGTTCTAGGGGACTGATGACCACAGCAATTGATTCCCATAGTGCTCAGAACCATTTGAACCATTAAACTCTATATGTTTGCCATTTATAAAACAGAGTGAACCCAGGTGTGTTGTTAAATGAATAAAAGATAAAATTACAACATCCATAGCACCAGTAGAGTTAAAACTACACTCATATCGACGACGTTACATGGATTAAACTGAGGCGCCTCAGAGCCCTTGTGACTTGCTGTGTAGACGCCAAGTGGCGCCACCGTATTAAATGGCCATATATTGAAGTATTTTGCACAGTTTAAGAAACGTATTATATACTTTGGGAATCACATAGGTAAATCTTTACACCTGACTCATGAACAACGATATCGCGCATTTCACCAATATAAATTGCATATATTGAAAAACGTATAGTAACAAAAATTTGTAATCCTCCTAGACTATCATTGTGTGCTACAGAGCGCTCAAACACCATACCAGCCGATGAGCTCGCTCATTGTACACGACGATTCTTTTATTTATTTGTAAGTTTCAGTTATTTATGTATTTTGAATTTGCCGTCTTATTTCAAAACTGTTCACGTTTTCAGTTCTTATCGAACTTATTCTATCTAGTGGTTTCAAATGTAACATGGAATAGTGTTTGATTCTGTCTACAAGTTTATGTTACAGGACAGATCAGTCTTTGTGTTATCTATCAGGGACCTAGCTGTATTTCTTACTCGATCCTGTTTTCATTAAGGTAGCTGGCCAGTGGATTACACCAGGTGCGCACTGTGATTTGCTATTTTTCGAGCTAGTCTCCTGTGCGATAGTTATTTGTCATTTGTTTATGTGCCGCTATTCTGCCTGTGTATTTGATCGGCTAGTGTTCGACTCGCACTGATATTTTAATTGTTTCAATTGTATGTGGTTTGATGTATATGTTTCTTATAAATTCACCCCTTGCATTTAAGTAAATCTAAGCGGCAACACCTAGAAGCGACCCTTTGTGTAAGTTCAGTGTTCTGTTTGTTTGTCCATTGCGCTGAGAGGTTCTCTGAATGGTTACATATGGATTTCTTGCGCCTTAGCCGAATTTCAGGCAAACCTTACGGCGTTTTCACCACTTGGAAAACTTCTGGCATGGTCACCTGGCCGTTGATTCTATTAACTTGCACATGATGTAATTTGTTTGAATACTATCAATGTCCAGTGTATGTTTTGCCTTTGTCGTTCTTAATTCCTTCGTATAATCACTCTGCGTACATCACTAATTGCTAAGAATAACTTTCGATTAGCCTTGTGCTGTTACTTTGTCAACTGTTTGTACTGTACCTCTTTGTAATTTAATTTGTTTTGGCTTGCCTATGAGACATACCTTCTGTAATGCCCTAAACCACTTGTGAGTTGCTGTGTTTATTATTATTTTTTTTTAAATTTGTGGAAACCGAAACCGCAGGTTTTTTGGCTGAGATGTGCAAGTCACTTGTCATTTCGCCTTAAGCTGTTTTATTTGCTAGTTCTCGACCCCTAACTCCTTGTTACCTATCTGTAACTCCTTGTTACCTTCGCATCCAGAAGTTCTTTTTTTTTTAAATTTTAAAATATTTTATGCTTACTGTCATCCTAATTTGGTGCATGTTTGTTATTGCAAAGAGTTTGGTTGTTTTTAACAAACTGTTTTCTAAACATATTTTACTTGTGTTGTAGTACCTTCCTGTTCCGACTCAGCTCTCTATAGCTTCACTCTCGTCACTCCGTTTAACGTGGTATTACACTTTTCTCTTTCGGTATTACGAGTCTGAGGTGACAAGTGAAGTCTACATCTCCGTTTATGTCCTCCACATATTGAACAGTGTTGCTTCTTCAAACGGATTCCTTTAATTAATTTTGTGCCATATAGATGCTTGAGAATGGTGATACATTATACCAGTATTCTACCACTTCAATCTGCGCTTTATTTATCACTTATTCGGGAATGGTGGAAGAAAGAAAAATAAATGTTTAACATCCCTTCGACGGCAAACTGGTTAGAGATGGACCAGAATATCGGATTAGGGAAAGAACGGGAAGCAAATGAGCAGCTGCCTTTCGAATAAAGCAACTCAGAATTACCCTTACGGGATTTAAAGAATCACAGAAAACATAAATACGGATGACCGAAATGATATTTGAACAGCCGCTCTTCTGAAAACGAGTTGTATATTAACAAAGTTCAAATGGTTCAAATGGCTCTGAGCACTACGCGACTTAACTTCTGAGGTCATCAGTCGCCTAGAACTTAGAACTAATTAAACCTAACTAACCTAAGGACATCACAAGCATCCATCCCCGAGGCAGGATTCGAACCTGCGACCGTAGCGGTCGCCCGGCTCCAGATTGTAGCGCCTAGAACCTCACGGCTACTCCGGCCGGCTGTGTATTAACTCCGCGCCACATCGTTCCGTCCACGAAAAAGACCACACTCTGTGTTTAAGTAACTATTCGAACAAAGCATATGAACAAAATTATAGCTGTGAGAATCTTGCAAGAAAGATAAGTGCTAGCTGTCGTTTCACGTTACTGTCACAAGTGACGCGATTCTTAACAAAAGCCTATTGACCAACGCTCTACGGAATTATGTGCTTCATTACAGGGTGTCTACTGTCTGGATGGTCAGAAGTTCTTTTAGTTTTCGTTTCGAATTTTTACATTTGAACTGTCTATTTCGAGTTAACACAAGTAAATTTGACAAACAAACTACATCGAGCAGTAAAGTTCCATTTTCATGATAGCTACCGAGTTCACTGGCGTACCATAGAAATTAACAGAAAGACTGCAACTCAGAAGGCGTTTCGGAAAGACACTGTCCACACTATGGTTTCTGATTGAGTGGTGGAGAACGGAAGTGGTGTTTCTCAGCTGTTGGGTCATTAAACTTCAAGCAATGCAACACTGTGACGATGCTTGCATTTCTAATTATGTATGAGGTGTCATTGTCGTCTGCTGATTCATCAGTCAGTTTTGGTAACTAATAAGGTACATTGTACAATAATGTGCAGGGACTTGATGATGATATACTGTTGCATTCTTGACATGGACAAAGAAGCGTAAGATGAAGACTACTTTAAAGATAATTTACATATTGAAAGGAGTGCTAGATCACTAGTTAAGCTATTAGAGCACACTTTTAATTTCTTTATACTGGGGTCTTCTCTAGTGAGAAAGGTTCCTGAACAACTCATTTACCAGTTGTGTTAGAAGAACTATAATGATTGAGACCTGGCAGTTAAGGATGGCAGGATTGGGTTACGATTGTGGACAGGGCCCGAATCAATTACTACTGGTTTGCTTTGCAATTTCACTCACTTATTTTAGTAAATAAGCCAATGAGTCGCAAACAGACTTTTAAGGCACGTAACCACAATCATGGCTAAAGGCCTTTACGCCAAAATTGGCAATTATTTAAAATTTAACAAATACATAAAATACAGACAGCTAATAATTTTGAAGACAAGCCAATGTGGTCGCAATCAGAAGTTTAAGCCAAGTAACCACAATCACGGCTGAAGGCTTTTTAACGCCAAAATAGCAGATATAAAAAAAAAAATTAACAAATGTACTGTCAGACGGCGAATGGCATACAAAAGGTAATTAAAAAAAAAACAACAACAGATCACCATGCAGGAGAGACAAATGATGGTAACTTAATAATACAGTAATGAAATAAAACACAAGGGCCAGTGACAGACGGTGCTCCAGGAATCGTTCTCTGAGTAGAACACACCAAAAACACTTTAGCGAGTTAAGAGAAAGGCAGCCAAGAGTTTCAGATCACAAGATGCTAACTCGTAGTGGCAGTCTAACGAGTGACTAATGATAATCTTGGTGAGGCTACCTGGCATCCAACAAAACAAATGCAAGATGTAACATTACGCCAAAGCCAGAACCAGTGGTCTGGGCTCTGCCCGCAGAATACTGTGCAACCTGCAATCAAGAAGCTGTCAAACTTACACACCTCACCGGACAACGACGGCAAGGCGAGGAAATGTACACTGCTGTTACATAGCCCGCATCTCGTGGTCGTGCGTTAGCGTTCTCCCTTCCCGCGCCCGGGTTCCCGGGTTCGATTTCCGGCGGGGTCAGGGATTTTCTCTGCCTCGTAATGGCTGGGTGTTGTGTGTTGTCCTTAGGTTAGTTAGGTTTAAGTAGTTCTAAGTTCTAGGGGACTGATGACCATAGATGTTAAGTCCCATAGTGCTCAGAGCCATTTGCTGTTACATTCACTAACCACCAGGGCAGGTAACTGGGGCGTTAGCGGCCACAAGACAGAAAAATACCGCTGGTTGTACTTAACAATGTAAGAAGCTGAAAATAGTAAATAGTAATTAGAAGCAGAGGAAGGCTAATCAGATCCGCCTTCCCCTGGTACTCCATTCGCTGCTTTTCCCCTCGGCGATCCTACGAGCAGCAACACGAACTCAAGTCTATGGAGAATCGGGACACTTCACAATGGTGGAGTTTTCTCTATGCGAATTGCAATGCACTCAAACATGCAGGACCAGGTTTCGACCAGGTCGTGCACCCTAATGACCACTGCCCTTTGATCCGGCTGTCCATACACGCCGCCAGTGGTCCCAGCATGTTGTCACTCCGCGCAGATCTCGCTGCTCCTGCGTTCCCAAATGAACTCCACACTCACACCACAAGAAAAGGAACAAGGTCGCTCCAAATATAGTGCAGCAGAACTACATATCGATAAGCGCCGCTGTTGCCTCTAGCGGACAGGCAACGCTTACGAAACCGAGTGGCGCCAGTGAATACGAGAAGAAGACAAACAACGCAACCATACCAACTAAACGCTACGGTCTGGCAGAAACCTACACACGGCATCAACGCGAGCCGCAGCACGGCTCAATGATGTTAACTCGAGAATGTGCTACAGAGACTTCTTCAAAACAATTGATATTTACACAACAGCTTCACAAAATATTTGTTCATCAATGTTCTTAGTTGTTACAAATATTTTTCTCTCGTTACCCAAAATATAATAAAACCATGAATAAAGTACAAGGATCAAAAACAAACTCTGCAAAGACGGTGGTAGGGAGGACAACATTCGGGCAGAAAGGACTCACATACACTACTGCATAATATATCCAACAACGTGTCAGAGCATTTTGTATACTTTGGTAGAAAAATAATCGCAACACCAAGAAGGAGTTGCGCGAAATAATGAAAGGTTGTAGGCGTGTTTCTGCGTCTGCAAGATGATTATTCAAATTTCGTTCCAGTCGCATGAGAGTGGTGCTAATTGCGCCACTATGAGGACGCGAATCAGGCTTGCTTTAATTACACGCTTTAAAGATCTTGAGCGTCCGTTACCTTTGAGACTGGAACTTATGATGTTGGTCAAGAATGCCTTTAAGGTGACAAAGATGCCATTAACAACACCTCACTGAATTTGAACGAGGTCGTCTATTGCGACCACGAGAGGCTGGATTGGCACGAACGTAGCCGCTGTAAATGATTGCTGGCAGCAATGGTCACTAGAATGTACGCTCACAAGAAGACTGGGTTCCGGCCGATCACGGGGCACCACCGCGAGGGAAAACCACGTGTTGTGTTCGGGACACTGTTCCGGCGCATCCATCGTGCATCCGCAGCTGCAGTCTAATGAGCAATTGGCACCACAGTGATATGATGAACTGTTACAAATCGGTTTCTAAGAGGACAGCACCTAGCCAGATGGACTGTAGCGTGCCTTCCATTTACACGAAAGCACCGCCATTTGCGTATTCGGTGGTGTCCATCGAGAGCTCATTGAAGGACAGAGTGCAAGTCTGTTGTGTTTTCTGATGAAAGCTGGTTCTAGCTCGGAGACAGTGATGGCCGTATGTTGGTTAGGAGGCCTGTCGATGGCCCGCCCCAAACCTGTCTGCGTGCTGCACACACTTGACCTATATCTAGAGTTATGGTTTGGCGTGCGATTTCGTATGACAACAGGAGCACTATCGTGATTAGTCCACGCACTCTGCAGACATGTACGTCAGTCTGGTGGTTCAACCAGTTATGCTGCCATAAATGAACAGCATTTCAGCGTGGCTTTTCCAACAGGATAACGCTCGTCCTCATACCGCTGTTGTAACCCTACATGCTCTAGATGTCGATATGTTCCCTTGACCTTCTCGATCAACAGATGTGTCTCCAATCGAGCACATGTCAGACATATAATGGCAACTCCGAGTATCATCCACAAACATTAACCGTCCCTGCATTGATCAACCAAGTACAACGGTCATGGAACACAAACAGACATCCGGCAACTGTACAACATAATGCATGCGCATTTGCATGCTTGCATTCAACATTCTGGCGGCTACACATTTTACTAATGTACCAGCATTTCACTTTTGCCGTGGCTTACATTAACCTGTGATCTAGCAATGTTAATCGCTTAAATGCATTAGCTAGACAAATGTAGTCCCGAAATTTCGCTACTCTACATTAATAATTTTTTGATGTTGCGATTTTTTTCCGTTAGTGTACCTCTTGGGTAATGTGATTGAGTTGGTTAAAAACTTTCTGTCGAACAACTCCACTAAAAAATATCTTCACAGAAACTCATAAAATTAATATTTTACATTATTTTACAATTAATAATAGCATTGTAATACAATTTTCTTTCGTAATTTTAAGTCATTTCATTACGCTCCACTTACGTAAAATGTTCAAATGTGGCATGTTTCCACCTGTCAGAGACTCCAGAACGTGTATTATTCGTTTTCAGACAGTGCTGCCACTACTACATATTATCGCTTCTGAACTGAAAAACACTGCCAAACGGACCGCTAAATTATCCTGTTTAATTTTCATTTGGCTTCAAGGCTTCGCTTTTCCGAAAAACTTTCAGATGTCACTTGGGAATTACTAAAGTTCGTGTGTATGAGATTCACCAATTACCGTACTTCAAGAATGAGACGCGGACTATGTTAAAATAAAATATATATTTTGCATTAGATACACGCATACAGGTCCCAGACGTTTACTAAAGGCGCTAACGTGCACCGTTACTAATTAATGACTTCAGAATAAAAAGATTCCCATGCTTCTTTTTATCATAGTTAACGACACTCACTGGTTTAATTTTTTGAATGAGCAATTATAGTTGTGATCTACAGCAGTTTCATGTGTAAATTTGAGAACAGTAACAAAAGTAAAATGGTACAATCTTACTATATAAGAACACTGTCTAACCTGAGTTGCAGTGTAAATATCCTGGTAACACAAACAAATGCGTGTCATACTGCTTAACCTAGACTTCAAAAAGCTTATAAACAGAAATACACCAGAAACGTGAATGAGAAACGATGCTGTCTTGAGATAGAATCATATATGTAGGCAAGTACACATCAGCCGAAGCTTTCGATGACGTATAAAGCTAAGGCGCCATGCTGTGATGTTTCTAATGCTGCTACACTTATTTGATACATATTATTAGATCATAAGATAGCTGTAGGTCACCGATGTTACCAGCAAAATTAAATATTAGAAACAATGGATGTTATTATGGCTGTTGTGTACATAGTTCTGCGTAGTCAGCGTGTACACAATTTCCCACTAGATGGTTCAAATGGCTCTGAGCACTATGGGACTTAACTTCTAAGGTCATCAGTCCCCTAGAACTTAGAACTACTTAAACCTAACTAACCTGAGGACATGCCCAAGGCAGGATTCGAAACTGCGACCGTAGCGGTCGCTCGGTTCCAGACTGTTGCGCCTAGAACCGCTTAGCCATTCCGGCCGGCTTTCCTACTAGAGCGCGCCCCGCTAAGCACAACAGCGCAAGCGCAGCGCACTACGAGAAGGCGCTGCCACAGAGATGGACCAAATTCTGCTTCCACCGATCCGCGTATTGGTATGTAACGCAGCCAATGAGATTGCTGCTAACGTAGAACCTTTTCTCCTCACGGATCACACTCGCGCAGTGATACATGAACGTGCGAGGTATTATAACGAGTGTACAGACCTCCGATTAGTCAGTCTGCATTTGTTTGCACCAGGCAGTACAAGTCTACATTTGTCTGTACCAGTCTATAGTCAAGTTTCAGTCTGCGCCTAATAAGATTACCATATTCCTGTACATAGCCATGAAGATAAATGTATAGACACTTTTGTCAAGTATCAGAGATACATGTGAGAATAAGATTAACGTACTAATACCAAAGGAACTTCAGACTGTCAATTGTAAATAGCATCCAGAACCAAGTTAAGTAATTTTTATGCTTGTTATTATTTTAGTAAATGTGTGTGAAAATGAATCAAGTTCTGTTTAAAGTTGGTCACCGTCGGTCTGCTACTCTAAGCGTGCAAGTGGCATTTCTATCGTCTGACCTAACGGCAGACGATAAACACGCCACGATAAGACCACGAGACATATTGCTGACACGTGCCTACTTCGTTAGAGCGACAAGTCAAATAATCTGATGGTGTGTGTACTGAAGGTCGTACAGTACGCACACCACAATGGCTGACCTCTTGTTTTTTTATTTTTTTGCAATATTCCTTAACACTATACTTACAATATAATATATAGGAAAAATGACATAATAGTATTTTACAAATAATATACATAAATTACATAGAAACATGAAATAAAAATTTTCGATACTTACAAAATTACTTTTTTGCATACTTTTTCAGTCTTTGCCTGAAAGAGATTTAATAATCTATTTTCCTTCAATCGTTTCAGCAACTGAGAAGTTGCCAGAAAGAACTATTGGCAACATGTTACATCATAAAAACTTGACATTCTACTTCATTATTTAGCCTGAATAACAAACTTTGTTGATCCATTTACTTTTATACGTGAATCATAGCTATTTTGTACTGAAGGTCAATTTATGTTCTTAAGTAGTGACTTTTTGGGTTAATTTGCAATTTTGTTTTATTAATTAGACGTTTTAACTTAGAAAATTGAATAACCTTTGTAAGTTTTTCGTTCCTTCCTGTGGCTCAATAATCGTACGGATTACTATACTAAAGAAATCATTTGTTTTACAGTAGTTCCTTTTCTACATCATTAGAAGGCTGTTTTTATTTCAACATATCAGATGTACGATCTGAATTTCTTAACACTTCCGTTTATTTGTATTTTGTTGTCTGTATTTATCGGTTAGATGACCATCTGCTTTAAGCAAAACTACGCGTTTCTCAAACCTTTTCACGAAACATTTGGGAATTACCCATCGAATTTTCACCTTTTCACCATATATGTCAGCCTATCGATTTCATTTCTCCTTTTTATCCCCATTTGCATTTAGATATATATGTCGACAGTCTCTCTATTTTACCTCCGTCAGCCTACTGACCTTATTATTTACTTACACATTTGGAGTGATCATTACCCCACTTCCACAGACCTCCTTTAATTATTATTAAACGCTTTGGCCTGCCTCCAATGGCATCATATTATTATTCTTTATCTTCAGACAACCTTACGCCCAACTGAAAATTATTAATTTATGCAGAGACTATTGGTTCAGATTTTAGGACCCCCTGTGGATGTGCGGGTTAGAATAGGTCCGAGGTATCCCTGCCTGTCGTAAGAGGCGACTTTAAGGAGTCCCACACTTTTCGGCCCTATAAGTTCAGGTCCCATTTTATGGTTTGACCTGTCGCCTTCCAAATTCTATAGAAGTGCGGGACATGTGGGGAAGGACTCCTTACGTGCTGCGTAAGTTATCCATAGTGCCCTGAGAGTCGATCCCCTGAATCTCTTGTCATGGCTTTGCATCTCCACCTGCAATTCACCTATTAGAGCGAGTACACTTTCCGGGGTATGTCATCTTCTTCCATTGACTCCTGTCCTCTTTCGCCCTCATGACTGTTGGATTTCTCTGCGCCCAATATCCAGCACAGTAGCCAGTCCATTGTGGTGGGGTCGTCACAACCATCATGCCATGTGGCCATTGCTGTGGCTGGGTGGTGCCCGTGGGCAGAGCCCCTGATCGGAGTGGGTGGCATCAGTGCGGTTGACCCACAATGAAACAGACTAAATCGTCGCTTGCTGGTGTCCGTAAGACGCTAGCAGTCTCTAAGACAGGTAAGATCGGGTACAATGTTGACAGATATGGCCCTAAATCGTTTCCCTCCCTCGCTACACCATGGGAGGAACGTAGGGCTACAGAAAGAAGAGAGCCATATTCGCCTCGGTATTTAGTCTGTAGCAGAATGGATGGGGACTCCTTTCTACCCATAAAGCCTCAGTTTTTTGTTGAACATCTTGAGGATAAGTTAGAGAAAGTGATAGCGCTGTCCAAGATGAGAACGGTGAAGTCTTGATTCAGACAGCATCCCCAGCCCAATCCCAGACGTTACTCGATTGTGACCGGCTGGGCGATGTTCCTGTTTCCGTCACTCCCCATAAGAGCCTCAACAGTTGATGGTTTACCGCTGTGACGATAACCACACGTCCCTCCCCCTATGCGGCGCTTTAATTGCAGGAAATTCGGACACATGTCCTCCCACTGCACTTCCAAAGCCACATGTCGAAACTGCTGACGTCCACTGCATCCAGATACTCCATGTGCGTCTCCTCCCATTTGTATTCCGTTCGGTTGACGTCTACGTATGCTGTAGTTACGTTACCATCGCCATCACAAATACCAGTCCTACCACACTCTGTGCCTCGAACAGCGTGCCGTCTGGGCCTCCAGAATACATCCGCCCCCTTGGTGGTAGGGGGAAAATCTTCTTCCGTTGCTCCCAAAGTACCTACTTTGCGAGCAAGGCCCCTCTGAACGCAGGGACATCGATCCCCTCCCCCCAACCAGAGAAGCAACAGCCTCCTCCTGCTTCTCTCTTGTAGAAGGGGACCTTTGGGACGTCTCAGCCATTGGGTGCCGTACGTCACCTTTCCAAGTATGGAAGATCAGATGTGTTTTTGGGTATCAGACCCTGACAGGTGTTACTGGCATTAACATCAATGGAGTGCTATCTACCGACGCAAACATAATTGCCGAGCACTTTGCTGAGCAGTATGCTCGAGCTTCCGCGTGAGAGAATTATCCCCCAGCATTTCGCACCCTCAAACAGTGGATGCTGTCGTTAACTGAACGTCGCAGTGAACCGTATAATGCTCCATTAGAGAGTGCGAGCTCCTCAGCCTTCCTTACACATTGCCCCGACACAGCTCCTGACCCACCCCAGTGTCACTGTGGCTCACATATGACTGTCGTCCACATCTTGCTGCACTGCCCACTTTTAGCCGCTCTACGGCGGACTGTTAAGCTTTCTAGCAACCTTCCTTCTTTGATTGGCGTCAATGCCACAACAGCAGATTTAGTTTTACGTTTTATTTGTTTTCTCTCTGAGGTCGCCACCCTCCCTTCATTTTAACTCTGTCGCACTTTCTTTGCATTTGTTTGTCTTGGTGCTCGTCTTTTCCCTACATATGTTCATCTCTCCTTGTCTTTCTGGGTTGGACATTTTAATGTGTTGCAGAGTGGCTGGTTCATCCTCTTTTATTATTACGGTTTTGGTTTGGTTGTTTGGGGAAGGAGACCAGACAGCGTGGTCATCGGTCTCATCGAATTAGGGAAGGATGGGGAAGGAAGTCGGCCGTGCCCTTTCAGAGAAACCATCCCGGCATTTGTCTGGAGTGAATTAGGGAACTCACGGAAAACCTAAATCAGGATGGCCGGACGCGGGATTGAACCGTCGTCCTCCCGAATGCGTGGTTAACCACTGCGCCACCTCGCTCGGTTTATTATTATTATGATCAGCCAACCCAGACCATCTGCTCTATGGTTTTAATGCCTTCTTCTACTTTTCCTTGTGGTGAATGTTTTCCCCGTTTTTTGTTCATTCCATTCGTTTTCTTTTTAGGTGTGGTGTTGAGTGTTTTTGTAACTTGAGCTTTGCTTGTGTCAGGAAAAAGGGAGTGATGACCCTGTAGTTTGGTCCCGTTATACCCCAAACCAACCAACCAATCAGATTTTAGGACATTCCAGCTTTAATAGCTTCTCTTAACCCAAAGTGTTCCGGGTTTCTTCGTTACTAACCCTTCTTATGGATCTTATTTATTATTTATTTATTTATTTTAGCCACGACTTTTCTACGCTTTGGTGCTCAAAGTTACCCATTATTATTTTAACGTTTATAATTTACTCCTGCAAACTACCTGTGACATTCTTTGGGTATAATCATGTTCGGGAATCACTCTTAATCACTAAGAAGACATTACAAACTTACAGCATATATACAACATGAAGACATATATTCCTTACTTGCTACGATAGGACAGAAGAAGGGAATGAAACTTCAAAGGGAAATAAAGTTTCATCCAGCTGGGACCACACAGTTCGCCAAACTGTGTATCCGCCGAAGAGTGACAGGCGCCCTACAGTAACTAGTTACCGTTATTTTTAAATTTCTTCAGATCTACAATATTTCGGAGGCCTAGTTCTTTCTTACTCTTTGGGTATTCCAAGCGGTATGCGTTTGCATGACGTTTACTTATTACCCTGAATGGCCCTTGATAAACATGCATAAACTTCTTGGTTTCAGATATTTCTTTAGTTTTAGCTGCTACTGATATATCAATGCTAAAACTTGAGAGTTGGCAATACTCTCTTAGGGATTAAAGGTTGGCTACAGCGCGCATACACAAGATCTGGAATCTAAGATATTGTCGCGCTTCGCAGCGCACGGATTAACTTGTGGCAGTGTTGAAGCCAGTGTAGGAGCCCGCCTGCTGTGTGTTGGGCGAGGGGTCATCGCCGAGCTGCTTTACTGCCGTGTCCGCTTGCAGCGACACAGGATTTGGTATTTAGTTGATATTTTTTTAAAATTTGCAGCGCCCTTATTAATTTAAAGAAAAGGGTTTGTGTATGTGTGTAGCAGCATAAGGTAATTTTGATAATGATAGGAGTTGAATTCTTAAGGGAAACCATTGTTAGGCGAATAGATTAATTTGTAATTGTCAGGGAATTGTTTCACTATGCATTTAACTGAGACGTATTTCAGTCTGTCTCAAGAGGTGTGGTAAATTTATAATATTGCTTTAATGCCACTGGAGGCAGATTTACATACGAAGCGATTGTTCAAAGAGCTTCTAGCGTTTTGTTAATTGAATGAGAAAGAATCGCCTTCAGAAAATAATTTTTTTTAAAAAAAGAGGAATTACGTGTTTGGATTATCATTGCTCGAGTTTAGATTTGACCAAACCCTTTCTCTTGAATTATATGTAGTTGTAGTAAGCAGCAGCAATCACAGCAACAGCTGGAGCCGCCATACAGAACATGCATTGCACTCAGCATGAATAATTGGTTTTTTATGTTTTTGTTAAATAATGGAATGCAGCAGATCAAGCAGTGGCAGCAGAAAGACCAAGTAAGTTATTTGTTGCGCACAGTACCAATTAAAATGAAAAGTTTAGGCGATCTCTGTAATAGTAAAGTTAACAAGAGTACAAACACGAGATTTTCAGTAGAAAACACGAGATAAGAAGAAAGAGCTCGCGACTTTCAAACTAGTAGAGAATGCTTTTACATCATGTCTTTTTTCTGTTCAGAGCCCTTTTACCTGAAATTAGATTTGTTGGCAATACCTTAGCATATATTTCTTCTAGGATATAGCTCTCTCCTGCATAAGCATCTTGCACATTATTACTGAATTCAATATGTTCCTTTAAAGATCCTCTATTCCTCATCACCCTAATAGGCAGTTCCAAGGTTTCATAATTACTCCCTGTATAGCTTCCTATAAAAGGTTATTGTCCCTGTATAGCTTCCTATAAAAGGTTATTGTATTACCCGAGAGTCAGGTAAGGTTAAAATGAAGTTGTTCTGGTCAAAATCAATCCTCCCCTGCTACTTTGATAAGAAATCTGTGCCAATTAATAGCTCAACATTTAAACTGACTACTCTTCAATAAGGATGATCTATTATCACGTCACCTATACCAAGGAGTATCAAAAATTTGTGCTGTACTGGTCTAGAAACTTTTCCAGTAGAGCCTATTATTTTAAAACCACTTACTTTCATGTTAGTTAATTAACTCTAATCGGAGCAGAATCAAAAAAATGCTTGGGACAGAGCACTTGCTTCACTGCCACTGTCAATATCTGACAACGCACTGTTACTCCTGATATGTTAGTTTTTATAATAGGGTTGGTTATTTTACTCTGAACAGGTTTCTAATAAACATCTTCTAATAAATCCTTCTCAAATTGTTTCCAGCTAAAGTAGTTTTGGTCAGTACCAAGTACATACAAACTTAGATTCTGGGGACATCAATCTCTACATTTTTAACTGCCTTTTCCAACATGTTCACGAATTTTAAATCAAAACACTTGACGACTCCCTCCACTTCCGTGTGCTGCACATCAGCTAAACTATTCTCTATCTGTTAGCAACTGCGTCCCTGCGCAACGTTGCTACCTATGATACTGTCGTCAGCTTTTACAGATTGTTGCAAGTCAATACAGCTATGAGGTTCTTTGACCTCATTCCCCTTCATCCATCAATTCCTCTTTTTCAAAGCCTTGCAAAACTGATTCTACTTCCTCTATGGCAACTTTTGCCTTCAGATTGACATCAGTGTCGAAGATGTTAGCCTTTATTTCATCTTCGTGCCTATTAGATTCAAACCCGTTAATTTCTTCCTGCTTATTAACTATAGCGTTTTCTTTCTCTTCCTTGACCCATTTTTCTAAAGTATCCAAAATGCAGTTCAAAATGGTTCAAGTGGCTCTGAGCACTATGGGACTTAACATCTATGGTTATCAGTCCCCTAGAACTTAGAACTACTTAAACCTAACTAACGTAAGGACAGCACACAACACCCAGTCATCACGAGGCAGAGAAAATCCCTGACCCTGCTGGGAATCGAACCCGGGAACCCGGGCGCGGGGAGCGAGAACGCTACCGCGCGCAAAATGCAGTCAACTATATTATGAAAGTGGTTTAACACATCACTGTACTGTCCGTTCCTATTTCATCATCCTTGTTATCTCTTTGCGTATGTTGGCTGACTGTGGTCTGTGTTTTTGTTACTGGCTGTGTTACTGCTTCTGCCTTACGAGCGTCATTTTCCTCATAGATGGGATTTAGTTTCCCACATGCTGCGTGTTATGTTCATTTGACACTGAATCAGATAGGGTAGCATTTTGTTCTCCGTCTTGTCTCAACGGCACATGATTTAAATTTCTGCTTTCGTCGTAGTAACTGTTGTGAAAGCGTGGTGACTGTTTACCCCCTCTTCCTCCAGCATGGCTTTGATCATGATAATTAGACCTCGTATTCCGAATCTCCACATTTCTAACGCTTACGTTCCCACTGTCATTATTTCCGTTGTTTACATGATTGTTAAAAGACCTCTTATTATTTTGTATCTGCTCCTCAGTAGCAGCTACTCTTTCTACTCGCCCTAAATATTCATTGAACCTATCCACATTATCCGTAGGTGCGGAAATGATCCTTTACTGCCAGTACCAAGGCAGCTTACCTCCTAGTCCCATGATAATCATTTCCGGTTTCATCTTTCCTGTCAGATGTGACAGCCGTGAAACCCACTTCATAGAGAATTCTTTTACTGACTCAAGTCCAGGAGCAAACTTTTACCACTCCAGAACTCTCTTCAAACAGCGGTTTGTTTATTATGTGACCAGTATTCATTAAGAAACGCAGGTTTAAATTCAGAAAGAGTTTTACATCTTATCATTACGTCAGCTGACCATCGCAAAGCATCTCCTGACAAATGACTTCTCATGAAAGAAATTTTCTCTCGCTCTGGCCATGCATTAGACAAAACATCCTCAAAATCATTCCAGAGTTCTAGTGAGTGAATTCGTTTGTCTTGATCAGAACGTAAAAATTGACGATATCCGACGAAAGCGGCGTCAGCTGAAGCCACATGTTGTACAATAGCAGTACTAAAACTACCAGAGGTTATTTTCTACGTTAGTAATACTAGTACTTACTTCTTCTACTTGTATTTCTCCCGCATCCACTCTGTCAGAAAGTCTTTTGTCCACATGCTCACATTAGTTGCACGCAATCTGCTTTAACTTTTTAACATCTTTTTGACAAACATTTACTCTCCTAGTTACTTCTTCAAATCGATTAGACCAAACTTTGGATTCGTTGCCTATTCTTTCCGACATCCTCCCTTCCAGAAGTTCATCTGCGTCTTTGAAATCTTTGCGAACTTTGTCAATTTCGCTTTTGAAAGTACTATGCAGTTCATTTAGCGGTTGCCCTACTTTGATTTTTAGATCATGATGATTAGCATCAATTTTTTAGTTTTAACTATTCAGTTTCGAGGTCATTTCATCCTTTAATGTTCTATTACTATCCTTCAGTCCTTTATTACTAGACTCAATCTTACTTAAGTGTTTGCTGTTATCACTCTGTTCTTTACTAGTAGATTTAATCTTACTGTCCAGTTCTTTATGATGAAGTTTAGAAAAGCAACTTTAACTTTTAATTCCACTCTTAAATTATGGTGCAATACTTTTATGCTACGCACAGAAGCGTTGTGGTGACGTGGCGCTACTGGCAGTGAACTGGGCGCACTCGCTCGCTTGTGTTCAATGATATAGCGCTTGTTCCGCCACAACGTCAATTGTCAACACGAAGGCTAGGACACTATACTCACCTTCTGCAGTAGCAGCGTATAATTCAAAAGTCCACGAGAGAACAGGCTTATCCCAATACGAAGTTGTCTGCAGTAAAAATACGCCATCTCCTTTCGAGCTGTATTAGAACTCTCCAGGAGAAGATGTGTCAGTGGTTCGTTATTTTTAAAATATGTTAAAAACTACTTGGAACCAAGTTAAACAGATGAATTCTTAGGCTTTGGAATGACAGGAAGGCCCCCATTATGAGAAAGCTATACTACTGGAATACCACGTCGGACAACTGGTCATGCTAACAAAAGGGTAGGCTCAGAAAGTTGTTCGGCGTTACCTACCTCAAGTGGTAGAAATGACATCACCTGTTAATATTGAGTCAGAATTCCCAACGCTCACCACTGCAGTGCACCCCAACACTCATCCAGTGCAGTGCACATAGGCCGTATTCGGCCAGTTAAAGGAACACCAAATACGACACCTCCATTGTCAGCAACGTATTCCAAGATGGGATTGGGGTGCCTGGGAAGAGAGAAAAGGAGTGTAAGATCAGGCAAACGAAACAGGGAACACCTACGATTACTCCGACCCATCCATATGCCTTAATGTCACGAAAAGGCTGCAAAGTAAGTGTGAAACATTGCGTATATGAATTTTATGTGACGAACTTCCTATTGGCTTCTGTCTCGGGTTACTCGACCGACGATTTTTCTGACGTTTCGCCAGCACGAGTGGCTGGCATCGTCAAAGTTTCACCCGCCCATTACTGGTGGTGGACTGGAGACGATCTCTCGGCCGTAAACTATATGTACCTGGCACGCCAACGTCCAAGGGCTTCTGCGTGGTCATTTCCGGTACTGTTCTCTTGCTACCTGCGACGTCGTTCGCTGCAGCACGGGAAGCCAGGATCCGTTACTTTTTTAGACTTTCTTCTTTCTTGTTGGAGCTATCTCGTGTTTATATATTTCTGTAGCTTCTCTGAACAAGCGGGTGTGACGGCTTTTCTGTTACGGTTACGTTAAAGTTTTATGAAGTGCACCATGAACCACGGCACAGTCATCTTTCCCACTGCCGGTGGTGTGTTTCCAAATTGATTTGGCGACAGAACACGCGAGAAATCGGGCGCAGAACACGGGAGTGCTCGGAACTCTACTACCGGTTGGTGACTGGCAGTCGCAGTGGAACGGTGGTAGTTGGGAATCGCCCAGCGAACGGAACATTGGTAACGGTTTGTAGGACAGGAACTACTTCCTGGAGATAGAAAGCAGGAAAGATATGGCGGATCAGCAAGGCCGCCTGACGGGCGGACAACAGAGGCTGATGGGCGTTTGCTGTCACACGGGTCATCGTTCCGGCGGCGGGTGGTGATGGGCTTTCAGAATCCAAGAAATGCACTTCAGCCGAGGGTGAAGAGCTGGTTGCGGCGGCGTGTTTTCAAGCATGAGAGTTAGAGGAGAATGAGCGTATTGTGATAAGTGCTGACCATAGTGAAAACGAGGTAGGCTAGGCCGACCTACTTGACTTACCTATGTATTACAAGAAGAAAAACAAGGCCACTTCCAGAATGAAATTTCACTCTGCAGCGGAGTGTGCGCTGATATGAAACTTCATGGCAGATTAAAACTGTGTGCCCGACCGAGACTCGAACTCGGGAGCTTTGCCTTTCGCGAGAAAGTGCTCTACGGAGGTAGGAGACGAGGTACTGGCGGAAGTAAAACTGCGAGGACGAGGCGTGAGTTGTGCTCGAGTATCTCAGTCGGCCTGTAATTAAAAAAAAAAAGATTGGTTAATGTATCAATACTGAACTTGAAAAAGTGTCATGGGACGTCCGCCCTGGACAAAAAGAACGAACAATAACGAACAAATGAGATAAAAAAGTCGATAGAGCACTTCCCCGTGGAAGGCAAAGGTCCCGAGTTCGAGATTCGATCCAGCACAGTTTTAATCTGCCATGAAGTTTCAAGACAAGTTCCAAATGAATCCTTTTTTAAATGCCGTTATAGAAGACTATCATAGTATTAAGCCAACTGAAATCTAACTCTTCATTTACATTTACAGTCTTCCTTGCTGAGTGGCAGAGTCTCATAATAAAATATTGGATCAACTGGCTCATACAGTAAGTACATGTGGGCTGCTAACGAATGTACGAAGTACTATTGTGGTCGTAATTGCTTTCATAACCAATACAATAAGAGACAGTGTTGAAGCAGAATAATACCGCGGTAGACAGGCTAGTGAAGAGTATCATTAAGTGGTTTGGACGTGGTAGACCCATTAGTTAATGAGCACATAACTTAATCGTTTACCACGACGCTTCATGAAGTATATTGGCAAAAATGATGACTAGTAGTGGTGTTGCATGCATTGCCTCTAAAAATCATGTATTGGATGTGCTTTCGATGGGCCGGTTTTTGTCTCTGTCTTTTCATGTAATGTTAGGAAGTGTTGGCTGAATTGATTTCATATCATGCCTTTCACTGATACTGTGCTCTGAGACTTCGGTATCATTTGACTTGCCGAGTATATTCTCTTCATGCCTAGTAACAATTCAAATAGATATTGCCTTCTTTTTGGAAAAAAATTGGGAAATTTGTGGTAAGATCTTATGGGACCACACTGCTGAAGTCATCGGTCCCTAAGCTTACACACTGCTTAATCTAAATTATAAGAATATAATAATTCCAATTCAAAAGAAAGCAGGAGTTGGCAAATGTGAAAATTACCGAACTATCAGTTTAAAAAGCAACGGCTGCAAAATACTAACGCGAATTGTTTACCCACGAATGGAAAAACTGGTAAAGCCGACCTCAGGGAAGATCGATTTGGATGCCGCAGAAATGTTGGAACACGTGAGGCAATACTGACCCCTACGGCATATCTTAGGAAATAGATTAAGGAAAGGCAAACCTACGTTTCTAGAATATGTAGACTTAGAGAAAGGTTTTGACAATGTTGACTGGAATACTCTCTTTCAAATTCGGAAGGTGGCAGGGCTAAAATACAGCGAGTGAAAGGCTATTTACAGTTTGTACAGAAACCAGACGGCAGTTATAAGAGTCGAGGAGCATGAAAGGGAAGCAGTGGTTGGGAAGGGAGTGAGGCAGGGTTGTAGCCTGTTCCCGATGTTATTTAATCAGTATATTGAGCAAGCAGTAAAGGAAACAAATTAAAAATTCGGAGAAGGAATTTAAAATCCATGGAGAAGAAATAAAAACTTTGAGGTTCGCCGATGACATTGTAATTCCGGCAGAGACAGCAAAGGACTTGGAAGAGCAGTCGAACGGAATGGACAGTGTCTTGAAAGGAGGCTTTAAAATGATCATCAACAAAAGTAAAACGAGGATAATGGAATGTAGTCTAATTAGCTCGGGTGATGCCGAGGGAATTATATGAGGGAATGAGACACTTAAAGTAGTAAATGAATTTTGCTTTTTTGGGAGCAAAATATGTAATTATGGTCGAAGTAGAGAGGATATAAAATGTAGACTGGCAAGGAAAGCTTTTCTGAAGAAGAAAAATCTGTTAACATCGAGTATAGATTTAAATGTCAGGAAGTCGTTTCTGAAAGTATTTGTATGGGGTGTAGCCATGTATGGAAGTGAAACGTGGACGATAAATAGTTTAGACAAGAAGGGAATAGAAGCTTTCGAAATGTAGTGCTACAGAAGAATGCTGAAGATTAGATGGGTAGATCACAGAACTAATGAGGAAGTATTGATTCGGATTGGGGAGAAGAGAATTTTGTGGCACAACTTGACCAGAAGAAGGGATCGGTTGGTAGGACATGTTCTGAGGCATCAAGGGATCACCAATTTAGTATTGGAGGGTAAAAATCGTAGAGGGAGACCAAGAGATGAATACACGAACAGATTCAGAAGGACGTAGGTTGAAGTAGGTACTGGGAGGTGAAGAAGCTTGCACAGGATAGAGTAGCATGGAGAGCTTCATGAAACCAGTCTGTCGACTGAAGACCAAAACAATAACAATCTAACTTAGAGTAACTTACACTAAGGACAACATATACACGCATGCCCGAGGGAGGACTCGAACCTCCGACGGAGGGAACTGCGCGGACCGAACGGCTACCCCATGATGCCTTTCCTTTCGGAATTTCGAATTTTTTGTGCATGGAACACAGTTTTTGCCTTTTTCGTCACACGCTGAAGAATTTTGCAATACTGCTAATAATACAATTTTAAGCCTACGGCGTCTATAGAGGCAGCATGGATCAATATTTCTGCTGGGGACTTCCAAGTAATTGTTAAGTCCATGCCACGTAAACCAGTCTCTGTATTTCACTATCCAACCGAATTCCGGCGTATGTTGATAGGGAAGCACGTGCCGATATGTGACCCTCCCACAGTTAACCAATATTCAATTGCAATTTCTGAGTGTGAAATCCGCTACGTAATCTTCCCTTGTATACAGAACGTATGTGAAATTACTCCTGCTAGTTTGGTGCGGTTGCGCTTGAATATCCAAGCGTAAAGTACACTTCTTGCCAGTTTCTTTCATAGATGCAACCTTCACATTGTAGTTTTGATGACAGCTGCGTGGGCGTTCTCATCAATGACGTTTGGATGAGATGACTCTGACACGTCGCTAGATGCTGCGTGTGAAGAGAGAAAATAGGAGGGTCATGTCGTATAAAACTATACGTTCTGGACATGCGTATTACTTCAACAGGGAGAATGCACTGAGGGGTCAAGACATTATGACCGCTGCTTACCGCGAAGTTCTACATCTACCGCTATATCTACATGGTTACTCTGCAACTCACACTTAAGTGCCTGGCAGATGGTTCATCGAACCGTTTTCATACTACTTTTCCACCATTCCACTCTCGAATGGCGCGTGGGAAAAAGGAACACCTAAATCTTTCAGTCCGAGCTCTGATTTCTCTTATTTTGTTATGATGATCATTTCTCCCTACGTAGGTGGGTGTCAAAAAAATATTTTCGCGTTCAGAAGAGAAAGCTGGTGATTGAAATTACGTAAATAGATCTTGCCGCAAAGGAAAACCGCCTTTGTTTCAGTGACTACCTCCCCAACTCGTGTATCATATCAGTGACACTCCCATCCTTATTGCGCGGTAACACGAAACGAGCTGTCCTTCTTTGGATTTTTTCGGTGTTCTCCGTCAATCCTACCTGATAAGGACACCACACCATTCAGCAATATTCCAGCAGAGGACGGACAAGTGTAATGTAGGCTGTCTCTCTAGTGGCCATGTCGCATCTTCTAAGTGATCTGCCAACACAGCGCAGTCTTTGTTTCGCCTTCCCCACAATATTATCTATGTGGTCTTTCCAATTGAAGTTGATCGTAATTGTAATTCCTAGGTATTTAGTCGAATTGACATCCCTTAGATTTATGCGATTTATCGTATACCCAAAATTTATCGGATTTCTTTTAGTACCCATGTGAAATACCTCGCACTTTTCTTTGTTTAGTGCCAATTGCCATTTTTCGCACCATACAGAAACTCTCTCTATATCATTTTGTGATTGGAATTAATCGTTTGATGATTTTACTAGACGATAAATTACAGCCTCATCTGCAAACAATCTAAGGGGGCTGCTCAGATTGTCACTTAGATTAAAAAAAAAGTTCTAATGTGTGTGAAATCTTATGGAATTAACTGCTAAGGTCATCAGTCCCTAACGTTACACACTACTTAACTTAAATTATGCTAAGAGCAAATACACACACCAATGCCCGAGGGAGGACTCGAACGCCGCCGGAACCAGCGGTCACCTAGATCATTTATGTAAATCAGGAACAGCAGAGGGCCTATGACATTACCTTGCGGAACGCGAGATATAACTTCTGTTCTACTCGATGCTTTACCGTCTATCGCTACGAACTGTGACCTCTTTGAGAGAAAATCACGAATCCAGTGGTGGTGGTGGTTGTTAGTGTTTAACGTCCCGTCGACAACGAGGTCATTAGAGACGGAGCGCAAGCTCGGGTGAGGGAAGGATTTGGAAGGAAATCGGCCGTGCCCTTTCAAAGGAACCATCCCGGCATTTGCCTGAAACGATTTAGGGAAATCACGGAAAACCTAAATCAGGATGGCTGGAGACGGGACTGAACCGTCGTCCTCCCTAATGCGAGTCCAGTGTGCTAACCACTGCGCCACCTCGCTCGGTACGAATCCAGTCACACAACTGAGACGATACTCCATATGCACGCAATTAGATTAATAGTGGTTTCTGAGGAACGGAATAAAAAGCCTTCTGGAAATCTAGGACTATGGAATCGATCTGAGATCCCTTGTCGACAGCACTCATTACTTCATGGGAATAAAGAGCTAGCTGCGTTGCACAAGAACGATACTTTCTGAATCCGTGTTGGTTGCGTATCAATAAGTCATTTTCTTCAAGGTGATTCATAAACTTCGAGTACAGTATATGCTCAAAAACCTACTGCAAATTGAGGTTTGTGATATGGGTTGAATGCCTCCTGGTTGTGTTGTGGAAACGTGACACAGTAAGGAAAGAGTGTAAGCGGAACAGAGACGAATGGGCAGTTATTCAGGCATTATATCGAAGATACAGGCCGAAAAATCGGAAATCCACTGAGATAAACGGGTTTTCAACAGAACGCACTGTTGTGGCGCTGCGGCTGGAAATGTGAATCTCTGAAATGATGAAGCTGGTCACTTGATGGCGCAGTACTGTGGTAAGCACCAATAGAAAGTGGTTCACGGACGGTGAAATAACAAGTAAACCATATGGTATTGGACGATCAAGTCTCATAAAAAAACGTACCGGTCGGGGATCCCCCCCGCTGTGTAATCCAGGATAGGCAGCGATTTGTGGCAGATCCGACGACAGCTGGTGCAGGCACAAGTGTTTCGGAGCGCATCGTTCAGAAACCATTGTTGAGCACGGAGCTCCACATCGCAATACCCCTACCTGTTTCTCTGTTTACCCAAACACGTCATCAGTTGCGTTTGCAGTGGGCACAGCATCACTAAGTTTTCACCGTGGAGCAATAGAAATGTGTCGTCTGTCCAGTGAATCGTATTTCTCGTCACACCATGTCGATGGTTGAGTCCTTACACGCCGTCATCCACGAGAATGGCTGCATTAAACACGAACAGCGTTACAGGTGCAGGCCGGCGAGGGCAGAATTTTGCTACAGGGTACATTGAGTTGGGTTTCTATGGAGCCCATGGCGGTACTCGAAGACGCCATGACAGCATTGAACTACTTGAACATTATTGCAGACTACCTGCATCCTTTGGTGGTTGAAGACTTCTCCGAAGGCGATGACATTTTCCAGCAGGACAACTCTCCGCGACCCGACGCCATGAAAAATGAAATGAGCGTTGGCGTCATTGGCCAGGAGCCCCCTTGCGGGGCAGGTCCGGCTGCCTTGGTGCAGGTCTTATTACATTCGACGCCGCATTAGGCGACCTGCGCGCCGCATGGGGATGAGATGATGATGAAGACAGCACAATACCCAGTGCCTGAGCGAAGAAAATCCGAGACCCAGCCGGGAATCGAACCTGGGCCCGTAGGACGCCAATCCGTCACGCTCGCCATTCAGCTATCGGGACGGACGACACAGGGACATAATCATGATGCAGTGATTTGAGGAACATGATAGTGAGCTCAAATTGATGTCTTAGCCAGCAAATGCCCACTGGAACACACATCGGGCGCTAGCTACGTGCCCACAAACCACCGATCTCTAATTTGCGGGAATTTAGTGACCTGTGAGTACACATATGGTGCCACATAGTTCTGGATACCTATCAAGGACTCTTGGAATGTATGCTAAGCAGATTCGCTGCTGTACTGTATTTTAAAGGTGGACCAATACGCTATTAAACTGGTGATTATAATGTTTTGGCTCATCGGTGTAATTTTTGTAACTCAAATGAAGTAGCATGTTTGATCATTCAATATATCGTAGCCTAATTCATTACTGCCTATATACTTTACACCATCTTTATGGTATCACATAGTAATAGGCTTATCTCAAAAAGAAAGTGATGAATTTATGAATGCAGTAATATTTTTCAGAGATACTTTCGTTTTTATTACGGTGTACCCACCATAAATTTTGTGTTTGCTTTTGTGCTATTGACCAAGCGATTGTCATAGCTTTGAGCCATTTCATGTAAACTCTGTCTAAAGAATGTGTCTTCCAGTGACGACAATCGTACCTCCAGTCCTCTTCAGCCTCCTTGAAACACTGTCAAGAAACTCCTTTAGCCCCGGAAGAGATGAAAGTCACTTCGTACCAAGCCAGTGTTTCGTTTCTTTTTGGCTATGTGTGGCCAAGTACCGTTATCTTGACCTCTCTACCTTCATTCAACTTTCGTGCCCACTTCGAGGCCATTACATCATTCATTACACAACGTTCGTAGGCGTCACACACTTGGGAATTACTTTCTTCTCGTTTCATGTCACTTGCATCCAGGAATCGAATATCAGAACAAGTCTCAGAGCTTGCAGTTATTAGTATGATTTGATATGGTCAAGTTTATTGATCATATCAAGTCATAGCAACAACGAGAAACTTTCAATGAATGAAGAAAGCGACTGGCAACGGGCAATGTTACGACTCCAATGGAACAGAGTGGTTATTTAATAGTGGTACCTCTATGTGGACGTATCCCATTTTCTCACCAAGCACTTTTCACCCTCTTGAAATCCTAGATTAATTTTTTTTTGTTCCGCTGTTCTAAGAGTACACAATGAAGGTGCCTCCTTGTTGGAAGTCAAGCTAGCCATAGCCATTTGCATCTGTGCCTTCTCTTGCAGTTATTTTTCATCTTGATTCATGTGTGCTGATAGTTAAAATTTTTTTAGTATTTAAGCTTTCTTATTGTCATTCGCAGTTTCAAGTCCTCTGCTAGTAATAGCTGCATGTACATTCTGTATTGGATTAATACTAGGCTCAGTACACAAAATTGTTTCTCTTCTATTGCAACAACGTAGTAAATGACAAAACAGTGAAGCACTGAGAGACGTTTAGAATCTCCTTTTTTTCCTAAACGTAGACTTTGCTTTTTTGTTACAATTGAAAATGTTGTCCCAGGTGCAGTGATACCCACGCTGTGTCTGCTTCTGGGAAAGAGAGAAATGAAGATAAAATATACGTAGAGTGTAACGGGTATAAGTGCACATATTTCTATTGGTGACTTAGGACGGCGTATTGAACAACATTACATCCTTATTTACGTCATTAGTAGATTAGTAATTATAGCTGGAGCAAGTCATATGTCTCTTCTGGGTTGGGTAGTACCTCCAAGTACATGTGGCACGAGCAAGCTATGAATGCAGATTTTCCATAGGTAGCAGGTCAGGTGTTGAAGAGTGGACACGTTGACACAAAACGGTTAGTGTATACTGACAAGCATAACGCACTTAGTGGTGCTATTACGGCCCGTCCAGAAAACATGACGTAGTAAATTATGTGACGTGTTTGCGGGAAGACTGTGAGACACAGAGGAAAAACAAGTAACACGCTGTAGTGGGTTCATACTAACGTACCACATATGAAAATTTCTGCACTTATATGCGTTACAACATGTATATAGGTACAATCCGGTATTGTTATAACTGGAGAACTGTCATACATTACAGTACTAAGTCAAACTGCAGTGAATATGTCTGCCGATGCACTCGCACATAATGTATCAAGCATCTCAGAACTTCATAAATCAAATGACACGCACAGAAGCTCTGGAGGAAAGGGAAAAATAATGTCATAGACTACAAAAGGAATAATTACAAGAGAATAATTTCCAACGGGTCACCAAAGACGAGCAGTCATATGACCGATTTCACCTAATTTCGACTGCTACGGTCGCAGGTTAGAATCCTGCCTCGCACATGGATGTGTGTGATGTCCTTAGGTTAGTTAGGTTTAAGTACACTCCTGGAAATTGAAATAAGAACACCGTAAATTCATTGTCCCAGGAAGGGGAAACTTTATTGACACATTCCTGGGGTCAGATACATCACATGATCACACTGACAGAACCACAGGCACATAGACACAGGCAACAGAACATGCACAATGTCGGCACTAGTACAGTGTATATCCACCTTTCGCAGCAATTCAGGCTGCTATTCTCTCATGGAGACGATCGTAGATATGCTGCATGTAGTCCTGTGGAACGGCTTGCCATGCCATTTCCAGCTGGCGCCTCAGTTGGACCAGCGTTCGTGCTGGACGTGCAGACCGCGTGAGACGACGCTTCATCCAGTCCCAAACATGCTCAATGGGGGACAGATCCGGAGATCTTGCTGGCCAGGGTAGTTGACTTACACCTTCTAGAGCACGTTGGGTGGCACGGGATACATGCGGATGTGCATTGTCCTGTTGGAACAGCAAGTTCCCTTGCCGGTCTAGGAATGGTAGAACGATGGGTTCGATGACGGTTTGGATGTACCGTGCTCTATTCAGTGTCCCCTCGACGATCACCAGAGGAGATCACCAGTGTAGGAGATCGCTCCCTACACCATGATGCCGGGTGTTGGCCCTGTGTGCCTCGGTCGTATGCAGTCCTGATTGTGGCGCTCACCTGCACAGCGCCAAACACGCATACGACCATCATTGGCACCAAGGCAGAAGCGACTCTCATCGCTGAAGACGACACGTCTCCATTCGTCCCTCCATTCACGCTTGTCGCGACACCACTGGAGGCGGGCTGCACGATGTTGGGGTGTGAGCGGAAGACGGCCTAACGGTGTGCGGGACCGTAGCCCAGCTTCATGGAGACGGTTGCGAATGGTCTTCGCCGATACCCCAGGAGCAACAGTGTCCCTAATTTGCTGTGAAGTGGCGGTGCGGTCCCCTACGGCACTGCGTAGGATCCTACGGTCTTGGCGTGTATCCGTGCGTCGCTGCGGTCCGGTCCCAGGTCGACGGGCACGTGCACCTTCCGCCGACCACTGGCGACAACATCGATGTACTGTGGAGACCTCACGCCCCACGTGTTGAGGAATTCGGCGGTACGTCCACCCGGCCTCCCGCATGCCCACTATACGCCCTCGCTCAAAGTCCGTCAACTGCACATACCGTTCACGTCCACGCTGTCGCGGCATGCTACCAGTGTTAAAAACTGCGATGGAGCTCCGTATGCCACGGCAAACTGGCTGACACTGACGGCGGCGGTGCACAAATGCTGCCCAGCTAGCGCCATTCGACGGCCAACACCGCGGTTCCTGGTGTGTCCGCTGTGCCGTGCGTGTGATCATTGCTTGTACAGCCCTCTCGCAGTGTCCGGAGCAAGTATGGTGGGCCTGACGCACCTGTGTCAATGTGTTCTTTTTTCCATTTCCAGGAGTGTAGTTCTAAGTTCTAGGGAACTAATGACCACAGCAGTTTAGTCCCATAGTGCTCAGAGCCATTTGAACCATTTTTGATGTCCTTAGGTTAGTTAGGCTTAATTAGTTCTAAGTTCTAGGCGACTGATGACCTCAGAAGTTAAGTCGCATAGTGCTCAGAGCCATTTCACCTAATTTCACAGCGATGTTGAATGGACACGAAAAATTGTAGTTTTAGTACTGAAATGTGACAGGTCGTTTTGGCCCCTCCACTCTCGTTGGAAGGCCCATCAGGTCCTTTTCCTATTGTTTTGTTTTTTTGTTTCTTCTTTTAGTAGTGCAACATGCAAATAGATCATAATTCACATGTTGTTACCTTAATTCTGTTACTGAATACGAGGCACGAATCGGTGATTGCATGGCTGGCGAAAATGGATTTCTTTTCTTAATACTACGTTTCTCCCGCTTTAAGTGGCGGCTGCATTCGGCCGAGTTAGGGTGGCCAGGGGTCATGTAATGTGGTGAGTCCGGGATCCTCCCGGAAGAAAGCGAGAACGATACGTGAAAGTGGCGAAGGTCCTCAAAGTTACATTCCGTGTTTTAAGTTACCGCTCTCTGCGTTGCTAGAAACCGTGTTTGTTGCAACATGGCAGAGTGCAGGGCTGCAGTGCCCTCACTGCTTGGTGTGATAGAATACGCAGAAATTGCCCTATGGCTCTATGGGACGCCCGCCGGAGAGACAGCGCAAGTAGACCAGCAGATTTACGTAGTCTGTCATTGCACGCCTAGCTTGAGTTGTCCCGTGCGCCTACTTGGCGGGGCCTGTGATTGGTGGGCGGACTGTGACATCTGCCTACGTTCAACGTCGCCTTTTGGTTTTAACGGGACGCTTTGAGATTGGCGCAGGGCATTTTTCTGTTTTTGTAGTGGGAGCACAGGGCGCCTCTTTCAGGGCCATGATTGCTGCCGGTTTTGTTGCTATGCCAGGATTCGCAATTTTCGAGCGCAACGGGATTCGGCGTTGGTGTTGTGGTGTCCACGGAGAGATCAGCATAGACTTGTGCTCGTCCGGACATCCGGTTGAAAATTAACTTTTCACGCAGCCTCGAATTAATCGTGATCCACTACGGAGTAGAACAGAAGGGAAGCTGGACTGTTGACGACTCTTGCAGCTTCGGCAGCGCACCGTACACCCGTGTGCTTCACACCGTACGACTGCGGTTTTGGTTAAAGGTCGCAGCACCGGCAGGTAGGGAATGCTGAGCTACATTACCATCACCTTGTTGCCATCTGCAGTAGCCGCAGTCAGCGCCCCTCTGTTTGCATGTAAAACCACGGCTTTTCTATGTGTTTGGCATGTTCTGTGTTAGTATGAACGGCCCTCCATTCACAGCAGAGTCGACAGCACGTCTGCTGTAGTGAAACTAGGAACACAGGCATCTATTGTTAGCAAACAAACAGAAAATCTTCTTCATGGTCGTGATTTTTGTACAACTTGCCGCTCTAATTTCTGTGTCGAGATCAGAGTTTAAATTTTGTTCTTACCCTAATAAATCTATAGCTTAGCACAAAGTCTTCTCGGTTCGTGTTCATAACTTAACTTCCTTTAACAGCATTTTGGCGGGGTTACCACATAATTTCTGTAGCAATTGCATTTGTGGGAATTTAGCCACCTCATTAGCATACGTATGATTGCCGAAGCAAGTTAGCGCTCAGTAACCCTTGTGCCACAGTATCAGCGTGCATCCTGTTGAGGGTGGTGGCTATTAAAATTCATCCCTTTTTGATATTGACGAGTGTAAATCAGTCAACCCTAAGTAGGACCCACCGCAGTCTAATTACCACTACTACCGATTCAGACTAACCAGCGAGCCATGTGTCCATGTACTGAACGTAATCAACTGTGGACCACATGTTAGCGAAATTCAGCAGCTTCGACAGGCAGAGACAAATACTACTGCTAACTTTAATAAACAAGTTTCCAAATGTCTGAATATCAGTCACCGGTACCAAACCAACCTCTGTACTAGTTTAAGACAGTAGCCAACGTAAGAAAAATTATGTAATATTTAAATTATCTTTTTGTCATAATTAATTAAACCTACAGACGTAGTAGTACTCTGTATCATGGAGCATGTTAATAAAATGTGTAATAATTTCGATGACTGTTAACTTTCCTACGTGCTGGTTGATGTTGCTGTATGTTCTGTTTTATCTTCCATAAAACATGTTTCGCTGTAGTTTTAGTTGCTACTTTTAAAGGGACACAAGACGCCTTGTTACCAATTTCATTGATTTGCAGATTAGAAATAATTTTGTTAAAGATGGAGTAGGTGCATCAATTAAACTCTGCTGTGCACTATGGTTTGTGAATAACGTAGTACGTGATTGTTTTGCCAGTACGCGTTCAATATAAAGAGGTTCTATGTAAAGAAAACACTTGCCGTATGACCGCAGATGCTCTGTTTTTCCATGAAACTATGTGCCTCTATTATTGCATCACAATTCTTAGGATAAACGCCTTCCATGTTTCCAAACATTTAGTGTTCACAATCTCAGAGAAACAGTTGCCACATACCACGTTTAAAATGTTCACACCATGTATTCCGTGGTCTTCCTGAGTTGTCGACGACGCATTGTCATTACTGATGTACCTGCTCTTGCTTCTGTACTCTTATTGGTGCTATGGGTATCTTATTTACCAAGTTTTGTATATCTGACAAATCATCGTGGAGCTGCGTTGTTATAAATGGAGCATGTTCTCAGTATGTCGACGAGACTGGCGTGTTATTATTATATTTGTCGGAGAGCTGAGAATCTGAGGACGCAGCAAGCTACAGTCGAAACTGGTGGTGAAAGAAACTAATTCACATCAAGCGATCTTGGCCTCTGGTATCACAAATTACAATCACCCGAACAACATGTGTAAATTATTTATCTATGCTGTTGGTCCACATTGTATCTATGAAAATTCGTGAAAATCTGTGTCATAGATTTCTCTGACATTCATTTCTGTATGGACCCAAAGCAAAAAGCATAATACCTCGCCGTTGAGCGCCCGTAAGCACCAACATAAAGCATAATAATTATTGCTCTGCGCTCCTCAATTGTTATCTAGGGTTTCCATATCATGTATGTACAAGTAGTAGTAGTACTTCCTACTCGGAGGTATATAGACAGTTTCATCTAAACCTCAAGCTACTGAATTTGCTTAGTGAAAATGATGATACTCGCATCAAGATGTGTTACTACAGGTCATTATTGTGTGTGATGCTTTTGTATCTGTTCTTCATGTTAATATTCTAGTTTCTCATTAATTGCAAACTTTACAACTGTCATAACACACTATTATCAATAGCCATATATGGAAATATTGTGGAGTAACGTTAGTAATAAATATAAACCTAAAAATTAACTCATTTTCATAACGTAGAGTTGGTACATTATTTTTCATAAACTTGGTTAAAAAACAAGTCAGACCTATGGGCCTGATGGTTTGACTACAAATTCGATATTCACGAAAATCGATTTTTCTCAGAACTTTGTCCTGTGCCTTGGGCCATTATGGTTCTCAGTGCTTTAATTTATTTATTATCAAAAGAACCGTTCGATTTTACAAGGTTATGTCTTGGGTACTTTTTACAATTACGTGTTGGATCAAAATTCTAATTTATGTTTTTTCTTCTTTGTTTTTTATTTAGCTTTTTTCCGCAGTTTCACATATACGTGTCGCATAGGATAACTGCCACTGTCCTCTCGTCATTTTGCTTGGAAAACGCGCAAAATGACTAGAGGACAGTGGACAGAAGTGTAAATGTGTTAAGTACATTGAAAGTGTTGTGTGTAAATGCAAATATTCAACACACACACGTGGAAGACGAAGTAGAATGGAATAAACGAAAAAGAAAAAAACTGACCAATGAAAATGCTTTACAATAGAGCGAAACGCGTCTGTTCTCATTAAGACTTTTGTTGCATTTGCTAAAGACGACGAGTAACCTATATAACTTCTCATTTATCTGTCACAATTGGTCAATATCCACTCCACAGGTTGCACGACCGAAGTCCGCATGATTGGCTGCTGCTACGCGGTGTCGCAGTTCGTTCAAAGTTGTTGAAAGGGGAAGAACATGACGGAGTCTTCCAGGACCCCTTAAAAAGAATGTACGCCAATGTCTCGTCCAGATCACAAGTGCCCTCTCTCGGTGAAATTGTCTGCCCTAGTGCTCCCATACTATCTTCACGCTAGTTCACAGGCTAAGCACTGATAGTATGCAGTGTTCACATCGACCATATCTTTATAATCAAGCTGTATAGGTGGAGGTGATATTTTAATTTTAACTACTGACAACGCCTTTGGCACCATTATTTTATGAATCTCCACTGCAGGATGTGCTTTTAGTAAGTGACTAAACGTTTTTGTGCCTGCAATACTTTGGTGATTTTCATGGTTACTTAAAGCTATAAGTGTATTTTTCTCATATCTTAGTTATGTTCCTTATACTTTTTTGCTAATGAAGGTGTCTTCTGTTCAGGTGTATTTAGATATACGGAAACCGTGGTCAAGGATTTCAATAAATCTTTGTTCTGTAATTGTTTATCTGTTATTATTTACCGTGTAGAAGAATCCCTTAATTTCGTCTACTTCGTGATCACCAATTTTGATGTCAAGTTTCTTGCTGTTCTCATTTCTGCCATGTGTCCATCTTTCTTCGATTTACTTTCAAACCAAGTTCTGTACTCAATAGATTGTTCATTCCATTCACGCTGTAATTCTTCTTCATTTTCATTACAGATAGCAGTGTCATTAGCGAATCTTATCACTCATATCCTTTGACCTTGAATTCTAATCCCACTCTTGAACCTTTCTTTTATTTTCCTATTTCTTCTTCGATGTGTAGTGGAACACTACACCTGTCTTACCACCATTTTCAATCCGATTGCTTCATTCTAGACCTTCCAGTCTTATTGTTCCTCTTGTTTCTTGTACACAGTGTATATTAGCCGCCTTTACCTCCAGCTTACAACTATTTCTCTCGGAATTTCGAACATCTTGCACCATTTTACATTTTCGAACGCTTTTTCTACGTCGACAAATCCTGTGATTTTCTACGTCGACAAATCCTATGATTTTCCTCCAGTCTTACTTCCGCTATCGAGTGCAATTTCGAAACTGCCACACTGATGTCTTTATCTTTGCTAAAACCAAAATGATCTGCATCTGAGAGATACATAACATAAAACATAGGTTTTTAACGTGCTAAATGCATTATTAATCAGTATAGTATATATAGTGACCCTACGACGTATCTTAGGAAATAGATTAAGGAAAGGCAAACCTACGTTTCTAGCATTTGTAGACTTAGAGAAAGCTTTTGACAATGTTGACTGGAATACTCTCTTTCAGGTTCTGGAGGTGGCAGGGGTAAAATACAGGGAGCGAAAGGCTCTTTACAATTTGTACAGAAACCAAATGGCAGTTATAAGAGTCGAGGGACATGAAAGGGAAGCAGTGTTTTGGAAGGGAGTGCGACAGGGTTGTAGCCTCTCCCAGATGTTATTCAATCTGTATATTGAGCAAGCGAAGAAGGAAACGAAAGAAAAATTCGGAGTAGGTATTGAAATCCATGGAGAAGAAATAAAAACGTTGAGGTTCGCTAACGACATTGTATTTCTGTCAGAGACAGCAAAGGACTTGGAAGAGTAGTTGTAATGAATGGATAGCTTCTTGAAAGGAGGATATAAGATGAACATCAACAAAAGCAAAACGAGGATAATGGAATGTAGTCGAGTTAACTCGGGTGATGCTGACGAAATTAGATTAGGGAATGGGACACTTAAAGTAGTAAATGAATTTTGCTATTTGGGGAGCAAAATAACTGATGATAGTCGAAGTAAAGAGGATATAAAATGTAGACTGGCAGTGGCAAGGAAAGCGTTTCTGAAGAAGAAAAATTTGTTAACAGTGAGTATAGATTTAAATGTCAGGAAGTCGTTTATGAAAGTATTTGTATTGAGTCTAGCCATGTATGGAAGTGAAACGTGGACTATAAATAGTTTAGACAAAAAGAGAATAGAAGCTTTCGAAATGAGGTGCTACAGAAGAATGCTGAAGATTAGATACGTACATCACATAACTAATGAGGAGGTATTGAATAGGATTGGGGAGAAGAGACGTTTGTGGCACAACTTGACAAGAAGAAGGAACCGGTTGGTAGGACATGTTCTGAGGCATCAAGGAATCACAAATTTAGCACTGGAGGGCAGCGTGGAGGGTAAAAATCGTAGAGGGAGGCCAAGAGATGAATACACCAAGCAGATTCAGAAGGATGTAGGTTGAAGTAGGTACTGGTAGATGAAGAAGCTTGCACAGGATAGAGTAGCATGGAGAGCTGCATCAAACCAGTCTCAGGACTGAAGACCACAACAACAACAACAATATATTATCTCTATTCTACGAGGGTTGCCCAGAAAGTAATGCAGCACAACTTTTTTCTTCAACAATTACTTACTGAACATAATGAGAGTTACACACACGATAGAATAGTATTTTATCTACACATCCTATTTTTAAACGTAGTTTCCATCTCGTTCTATGGCCTTCCTGTAGAGCGAAACAAGGGTGCGTATGCCCTGTCGGTGCCAACCCTTGTCCGGGTGGCGGAGCTAGTGCTTCTTTGTGTGAACCATGTCTTTGTCCTCAAAATATCTTCCACGAATGGCATCCTTTAATGGCAACATGTCAGGTGTGACAGTCGTGGATCGTCTCCCCGACCGCTGCAAATCCCTCCCAATAAATGTCGTGTGATCATTTCTTTTCACCGTGCCCAGCGACTAATTGTACTTCTGTCGACAGATGTTGCTCCATAGACTTTACACTTTCCTCACAGTTTCCTTCTCTGGAGTGAGAAATTCAATGACGGCACGTTGCTTGTAACGTACATCACCTACAGACGCCATTTTGAAGCTGTCGTGCAGTTACGCTATCTGTTGGAAGTGTCGGAAACTTGGCGCACGCACTCAGAAGACTTCAAAAAATACATACGTAATGTTTCGCATTCGTAGCATTATTTTCTGCTGAGGAAAAAAAAAAGCATTACTTTATGGGCAACCCTCGTAGATCTCTAGATCTAGAACTGATCTTTGAACTTTTGATATAAATTCTCTGAGAAATATTAACAGTGATATAGTAAAAAATCAGTAAGCTGCATTAAAAAAAGGAAAAAAAGTAAGTCAACTTACTTTTATTGAATTTTTTAAATAGCTGTTTATTCGTGGCAGTAATTTGGTAGCACCAAAAGTGAACCGATTGCGATTGATGGGAACTGAAATTACACGTTAGAATATGTAGAAAACGTACGTGATTTCATGAAGGGCATCGACTTCTACTTTACATCCAGAATCTTATCAGTGCAAGCAGTTCATTAGCGATGTTCTCTTAATATTAAACACTGAAACTCTCTGTGATTTATTGGAATCTATTTTGATGGTGATGATGATATATCATGTATAATTTATAGCTAATAGGACGGTTTCATTGAAAAATGTTTTCATGCCAGGATAAGAAAAAAGCCATTCGAGTATGTCAGCGGCGAGATACAAATGTTTTACGAGCGCATGTTTCGACTGTTTGCTTTTGCGTATGTCAGAATCACCGCGTGCATTACTAGCCTTTCCCGGGACATTAAGCCGTGCACTCGCACTGATTTACTTTCCGCAGAGACACGCCGCGCAGTGAGGGGGCAATAAATGGCTTCACGGTAGACGCCGAATGGCCTAGACCGCGAACGCTGGCGGAACGCATTGAGGCGGGAACCTAGGCGCTAGCTGAGGCCGCTGACCCACTCGCTGTCGCTCTCTTGCACCGCTCGCCGCGATGCACGCATCCGGGTCAGCTGATGTTTTCGTTTCCCCACAGCCCTGGCGCCAGCAGAGGCCCACCAATGTGTGATTAAGGCCGCTCGGAGAAACCGGCTAGCTTTCGTGGAGGGGACATCACAATGATGGTCAGGAACGATTACGCCTAATTAATCCCGAGGAGTGGAAAATCTAGGGCGCCGGTGAGCGCTCCGAGCTGCGTGCCAGTTCGCAGAAGTGCAGCCGACCATTCATTGATTCGGCTTAGCTTTCCCAGTGCACCTTTGAAATCACTGTGCCGTCCCACCACCACGCACCTCTATCATCTCTGCAGCGTGTGGATACTCAGCTGGCTCAGAATGCGATCTCTGTGTCGTAATGTATTGCTGGTTGGGTATACACTTGAGGTTTGCATCTATTCCATCCGCGTTCAGAACTTCGCGATTGCGGCGTTCCTCCACTTTAACGTGACACCCCGCACCTATCGACACTATTCGAGATCAGTTAGCGCTGTACCACACCACAGATATAGAAATGTAATCGCAATGACACCGGTAGCAGCATTCCTTTAGATTCCCACCGATAGAGGTGGTGAACTAGTTTCGTCACCCGATTCCCAATCGCGGCAACGGTGGTCCATGTTCGTGTACGGCTAAACAGTTTGAAGTTTTAAGTGTTTTTTTTTTTCTAAATCGCGGAAATGAAATGGCGGGTGGATCCCTTGAAAAGGACGCGCCCGATTTCCTTCCTCGCCCTCGACCACACCGGGCTCGTCCTTCTACAATGATCTCGTCATGTACGGGACGCTAAACCCTGTTTGCTGTGAGCTCTGAAGACAAATTGTGCGTTAATAACTCGTTTCTTTCTTGTGTCACGTCTAAGTATGTGTAAGTGCACTGTGTCTGAAGACTCCCGTTCCGCTGCCATTATAAAACGATAGTTGTACTGACAAGCCCTGCACTGTCTAGAATAAGCCACGAACCATGCCAGCCGGCCGCTGTGGCCGAGCGGTTCTAGGCGCTTCAGTCTGGAACCGCGAGACCGCTACGGTCCCAGGTTCGAATCCTGCCTCGGGCATGGATGTGTGTGATGTCCTTAGGTTAGTTAGGTTTAAGTAGTTCTGAGTTCTAGGGGACTGATGGCCATGATAGTTAAGTCCCATAGTGCTCAGAGCCATTTGAACCATGCGACGTGTGAATATATCTGGTGTTGCACACATAATTATGCAACAGTACTTCAGAAGTGATATACCTTCTGCGTCTGCAGCGGCTTCTATCACAGCACTAATTTCTGAGAAATAAGGCGCGGTGAGGAAGTTTCCGTTCGCAGGCCGTACACTCTAGACCTGGAGTGACAATCACGCAAAATCGCCGTGAGCATTCAGGCAATCATCTTACTGATGCACCAGGTTCAAGATACCCGATTGTGTCCGCTGCGTGAGGAATTCCGAATTCCGTAACTACCTGTTGAACATCTTCTTCCGGCAGGAATTGTCGACCACTATTTTTTTCTTTTTGATGCACCTAAGGCGTGATAATTGGATACGCAGAGATCGGGCCTAGAGGGTGGGTGCTCTAGTGTTCTCACCTGAGTTGCGTAGCTTGTGCGTTACGACAGTCGCAGTAAGGGGACGTGCACCCCTCGACGCACGATTCCACAACTACACTCCTGGAAATGGAAAAAAGAACACATTGACACCGGTGTGTCAGACCCACCATACTTGCTCCGGACCGTGCGAGAGGGCTGTACAAGCAATGATCACGCGCACGGCACAGCGGACACACCAGGAACCGCGGTGTTGGCCGTCGAATGGCGCTAGCTGCGCAGCATTTGTGCACCGCCGCCGTCAGTGTCAGCCAGTTTGCCGTGGCATACGGAGCTCCATCGCAGTCTTTAACACTGGTAGCATGCCGCGACAGCGTGGACGTGAACCGTATGTGCAGTTGACGGACTTTGAGCGAGGGCGTATAGTGGGCATGCGGGAGGCCGGGTGGACGTACCGCCGAATTGCTCAACACGTGGGGCGTGAGGTCTCCACAGTACATCGATGTTGTCGCCAGTGGTCGGCGGAAGGTGCACGTGCCCGTCGACCTGGGACCGGACCGCAGCGACGCACGGATGCACGCCAAGACCGTAGGATCGTACGCAGTGCCGTAGGGGACCGTACCGCCACTTCCCAGCAAATTAGGGACACTGTTGCTCCTGGGGTATCGGCGAGGACCATTCGCAACCGTCTCCATGAAGCTGGGCTACGGTCCCGCACACCGTTAGGCCGTCTTCCGCTCACGCCCCAACATCGTGCAGCCCGCCTCCAGTGGTGTCGCGATAGGCATGAATGGAGGGACGAATGGAGACGTGTCGTCTTCAGCGATGAGAGTCGCTTCTGCCTTGGTGCCAATGATGGTCGTATGCATGTTTGGCGCCGTGCAGGTGAGCGCCACAATCAGGACTGCATACGACCTAGGCACACAGGGCCAACACCCGGCATCATGGTGTGGGGAGCGATTTCCTACACTGGTCGTACACCTATGGTGTTCGTCGAGGGGACACTGAATAGTGCACTGTACATCCAAACCGTCATCGAACCCATCGTTCTACCATTCCTAGACCGGCAAGGGAACTTGCTGTTCCAACAGGACAATGCACGTCCGCATGTATCCCGTGCCACCCAACGTGCTCTAGAAGGTGTAAGTCAACTACCCTGGCCAGCAAGATCTCCGGATCTGTCCCCCATTGAGCATGTTTGGGACTGGATGAAGCGTCGTCTCACGCGGTCTGCACGTCCAGCACGAACGCTGGTCCAACTGAGGCGCCAGGTGGAAATGGCATGGCAAGCCGTTTCACAGGACTACATCCAGCTTCTCTACGATCGTCTCCATGGGAGAATAGCAGCCTGCATTGCTGCGAAAGGTGGATATACACTGTACTAGTGCCGACATTGTGCATGCTCTGTTGCCTGTGTCTATGTGCCTGTGGTTCTGTCAGTGTGATCATGTGATGTATCTGACCCCAGGAATGTGTCAATAAAGTTTCCCCTTCCTGGGACAATGAATTCACGGTGTTCTTATTTCAATTTCCCGGAGTGTATGCGTCATGGGAGTCGCGTGTGCCACCCACTGCACCAACTCGCTCGGTCCAATAAACGCGAACAAAGTTAATGCACTCTCGTGGCCGTGCTACCTGACAGAGAGATTTGTAACTCTAGTCAACTGAATAATCAGCGACGGTGTGTACGTGTACGGAGCTACATTGATAACCGGCCGTACCTTCTGGGTCATCCATCATTTTGGGCGTTTCTGCCCCTTCAGTCGATGTTTACGTGACTGCCTAGATGAATCTGGGATCCATCAGCAGAGTTCACGCTTATGTCTGACCCACCTTCTGGTCGTTTTAGCGGTAAGATTCAACACTAAAGAGTACGTTTTATATAACACTGTTCTTCTCTTTGTTATAGGTTACAGAATTCTGTTGAAAAGATAATTCGTTTCACTAGAAAAATAAGTTGATATCCCTCAATATCTTGATAGATAAAAGTCCAATGTTAAGAATACAGTAAAATACTCCATCTTTCGGGTACTGATATTTACAGAAAACGGTGAGTCTTTCACGTAATGTTAGGACCTACCTATTTCCTGATCATTAAGTCGATAAAATAGAAATAATATCTTTTTATGACACCGGATCTGCGACGGAGCGTATACTACTATAGAATTAACTCAGTGATCAAAATTGTGTGTGCGGCGGACAGTAACCCGTTCCTGAATGTTTACTCTTCGCGGGCAGAGCTCTTTTCAACTTGGCACACAAGTTGAATGTGTCGGTAAGTCACTTCGTCATTTATCAGGTACCAACTTCGAACATTAATTATTTCATAAATGAGCGATAAATATGCAGGGATCCTGCAGCAGTATTACATATAATCTTTACACGGAATTTTTGAGCTGTAGGTAAAGGGTAAAATCGGATGTAGTGGTTTTTTAATGTTCTGTTGTATGTCGCGGCAGGAACTGCTCAAATGGCTCTGAGCACTAATGGAACACGGTACGAACCGTGTCACGTACACAATTCACAGTCGAATAGTAAGAAAATGAGGCCGAAAATATATTATGTAGTTATTTATTAAAGATCGTACGTGACAGTGTAATTGGCCGCAACAGACGAACTACCGGAATTTCAGAGGTTGTGATACGAAACACTGTTAAATTACATTAAATGTATTCGCAGCTGTATAATGAAAAGACGGCAGTGAAAATTTGTGCTGGACCGGAACCCGAATGCGCGTTTCCCGTTTATGGCGAGCTATTGCCTTACCAACTGGCTACCCAAGAACATCTCACGGCGACATCCAAACCTTCATATCTGGACAACCATGTGTCTACAACTTGTACATCCGTTATGTATATTCCCGTACAGGGGGAACATTTTACTTGAAAGTCACTTGCTCGGTGCTGGCGGATAAACACGATATTACAGTGATTGTGTTACTTCATATGGCGATTCAAAGTTTCTGCGGACATGAATGCAAGTCTGAAGGAACTTCGCATCTTAATTCGGAATAACACAGGCACTGCAATATTGTCACTGTTAAATTGGTTGTACAGATATTATGGTTCGTGCAACTGGTGAAAACTGGAAAGGATGAGACTCAGGGAGTTTGAAATGTAATGTCACTCAGTGGCATTACGAGAGAAATAATTGGACAGATGAAATGAAATCAAGAGATTTTAGTTAGGCTACGCAAAGAGAACAGATAGTTTGAATCTAAACGACGAGGCATCAAGCAACGTTTCTCGATCATGGAAACAAGAAACTGGGAACATTACATAATTCTACAAATAAATGTGGCAACGCTCAGGATGATAAATGTTTCTGTTACGTGGATATGAGAATAAGTCACTGGGCAGAATAGAAAGGAGAACGACTGAATGCTGGACTTGTTGATGTTTTTAGTCGGCCAGACCTTTTGCTTATGCACGTCCTGAGCAGTACCGCACAGTAAATTATTGTACGTCTTGGTGGCTGAGTTCCGTGCACATTACGCCACTGCCGTGGCACCTCCATTACGTTTTCGCACTTTTAGTGCCACTTCCATAAGGCCTTGCGTTTCTGAATCGACAATATTCATAGCTGCAATGTCATCTACTGGAAAACGTGCGCCAAGATCTGCTGAAAAAGAATGGACCACGCTACCGCGCAAAATTGCACCGATATGCCATTTTATTCCAAAGATGTTAATTATCTAAGAGTGTCTAAATTTCACTGGTCCCTTCTGTTTTGTAGAATCGAATCGGAACCGCTTCGTGGCGACCTAAATGGTCGTGAGTACTATTGAGCAGTTGGAAGGGAGAAGAGGGGCATGAAGTTCTCAAGCATCATAATAACCGTGTATTGTTCATCATCAGACAATTGTGGCATCATTATGGAGCGATGTGACGGAGAATTGTCTTTCTGAAAGTTCAGGTCGTCTGTCGGCTGCTCTAGGAGAACAAACGGATGCTCATGGTCGTAGAGTTGATTCGTTAGTCATTCGAAGGCGAGAGATGAGGGTAGACTTATCAGGGCCTAAATTCATCGCATGTGTCTATCATTTTGGCACTTGAGTGCCTCCCACATCACCCTGGACTCTGAGCTATTTTGACAAGCAATATTGATCGTTCATTTCTGGTTTTCGACGTACCTGTATATCGCCATAGGTATGTACTAACGTGCCATGTCAGTTGAGTCCGGCGTCGGTGGTTTTCGCCGATCGAGATACTCACAGCTCATCCTTGACACAGTGGCACGTGGGAAGCTGAACTCTGGCATCCATGATCTGATCATAATGATATGCACTGAATACACTTACCCAGTAACGCGCGCGCGTTTGTGTGTGTGTGTGTGTGTGTGTGTGTGTGTGTGGGTGAGTGTGTGTTTGTGTCTTCCAACAGACTGCATTAATAAACGTCTCTGATTGGGGCGACTGCAGTGAAGTAAATGTGGGCTTACACAGTGTATACAGACGAAATGGAATGAGCTTGGTCACTGGAGAGGAGTCTCAGGACAGTAAGGATATACACTCCTGGAAATGGAAAAAAGAACACATTGACACCGGTGTGTCAGACCCACCATACTTGCTCCGGACACTGCGAGAGGGCTGTACAAGCAATGATCACACGCACGGCACAGCGGACACACCAGGAACAGCGGTGTTGGCCGTCGAATGGCGCTAGATGCGCAGCATTTGTGCACCGCCACCGTCAGTATCAGCCAGTTTGCCGTGGCCTACGGAGCTCCATCGCAGTCTTTAACACTGATAGCATGCCGCGACAGCGTGGACGTGAACCGTATGTGCAGTTGACGGACTTTGAGCGAGGGCGTATAGTGGGCATGCGGGAGGCCGGGTGGACGTACCGCCGAATTGCTCAACACGTGGGGCGTGAGGTCTCCACAGTACATCGATGTTGTCGCCAGTGGTCGGCGGAAGGTGCACGTGCCCGTCGACCTGGGACCGGACCGCAGCGACGCACGGATGCACGCCAAGACCGTAGGATCGTACGCAGTGCCGTAGGGGACCGCACCGCCACTTCCCAGCAAATTAGGGACACTGTTGCTCCTGGGCTATCGGCGAGGACCATTCGCAACCATCTCCATGAAGCTGGGCTACGGTCCCGCACACCGTTAGGCCGTCTTCCGCTCACGCCCCAACATCGTGCAGCCCACCTCCAGTGGTGTCGCGGCAGGCGTGAATGGAGGGACGAATGGAGACGTGTCGTCTTCAGCGATGAGAGTCGCTTCTGCCTTGGTGCCAATGATGGTCGTATGCGTGTTTGGCGCCGTGCAGGTGAGCGCCACAATTAGGACTGCATATGACCGAGGCACACAGGGCCAACACCCGGCATCATGGTGTGGGGAGCGATCTCCTACACTGGCCGTACACCTCTGGTTTTCGTCGAGAGGACACTGAATAGTGCACGGTACATACAAACAGTCATCGAACCCATCGTTCTACCATTCCTAGACCGGCAAGGGAACTTGCTGTTCCAACAGGACAATGCACGTCCGCATGTATCCCGTGCCACCCAACGTGCTCTAGAAGGTGTAAGTCAACTACCCTGGCCAGCAAGATCTCCGGATCTGTCCCCCATTGAGCATGTTTGGGACTGGATGAAGCGTCGTCTCACGCGGTCTGCACGTCCAGCACGAACGCTGGTCCAACTGAGGCGCCAGGTGGAAATGGCATGGCAAGCCGTTCCACAGGACTACATCCAGCATCTCTACGATCGTCTCCATGGGAGAATAGCAGCCTGCATTGCTGCGAAAGGTGGATATACACTGTACTAGTGCCGACATGGTGCATGTTCTGTTGCCTGTGTCTATGTGCCTGTGGTTCTGTCAGTGTGATCATGTGATGTATCTGACCCCAGGAATGTGTCAATAAAGTTTCCCCTTCCTGGGACAATGAATTCACGGTGTTCTTATTTCAATTTCCAGGAGTGTAGAACAAATACTGCAACAAAAGATTTTTTTAGACCTCAAGTGTGGACTGGGCTGTAACATAAGAGAAGGGAAAAGCTCTCTTAAACTGAATGAGATTTTCTCTTCCGCAAACGATCTCATTTCCTGAAAGGGCTCTGAGCACTATGGGACTTAACATCGTAGGTCATCAGTCCCCTAGAACTTAGAACTACTTAAACCTAACTAACCTAAGAACATCACACACATCCATGCCCGAGGCAGGATTCGAACCTGCGACCGTAGCAGTCCCGCGGTTCCGGACTGTACCGCCTATAACCGCTCTCATTTCCTGACTAAAGGTACGGACTTGGCTGTGCGTTGCTGTAAGATCGATCGAATGAATGCCTTTCCTCTCGGGTGCTAGTCGAGTGGGGAAATTGAGGTCGTGCATGGCGCTGAGTATGGCCCTCCTGATCTGTATGGCGTTGAGTATGGCTCTCCTGAGTCAACAAATTGAATATTCGCGTGGCAATCGTCGGATTCCAACCCGTTGCGAGCGTTGGTGTCATAGACAGATAAACACAAATCTTTATGTGCCATAACTGGCTACGATTTTACAGTGTGGTAAATGTCAGTAAGTAACGTATAATGCTAGCGCATACTAAATGTAAGTCTTGTTATTAAATTAGATTGTCAGAGATAATTTCGCAAAATGTCATCAGTAGTAACCTGTACTATTATCATCCGCTGGTATTCAGGTTAGCATGGAACCACCACTAGTAGCTTGTATACTATGAATTCTGATTCGTAACGTTTGGTTTTAAACGTGAAATCTTATTCTTAGGATGAAACGAAAGTGTCGATTAACTCTTAAGTTACTTTCAAAACATAGGCCAATTACTCAGACAGAAAATCCAGTGACATTCATCTCCAGATTTAAGTTCGCACCAGAGTTATCACTCGTAGCAGTCAAAACCTACACAACTATTTTCATTTTAAATATAATAAACTATTTATTTACGTCAACATACTCGACGTGAAACATAGGCTAACTATTATTTATTTTGATAAGTAACTAATACAGACAATGCTATAACGATGATTCAGTACGCTTGTGTTACCAAACGCCATCGTAAAAGGAACATGGAGGATGTCGTTTCAGTCGATCTTCGTTTTGGTTCAAAAAATGGATCTGAACACTATGCGACTTAACATCTATGGTCATCAGTCCCCCCCACATTTTTTTTTAAATCTCATTTTGTTCGCTTTTGTTCGTTGCATCTGCTCGGGGCGGACGTCGTAAGACATCCGTTTAAGTTCGTTGTTGATCGATTAACTCAGTTTTTTTTTATTGCAGAGGGCTGCTAACCCTCTGACCGAACACGCTGAGTTACCGTGCCGGCAATCGCCTAGAACTTAGAACTACTTAAACCTAACTAACCTAAGGACATCACACAACACCCAGTCATCACGAGGTAGAGAAAATCCCTGGCCCCGCCGGGAATCGAACCCGGGAACCAGGGCGTGGGAAGCGAGAACGCTACCGCACGACCACGAGCTGCGGACTTCGTTTTGGTCCTGATAACCTCGACGTTTAGCGCCCATAACCCACATACACAAAAAGAAGTAAAAAATGAAAATTTTTAGGCTTCAAATCATTGTTAAAAACAATTCTGAAAGGTCACATCGCATTCGAAGTGACGACGTATTCTGTGATGCTATCTAATACTCTGTGGCAAGTTTCAGTGAATGAGGTTTGCAAGCTTTCCAAGAAGCGAGATATTAAGGAACCGGGAGGAAGTTCTACAGCTGAAAAGACAAGTACACTTCCGTGTCTTGCGGATTAGTAAAAAGCTTTTGTAGAGTACGCCTTTAATTAGAAGGAGGTTTAACTGCAATGCATTGTAACCTGCAAGTGTTCTACAGTCGTTACTTGGCGTAGAAAAGTTACTGGCTTGCTGTAGAAAAGGTAGCTTGAAATGGTAAGTGATGTAATGGTTCTGAAGCGTTGACAAGCTGGGTGTTTGTTTTATTTGTTTATCATAAGTGAAAAAAAGGAATTAAATGACATGAGATAATAATTTGTCTGCTCTTTATAAATACGTGAATAGCAAAAACTATCAAAAACGCATAGCTGATTTAAAGTACAGACATTCTGTCACTTTATTTGCTATACATAAAAAATATTGCATTTACATAAAATAATGTCCCATACAGTTTACAGTGTGCAGTTCAGTAACTTAAGCACCTAAGCAATAATAAATAAAATAACTGTGCATAGTCTTACATTTATAGGATTACATGACTCGAATCATATACGATGGAGTGGCTATTTGATAGTTCAGATTTACATGAAGTTATTATTGACATACCTATAAGCATTCGAACAGGGCTACAGTAACTCTATTCACAATCAGGGATATGATGGCCATTTATCTGACTGGTTTATGCAACGCAATGATGAAGTCTGATAACGTGTTAGTTGGTAGGATTCAGTAAATGCAAATAAAATCATTTAAAATGAAAGACAATTCGTTTCAACTACTTCAGTTGTCACAGCAGACTGGAGAACATGGGGCGTATGCAGAATTGGTGTAATATGTAGTCAGGAATTCTGACAGGTTAAAACTGTGCAGCGAGAAACAAACAATGAACGTTGTCCTCTACAATAGAGCGTGCAGATCTCAGAATCTCCTCCCTCCCTCTTCGTCCTCTCACTGTCTTCCTGAGTCTTTACAGGCATCTCAATTGGCAAGAAAGTTGCCTGCGATAGGCGAGGATCAGAATTCGACTCCCTAAATGGCCCACAGTTTTAGACAGCTCTCTCTTTCTGTCTGTTATTTTACGGTGATCATTCGACTGACTGATAATCGAAGATAATGAATGGGTCTCTTTCTCATTGTCTATGTGCTGCGACAGGCGTAGAAAAGGAAACTAGTTCACTTTTTTGGGCTTTCGCAAGAACATTGCTCATAACAGATATCACAGAGTACGTCACAGTATTAACAAAGTTTTCGTCACTTCTTACACCAAAACACAGCGAACAGAGTCTCTCCGGATCTGTGCCGAGAGAAGGGGTGTGTTGTACTGTCGCGTTCTGTGCTTGCAGGTGGTGTCAGCGACGAAGCAGACGACGCGGAGCGCCATCGAACCGACTGTCGAGGTGGGGGTTCCCCTGGCGCTGCTCAGGCGATGCTGAGCCCGGGCTCCGGGGGCTGGCCCGGCGCGGGCAGCGCCTCCACGAAGTGCTTGCCGGCCGCGGGCTCCTGGGGTGCGGGGGCGGCGTCGGCCGCCTTGGAGGCGCCCGCTCCCGGCTGGCAGACGGGGTGGCTGCCGTCGCCGTGCGCCAGCGCCAGGCTGACCACGGAGCTGGCGGAGGCCGCCTTGAGGTCGGTGACCCAGCCGCGGCGCGCCAGCCACTCGATGATGCGGGTGGACAGGTCGTAGCGCTGGCCCAGCTCGGCGGCGCGGTAGTCGTACGGGAACGAGTGGTGGTAGTTGTGCCAGCCCTCTCCGAACGACAGGAAGGACACGAAATCGCTCTCCACAGGCTCGATGCGGCTGGAAACGAGAAAAGGATTACAGAATGAGATCTGCACTCTGCAGCGGAGTGTGCGCTGATATGAAACTTCCTGGCGAATTAAAACTGTGTGCCTGAGCGAGACTCGAACTCGGGACCTTTGCCTTTCGCGGGCAAGTGCTCTACCATCTGAGCTACCCAAGCACGACTCACGCCCCGTTCTCACAGCTTTACTTTTGCCAGTATCTCGTCTCCGACTTTCCAAACTTCACAGAAGCTCTCCTGCGAGCCTTGCACAACCATATCCTTTCTTCCTGGAGTGCTAGTTCTGCAAGGTTCGCAGGAGAGCTTCTGTGAAGTTTGGAAAGACGGAGACGAGGTACTGACGGAAGTAAAGCTGTGAAAATGGGGCGTGAGTCGTGCTTGGGTAGCTCAGATGGTAGACCACTTGCCCGCGATAGGCAAAGCTCCCGAGTTCGGTCGGCCGATGTGGCCGAGCGGTTCTAGGCGCTTCAGTCTGGAACCACGCTACCACTACGGTCGTAGGTTCGAATCCTGCCTCGGGCATGGATGTGTGTGACGTTCTTAGGTTAGTTAGGTTGAAGTAGTTCTAAGTTCTAGGGGACTGATGACCTCAGATGTTATGTCCGATAGTGCTGAGAGCCATTTGAACCATTTTGTTCCCGAGTTCGAGTCTCGGTCCGGCACACAGTTTTAATCTACCAGGAAGTTTCAAGAAAAGGATTAGTTTCCTCGAAATGGTTACATTGTTTGAACTATCCGAAGATAGGCTAACATCTCGAATATTGTAGAAAAATAGAATATCTGAGAGTTGTCCTAAAAGTTAGCACGATGACAGGCTTACGTTGCCAGTTAACTGGTTTTCTATGTATCCAAGTACACCCGTCAATAAAAGTTTTGCATCACCAGCTTATTTCGAAATTCACGGTTCAGAAAACAAAGATTGGTTCTGAGGCATACGTAGGCCTAAGTATTGCAGTTTGTCCAAATACACCCTGTCCCCAAATAAATAAAAGCATTTGTGTAACACAAAATTGTCTGTTTCCCATGGGGGATTTTTCACAGCACTCCTCAGCAATCTCAACATAAGATGGAACAGCCCCTCACTCGGATGCAGGCTTCAATCAGTAGTGGCATACCATCGGTAAGACTTCCGCCTCCGTAGCGTAGCGGTAGCGTTACTGTCTACCATGCAGGGGCGGCGGGTTATATTCCTGGCGCGGGACTGGTTGTTGTATGTCCATCATCATTGACTCGCAAGTCAACTAAAGAGGACTTGCAATACGGCGGCCGAACACCCCCGCATGTGGGCTCCCGCCGAACAATGCCATACGACCATTTCATTTTCATCGATAAGACCATCAAGACATTCCTGGTTCAAATTTTTCCACTCTTCAATGGCGGTTCTGGATAAGTCACGCAGACTACGTCATTGTCAGCATCCAAAAACAACTCGTTTCAGTCGATCACACACATGTACGATAGGGTCCATATCGAGAGAACAGCAAGATAAGCACTCATTGTTCACCAAGGTGACATTTTCACCAAAATTTTGGCGATGTTTTCCCGCCATTACAGAATCTCGTCCTTGTACCATAGAGCAGTGACATGGCTCTCAACAGCCACGAGGGATGTACATCACGTAGTTCCACCCCAAAACACCTCTCCACTACCATCACATATATGGGACACGGTGTTGGAGGCGTTCGATATTTCTGGGTTGTCTCCAAACACGTTATCTACGATTACCAGGTTACAAACAACACCCAACGCTAATCCTCGTGCGTCAGTTCTGCCCAACTGTATCTGAGTCCATGTTTGGTGTACGACGGAGTCTTCACCATGGTTTTCTCATAAAAATTTGATGCGAGACATGGCGTCCTGTAGCCTCTTCGAACGCTGAATCCAGTTATGGAGCGCTCATCCCACTGTCCTTTGACCCAAAATTTGTAGGTATCGATCACCTTGTGCATATAACGAATATAAACGGCCTGCGCAGTGTAAATCCTGAACACCACCTGTCAATTAGAAGCGATTTCATTTCAATTACACGTTGCTTTGACTCCAGTGCACATATCGGGCATCATCTCTGGTTGACAAGTCTTCTGCGCTTAACGTGTAATTAACTCGATTACTGATCGCGACTGTACTTCGTTGTATGATGGATATTCCACTGTTCCACAGGCGTCTGTAACGGGCCCTTAATGGTACTTCACGTTCAACTGAAATTCTGCAATCCATTCCAGTGTGGCTTTCTGCTTCTAGGTAATGCTCATGGTAACTGTGTGAATGTTTACAGACAACGTCAGTGGTGACCTTCCAATCGGTCCAGGGGCAGTCACAGTAGCAACACACCTGTGCGACGTATTGGGGTGATGCATAACTTTTGTTGACATGTATAGTTAGGGGTTGGGTTGGGTTGGGTTGTTTGGAGAAGGAGGCTAGACAGCGAGGTCATCGGCCTCATCGGATTAGTGAAGGATGGGGAAGGAAATAGGCCGTGCCCTTTCAAAGGTACCATCCCGGCATTTGCCTGGAGCGATTTAGGGAAACCACGGAAAACCTAAATCAGGATGGCCGGACGCGGGATTGAACCGTCGACCTCCCGAATGCGAGTCCCGTGTCTAACCACTGCCCCACCTCGCTCGATCCATGTGTAGTTAGTTATGACTTTCTAGTGACGACATCGCAGCGTATTCCGGAGCAGTGCCGCTTGCCTAGAGACCGACCGGCCGCCGCCCGCCCAGATACAGCAGTCACCTCGCAACGTCAGCCAACCAACCAGCATCCAGCCCAACAAAACCCCGCTATGAATGAAAAGTGTGGGTCTGTTTCGATCCGGCAATTATTTCAGGGCTCAATAAATCAGTGCTACCGACAGTGGATTTCAAATTGATTTCTACATTTCCTCACTAGCGGCATCTAGTTCGCAGTAGTTGACAGAATGTAATTTAGTGAAACACATGTGACATCTGGAATTCTCTAAGGAGGCTGTCCTTAAACTGTATAAATTCTTTAGCAGAAGATGTGAACAACAATTTTAGAGTGTTCTCAGATCATTGCTGTCGTTTAGAGTCTGGTGAAGTAATTAGGAGGTGAAAAGGAATTGCAAAATAATTTGAAAAAAAAAAGAGTTCTGGTTGGTGTGAATAGTGGCATTGACACAAAAGTATAAAAAGATTGAGGTCCTCGACATGAGTACTACCACAAATCACACAAATTTAAAGTTGTTGGTGGAACTAAATACCTAGGCATTACAACTGCGAACAATTTAAGATGAAACCACTAGATAGAAAATTAACTGGGGGAGGCAAACTAAAAATTCTTTTCTGTCGGAGGACCCTTAGAAGATTCAACAAATCTACTAAAGATACGGCCTACACTATCTTTTCCGTCGTATTCAGGAATACCACTGCGTTATATAGGATATTTACCTGATAGGGTTGATAGGGGACACAGAAAAACGTAAAAAATGGCAGCTTTTTTGTATTATTATGAAATAGGGAGAGAGTGTCACGGATATGATACGCCACATGTGATGGAATGCATTAAACAAAAGCATTTTTCATTGCAGTTGGATCTCTACATGAAATTTGAATCACGCAATTTTTCCTGTGAATGCTAAAAATTTTTATTGACCTCCACATCTATAGGGAGAAATGACCGTCGTAATAAAATAAGGGAAATCACAGCTCACACAAAAAGAATTACAAGTTCATTTCTCCAGCGAGCTACCCGAGAGTAAAGCTGTCAAGAAACAGTCTGAAAGTAATTCTATGAGTCCTCAGAAATAGTGTGGAAGTTGTTCTATGAATCCTCTGCCAAACATTTAATTGTCAATTTCCAAGTACTCATTTAGATGCAGGTGCAGGTACTTCGAGGAATGTAGATGTATTAAAAACTGAAAAAAGCAGTATTAATATTCCGCTACAATACTGATTTTATGAATAACAACATTTTTAACAGTTAGTTATGAGATACGTACAAAAACACGGCCTCTACTCTCAGTTTGTCTCCTTTGACGGTATGTACTCGTATTGTTGAGCGGAGGTATTGGAATACATGACAGCTGTGAAAACAGAATTGGGTCAGGAATCTAGGACATTGTAACGAATGCAAGTTGGAGTTCTATGGATACTGGAGGAGAATATATCCTCAGAGCGGAAAGAAGTTTTCGGCTGAATGTGTGAAATAATATTTATGGCCATCTACATTATTCATTGTACTATACTGCTTGCGACGGGGATGTCCTATGACGAAGCGACAAATCACAGCCCAATTTTTTTTTTGTATGGGCTAATATTCTTCTCACCAATGAAGTGTTGAAGTAATTAGTAAGCTAGACTCGCTTGCAGCACAATGGTGGCGAAATCCCCATCTCTAAGTTTGTATTCGGATTTTACCATAGATTCTCTAAACCACTTATTTGCAAACTACTGCAGAAATATTTCGGAGCATTTCTTGATTGATAGTTTTTTTTTTTTTTTCGAAACGGCATTCGTGGTTTTCTGTCATACAATGCAAGCTATATATATTTTCAGATCTACAAACAAAAACAAAAGCAAACTTAGTAAGATTAACGATCGAGCAATAATACTGTAAAACCAAAAAATAAAAATGTATCATGCTCCAAAGATAACATTTTTGCTTGGATTTCGTTAAAATTTTCATGAAATAAAATAAAAAAGTGAACAATGAGTACGGCCATATCTTCTGCAAGATGAAATAAAATGAAAGATCGAAGCATATACATTTCCATATATATTTTTACGTCGTGTGCTAGGAGGCTTTTGCTATTTATATAGCAACTTTTAGTATGATACTTTTAATCTCTGTCTTTTATAATGTTAATATTGGGACACAAATTTCAGTAATTTGAACCACCCAGAAACCAAGACGGTACTTCAGAAAGCCAAATTGTGTGGTTTATTCTAAAGAAACTGTGTCTTACGTATGATGGATCAAACCCTGTGGAAAAAAAGAAAAACATTCTTAAGCATTGTGAGTAGAACCTCAAGACGTGATCTGTGAGACTACAGGACTCGGTATACAATCTTGTACTGAGACATAGAAACCACTGATTACTTAGCCCAAATAACGCTGTTATTAATTGGTGGAACACTGGAAGAGGACTTCGTGGACTGAAAACTCACCCGCGTATGGGACTTAGCTGGGTGTGTCTGGAAGTGCCGCATGTCTGGTGATGAGTTTTTACCTAAGAATGTTGTGGAAGCAATTTTATAGAGATGGTGTGACGGTTTAGTGTTCTTTCTCCTGATTCTGACTTTGGTCTATTGGTTTCTGTTGATGGAAAGATGAATTAATTTGTTTATAAAATCGTTTTACATAACTCTTTGCTTCTCGCAACACGGAAACTCTTGTATCTTTTTCTATCTGAAAGAAAATGTGTCTAAAAGAAAATTAATTACACCATAGTGCAAGAAAATCTACGCATCTGAGAGTTTAATCTGCTAACCTAAATCCCATCAAACATGTTCCTGATGAACTTAGGAGACTGTTATGTATTTAAAAAATTCCTCTCAGAAACCTGGCAACGCCAGTTCATCATGCTGCAGTAGAAATGGGAAAACATCTAGTCGTATGCAGACGAGAACGAATCGTCCATGCCTTTTCACCTTCTCATCTTCTCTTTTACTTGTTTGAGGAAATTGTAGACATCTATTCCTCTTCTCGCTGATGTAAATCATAACACATCTGTTAATCTTACACAACGGAGTTACAAAGTCTAAAAATTTAAAATTAGGAAAAAATGATAGTATCCAAAAGTGCAAATACTCTTTTCTTCTATTCTGCACTCTAAATTTAGTTAAAGATGGAGTACGAGTTAATGACGTGGCAAATGGGGCATCTATTTGACGCTATTTTCTCGACGTTTGGAGGACGAGTGCGAAAGTGAAATGTAGACTGCGAACTGCCTCCAAGCTATGCGTTGTGATAAAGTGTTATTTAGATACTAACATACAGAACTGATTACATGTAATTAACGCAATTTAACAAGGATTACAATCGTTACATATAAAGGCAATTTGTCTGAATTGCTGCAAAAAAGGTAGCTAACTCAGAAGATTGTTGCTGCTGGCACTGCTGGAGGTTGAGGTAATACACCAGACACTGCATGGGTCCATTAACGGCAGGCGCTTTGTAATGTAATCGCACCTTTAATTAGTTTCTCGTAGAAGGGGAAAAAAGACTGGGAACGCTTGCATTCAAGCACAGGTGCGATCTATCATTACTGTCGATGTCTTACGTATCGCAATACAGCAAATAGCTGAAACTGCTCGGCGAATACGCTGATTAAATACATCTAACTGCATTACAAATTACAGTCTCCTTTTACATGGAGTAAGAGCAGACAATGATTAAGGAGTAAAATTGTCCTAACACATCTGTTGGTTTTTACACTACAGTGTTTTATGGGGCGTGATCCTAATTGAAGTGGTGTACCATTGCCTTCCACTGTGGAACTGATCAGTAGTTTAATACGGACTTCGAACTACGGTGTAACTTGAAATTTTTCGCTTTTTTGAGAAACTTTGGTTTTCATGCAGCTGTAGTACTCAGTTTTATTACACAACCAGTTTCATTCGTTAACAGGCCATGCATAAAGCGGAAAACTAAAATAAGGCACAATGAGTTACCACAAAAACTATCGTAAATATAGTAATCAACCTATACAGCCAATTGAGAACTTGCACTGTGAAACCATCATATGTGTGTTAACTGATAACCATTGTAAACCCTCAGGGTGCAAGCGAACATTTCCTTTTAACTCTGACAAATAGCAGAAGCACATACAGCGTCCAGTAGTACAGTGGTGAAGCACCTGACAATACTGATGTAACACTTGCTCCTCGGTACTAAATATATGGTCAAGAGACAGCTCATAAATTTTGCAACACGGGGTACACTCGCCCTATAATACCTAAATATTGTTGACTCATTGATAAAACACAAAGGATAAAGGTGAAAACGCGAAGACAAATTATTATGAATTTCTTCATATTATCCACTTTCGTCTTTGTATTTTTATCATTCAGTCAACAATATTAAGTCACCGTAAGTCGAGTGTTACTTACGTTGTAAAAGTTATGAGAGTTCTCTGGCGCTATGTAGGTTCTCTACCTATTTATCTCTCTGGTGTGGTATTCAGTATGTATGTACGTGTTACATCAGTATCGTCAAGCGCTTCGCCCTTGAAGTACTGGACGCCATATATATTTTTGTGATGACTCATTGTGATTTATTTTGGTTTTCTACTGTCTGCAGACGCCTGAAGATAGTCTGTTAGTGACTGAAAGTGGTTGAGTAATATAACTGAGTGATACAGCTTCGTACAACCATGCTTTTTCGACAGTTTTTAGGATCTGTAAATCATAACCTCCTCAATAAAATGTTTCACTTTAATTAATGAGAAATTAAGAAAATAACGAAAGTAAATCTACTAACAGATCAACAGGCTGATACAAACGGAAGACGAGAGTTGGAAATGTTTAGGGAAAAAAACCATTACTATAGTTTGTGTGTGCGTCTCACGTGCTCTTCTCATTTATTGTTTCACTGTGTTTCCTCTCACAACATTTCAGCGGAAATTTTGACAGTTCACAAACTTCATCTTGTATTAATATCTTTATGTGAATACTTTGATTTATTTCACTCTGTTTTGCTCGACTTCTCTACTCTTTCGAGGATGTTGTAGTTTTATTTTTCGTTTTTTGTACTGTGACTAACCCCACTTGCAGATATTTATCCATACTCTCCTATCCCTTTCGTTCAGTTATGTCTGTCTGCTTTTTATAATTTCCCACTATTCTGATGTCTTTACATATTACGTGTATCGGTTTCTGTTCCTCAGTGTTTCTGTTCACCCTGATTTCTATAAGTGTCATTGTTTTTGTCCTAGCTGACGAGTCTTCTCTTTCCTCTTTTCCTACTGCTTATCTCCCTGACAAAGTCGTCTTAGTTTAATCCATTTCCATTACTCTCTAAACAATTTGTCTTTCTGCCATTGCGGCTTGGGTTTCGCTTTTATTTTCTGTAGTGTCCTTCTTCCTTACAAATGCTGCTAATTTCTCTACGTTACCATTTGCTTTACTTTACAATGTTGCTAATTTCTCTACGTTTCCATTTGCTTTACTTTACTTGCCATTGCGAAACCTGTCCCCATTAATATTTTTTCCTGTTGTATGTGTGCCTTCACCACAACGAGACTACTGCTAAGAAGAGTCTGTTCCTTCTGTCCTGACTTTCACTTAGCCCTGCTCTAGTAGTTCCAATACCGAGAATTAACAGGAAAAATGACGAAAAACTATCGCTTACTTGCAACTTGTCGGGGAAAGCATTGTGAAACTTCATCAGCAGGCACACTGTTTTGCTGCCTGAGATGACACAGATCTTTTAACGTTTGTTCGGAAGACACCGTTTTGTACCTCCTTTGGAATTATCTTCCGTCAGTCTAATAATACCATTTAATTTTAAACTTCAGCACTCTTATATTTGAAGATTCTGTTCTTATAAAGTGACAACAAATCTTACGCTGATTTTCTCTACTGCATGAGGAGAACGTTTGGATTAATTAATGTCTCCTAAAATACTGATTTTTGCCTACTACAGAACGGTTTGGAGGCGCGGTGGATTTTTAAAATTCAGTGGTTCGGAGAATGAACGCCTCCTGATCCATGTAGAATGACTTCTATTTCGGACAATGGTATTGAGATTGAATAGATAAGTCATTTCTTGGTTGTCTTCTCATAAGAGATCTGATGAGCTGAGCGTACATTGTAAAAAGGCATATTACTGACATTAGTTGATACCTAGTATAAAGCAACGTTGAAGCCAACCGTGGTATGATGACTACTTTGGCGGTAACTTAGATTTTTTTTTTAAGAAACACCTATGTAATGTGAAAGTAGAATCCCAAAGGTCAAGTTATACAATCGTATACATTTTAAGCTTTCACTTCAAATTCGTAACCCAGTTGTGTCGGTTGCACGCAATAGTGTTGAATCGAAACGAAATTTTACGAAATATCATATTAGTTTGTCTGAGTTTCCGTAGATAACTCAAGAAGAGCAAGATGACTACTTGTCTTAGTGTAATAAATTTTGACCCACCGAGATGCATGTGGGTCAGAACAGAAAGAGATTTTTCAGAAGAAGCAGAGAAGGAGTGGGAGAAAAGTACAGAAAAGGAAGAGGACAAGAAAAGGAATAAGGGAGAATTGAGGAACACCTGACCTGAAATGGAACAGTAATAAAACAAAATGTAGGGAACGTGTAATGAGATCTCATGATGAAAACTCGGGGCAGTACATTAGCAGAAGTATGAAGCTGGATGAAGAAATTGGAATAATTAGAAAGAATGAAATGTTTGACTTAGCAGTGACAGGACGTTCACTAGAAACGGAATGTATGTGCATACTGTACAAAGTTAAGAAAGAAAATTCAATATGGAGACAGCAATGATAAAATTACAGTTATTGTGAACACCACGGCAAATAACACAAACTTTTCTGCACAATCAGCTACGATCTAAGATCCTAAGTAGGTTGAGCGTTATTTTCTTTCAGAGAATGTTTGCACCAGTCTGTTATTCTATGAGCATATTACTTCATTGTGCACTACTGATCAGTTTTGAGAGCATGCTCATTTTAAAGTGTGCAAATGGATATGACCACATCCTCCTAATTATTTGACAAATATCAAGAATTTGGGCTCAATTCTGAAACTTTAGGTATGGACTATTTCAGTGATAACTGTATTGAAAGCGGATAAGAAACCTGATGAACGGAAATGGCATACGCTACTGCTGGACAAAGCAGTTTATCTTCTCCATCACTTTTCAAAAAGTCTGAATTAAGGTGCCGTACTTCGTCTGCGATGAGTGTAGTTTATTTGACTATATCACCTTGATTGCACTATATACAGTCTACCACTAAACTCACATTAGTAGTAAACGTCTAGATACGAACGCAGTGCGATGGTACTCGGCTCCGTTAGATGAGTACGTTTAAGTAGAGAACACTCTGACATACAGAAGAAGAAACAATCGTTCCGACACTGCATTCAAGTTTCATAGTCGACAATATTAATATGTTGCTAGGGGACCCATCAAGGAGTTATACCGTGAAGAGATACTCATAGCACTCTTTACCCATGTCTCAGTAATGATAAAGGTCATACATTACCACAGAAACATTGTCTACGCAGAGGAAAACGTGGGAAGATTCTCTTTAAAACACAGAGCAACGTTTCAGGCATCACTTTCTAAATAAGGAAAATGAGGCACGAGTTCTTACAGTTTATTTAATAGTATGGCTATTACCCCCGTCGGGCATACCGTTCGCCGGGTGCGAGTCTTTCAATGTGACGCCACTTCGGCGACCTGCAGTCGATCAGGATGATAGGATGATGATGAGAACAACACAACACCCAGTAGCTGGGCGGAGGAAATTCCCCGACTCAGGCGGGAATCGAACCCGATCCCAGAGGAGTGACAATCCGCCATGCTGTCCATTCAGCTACCGGGGGCGGACGTTCTTGCAGTATGGATTGAGAGACACCTGACAAAATTCTATTTACTCTGCAATTAAGTGTATGGGGCATCACGTCACCATTTATCCAATGAAGTAAATTCTTGTATTCTGGAGTGGAAGTTTAGAGATAATTTGTAAAGTGTATCTAGTAATTTCCGTAATGAGTCAGACGACGTGCCTAATCTTTGGCTGGCGATTTAGGAAGCATGAACCATATGGCTTTCTCCGAGGTGCACGATCAAATCTCCTCACTGCAAAATGAGGTGTGGGAGAGAACAAAAGCCGTCAAGTGGTAATTTTAATGTGACCGTCAGAGATGTGGGTACCGCATATTACGCCAGTGCCACACCCGCGTCACTTACGTAAGTAGGGACCAGGGATGTCAGCGACCGGTAGAAAGTGCGCCCCGCCACACTCCTGATAGCGGGCGTCACTGGGTCGGGGGAAACCGCAGGGTGGTTACCCAAGCCATCTGCCTTATTAACAGGAGCGCTGCGGCGGTCCCGCCGTCTTCCAGTAATTTCAGGACGCGTCACTGTCAGAAAGGCCAGCGCCGCGAGCGTCTCCCCAGGCGGCTGACAGCTGCCAGCTGTCGAGTGGGAGCAGCTGCAGTGTAGTGAGAAAGCCAAGTTACGTGGAAATGAGCGGTGCAAAGCAGCGCAAAGCTTCTGAGAGAGAGACGAGAGCGCAAGACGTGGCGCTTTACGTAGTGAATGTTTTCGGGCAAATCACCAAATGACGCAAATTTAATGAGAAAGACGGTGTTCACAAAATGTCGAAGCAAATGTCAAATATATACTTCGCCTCTGGGATAATTGTACGAGGTATGGCTATAAAATAGTGGAACTGACGGTGACACACTGACGGTGACACATGGGCAAAAGATGGACGACCAATAGCTGTGAATCGTGAAGCATTCTCACTCCAAAGTGGTATCTCTGGTGTCTGTAGACATATCAGTGCGACCCTGGTCTTCGTTTGTGTAAGAGCTGTTATTTTGTTTTACCGGAAAAATAATAAGTATAATAACAGAGCAACGAACTGTCGTGAAGTTTCACATGGAACTTGGCAAAACTGCTACTGAAACCTGTCTTTTACTAAAATAAGTATACAGTGAAGATTGTTTACCATATACCTAATTTTTTGAGTGGTTCAAGCGTTCCACAATGTCCTAGAAGACGCTGAATATAACTCACGCCCGGGACGCCCTTCAGCATAAAAAGCCGATGAAAATATCAAAAAAGTAGTAATATGATTCGATCTGATCGTCGGTTGAGTATTCGATCTATTACTGTAGCGGTAGAAAGTGACAAAGAATGCGTAAAGAAAATTTTACGTAACCAATTTAAGACGACAATAGTGTGTGCGAAACTGGTGCCAAAAATTCTCGAAATCGAACAAAAAGAAAAAAAATGTTCAAATGTATGTGAATTCCCAAGGGACCAAACTGCTTAGGTCATCGGTCCCTAGACTTACACACTACTTAAACTAACTTATGCTAAGAACGACACACACACCCATGCCCGAGGCAGGACTCAACCTTCGGTGGGACGAGCCGCGCAGTCCATGACAGTACGTCTCAAACCGTGAGGCCCTTCGCGCGGCAACAAAAAGAAGCTTACGAAAATGTGTGTACGGACACGATGACTACCATAAAAATGATCCTGATTTCATGGAAAGAATCGTAACACTTAAAGAATATTGGTTTTTCACTTATAATCCAGAAACTTAAGCGTGATTCCATGAGCAAATCAAGATTCAAAGCGATGATGATTATTTTTCTTCGATATCTATGCAATGGTGCATCTTTACTGGAATTCTGAAGGTCAAAGTATTAATCAACCTTACTACCTTTCGATTCTTGCTCAACTACGTATGAAAATAAGAAAAGCCCGAAAAGAATTATGGATGAACCAGATATGGGTTCTGGATCAAGACAACGCACAACCTCACATCGCGTTGTCTGTTAAGGAGTTTCTAGCGAAGTACAGCATCCTAGTGTTGGACCACCTACATTAATCGCCTTACCTAGAATCATGAGCGTCGCGGTCTAGCCGTCTTTTCACGGTCCGCATGGCTTCCCCCGTCGGAGTTTCGAGTCCTCCCTCGGGCATGGGTGTGTGTGTTGTCCTTAGCGTTAGTTTAAGTTAGATTAAGTAGTGCGTAAGCTTAGGGAACGATGACCTCAGCAGTTTGGTGCCAAAGACCATACCACAAATTTTCATATTTCCTAACACTATGTTACTTTATTTATTCCCCAAGGTGAAATCAGCATTAAAAAAAATTCAGCCCTTTGAAGCACTGGAAGAAAAAGCAATGGTAAATATTGGCAGATCTTTTCACACGCTGAGCTACGTCTAACACGACGTGAATTCGGAATCTAAAATGAAGAAAAGGCCCTTTTCAGAGCCATGTTTGACAGTCATATCTCTCAACATTGACGGCGTATCAACTGAAAAAGAAGAACTTATATCCAACACATGTAAACTTCATTCCTTCCACGTACTGTGCCTCCAGGAGGCACATAGAGGGCCATTACAACGCCTTACAAATATTCCTGATATGACCCTTGGAGAAGGAGTGCCCCCACAATCAATATGGAAGTGTTCTACTTATTCGGCCTGGAATCAATGTATGGTTCAAATTGCTCTGAGCACTATGGGACTTAACTGCTGAGGTCATCAGTCCCCTAGAACTTAGAACTACTTAAACCTAACTAACCTAAGGACATCACACACGCCCATGCCTGAGGCAGCATTCGAACCTGCGACCGTAGCGGTCGAGCAGATCCATACTGTAGCGCCTAGAACCGCTCGGCCACTCCGGCCGACAGAAAAAGCGGCATTTGTCATCAAGGAGCTCATAGAGAAAGACTTCCAGCACCTCTTCCATCAATGAAAAAAGGATAGAGGAGGGGAGTTTGTTGTGGGTGACAGTAAATACGTAAGTTCTTGAAACCAAATGTTTCACAGCAATAGTACCGCTATTTTATGCAGTGTTTTGTCTCTGGATCCATAAGTATCTCGTTCGAATCCAGATGACCGATGGAATTTTAATTAGGCTTATATAAGGTGATCGGTGCGCTTCTTGTTGTGCACTAATTTCGTCATAATTATTATCGTCTTCTTTTTCTCCTTCTTATTGGTATTATTAGTGTTATTACAGTGCTAAGGATGCAGCGAGGTGTTTCCGATCAGCGTGATTTGCGTTGGTATTATGTTATCTTCTTTTCCTTTAGAAGCGTCAGCCTTACTTCTTGGTATTTTATAACGAGACAAACTTTGTGAATATTAATTCGATCTGCTTTTTTATTCAGAACTGATTCCTGTTACTGCATAACGTCAGTGTTTCTATTCCGGTCTAACAAAGTCTATTAAAAGTTTCATTTCTACAAACTGAAATCTTGTCTTTTTCCAGTTCTGATTTTTCTTCGAACGGAGCCAGGGTACGGCGTAAAAATTAAGTCGTCGAATCGGGATGTTAAGTCTGAGGTCTTCACCCGAGTCTGTATTAGATTTCACACCACTTCTCGTATTGACACACAGACGAGCACTCGTTGGGGTTAATCAAATATGTTGATATTTCACACACAGAACTAAAACACTGGAAAACTACATTTCCAAGGACCTTAATATGCTTGCTGTCGGGGGATATAATGTTATCACCCAACTGCCACTGTTCGTCCACGAGATCCAGATAGCGGTAGTTACCAGCGCTCAGGTTGATGCCACGTTCCGTTACTTCCGGAAGGCGTTGGATACAGTTCCCCACTGCCGCCTGAAGGACAAAATACCTGTGTACGGAATATCAGGCCAGCTGCGTTAACTGGACTGAAGTGTTTCTAGCAAACAGAACACAGCATGTCATTCTCTTCAGACGCAAAAGTAACTTCGGGCGTATCGCAAGGGACTGTTATTGGACCATGACTTAGTGGATAATGACTTAGTGGATAATGTTGGAATTTATGTGAGGGTTTTCAATGACATGATACTGTATACAGAGAAGTCGCGATGCTAGAAAATTGTAGAGAAATGTACGAAGACCTGCGGAGGATCGATGCCTTCTGCAGGGATCGGCAACTCAACCTCAGTATAAACAAATGCAACGTATTGCCCATCAATAGGCAAAAGGACCTGTTCTTGTATGATTACAAAATTGCAGAACAATCATTAGTATTAGTTACATTCATAACCCATTTGGAAATACGTGTACGGAGTGACTCAAAGTGGTAGTAGTATGGTATTCTGCCTTACAGCAGGCCTTTGTCCGTCCATAGCCAGTCTTTTCATTTCTGAATATTTTCCTCCTTTGATATTGTCCAGCATTTGATATCTTCTTTTTCCTCTTCGCCTTTTTCCCTCCACCATTCCTTCTATTCCTTCCTTAAATAAACAGTCCCTCCTCAAACAATGTCCAATCCAGCTGCGTTTTCTCTTTCTGATGACTTTAGCATGTTTCTTTCTTCTCCAACTCTTCTTAATACTTCTTCATTCCTTACTCGGTCTTCCCATTTCACTTTTTCCATTCTTCTCCATATCCAAATCACTAGTGCCTTCAATCTTCTTTCATCTTCCTTCCTCAATGTTCAGGTCACCGCACCATATAGTGCAATGTAACAGCCGGCCGGTTTGGCCGAGCGGTTCTAGGCGCTTCAGTCTGGAACTGCGCGACCGCTACGGTCGTAGGTTCGAATCCTGCCTCGGGCATGGCTGTGTGTGATGTCCTTAGGTTAGTTAGGTTTAAGTAGTTCTACGTTCTAGGGGACTGATCATATCAGATGTTAAGTCCCATAGTGCTCAGAGCCATTTGAACCATTTTTGAACCAGATGTAACATTTTGCAAGTATTTTCCTCAGATCTTTGTTTAGTGGTCCACAAAGTAATTTCTGTTTCCTCTTGAATCCTTTTTTTGCCATTGCAATTCTTTTCCTAATTTCTGTTGAGCAATACATTTCATCCATTATTACAGTTCCCAAGTAATTGAACTTACTCACTTGCTTTAGTTCCTCTCCCCCTATTTGCATGCGGCATTTTCTCCCTTTCCTCGAATTACCATGCTTTTCTTTTCTTCTAGTTAATCTTCATTCCATATTCTTCTAATTTTGTGTTTCGATCATCTAACATTTCTTCCATGCCTGTTGCACTCTCTGCCATCACAAACTGTCGTCTGCAAATCTTATACACTCCACTCTCCGACCCTCTATACAAACTCCTCTCCTTCCATCACCAACCCTCACTAATAATTTCCTCCATATAATATATTGAACAGTGTTGGTGATAAGCCGGCCGGTGTGGCCGTGCGGTTCTAAGAGCTTCAGTTTGGAACCGCGTGACCGCTACGGTCGCAGGTTCGAATACTGCCTCGGGCATGGATGTGTGTGATGTCCTTAGGTTAGTTAGGTTTAAGTAGTTCTAAGTTCTAGGGGACTGATGACCTCAGAAGTTAAGTCCCATAGTGCTCAGAGCCATTCGAAGCCATTTGTTGGTGATAAACAATAACCTTTTACACCTCTTCCCATTTCAATTTCTTCACCCATCACACCTCCTATTCTTACTCTTGCTCTCTGGTCCAAATATAAATTTCTAATTATCCGTCTATCCCTCCAGTCAATTCCATATCTCCTTAGGATTTCCATCAGTTTGTGGAACTACTACATAAAAATAATAGCACTGAGAGTCATTGGAAGAATCCTCAGGGAATGTAGTCACCCGCGGAGGAGATATCTTACAAAACCCCTCATTCGACTAATATTTGAATAATGCTTGTCAGTCTAGGATTCGTACCACACAGGACTGACAGAGAAAATATAAAAGAGCCAGAGAAGAACAGCACGTTTCGTCAAAGGTTCATCTAGTAAGTGCGAAAGCGCCACGGAATGTGCTCAGCCAACTACAGAGGCAGACACTGCAAGAGAGGCGTTCTGCATCGCTGTGCGGTTTACAGTTAATGGTTCAAAATGGCTCTGAGCACTATGGGACTCAACTGCTGTGGTCATAAGTCCCCTAGAACTTAGAACTACTTAAACGTAACTAACCTAAGGACACCACACACATCCATGCCCGAGGCAGGATTCGAACCTGCGACCGTAGCATCCCACGGTTCCGGACTCCGCGCCTAGAACCGTGGGACCACCGCGGCCGGCTTACAGTTAATGGTCCGAGAGTTTACATCCGTAGCGGAGTCAACAAATATGTTGCTTCCTGCTACGTATATCTCACTTAAAGATCACGAAGATAAAATTAGAGAGATTAGAGCACGCACAGAGGGCTACGATCAATCTTTCCTCGCGACTGGACCAGGATAAAGGAGATGTGACACTGGTACACCACAATGTACCCTCTGGCACACAACGTAAGGTAGCTTGCGGAGTATAGATCTAGATGAAGATGTATTTCGGCCACTGAAACCAATTGGCAAATCAGGGCTGCCTATCGTAATAACAATTCCTTTGGAGAAAGGTGTTTTGCTGACTGTTGACTGTCTGCAAACACCTTTTCGTTATACTGAATAATGGTAAATCCGTGTATTCAATACATTCAGCAGGAATATTAGGCCACCAGCACCTCACTGATCTAAGATTCTTTAGGCGGTGATTATCGGAATCGGGTCATCAGTTTGAAGCAACTGTTTTCTTCCAGGTCCCTATGGTTCAAACTGTAACTCCAAAACAATGGAGAAGGTATTGTCTTGTCTTCTGGGCTTAATAGCGGTTGCCTTTCTGATGCCCCAACATACAAAACTGAATGTCTGCTTGTTATACAGGGTGAGGCAAATAAAAGTGGTCCGGAAGAGGGATACCACTGGACGTGAATTTGGGGCAGCATTAACGGAGGAAGAAAAGACCTACAGTTACTTCCAGCAGGATGCAACAGAGCTGTTAGCAGAGGCCAGTGTCCCATCCTGTACCAGATACAAGTCAGATATTTCTTTAACTAAATTTTGTTTTTACATTACCTGCAGTGACTAATCGTTTGCTCGAAAAGATTATTGTTATCTGTAGGTGGCTTCAGAGGTGTGAATTTATATTCACTATACGCACATCGATAACTTATTACCATACACAAATCGCTGACTGAATGATCTTTATATTTCGTGCGGCGAGTTCGCCGGTCCTACTCCGTTACATTTGCTTCTCTTTGTACAACGTCCCTCTTCCTTTTCGTATTGAGCAGGCATTGTAATATACGTGCATTTTTACATCGTAATGTGCAAATTAATATAATTTCGAATGCTGCGATTTCCTGTGAACAGAACGCCTTGTAGAATAATTTATTCGCACATTTTACGAAGCCACAAAAACTTGTGAAAACGAGTATACAGGAACAGAACAAGGAATTTTTACAATATAAAGAGCAATGCAAATGGAGACTACAAAATTGTTGTAGTACGGAAAGAACCCGATTACAAGATTGGTGCTGAAGTGTAAAGTTATTTGAATAAATTTTGGATGGATATTTAACCAATAAGGAGCGGCGTTAGTTTTTGGGTACAAACGCAGTAAAATGAATGATGGTGACAGTAGGGAAACTTCTAATTCTGAATATTTCTGCAGAGGATAACAGGAAGTATAACATGCTAGTAATGTTACTTAATAACTACGTTAAAAGTATCCGAGAGAGGACTACGTAAGAAACGAAGTCGGGAGGCTGGAATTCTGTAAGGTGAAAGTGCTTTCTAATTGTGGCACGTGTTTCGTAATGTTTCAAGAGCAGCTAAGCCGTAGTAAGAGAAACACATTACTCGAATAATTAAGGTAGGATTCTGAACGAATTCCTTTCGTCAGAAGGAAGGAAGCAAGATCATGGTTTAAAGTCCCGTCGACGATAACATCTGTAGCAATGGGTTACAAGCTCGGATTGTGACCAATGAAGAAGAAATTCATCTGAGTCCTTTCAAAGCAACTCTCCTGAAATTAGACTTAAGCGATTTAGGGAAATCACTGAAAACCTAAATCTGGATGTCCGGAAGTGGTTATGAGCTGCCAGCCTCTCGAATGCACCACACCGCACCAACTTGCTCGATGAAATTTTTCTTTAAAAGTAAGGTGTTTACTGGTATCGAACTCTGAGAAAAACTTAAAAACCAGCTCGGCTGTTCCAACACCATTAGCCTCATAAGCAGCTATAATGGCACTGTTCGAGAATTCTGTGTTTTTTCGTTTGTAGATCGTAGCTGAAGTTAAAAGTTAAAATGACACTTACCGTTGATCCTTAGAATGAGAAAGATATAGTTTCGTCGGGTTTCGGAATCCCCTTCAAGACTGGCTGCGAAAGTGAGTTCTGCGGTCGGAGGTGCCCAGTGGCTTAAAAAAATGGTTCAAATGGCTCTGAGCACTACGGGACTTAACTTATGAGGTCACCAGTCCCCTAGAACTTAGAACTACTTAAACCTAAGTAACCTAAGGACATCACACACATCCATGCCCGAGGCAGGATTCGAACCTGCAACCGCAGCGGTCACGCGGTTCCAGACTGTAGTGCCTAGAGCCACTCGGCCACTCTGGAAGGTCCAGTGGCTTATATCGCCTTCCGTGAGATCATTCCTAATGAGGCACAGACCAGACTTGGAGTTGAAGACTACTTCATGCTGATGTACCTGAATACATACTGAGTGATGCCGATTCACTATCCTCTTTCCACAATCTGAAAATTCTGAACGTGGGAATAAAAACAAAAATTTAAAGTCATTGATTGAATTTCGAGTCCATAGACTTTGAAGTTAATGTGACAAGTCCTACACTCTTCTATAAATAAATTACTCTTATTTGTGAAAGCTTGGTGATTTCAACTGCTCTTTCGATATCCGTTAAAAACCTGTTACCATATGTTATTGCATTTCCAGTCTCAATGTTTGTCCTTACATATATGTTCGATTTATCCATCACTATTGTTTTCAGTCAGCTTAACCTAGATTTCTAAACCCTATTAAAATTTACTGTTGCAATAGGGTGTAAAACAGACCGTTTTGTACTTAATATTGCAAATTATATATCTTTGGAAACGTAATAATTATAATGAACTAATGCATATCTTATAAATTATGACCTCTTTTGAATAAAATGTGGAGTAAGAAACTTTACAATGGCTTAGTAGCAATGTACCATTTTCCCCTAGTTAGTGTTCTAGTGTTAATATAGTAACTACAAGAAAGTTAATCGAGGTATTTATTTGGAGGATTTGAAGCCGTGGCTCTGAAAAGTGGACTGTGGGCAAACATCAAAAGAAAAAAAGTAGAAGCTATAGAGATGCAGATATGGAGTAAAATCACAAAAACTCCCTGGACTGAAGGGAAGTCCACCGAAGAAATACTAGAGACTTACTAATTTGGTACGGAGAAGAGAAACATAATCCGACATAAGAGCTTCATGTAAGACATATTAGGGGGAAAAATGCCGGAAAAATAAGCAACAGACAGTCCCAGAGCAGCCGTATTACAAAGCGTTAGGACTGAAACGAACTAGACCAACTACAACTTGATATCTTGCGAACCATGGATGAAGGGTATCAGACGGATGCCATATTCCTTGACTTCCGGAAAGCGTTTGACTCGGTGTCCCACTACAGACTCCTAAGGTACGAGCATATGGGATTGGTTCCCAAGTATGTGAGTGGCTCGAAGACTTCTTAAGTAACAGAACCGAGTACGTTGTCCTCGATGGTGAGTGTTCATCGGAGGTGAGGGTATTATCTGGCGTGCCCCAGGGAAGTGTGGTAGATCCGCTGTTGTTTTCTATCTACATAAATGATCTTTTGGATAGGGTGGATAGCAGAAGGTGTCGTCGTTGAGTGACTGTAGGAGGATACAAGATGACTTGGACAGGATTTGTGATTGGTGTAGAGAATGGCAGCTAACTCTAAATATAGATAAATGTAAATTAATGCAGATGAATAGGAAAAAGAATCCTGTAATGTCTGAATACTCCATTAGTAGTGTACCGCTTGACACAGTCGCGTCGATTAAATATTTGGGCGTAACATTGCAGAGTGATATGAAGTGGGACAAGCATGTAATGGCAGTTGTGGGGAAGGCGGATAGTCGTCTTCGGTTCATTGGTTAAATTTTGGGAAGATGTGGTTCATCTGTAAAGGAGACCGGTTATAAAACACTAAGATGACCTATTCTTGAGTATTGCTCGAGAGTTTGGGATCCCTATCAGGTCTGATTGAGGCAGGACATAGAAGCAGTTCAGAGGCGGGCTGCTAGATTTGTTACTGGAAAGTTTGATCATCACGCGAGTGTTACGGAAATCCTTCAGGAACTCGGGTGGGAGTCTCTAGGGGAAAGGAGACGTTCTCTTCGTGAATCGCTACTGAGGAAATTTAGAGAACCAGCATTTGAGGCTGACTGCAGTACAATTTTACTACCGCCAACTTATATTTCGCGGAAAGACCACAAAGATAAGAGAGATTTTTTTCCAGTGTCACGCAAAATCAGAATGAACAGGCGTGATAAGTGGTAGCACTTAAGCAACACTGATGTTTACCTTCGGTTTATCACGCAAGAGGTCCTCCGTTTGTCACTCTGGGGTGTAATTGCCTCCTTGCCCAAGTGAAATAGTTGATTATGGCCGCATCATAGCGTTCCGTAGCCCATTTTAACGGGAACTTGCCTCGTCTGAAGTTTACCTCGGCGATAACGGCGGTGAGGCAAAAGTGGGGCCATCAAACATCGCAACGCCGGTCACCAGCACTCGGTCGCCCCGTAACAGGTGCCAATGCGTGGAAAGTGTCCACTGGTGAAGCGGCAAAAACGTGGGCTTTCTCCGCGCGGGCCTCGGCTATGTCCGAAGTAGTCAATATGCCCCGCGGGGATTGACGTAGTGACATTTGGAGGGCTCCAAGCGTTACGCGGTATTACGTTAGTCGCGTGCGTGGGAGAAAGCGCTGGGTGGCTGCGCAACTTCAGAACAATCGCGATGCTACTCTTCCGCAAAGCGAGGTCCCCTCCCCCAGTACATCATGCCGTCAGGCTAGGTGCCAGCACAAAGCAAGTAGGACGCCTTATAAGCTGTCCTCTTTGTGAGGCAGATCCGGTGCGTACATTCATCTCTCACTGTAGTGGATAGCAGCCTATCAGTTCAGGTCGGCGTGAAGGAAGCCTTCCGGGCTATTTGATGATATATCTCCATACTCTCACTCTTAATGTCATGGCCGCACTCCATTCATTCACTGACGAAAGTGCGTCCCTAGCTGTGTTACAACTTGACGTTCGAGATATAGGGCTAAAAGTCGACATAATAACAAGTAGCATGGCACATACGACTCATGGTGATAAGAATAAATATCGGAACATATTGATCCATAATAAAAACTTCATAACACTTGTATTTTTATGTTATTAGTAGCTTAGCACCTCGCTGCTTCACTCGTGAAGACTATATGGTCGCCGGTCGGGGTGGCCGAGCGGTTTCAGGCGATACAGTCTCGAACCGCACGACCGCTACGGTCACAGTTTCGAATCCTGCCTCGGTCATGGGTGTGTGGTGTCCTTAGGTTAGTTAGGTTTAAGTAGTTCTAAGTTCTAGGGGACTGATGACCTCAGAAGTTAAGTCCCATTGTGCTCAGAGCCATTTGAACTATATTGTCTGCACAATTTTTGTATTTATTTAATCGAATTTTTATGTTTTTCAGAAATTGTGACCCGTTCTAAACCTTTCACGCTAATTCATGCCGTACAAGCATGGTCTTTTCGAATGTACTTTTGACCAAAAGCAGTTCTGCTATCTAAAGGCCAAGATTTTTTTAAATTGTGCCTTTTTCGTTCTTGTGGTGATATTTCCATAGAAACTTTCATCCCCTATCTTTTTACATGTAAACAAGGTGTGAAATACCAGTTTTCATAGATAAAATGTTTTTTAGAGTAATTAAATATGTTCTTGAAGCTTTCTTTCCCTATTGCACCCCATTAGGGTTTTAATTCGCCAAAACGGTTAAAAAATATTTTTTTATGTTCAACCGGGAAGCAAAATACAAATTTTTATAGATTAGCTTCGAAATTTTATTTCATAATGAAATAATTACATAAAACATTTTATTCCAGTTTCAATTCCTTCGGGGGTTTGAAGTCCTAAAAGCACCCTAACACATACTTTTTTTATTCCTAACCGGAAAGTCAAATATCAGTTATGACAGATGTAGCTTTAAAAATGCTGTAAGAGCTCTTCAATAATTTATTTAAAAAAATCACCCACTGTTTAACTCTGTTAGTTACTGTATTTCCAAAAATGCTGAAGCATGCATATTTTTCAATAATTCAAAAACAGTCTTAATCGAATTTATTATTATTATTACACCGCCAACAGGTTTCAACCCGACGTAGGGGTCACGATAGTTTCCTGCCGTTATGTAGACTGGAGTGACAACACCAGCAGTCGACCAATGGTGTAAACGCCCAGAAGATGACCCCTACGTCGGGTTGAAACCGTTTGGCTAGGTAATAATAATAAATGCGATTAAAACTGTTTTTGGATTATTGATTAATCATACTACTCGCTGCTTCTCTCCACAACCATGTTGTCCAAAGATCTATGTATTTTTTTTGTTTCTGGTAGAGAAACTAGATAACAATTTTAAAATTACCTTAATGGTGACATATCTTCAGAAAATAATTTCCTCCTTATTTCACCGCTTTAGGAATGGAACTTCAGACAATCCCTTCTTTAATGATTCCTACAGTGAAAGATCCACACCATCTCTAGATTTAATGTTTCTTTCCTTAGCGGTTTACGCTGGGCGATCGTGAGTCAGCGAATCAGTGAGACAGTGAAACAGGTACTTTTCAAAGATTTAGTTTCAAAATGCTTTATAACGAAATATTTCCACAGAAGTTTTCATTCCGTATTTCATCCCAGTAGTGGTTGAATTTCCAAAAAAGGCTGAAACATGCGTTTCTTTAATAACGACCGAGAAACCAAGGATCAAGTTTTGTAGGTCTAGCTTGAAATCTGTTGTAATAGCGACATATTTTCAAAAAAGCTTTTATCCACTATCTCTTACGGGGGGAATTCCGAAAATCCCTTCTTAAACGATCCCTACACTGCAAGATCAACACCCTCTCCAAATTACATGTTTCTGTCCTTATCAGTTTGGGCTGGACAATGATGAGTCCATCGGTGAGGATCTTGCCTTGCGTATTAACTATTGACATGAGTACCAACAATCCAAATGCAGATCTGTCTGCAATGTGAATGCCTTTATGGGACTCTTTATTTGTCGAGCTTCTTCGTGAGATATCAAGTGTGTGTAGTTATGTACAGCAGTTAGTTTGATATGTAATTTAGTTTATTAGTATTTGTCTATCACCCTTTTTCTTTCCTTTGAAACACATCATCTGCTGATGAGTCAGTAATAGTCCGAAACAATTAGAGTGACCTGAGGCTAAAAAGCCGCCCACTGTGGCCGAGCGGTTCTAGGCGTTTCAGTCCGGAACCGCACTGTTGATGCGGTCGCAGGTTCGAATCCTGCCTCGGGCACGAATGTGATGTCCTTAGGTTAGTTAGGTTTAAGTACTTCTACGTCTAGGGGACTGATGACCTCAGATGTTGTCCCATAGTGCTTAGAGCCGTCTGAGCCAATTGAGGCTAAAAAAATACTATCTGATCAAAAGTAACCGGACATTATTACACTTTCATATGGCTATTACGACGGCTTGGACACCGCTGGAGACATTTCCAATGAGGCGTATGTCTGTGGAGCAATGGCAGTCTATTCTTCCTCAGGAGTCGCACCCAGAGAAAGTAGTGATCGTGGACGCTGAGGTCTGAAGAGAAGCTGGCGTTCTAACCCATCTGAAATGTGTTGCACCCGATCCAGATAGAGACGCAGAGCATACTGACCCACTTCATACGGTATTGCAGTGCCTGTGTTATTCTGATTACGACGCAAAGTTCCTTTGGACATGTATGCTTTTCCAAAGGAACAGGCACTGTGGCGACCACAGCCGTTACGAAACGCATCAAATGAATTCGCAATAGCGAATAAGGACTACCATCTGCTGTAGAATGGAATGACGACAATGAAAATTCTTGCCGGACCGGGACTCGAACCCGGATTTCCCACTTATCGCGAGCGGTCGCCTTACCATTTGGCCATCCATCTAGGACTCACGGCCAGACCCTAAAGCCATGTCGTCCACCATGCATCTATGACCTGAACTCGTACATCCATTATGTATATTCCCGTACAGGTCCTACGTTGTACTTTAAAGCCCTTGCCCGGTATCGGCATATAAATACGATATTGCAGTGCCTTTGTTTTTCTAATTACTATGGAAAGTTCTTTTGGACATGCATGCATGTCGTATTTATCTGCCGATACCAGCCAAGCGACTTTCAATTTCAACGTCTGATCGTACGGGAACGTACGTAATGAATGTACGAGTTCAGGTCGTAGACGAATGGTTGACAACATTTGGAAGTTTGAGTCGTGCACGGATGATAGTGGACTTGATTCGCAATTGCGAGCTCATTTGATGTTATCCATTTCAGGAATGTTATTGTCTCACAGACGGCCCCTTATAACAGGGTGGATTGTCACGCTCAAACAGTCATCGTCTCCGACTTGTCCCCTTACTGTAGCCGTTGTACGATGCTGTAAAATGTGCTCCTATCCTTCCGCATTTAGCGTTTTCTTAAGCGCATTAATGGGCCATACACTAAGCAAACACCCCTACACCACTTCACGTTCGGCACTGCGCGTAATGGTAGCTAACGTTTTTCCAGGCTTCCGCCGAGCCCAAAGCCTTTAATCCGATTGCCACAGGGTATAGAGTTGTTTATGACTCCAAATACCCCATTTCCTGTCGTACTCTGTCCGGTCGCGTCGCTTTTGTGCACCACTTCGAGAGTCGCTTCCGCTGATTTTATGCGATTTTTTACAGCCTCACTACTTAACGCTCGGCTGCCTCTGCCCGTCCTACACGAGGTCTGCGCTGCCTTGGTTTATCCGTGGTTGTTCCTTCGCATTTTCACTTCACAGTCACCACAGCAGAAAGAGACTTGGGCAGATTTTGAAAGGTTTTCAGTTCCCTGATTGATTTGTTACTCAAGCGCCATCCAGCGACTATTTCATGTTCGAAGTCACTGAACGCTCCTGCCCGACCTATTTCTCTGTTATTGCTTCTTTACTGACAATACAGTAGTCTTCACCTCCTTTTCTACCAGAGGGTCCGTCTCTCGTGACACTTAGTGGTCAATTTTGTTTTTGCATGAGTGTAGCTTAGACTATAGAGTCGCGAAACACTTTGGTCGGAAACCACAGCACAGCACTAAGATCCGCTTGTTCTCTGTGTGATGGTGCACCAACCAATCACATTAGAAATGTGTCAGCATGGTCATGAACGTGCTTGTATGACTCCCAAATCGAGTGACCGCAGTTGGACTGAGCACATATTCTGAGATGTCATGCAGTAGGCTTTTCCCACCCTGAATCTATCTCCAACCAGTCTCCGTGACGCTTGTTCGAGCAATCGGGAAAAGCGATGGTTGCCAAAATCTTTCGTTGCCACGTGTCAATACGTCGCCACTATCATCACGATGAAAAGTGGTGCTATACGCTACTGTGGAAAGCTTTCGATTGCGTTTGTATCACTGTTGGACATCTTTCTTTCAGCAGTGCTGCGCATCGCTCTCCAATAATTCTGGAATTTCGATTTATCAGAAGCATTTACAAAGTTTTATTTGGCAGTAGGTTAATAAATGTAGCATATCACCATGTAGAAGCACGGAAACAGGTGTCTCTGCCAGTGAGAAGTGTTACGGATCACAGTACATCGTACACTCATAGACTTCATGGTAGACAAGTACTCCATAAAGTAATTATCTGCAGTCGGAGAAAAACGGTTTCTTTGGCTATTAAGAAGTATTAAATGCAGAAAAAGATATAAACCTACGGGTAAACTTTTAAGGATTCACAGCAGCTGTAAATTTGGAGGGAAAAGTAGCAGGACTCAGTGAAGCATAAGGAACTTATGACTGTAAAAGACAAAGTCACGAAGTCATGGAGAATAATAGCGATGGAAATAAAGAATGACAAATCTTGGTCGTTTGAAAGTTGGTGGAAGTGTTACGCAAGCACTTCGTGAATTTCTAAAATGTTCTGTTACCATGGGTTTCAAAGGGAGCTCTGTTATGTAATACAATAGAGAAAAGTGGACGAAGGTAAAAGGGTTACTTGATAACTGCGCAGAACCGTATCGACGCCAACGAATGACTCTGCACATTTACTGACTTTTGTCGGCGTGACGAGCGGGAGCGCTTTCTCGTCGAGAATTACTAGCTGCTCCTTCGCTACAGCTCTCTTCCTGCTCATTTCTTTTCTAGTCAGTTTAGAGCGACCTGCTAAGCGCCAAAAAACTGTCCTAAATGTGGTTCTTTCTTTAGACCCTACCATTCTGAAATTCAGTGCTCTCAGTTTCCCATAAAAAAAAGAAATTATGCAAGGGGATAACATGTAGCTGAATAAGGCTACGTGTTTATCAACAACATAAAAAACAGCGTTCACAACAAGAAAGGCGTTTGACCTCTCCCTGCACTACATTTATCAGGAAACGCACCTGTTGCTCTTGCTGTATATAAAGTGCACAGCGTGTAACCACCCTAACGTAACATTCTGTGTTTTTACGGACGCGAAAGGATAGTTTTTGTGCAGTTCAACGCGTATTTAGACAGCAATTTAGTTTTTCTTTTACTGAGATGTTAAAGATATAATAAAAGTTTCGTTACAGAGGATGCTGTCATCGAGTAAGAAGGAACAACAAAAGCCCAGGTATAATAGAAGAAATAATCGCCAAAATGTAAATGACTCACATTTTGGCGATTACGAGGGGCGTTTGAAAAGTCCGTGCAACAATAATAACTACTTACGTGTTTGGGGTAAACCTTCTTTATTTTTCGACATAGTTTCCTTTTAGAGCTATACACATTGTCCACCGCTGTTGTAATTTGTTGATCCCTTCCGAATAATAGGAATTGTCCACGTCTGCAAAATAGCTAGTAGTTACTGCAATCACCTCCTCGTTTAAATAAAATCTTTATCCCACCAGCCATTTCTTCAAATTGGGGAAAAAAATCGTAGTACGAGGGAGCCAAGTCTGGAGAATAGGGGGGATGTAAAACGAGTAGGAATCCTATTTCCATTAATCTCGCGGCCACCACTGCTGAGGTGTGTGCTGGTGCATTGTCGTGATGGAAAAGGACTTTTTTCTTGCGGTCAAATCGCCGGCGTTTTTCTTGCAGCTCCGTTTTCAAACGGCCCAATAATGATGAATAATATGCACCTATACTAGTTTTACCCTTTTCCCGATAGTTGATGAGGATTATTCCTTGCGAATCCAAAAGACAGTCGCCAGAACCTTTACGGCTGAAGGATGGTCTTTGCTTTTTTTGGTTCAAATTCTCCCTCGGTAACCTATTGTTTAGATTGTTCTTTGGCCTCAGGAGTAGAGTAACATATCCATGTTTCATCCACAGTGACGAAACGACGCTTAAAGTCGCAAAACCCATCTTGCGGATAGCTTTCTTATGTCCAAATGTTTATGCAAAATATTGTGTATCCGTTCATTCGAGATGCCCACAGCACTAGCACCTTAACTCTTCTGTCATGCATCACCATATCATGGATTTTATCAATGATTTCTGGAGTCGTAACCTCCACAGGGCGACCAAAACGTTCAGCATCACTTGTGCCCATATGGCCACCTCGAAAATTTTGAAGCCACTTATCAACTGCTCTAATCGAAGGTGCAAGGTCACTGTAATGTTTATCAAGCTTCTCTTTAGTGTCCTGAGGCGTTTTGCCTTTCATAAAGTAGTGTTTAATCACCACACGAAATTCTTTTTGGTCCATTTTTTGACAATCACTCGACTTTCTTGATTCACACGAGTGCAAAACACAAAGAAATTGACCAATATGGCTGAAACTTTGTGTGCGTTCTTTCCAAAGATGCTACTAACTAAACATGACCTCGATACCCACCGGTGGTGCCATCTCTCGGTCTTTGCACGGAATTTTCAAACTCCCCTCGCACTTTGCAGCCAAAATAAATGGACAGATGCCTCCAACTGGTTCTTCTGCATGCATGTCAACACCTGAGTTTAGAATACTGACTTAGCTGAATCTCAGGACAAGACTGGATAGGCTTTTTTAAAGCAATGAGAACATTTATATTCGTGAGGTTCTGTGCACAATTATAGGACGAATCAACTTTCGCATAAAATGTCACTGGGAAGTGACATGGCTTGATGAAATTTGGGTCATACGTAGATAGAGCTAATACAGTATAGTACAAAAGGTAACGAAAAGAATTGTGTGATGAAACAAACAGAAATGACACTTTTATTCAAAGACAATAATTACACTGAAGTCACCGCGATTTATGATGATTGACAAGTGCTGGATGATCCGGTGCTCGTGGACGTGGTGCGTCTAGCTAACGCATCACACACGTGTTCGACGGGATGCAGGCCAGGGGAACGGGCAGGCCAGTCCATTCGCCGAATATTCTCTCTTTGAAAAAGCTGCTCCACCTTCACAGTTCGATGCTATCGCGCATTGGCATCCATAAAAAAGACAACAGCGTCGAATACACCTCTTAAAATACGCACATGGGTAAGTCGTACGGTGTCACTACGACATAGACCGGTGAGTGTACCGTGTTCAAAGATGTGGACGTCAGTACTTCCAAGAAACATTATGCCCCGCCACACCATAATACCTGGATCATCAGAACGATCATGTTGGACAATGTTTCTGGGTAGATTAAGTGTTCACACCATTCGCCATATAATGCTACTTCCAACATTGGAAAGACATTCTGCAGCACATCTACATGCACCAACGACTATTGAGCATTTGTCAACCGCACTGATGGAGGAATGGAACTCCCTACCACAGGAAGTTGTTACCAATCTTGTGACCAGCGGGGTAGCACGTTACAGGGCATGCATTCCCGTCTGTGGTGATTCAAATGGTACAAATGGCTCTAAGCACTATGGGAGTTAACATCTGTGGTCATCAGTCCCCTGGACTTAGAACTACTTAAACCTAACTAACCTAAGCACATCACACACATCCATGCTCGAGGCAGGATTCGAACCTGCGATAATAGCAGCAGCGCGGTTCCGGAGTGATGCGGCTAGAACCGCTCGGCCACAGAAGCCGGCGTTTGTAGTGACCACATGCAGCCTTAACCCTTTGAAAACCAGTGGTTGCTGCCTGAAATCACCATTTTATTAATTTTTTGTGTGCCAGTGCCTTTAGCTTCAGCATGAAACGACAGGTGCTGGATACATCTGGTGGTACACTGGGGAACTTCTACGAATGAAGAATATTGTAACAGTCACAGCGTTTAAAGCAATAGTCGGTGCAAAGATTGTGCTGCGTGATTTCGGGAGCTTGTGAAATGCGGTTTCTTTTTTATAGTTTATATTAAGGAGATCACTGACGGTGAAAGTAAATATACAGGGTGGTCGGAAATTCCCGTTACAGAAATCTAGGAGTTGTAGAGGGGAATGAGTACATCGTATTTTGAATAGGAACCCATGTCCGGAAACGTCATCCAGCGAGACTAAAGAGTGTCAAATTTATAGGCGCCTGAAGTCTGTAAATGTACGTATACACGGGGTGATTCCGTGATGATGTTACAGACTTTCTAGGATGATGGAGAACGAAAAATGTATTAATTTGAAGTAGTGATCCCTCTACCGGAAAGAACGAGTCGGAAGCGTAAACGAAAACGGTTGTGATACCTCTGACAGTTGAATACATGTACCGGTTCTTGTGCTGAGAAGAGTGTAGGGCTGGTAACTTTCAGTGATCATAGTGTGGACAAAAACGAGAAAAAATGTCTAATAAACGTGGGCTCTAAAGTGCATGCATTAACAGTTATGAACACTTGCTCAATAGAGGAGATGTGTTCAACATTATCGAAGATGAACGAATGGTCATAGATCCTCAGGCATGAAATTTAGAGCCCACTTTTATTGGAGATGCTTTCTCGTTTCTGTCCACACTACCACTACTGAAAGTTACCATCCCCACACTTTTCGCAACACAAGAACCGGTACATGTATTCAACTGTCAGAGGTATCAGACCGGTTTTCGTTTATAACTTTCGATTCGTTCGTTTACGGTACCGGGATCCTTATTTCAAATTAATACATTTATTGTTCTCCATCATCCTAGACAGTCTGTAACATCATAACGGAATCACCCCGTGTATACGTACATTTACAGACGCCCGCGGCTATAACTTTGACGCTCTGTAGTCTCGTTGTATGACGTTACCGAACATGGGTTCCTATTCAAAATACGATGTACTCACTCCCCTCTACAAGTCCTCGAAATCTGTAACGGGAATTTCCGACCACCCTATATGTATAGCTATTGTAACGTAAATCTGAGTTTGCACTAGTGCTTCTGTGAGTGGCTTCGAAATGAAACCACTGACTCAGTACTTTGTTTTAATACAAGATTTATTAAATTTTAGGTCCATTTTAGCTTGTTGTATGAAATAATAATTTGTTTGAGACATCGTGAGTTCACGATGTTTCGTGATATAGTATTGTGCCTAGGAAAAATGGGAATTCGCTTTCAGATTTATCACGTGAAATAACTGGTGGTAGAAAACAGTATGTCCTAGTAATTCTAAAGTCAAATAATCTACTTAAAACAATTGAGTGTTTAATTTTCTTCTTGTATTTTTTGCTTACTACGATTATAACGCTTAATTTTCTCAAATTTTAAAATTATATGTTCATTTTGTTGGGACTTAGAGGCTTAAGAAACGTGTCCCGTTGTTTGTAATGTACTGGGGACTGGCATTAATCTCGGTGACTTCATTGTAATTATGGTCTTTGAATAAAAATTTCATTTCTTAAACTAATTATTTCAATGTGGAAAACTATTAATGACTAAAAAGAGCAATTTTCATTACATAATTTAACTTTAATGAATAGTTTCGGTTACAGTCTACAACAATCTTCAGAGCGTTTAAACAGTAAAAATGAGTTGAATAAGCATTGAAAAATATCATCATTAGCTACAGTCATGAGATGACATGTATTCGTATTATGGGTCAACAAGACTAGGACAGTATGTACAGGGTGTTTCAAAAATGACCGGTATATTTGAAACGGCAATAAAAACTAAACGAGCAGCGATAGAAATACACCGTTTGTTGCAATATGCTTGAGACAACAGTACATTTTCAGGCGGACAAACTTTCGAAATCACAGTAGTTACAATTTTCAACAACAGATGGCGCTGCAAGTGATGTGAAAGATACAGAAGACAACGCAGTCTGTGGGTGCGCCATTCTGTACGTCGTCTTTCTGCTGTAAGCGTGTGCTGTTCACAACGTGCAAGTGTGCTGTGGAATTCCACCGCCTAGAACACAGTGTTGTTGCAACAAGACCAAGTTTTCAACGGAGGTTTAATGTAACCAAAGGACCGAAAAGCGATACAATAAAGGATCTGTTTGAAAAATTTCAACGGACTGGGAACGTGACGGATGAACGTGCTGGAAAGGTAGGGCGACCGCGTACGGCAACCACAGAGGGCAACGCGCAGCTAGTTCAGCAGGTGATCCAACAGCGGCCTCGGGTTTCCGTTCGCCGTGTTGCAGCTGCGGTCCAAATGACGCCAACGTCCACGTATCGTCTCATGCGCCAGAGTTTACACCTCTATCCATACAAAATTCAAACGTGGCAACCCCTCAGCGCCGCTACCATTGCTGCACGAGAGACATTCGCTAACGATATAGTGCACAGGATTGATGACGGCGATATGCATGTGGGCAGCATTTGGTTTACTGACGAAGCTTATTTTTACCTGGACGGCTTCGTCAATAAACAGAACTGGCGCATATGGGGAACCGAAAAGCCCCATGTTGCACTCCCATCGTCCCTGCATCCTCAAAAAGTACTGGTCTGGGCCGCCATTTCTTCCAAAGGAATCATTGGCCCATTTTTCAGATCCGAAACGATTATTGCATCACGCTATCTGGACATTATTCGTGAATTTGTGGCGGTACAAACTGTCTTAGACGACACTGCGAACACCTCGTGGTTTATGCAAGATGGTGCCCGGCCACATCGCACGGCCGACGTCTTTAATTTCCTGAATGAATATTTCGATGATCGTGTGATTGCTTTGGGCTATCCGAAACATACAGAAGGCGGCGTGGATTGGCCTCCCTATTCGCCAGACATGAACCCCTGTCACTTCTTTCTGTGGGGACACTTGAAAGACCAGGTGTACCGCCAGAATCCAGAAACAACTGAACAGCTGAAGCAGTACATCTCATCTGCATGTGAAGGCATTCCGCCAGACACGTTGTCAAAGGTTTCGGGTAATTTCATTCAGAGACTACGTCATATTATTGCTACGCATGGTGGATATGTGGAAAATATCGTACTATAGAGTTTCCCAGACCGCAGCGCCATCTGTTGTTGACAATTGTAACTACTGTAATTTCGAAAGTTTGTCTACCTGAAAATGTACTGTTGTCCCAAGCATATTGCAACAAACGGTGTATTTCTATCGCTGCTCGTTTAGTTTGTATTTCCGTTTCAAATATACCGGTCATTTTTGAAACACCCTGTAGCTCAAAGCTTCATCGGGAGAGAGGGATAGGCTGTAAACAACAGTCTCAGAAGATGCACGTAATAAAGAAGGAAAAAAAGGAGTTGTATTTGATGCCATTTTTATAAATGTTTGAACAACATACTCTACTGTTCTTATTGGCCCATAACGAATGCGTGTCATTGCATGACTGTAGCTAATGCCGATGCTTTTCAATGCATTTTCAAGTCTTTTCACAATCTGAACATTTTGGATATGGCTCTAGAAAGCAACCAAAACTTGTCATTATAGTTTAATTGCACAATGAAAAGTGTTGTCTAGCTATTAAACGTTTTTGTACATCAAGTTTTTTTATTTAATAAATTACCTTAAGACGGCTGTCTCGCTCCTTACAATGTCAGGCTTCATTTCTGTTCATCTCATTGCTTATATCTTTCCCTTAACTTCCGCATAACACTGCAGAAGATCTTTCTATGTATGGTCCAAGATTCATCGAGCTATGCTACTTTGTATTGACACATCATGTGAAACTTGCTTTCATCCTTAAGTTTTACTCACCAGTGGACATTCATTAGTTAGGCTTTTGATGATGACACATGCCTCCCATCGTGCTGCTTATTAATGAACAAAAATAAAAGGCTCATCACTTAGATTAATACAAGAAATTAAAATATTATGAAAATACGAACATGAACAATAGACTACAGTGAACAAGCTAAGTTAAAAAAATATTTCAGTAAAAATAAAAACTTTCTTTTATCTGCAGAAATAGATCAATACGCATGACCTTGCACTATATAACATTTGTAGAAGTAGTCATGTAGATTATTATACACAGCAATTATCTTGAGACCTGGGAAGGAGACGCGCAAAATTTGTGTGAGACAATTATACAAGGGAAAAGGAAAACAGAAATAACACAACGTTGTATTACTACTGCTTTGTGCCAGTGTATAACTTACTTTGCATGCTGCTACGGTGCCAGAACATCTTGAATAATACGATCTTAATATCTGACAAACAACCGTATTATTTTCCATTTGGCACGTGCATTTACTCAGGGCATTAAAAGAAAGAACACGGCACGTTCTCTTTGTAGCACGTTACGTTGTGGAGCTGGTTGGACCAGTCTGCAAGGTAGCTAGCTGCATGCAGACTCACTTGTTATACGGCCTGGTGCCGTAGAGGTGTGCCCAGCTGTTGACGAGCCACGTGATGTTGAGGGTTAGGATGGCTCTGGTGAAGTAGCACAGCATCAGAGAAATCCACGGCTGCTCGTTCCACGCGTAAATCGGCACGGCCACAGGCAGCATGATGGAGAATATCGCGTACAGCGTCTTATAGTACCTGCAACAGGGTCACGTCGGATAAATCAGAAACAACTGTGAGTACATAACGCTTGAGATGTTCGTCAGAGTATCGACAACCCATTTCGTAACCTACGCCTCGTCAGACGAAATGGAGTTCAAGTGGTTCCACACAAATATGAATAAAATTAGCAGGACAATTTATAAATCAAATAACATGTTTTAAATGACAAGTGAGTCTGTTATGGTCTTCAGTGGGAAGACTGATTTGATGCGGCTCTGCATACTTGACTAACCTCTGCTAACCTCTATACTTCTGACTATACTACAGCCAACATCCATTTGAGCCTGCTTGTAATATTCATTCCTTGGTCTCCATCTACAATTTTTACCCCCCCCCCTCCCCCCTTCCCTCCTCCCATCAATATTTTCCCTCCATTACGAAATTAGATCCCTTCTTTTAGTCAAGTTATGCCACAAATTTCTTTTCTCCCCAGTTGTATTGAGTATCTTCTCGTTAGTTACCCTATCTACCCACCCAATCTTCAGCATTTTTCTGTAGCACCACATTTCAAAAGCTTCCACTTTCACTTTCTGAACTGGTTATCGCCTACGTTCCACTTCCGTACAGGGCTACACTTCACACAAACGCCTTCGGACAAGACTTCGATGTTAACAAATTCCTCTTTTATAGAAACGATTTCCTTGCTGCTGCCATTATTTTTATATATACTCGTTACGTCTTGCTGTCCACATAAAAAATACATCGGGTACTTTTAGTGTCTCACTTCCTGATCTAATTATGTCAGCAGCACCTGATCTAATTAGATTACGTCCCATTACTCTTGTTTTACATTTGTTGATAGTCATTTAATAACCCCTTTTCAAGACAGTATCGATGCCATTCAGTTGCTCTTTCAAGCCTTTTGTTATCGCTAATAGAATTACGTCATAGGAAAACTGAAATTTTTTTGATTTATTGTCCTTGAACTTTAATTCCCATTCCAAATTTATGTGTGTACAGTTTGAATAACATCAGGGAGAGTCAACAATGCTATCACACTTCCTTCTCAACTACTGGTTCTCTTTCATATCCTTCGACACTTATAACTAGGTGATCGATTAAATGTACAACCAGTCATTACGGAAAATATATTTTTCACTGCAAAAACAGAAACAAAGCTGAGTCCTAAAAGTATATTAGATAACACAGCATAAACTATAAATACACTTGAATAACGTCCAGAGTTAGCTGATTTGATGAAACTGCCGATAACATTATGATCCCGATTCTATTACTTTAAGACACTTGCACAATAGTTTTAATCTTTCGAATGCAGGATTACGAGTCACAACTTCGAATACAGGAAATTGCTAAGATTGCAGGAAAGAATGATTTAGATAGTGCAGGGTTTATTATTAGCGACATAAGAGAAATGATAGCGACGAGTAAGTGGAAATAAACGTCAGTATCGAGCAGATCTTGAAATCACTTTTGAATAGTAATCTGAGCTACTTCAGTTAACTGCAAGGAATTTGGCCGATAATACAAGAGACAACTGGGGTAACTCTTGATACTACGAAAACTTTTGAAGAGAAAACATGTTAATACAGTTTCTTTAAAAGCTCTGACACAGTAATATGAACGATGGGGATATATTAGATAAAAGAAGTACAATTAAGAAATAGAAGGGCGCCTAGTTTTCTTTCAAGTCGTGAGCGAATTAAAAGACAAAGCTTTCCTATATGAACAGTAAAAATCTCAGAATAATGTATAAGATACATTATACCGATTATTGTATCTACATTTTACTGTTTTATGACAGAATTTAAGATAAAAAATAACCGGTATCTTGGTCAGACCCATCTCAGTGCAAAGTGGAAATATACTATAACTCCCAAGGGATGCTGAAATTTCACAGAAATGATAACTTGTAATTAATCACGTGGTACGTGTCTCAGTTTTTCTGGAAGATTTTTTCACTAGAGCTTGTGAACAGACGTCACTAAGCTCTTGATAAATAAATGCTATTGAAATATTTCTGCTGCGTACACTACACTGATGGCCACAGTGATGTACATTCGTACTCATAGATTAAGGATACTGCTGATACATGGTGAAACAACGCTCTGGTGGGCGGTTTGCGGGATTAAATCACCTCGGGGTATGACCATGCGGCGCATGACGTTATGAGGGGTAGAATACCAGGGCGACTGGAGGCTGGTCAAACACAGCAGGTCGTAGCACGGGCCTTCCGCGTACCGCAAAGTGTGATCTCAAGATTGTGGCAACGATTCCAGCTGACAGGAACGTGTCCACAGGAACGTGTCCAGGAGCTACAGTGCGGCACGTCCACAGTGTACACCACCACAAGAAGACCGATGTATTAACATCAGTGCCCGCAGACGGCCACTGAGTACTGCAGGTAGCCTTTCTCGGGACCTTACCGCAGCCACTGAAACAGTTGTCTCCAGACACACAGTCTACAGATGACTGAACATGCATGGTTTATTCGCCGGGAGACGTGCAAGGTGCGTTCCATTGACCCTGGTCAGCCCGTAAAGGCTGGTGTCAAAAACACAGTACATGGTCATTGAATAGTGGTCTTCGTGGACGCGTCCAGGTATAGTCTGAACAGTGATTCTCGCCTGGTTTTCATCTGGCGTGAACGAGAAACCAGATACCAACCCCTTAATGTCTTTGAAAGGGACGTGTAATAAGGAGGTCGTGGTTTGATGGTGTGGGGTGGGATTATGATTGGTGCACGTACACGCCTGCATGTCTTCGACAGAGGAACTGTAACAGAACGTTCCACATCAATACGAAGTGTAGTATTCATGATCTATGGAACAAGTATTAATCTAATCTAATCTCTAATCTATCGGGACGTCATTTTGCACCAGTATGTCCGCTTTTTTTAGGGTGCAGTGGGTCCCACCTTCCTCCTGATGGATGATAACGCACGGCCCCACCGAACTACCATCGTGAAGGAGTACCTTGAAACAGAAGATATCAGGCGAATGGAGTGCCTGCCTGTTCTTCAGACGTAAATCGCATCTACCATGTCTGGGTTGCTCTCGGTCAACGTATCGGTGCACGTCTTCAAACCCTTAGGACACTTGAGGAGCTCCGACAGGTGCTTGTGCAAGAATGGGAGGCTACAACCCAGCAGCTGCTCGACCACCTGATACAGAATATGCCAATCCGTTGTGTGGCCTGTACACGTGTGCGTGGTGATCATATCCCATATTGATGTCGGGGTACATGGGCAGCACAGAGTGGCGTTTTGTAGCGCATGTGTTTCGGGACGGTTTTCTCAACTTATCAGCAATACCGTGGACTTACAGATCTGTGTCGTATGTGTTCCCTATGTACCTATGCTATTAGCGCCAGTTTTGTGTAGTGCCACGTTGTGTGGCGCAACATGCTGCAGTTATCTTTAATTTATGAGCATGAGTGTACGTGGCAGACAGAGGAAAATTAGAAATAGCGTAATATATTTGAGAAATGTTAGTATTTTACTAAGTATGTTAATGACTTCGAGTATGTGACGAAGCGCGTCTAAAAAGGGAGTAGACATTCCTCTACCTTAAAAGCATAGCAACGTTCTTCCGGACACCAGTTACGTACACAGAACATAAAGGCTTTACTGACTAACGTTCCGGTAGCCAAGCTCCTACCGGCGTCGGGCTGTCCACTAATGAACCTATTTTAAAGTACTTCCGTGCCGCTGAAGGCGCCACCGAGAGCTGGAGATGTCTCTGGGTCATAAATACGGCAAGATGGGGCGGTACGCTTTCGCTGTCACAGACGCTTAGCGCACAACTCGGGCGGCGGAACCAGTACAGCTGCTGTAATATTCAGTTAGGTCAGCGGCATTCCAGGTTTCCAGCTTGACGTCAGAGGCGCCGCTTGGCGTAAGCTCAATGAGTCTTGCTCCGTGATGTAAAAACCGGTTTTATTACCGTACGCGCAGCATCTACAACGTCTGTTGTGACGCTTAAAGACACTTCCAAGTTTTTTCTGACATATCCATTAATGAGTACGTTGAACGGTAATACTTATTACTAATTTGCAAGTCCTTTGCTATACATGACAGTGAGGATATAACATGTGACATACACTGAATATTATACAACACATTCAGAAAATATTTTCCCCACACTTTGCAGTCTATTCAGCCCTCTTAGTAGTTCTTCTAATGCTTGTCAACAGTAATTCACAAGAATGCTAATTGTATGTTTTTTCTTGTTTCTTAGGATAATCAATGGTACAGTGTCTTAACTATTAGCAGGCCGATTGCCAGAGAGGGTTGTGGCGGGGAGCGGAGGAAGGAAGCTTAGCACTAACAACAGTGTTCCAACAGCCCGTGAGGGGGTAGGGGGGGGGGAGGGGGGGAGGAGGAGATCGAAATCCCCGCCGGCCTTCCGCAGTGCAGGCACCTTAACCTGTACTTCACATTTCCTTGAAAACAGATATCCTGCACAGAAGTAAATATGTCTTAAATGCTTTTCGTAATCGAAACTGAAATCATCTTATGTACTGATATGTTTACTAAAATCCTCATTGCAACAGTTACGTATACTTATTACAAGGAAAATAAACTGCACGAATTAGAGGAAAGTACAAAAGACAGTAACACAATAGACAACAGTCGCTACCTCACAAAGTACTGTCAGCTAGGTAAGGTTGGCTGCATGACAAAAATAACTATCATCCGAAGTTAACATGCTGTACATAGTCGTGAAATAAGTCAATACCTGACGACAGTATTTCAGGATTGATAATATTCTATAAGTAAGACTGTATCAGAAACAGCGCGTTCCAGCCATATTAATTCTCGTTTTCAGTGGTTTCCCTAAATTGGTCAGACGAATGCTGGAATGGCTCCTTAAAGAGAGCACAAATGTTTCCTCCAACGTCATTCTCCAATGAATATACAGATGAGGACAAAGATTAATACTGACTTTTTATCTGCGTCAATCGATAGTACTATTTAATGGCATACGAGGAAGAGAACACCAGACGTAAGTTTCCCCTTAGCCGTTTATACTGTAGCCAGATGACCATTCTCAGGTACCTTACAAAGTGACAGCTCACAAACCAAATACGTCTTTCGCACGCGGACTCAGATTTTTTCTGATGGACTTTGATAGCGTTAGTTCAATTAGTAGAGTTTCAATCGCTGATGTAGGAGATCCAGCTTCGAACAGCTGGTGCGGTGTTCCAGTTGGACGCCAAAGGGCGTCACGCACTCGGCTTCATAAGGCATGCTGGAAAAATATTCCAACCTACTGAGACGCGAATGAAGACACTGACGATGTCTTATTAGCCATGTCTGTAATCTTTAGGACGCAAGCATTCCTGTTGATCTCACACGAAAGATTTAGTCTGTGTTAACAACAGGCAAGATTCACTTCACATTAATCACCTGAGACTCAACTACAATTCTGTTTCTCTATCGAATCGCTTAAGGAACAAAGAAGTAATAAAATCGACTCGCTGGTTTTCTTTTTACCCCTGTGCGTTCTGGTGCTCCATACAAGCGAATTAATGCAGCTGGCCACCAGAAGGAATTTTCTGGGACTACTATGCTGCTTGGTAACACTTCTTGGTCGCACTGGACAGACTGTGTTGCTCATTTTAGTCCATGCTTGTGACACACAAACCGGTCTGAAAGTCAAATGATCGTTGATGATGGTTGGTATGCGCTTAGATCACTCAGATACTTATTGTTTCGTACACACTTATTTTGATTTTCCTTTCGGCAGTGGCAGTTTCCTGTGACTGGCAACACTGAACAACTAACTCAGATAAGGATTCATATTGTGACATACTGTTTGCAGTAAATAAACTATTGTTGGACTGGCTTTCTTTTCCTATTTCAAAGTTCAAAAGAAAGCAAAGGCCGCACGATACCAAGGCAAAGACAGAGGCTGGAAGTTTCAAAATACAGTTGTCTCCAACAGTTATGAAATGATGACAAACACAAAAAAAAAATAATTAAAAAACAGACACGAAAGCTGACTGAAATAGCAACGCATTGAAGGAAAACAATCAGTGCTTCAGTTTGTTTGCTCTTATAGCTACAGTCTCCTATGAAACGAAGTTGTCTGCAGTGTAGCACTGCAGACAACTTCATTTTATAGGAGACTAACAACTGCAGCTATAAGAGCTATAGAAGGTGGAGGTGGTTAACAATTTGTCATTCCGTTGTAGATAAACAACAACAACAGCAATTTTTTGTAAACATCATTTCGGCATAGGTGAAGTTCAAATAGGGGGCCGAGTTCTACGTATTTATTGTTATATATTTAAAGGAAGATATAATAAATTCTAGTTGAGGTCCACCGTAGGTAATATCATCGCGCAAAAAGCTTCGTGCATCTCAGGCGACCAGCTGCATGTTTTCTTTCAGCCGCTCGTCACAGGAAAGAGTGTTTGTAGTGATGCAGTAGACACATCAGCATGACAAATTCCAAAACAAAGGAGAAGCGCGCTCTCTCTCTAGTCATGAATTAGCAGAAGAAACTACTACGAATTCTCTTCCAAGAATCATATAGTTGGATGCAATTACGAGATACGCTAATCAAGATAGCTTAAAAAACAACTCCAGTAACATATCCGAGTAAAAATCCAATGTCGTCCTGCGAATGTGATGTAGTTTTCATAGTTTTGGTGCTAAGGCAGCTTGCGTGACAGAAATGTAACTCACAGAATAAACAAGATGACTGGGCGAAAATCCTCGAACAAGAACATACGCTGCTAGAACTATCCGTGGGTTAATACGTGCTTTCGACAAGAAATAAATAGTACAGATTGAGGAAGACTTCATGCAGGATTCAAAACTTATATAATACTTTTCTCGAAAATCATGGCATAACTACCATATCACAGCGAATTATTTAGAATTCTTCCTTCAGGAACTGGCCTCAATCATAATTTATTTACCCCCTCAAGAGAAAAGAAATTAGGCAATCACGCGGTGACGTAAGAAAATCAAAGCACCAGGGGAATCACCGGTACTTGGAACCACACAGGAAACGAGCCTATCGATAAAATGGGATAATCCGCAGCAATTTGGATAACGGTAAACTTCCACGCAGCTGGTCATTCGCACTTACAAGACAGCGCAACGCAGCAAATGATTGATATTAGCCTTTACTGTAATACAGAGAACAGTTATGTACTAACCGCACTTTTGGAAATAGGTAAAATTCCAAGTTCTGGGCCCAGGTGGCCCCATCGGGCCCGACCTAGCGCCGTGTGACTGTCCGCCAATGAAGTCATTGCATGCGACACGGAGATGCATGTGCTCAGAACACCGGTCTCCCGGTCGTTGTTGGGTTTCTTTACCTCGGAACCGCAGCTACACACCACGTGTGCGTGCGACAGGCATAAGAGCGCACCAGTTCAGTCGAAAGGCTGCCAAATAGAAATAGAAACCCCTTTTCTATCCCCTGTAAGCAGTGATAAGAAATACAAGTTGAGCATTTTAAGGTAGGACTATCCTGTCAGCACTTTGAAGGGTATGCCAGCAGGTGTTCGTTGCACGCTTTGGTTTCTGGGGTGTAAGACAGACAGCGCTAATGATTGGGTACCCTCCTAGATAGGTGATCGTAATTCGTAAGAGATGTCACAATTACCAAGTGCCCAGTAGTTGTTGACAAGACTATACTGACGTTTGTAAAGTAAGTGTGTCTGCAACGCACTCGTCGTTCCGCGACTTCGGAGTACTTTTTTGTCCTCCTCGAGGCATGCTTTTGGATTTTAGTCAGTATTCTCTTCTACGTGACAGGTCGATACCTGAAGTCTAAAAACGATATATATATATATATATATATATATATATATATATATATATATATATATATATACTCCTGGAAATGGAAAAAAGAACACATTGACACCGGCGTGTCAGACCCACCATACTTGCTCCGGACACTGCGAGAGGGCTGTACAAGCAATGATCGCACGCACGGCACAGCGGACACACCAGGAACCGCGGTGTTGGCCGTCGAATGGCGCTAGCTGCGCAGCATTTGTGCACCCCCGCCATCAGTGTCAGCCAGTTTGCCGTGGCATACGGAGCTCCATCGCAGTCTTTAACACTGGTAGCATGCCGCGACAGCGTGGACGTGAACCGTATGTGCAGTTGACGGACTTTGAGCGAGGGCGTATAGTGGGCATGCGGGAGGCCGGGTGGACGTACCGCCGAATTGCTCAACACGTGGGGCGTGAGGTCTCCACAGTACATCGATGTTGTCGCCAGTGGTCGGCGGAAGGTGCACGTGCCCGTCGACCTGGGACCGGACCGCAGCGACGCACGGATGCACGCCAAGACCGTAGGATCGTACGCAGTGCCGTAGGGGACCGCACCGCCACTTCCCAGCAAATTAGGGACACTGTTGCTCCTGGGGTATCGGCGAGGACCATTCGCAACCGTCTCCATGAAGCTGGGCTACGGTCCCGCACACCGTTAGGCCGTCTTCCGCTCACGCCCCAACATCGTGCAGCCCGCCTCCAGTGGTGTCGCGACAGGCGTGAATGGAGGGACGAATGGAGACGTGTCGTCTTCAGCGATGAGAGTCGCTTCTGCCTTGGTGCCAATGATGGTCGTATGCGTGTTTGGCGCCATCCAGGTGAGCGCCACAATCAGGACTGCATACGACCGAGGCACACAGGGCCAACACCCGGCATCATGGTGTGGGGAGCGATCTCCTACTCTGGTGATCGTCGAGGGGACACTGAATAGTGCACGGTACATCCAAACCGTCATCGAACCCATCGTTCTACCATTTCTAGACCGGCAAGGGAACTTGCTGTTCCAACAGGACAATGCACGTCCGCATGTATCCCGTGCCACCCAACGTGTTCTAGAAGGTGTAAGTCAACTACCCTGGCCAGCAAGCTCTCCGGATCTGTCCCCCATTGAGCATGTTTGGGACTGGATGAAGCGTCGTCTCATGCGGTCTGCATGTCCAGCACGAACACTGGTCCAACTGAGGCGCCAGGTGTTGCTACAGTAGCTAACCTCTATCTGAAAGTTTAACTCTTGTAGAGATGAAATGGCGTATGGCACTGTTGGCCGGGAGGCCCATCGGGGGAGTTCGGCCGCCGTATTGCAAGTCCTTTTTAGGTGACGCCACATCGGCGACTTGCGAGTCAATGATGATGAGAGACACGCAACACCCAGTACCCTGTCTGGAATCGAACCCGAGCCCCCTGTGTGGTAGCCGGTAACGCTACCGCTACGCTGCGGAGGCAGACGTTTAATTCTGTCATCAACAATGAACAGCAAAAATGAAAATAGATCAAGAGACTGGGGAGAAACTAACGAATTTGGATTACAATGTTACTGGTGGAAATACAGTACATCAGATGTGAATAAGTAGACAATTTCGAGGATCACGTGTCGATGGCCATTTGCTCTTTTCTGCGAACATCTCCATATAGCTGGGTAAATTAGATATAATGTCGAGATTCAAAATCCCTAATAATAATAACACTACATGATTTTTTAAAAAGTCTTTCTCTTGGTATAGCGGGAGAACATTTGACGCAAACACAAGCCTCAAACGCTTCCCAACGTCACTGACGGCTTCTTGAACGGGACAGGAGTGAAGGAGCGTAGTTCTGGGAAACGGAAAGATCTATAATTTATTACATATGCGCCAGGTATAAAGTAACAGAACAAAAATATGTGTGTGAAATGCAGTAAGAACGTTTGCAAGAAAGATAGCTCCATGGAGCACAAAATGGGTCCAAACGAATGTGAACAGTAGATGGAAGCCAATTACTTTATTAATTATTCATCTCCCGTGATTTGTAAACGTTGTAGTACCTCTTCATAAAATGCAGTCAAATGTCTATATACGACTTTACTCTATCTAGGATACAAAATTTCTCAATGAGAATGATAAATGACGTAAATCACTAATTGTGACCTAAAAGTCACAAGGCACCTCGACCCGTGAAAATTTGATGTGCGTCAATCGAAATGTTAAAATGTCATATTGCGACTTGCAGTGGAGTGTACGCTGTGACGAATATCTCCGACAAGTTTGACACTAAGTTTTAAGTGACACAATACTGTACTTACCTTATTTCATCAAAATCACGTGATATACGAGGGTGAGTCCAATGAAAACCTCAGATATTTTGTAAATAATATTTATTGTGCAGGAGTGGTACAAAGCTGTATCACTTTTCAACATAATTTCCCCCACGCTCAATGCAAGTCCTCCAGCGCTTACGAAGTGCATAAATTCCATTAGAAAAAAATTCTTTTGGTAGTCCGCGCAACCACTCACGCACCTCTTCATCAGAACGGAACTTCTTTCCTCCCATTGAGTCTTTGAGTGGTCCAAACATATGGAAATCACTTATGGCAAGGTCTGGTGAGTATGCTGGCTGAGGAAGACACTCAAAATGCAGGTCTGTGAGTGTTGTAACTGTTGTACGGGCTGTGTGGGGCCTTGCATTGCTGACAGCAATCCACGTCGCTTTGATCTGATTGCAGGCCGCAGATCTGTGTAGGGTGCACTGGTGACAGTGGTCCCTATAGGCATGTAATGCTCCAAAATGACGCCTTTTTCGTCCCAAAAGAGAGTCAGCATAACCTTCCCTTCTGACGTTTCTGTTCGAAACTTCTTTTGTTTTGGTGATGAAGAATGGCGCCATTCCTTGCTCGCTCTCTTCGTTTCCAGTTGGTGAAAGTGAATCCATGTTTTGTCCTCAGTGACGATTCTTGCAAGGAAGCCATCACCTTCTCGTTCAAAGCGCCGAAGAAGTTCTTCACAAGCATCAACACGTCGTTCTCTCATTTCAGGAGTCAGCTCCCGTGGCACCCATATTGCAGACAGTTTGTGAAACTGGAGCACATCATGCACAATGTGATGTGCTGACCCAGTGTAATGGTACTTGAATTACGTAACCATTACGGCACCTCACCTCAACCTCTCGACACCAGCAATATTCTACTGTGTTTCTGTAAAATAGTTAACATATTTCTGTGACAATATTCAGATTTTATTTCATTAATGTTGAGGTACTTCGATACATCGATATGTGTATATTGCAATGATATTATTCTTATGTGTATTCTTTCTTTTGTCACTATGATCTTTGACGTACTTGTAACTCTGATTTTTGGGCGCGTAAGCTGTTACTAGAGAGTCAAGTTTTGGTAGTCATGTTAAAAAGACGCAAATTGTAGTCAGTTTATGAAATGTGAACTTTAACAGTGAGGAAGATATTTTCAAGTATGTTTTATATGGTGAAGTGATGTTTTGGGACGAGTTAAATGATATTGCAACAAAAGTAAGAAAAAAGAAGTGTAACTTAAATTCGGAGTGCTGATTACTTTATTAACTAGCAAACGTTTAATCTTCAAGAATGGTTTGTGAAACACATTTATAAAACTTTCGAATATCGCAGAATAACACCTAGGCCTCTTTGCATCCGAGCTTGCAATCATCACTACCTAGATTTTCGACGATTGAGCTATGAGTTTACAACGAGACCAGCGTGGGAAGCACGAAACGATGAGTGCCTAGTTTATCCATTACTTCAAGAAATGACTTTATTAACTGTGTTCTAATGACCCTTGCCACATAATAAAACTTTGTTGTTGCCCGAAAATGCAATATTTAGCTGCGTGAGCAACACTACAATCATAATTAATTTTTGACCTTTGTTGTGGTAGTGTTGTTAGACCATGACCAATTTATAAACATGCTGCAATGTCATTCAGTGTCACTCGACGGTTTTCCTTCACTATGACTTCAACTGCTGTAATGTTCTGTGGAGTCACATCTCGTTGTGCCTGACCTGGACGAGGAGCATCTTCCACTGAAGTCACACCATATGCGAACTTCCTACGCCATTCGTAGACTTGCTGCTGTGACAAACATGCATCGCCGGACTGAACCTTCATTTCTTGATGAATTTCAGTAGGTCTCACACCTTCACTAACCGAATAACAGAACACTGTTCTTCCCTGACGGAAGTCGCAAGTGTGGCGGCCATCTTTATACTGATACTGCGACGGTATGTGTGCATCTGCACTATGTTGCCACCTACAGGCCATTCTGCACGCTGTTTGTAGCACGCTTACCAACTTACAGTATAACGGCGTGAAATTTCGATTTGTTACTCCAAATTTATGGTTCTAATTTGAATCACCCTCGTTGGATCTCACTACAATAACAATAAAAGATTATGCAATAACACACCATAAAATACGGTACGTCTTGCTGGAACTGTTCCAGAATGTAATAATAAAGGCTATGGCTGTAAAGTGCTACTACGAGGTTGGAAGTTTGGCACAGTAGAGGATGCCGTGGCGGGCGGTATAAAACCGCTCAGACTTCCCCAGTAAAAGTGTCACTTACCTCTTTTGGAACATGACGAAGGCGTCCTGCTCGAGGTCCGTCAGGTCGATGGTCTTGCCGAGCCGGATGACGTCGGGGTGCTTGCGCACCATGAGCCAGCCGATGTGCGAGAAGAAGAAGCCCCTGGTGGCGTTGTGCGGGTCGGCGTCCGTGTCGCTGTACTTGTGGTGCTGCCGGTGGTCGCGCACCCAGATGTACAGGCAGTTCTGCAAACGCACACACGCGCCCTCACACTCCGGCTCGCAGCAGGCCACAGAAGCACTTGCTACATTTACACTACTGGCCATTAAAACTGCTACACCAAGAAGAAATGCAGATGATAAACGGGTATTCATTGGACAAATATATTATACTAGAACTGACATGTGGTTACATTTTCACGCAATTTGGGTGCATAGATCCTGAGAAATCGGTACCTAGAACAACCAACTCTGGCCGTAATAACGGCCTTGATACGCCTGGGCATTGAGTCAAACAGAGCTTGGATGGCGTGTACAGGTACAGCTGCCCATGCAACTTCAACACGATACCACAGTTCATCAAGAGCAGTGACTGGCGTATTGTGACGACCCAGTTGCTCGGCCACCATTGACCAGACATTTTCAATTGGTGAGAGATCTTGAGAATGTCCTTTCCAGGGCAGCAGTCGAACATTTCCTGTATCCAGAAAGGCCCATACAGGACTTGCAACATGCGGTCGTGCACTATCCTGCTGAAATGTAGGGTTTCGCAGGGATCGAGTGAAGGGTAGAGCTGCGGGTCGTAACACAGCTGAAACGTAACGTCCACTGTTCAAACTGCCGTCAATCCGAATTAGAGGCGACCGAGACGTGTAACTAATGGCACCCCATACCATCACGTCGAGTGATACGCCAGTATGGAGATGACGAATACACGCTTCCAATGTGCGTTCACCTCGATGTCGCCAAACACGGATGCGACCATCATGATGCTGTAAACAGAAGCTGGATTCATCCGAAAAAATGACGTTTTGTCATTCGTGCACCCAGGTTCGTCGTTGAATACACCATCGCAGCCGCTCCTGTCTGTGATGCAGCGTCAAAGGTAACCGCAGCAATGGTCTCCGAGCTGATAGTCCGTGCTGCAAATGTCGTCGAACTGTTCGTGCAGATGGTTGTTGTCTTGAAAACGTCCCCATCTGTTGACTCAGGGATCAAGACGTGGCTGCACGATCCGTTACAGCCATGCGGATAAGATACCTGTCATCTCGACTGCTAGTGATACGAGGCCTTTGGGGTCCAGCACGGCGTTCCGTATTACCCCCTGAACCCACCGGTTCCAGTCATTGGATCTCGACCAACGCTAGCAGCAATGTCGCGATACGATAAACCGCAATCGCGACAGGCTACAATCCGACCTTTATCAAAGCCGGATACGTGATGGTACGCATTTCTCCTCCTTACACGAGGCACCACAACAACGTTTCACCAGGCAACGCCGGTCAAGTGCTGTTTGTGTATGAGAAATCGGTTGGAAACTTTCCTCATGTCAGCACGTTGTAGGTGTCGCCACTGGCGCCAACCTTATGTGAACGCTCTGGAAAGCTATTCATTTGCATATCATAGCATCTTCTTCCTGTCGGTTAAATTTCGCGCCTGTAGCATGTCATGTTCGTGGTGTAGCAATTTTAATGGCCAGTAGTGTAGTAAGCGAAAACTAAACTAAACTCCGCCCGAACAGGCCATGAACCGTCCGGCTTTTCATCCTCAGCCCACAGGCGTCAGTGGATACGGATATGGAGGGGTACGTGGTCAGCACACCGCTTTCTCGGCAGTATGTCAGTTTACAAGACCGTAACCGCTGCTTCTCAATATGACATTACTAATTTTCGTTTGTTTCTCAAGTAATCACCTTCCCAACAGTGCTCTCACTCCCACACAAGGGTCTAAGCCAAGTCCTACCCCATTGTTTCTGGAGATTGCAACAAACTAATGGTGGAAGTTGTTTCATCCTTATCATCGTGCATTTACAGTGTGTTTGAAAGTCTTTGTTACGAAAGTCTAGGGGTGATAGAACAACTTCTGTTAGAGAGAAAATGTTCACCGACGCTTTCCAGTGACGCTAGGCGCCCTTTGGTATTCAAAAGGACTAGGAAGACGAAATTCCTCCGAACTAGCAGGGTTTACTAACCAGGTATTGAGCTACTACGATCACCAGTAAACTGATAGTGAGACACAGTGATTTTGAAGAAGGAAATTGTAAGAACAATTGGTTCTAAGTGGAGAAAGATATTTTAGAAACGAATCAGGAACTTGGATTTTGCTCGGCCTACCGCACCTATTGCATGATAGGCAACACAAACTGCATGCGAACGGTGCAGAATGCCTACACCGTACTGCCTCTCAGTGGCATAACCAGTCATAAACGACGCATGGCATCGCCGGAAAGTGTCAGCAAACAATTTCTCTCTAACAAAAGTTGTCCGCCATGACGCGACCTATCACCGTTCGATTTTGTTGCATAGGTACGAGGTCTGAAAATAAGGTAGTGGCAACGCAGTGTTAGTAAGCTAACACGTGCAGCTCCATTACATTTATTCAGTGTAGTTAACTACAAGGTCTGTTGCCTTCGGTCAGATGTCGGAAATCGTTGGAAACCATTGGCAAGACGTACACTGTTGATTGACAGCGACAAAGCGCCCTACTGCGAGCAGTACACATGCCACCTCCGGCCTCGGAGGGGTTCTTTCGAGGAGACAGGTCCAAGTCACAAGAACTCATTCGCGGTATGTACGGAAGGTGTTCCTAGACTTCCCAATGCCCCTCTGCAATAAGAGTTTGACATCGTTTGCGACTTGACAATACGACAGAGTGGTCATCCCGCAATAAACGTGGACGTTTGTGCCGCATATGTTGCTCCAGATATCGGCAGTAGTAGTCACTGTTGCTGGTCTGTCCCTCAGGCACAACATGTATATCAATAACACCATCTGAGCCGTATGCCACAATCAGCATAAGCTTCACCCGAATGAGTTTCTGTCGAAATTTCTACAGACGCAGTTGACCTGGGTGACGTCGTTCATTCGATTGACACTTTAAATCAGACTCGTAAGCTCGTTCCCACGTCACATCAAGGGGTGACAACACGTTGCAGAAATGCGTCGGTTTGTTGTGGTATCTGTCAAGGTGGATGCCAGTCAATGCATACCAGTACCATTTCCGTATGTCGGTGAATCGGTGTGGAACCCAAAGTGACGTAATTTTTCCTTGTGTTAAGACATTTTACTAGCAAGTGCCACAGCGTTTTTCACTTAGCCCAACCTCTACTTATAATAAGTGGCCAGTCCATCGATGGTCTAAGGAAACGAGACCACTCAAGTTGACAGTCTGGCTTGAGGAATGAACAGCCGACACACGCGGTGCAAATCTGTAGTCTCATCCCGCCCCGCACGAAGCGTCTTGGCCCATCGTGCAAATCTCGCCACTGGCTCCAAGCAATCCTCGAGAACATTCTGACACATTTTTACCACAGGTAAACTCGATTTTACTCCATTAACGTTGACCACCTTTCGAAAACATGTTTAAGAGTTGTGAAATCTACACTCTCCACTTCAACGCAACACAGCAACAACATTCCCAACTGGATGCCTCCCCAAACAACATATCGACTACAGCGCGACCTAATCGCTCCCAAATCCAATTTGCGCATGCTCGATCTCCTGCGGGAGAATATAAGACACCCCTCAGCAGTGCTGCGAATTGCGAGTGGGGGTGCCGGTTGCAAGTATGCATCTGAATGGTTATAGGCTGATGGTTAACATTACATTTCATCCATGGGGGTCCCGTGCAAATGAGCGCTGAGGAAGGTGTGAGTGGTTGGGAAATGGGGTGTGTGTGTGTGTATATGTGTGTGTGTGTGTGTGTGTGTGTGTGTGTGTGTGTTCGGGAGGGAGAGAGGGAGGGGAATTGTTAGGCTTCGCCCGTGGACTGGGTGTTGTCATCAGCATCACCGACACGCAAGTCGCCCAATGGGGCACTTCAAATAAGACTTACAACCCGGCAGCTGAACTTCAGCGAGTAGGGCCTCCAGGCCAACAATGCCACATGATCCTTTCATTTATTTATTAGAAACATTGCTCAAGTTCGGACTGGGTCCGAAATAGGAAGGAAATTGACTTTATTCGTTCCAAAGGAACTATTCCAACATTTGAGGATACCACTGAAAAGCAAAATCTGGATCGACAGATGGAGATATGAATCGCCATCCCTTCGAAATAGACTACACTGTCCTGACAACTTCTTCATTATGCTCGAACCAGTACTAGAACCCGAAAACTTTCATTTAGCGGGCAAAACGTTTTGCTTGGGGAGGGTAACATTCCATGTTCCAATTTCGATGTGGCACAATATTAGTCCGCAGAGATAAAGATTCATTAGTTGATTTCTATTTTGTAAGGTATAAAATCTAACGGAGGAATAAATGATTTTGTAGTCGACCAAAATTAGAATTTTGAGATGAAGAGTTTCGCTCAGAACAAGATACAAAAAAAATTGAAACAAATTAACTTTCAGAAGCTTTAAAAATGTTAAATTTCGGTTTGGCGGAAGTAAATTGTGGAGAAAAGATGGAGGATGCACGCATAGTAACTTGTGAATCATACAAAGTGCACGTATACATCCGAGCTTTGGATACTGCATTTGTTACGTAAAGCAGTTAACATCCATTCGAGCATCTCAGCCCGTGATGTAACACATGCCTCACTCGACTGACGTTCCTTAACAAACTGTGTTACATTATACACAGCAGCGTTACTGTTCCCCATTCGTGACATTCATCTATTTTTATTGAGGAAATTTGATAATTTTTTATTTTGTTCGTCTCAGTTGCATGAATATACAATTTTTTTCTGCAGTGGTTACGGTATTATGGCTGACTTGCCCGTTCTCAAACCACACACCTTGTTGTTAACCGTAACTGGTGATACAATATGATGCCAAAAGGTACGAATAACTTCTACAGAAAGTCAAACTGTGGGCAACAAATACTATCATTGATAAGTTAGCCTATGTGTCTACTGCTGAACCTGAATGACACAATAGTAGCTCCTTTGTTACACCAATCGTGGCCTTACGTATCGACATGGTTCACTTCCATCTGACAAGTGGTTTCCTGTCTCACAATATTTACAGAAGATGCTACAATTTGTCTTTTAGTTGGATAGTTGCACTAATTCTTCAGTTTACCAGTCTATCTAGGTGGAAGAGGACGCCAACTTGGTACATTCAACAAGAGTGTAAACAGAAAGCATCTTACCCTCGTTATGTAATCTCAGAATAACAATGAGTTCAGAAAAACTCAGCAGCCGCCGTACATGGCGACATTATGAGATGGCGATTGGACAGGGGAGTGACAGAGAGAAACTAACGATGTAAGATGCGTAAGTTACAAGCACCCGTTTGATGTCATTGGGATGGTGAGAAGATTCAGGAATTTACTTTTATAACCCAAAGGGAACACACAATTTGTGTGTCACTTTGATTCTTTTGCGGCGTGTGTAGTGTTATTTGAGGATTTTTTGCATTGCTATCTCTGTGGGACATGGTACTTACATGATTTACTCTTTCAGTACTATAATATTCTAGTATGCAAGACACTGATGTATTCCGAAGCTTCGTGCCACTTCCCTACAGCAGATGAGAAATTGGATCGTTTAGAGGAAACCGAATCTTAGGATCTGTGGGCTAATGTTACAACAGATTCGATCTGTACCGTGTGTTACACGCAGTTAGGATTCTTTGCGGAACATCAGAACATACAATTGCCTTTCTGTCCCTGATTTTAAGACTTGAGGGCTTACACTTGCAACATGTTTCTAGTAATCTTTTTGCGTTTCTGTCATTTCTGAAAAGACGCTGATTGTAGTAATGGCAGACAACGAGCGAAGTATAAATTCCGATTTACAAGAGAAGGCACATCCTTCGGATTTATCGGGTGAGACATCGAATATATGCCTTACCGCCGCGCTGAGTGGCCGCGTGGTTTTAGGCGCCATGTCACGGGCAGAGCGGCCCCTCCCGCCGGAGGTTCGAGTCCTCCTTTGGGCATGGGTGTGTGAATTGTTCTTAGCATAAGTTAGTTTAAGTAGTGTGTAAGTCAAGGGACTGGTGATCTCAGCTGTTTGGTCCCTTAGGAATTCACGTACTTTTTTTTATGCCTAACCAGTTCTAGAAACCATATCTTATATTCATACTCGGATTTATATACGAAAAACTGGTTTATTATTACATCATAACCAGAGAAAGAAATTATCTGTTTTCAAGTCATCTCAACTTGCTGCCTTGGAAAATAAAGAAAAGGATTAATCGTAAAGTTCTGTTTCAGAATATGACTTGAATATCTTGCCCCTGAACTATCACATAGCAACAATCATGTATGGCTGAGTTGAAATTTCCCTTGGAATATTATATTGCATTTTATGGCACAATAAATTATCGTTCATACATTTAAACTGTAGTTCACTTTTAATTAAACTGTTAAACAATAGAGAATCAATTTATTCTGGCAAGTGAACTTCATATCATCAAAAATTTTCTGTGGACCTGTTACTAGATGTCACAAGTAATATTATAAAGTGGTAAGAAGCATTAGTTGTAGGGGGCAAATGGACAAATGACGCAAGTTCTGGGAAAGTGTAATGCAGCCACATAAGGAACTTCACACAGTACCCCGTGAACAATTTTTAAATATTTCTCCAGTGCCTAGAATTATTGCTTCGGATCAAACAAGGAAATCGAAAGAGTTTAAAGACTTATTGCTAGATTTTTAAACGATAAATTTTTTAACGGATGTAGTCAGTTCCAGAGATGATCACTGAGCTTTAACGGGAATCGCTGGTGAATACGAACTTCTCGCAAGACACTCATATGTGTATAAAATACCTACCATAACAAAGGGTAGACAAAATAAATCAGTCCTAGAATATATTTCATGCACATGTACTCCCTAGGCAAATGATATAAGTTGGATTTCCTGCCTTAAGGTTGTAAGTAGGCTGTTTAGGTTTTCTTATTGGTAACGCCGCTTAGCGCTCGGTATGAAAAATCACTGGCTGTGCTGTGCGCAGTCTGTGTTTAGTTTGCATTGTTGTCTGCCATTGTAGTGTCGGGCAGCGGCAGCTGGATGCTAACAGCGCGTAGCTTTGCGCAGTTGGAGGTGAGCCGCCAGCAGTGGTGGACGTGGGGAGAGAGGTTGCGGAGTTTTGAAATTTGTAAGAATTGGTCTCATGAAGTGCTATATATATTATGACTAGTGAGGTAAATACATTGTTTGTTCTCTATTAAACTCTTTCATTTGCTAACTATACCTATCAGTAGTTAGTGCCTTCAGTAGTTTGAATCTTTTATTTAGCTGGCAGTAGTGGCGCTCGCTGTATTGCAGTAGCTTGAGTAACGAAGCTTTTTGTGAGGTAAGTGATTTGTGAAACGTATAGGTTAATGCTAGTCAGGGCCATTCTTTCGTAGGGATTTTTGGAAGTCAGATTGCGTTGCGCTAAAGATATTGTGTGTCAGTTTAAGCACAGTCTTGTATAAATTGTTCTAAGGGGACGTTCCAAGGTATATAAAACATTTTCAGGGACAGTTTCATTTTGGCGACCCTGTACAAATACTCTAAATCAAATTTTTTACTTCCATTGCATTTCCTGTCGAATGAACGTAATGAAAGGTAAAAGGATTGCAAGGGCATGTAGACAATTTATGCTCTTCATTAGCGAGTAGAAAAGGAGGAAGATAGGGGCAAGTAATAGTGCGTGCTGTACATAGTGATACGAAGTTGATTTAGATACATGTCTGTGTTAAGTTCATAATCACGATTTATCCAGATAAGTTTACAAATACAAAAAAATTGCGATATGATTGTGATTGTCAACAGAATACTCTCTCATTCTTTCTCTTACATTTTGATTCACTTCTCACTTTCATGTCTTTACAGGGAATTACTAAAAAAGTTAAAGAAATTAGTCTTGGCAATGGAAACTTGTATTACAGCATATTGAGGTAATGAAAACTGTCATCAACCTGAAGGCTGGTTTAAACAGTACATTACTTTAGTATGTAGGATTTTTTAAAATATTATTTCCAGGCGGATATCTCCAAGTATATACACTGATTGAAAAAAGAATCACAACACCAAGTACTAAACGAAAGTTGGTAGCCGTGTTTTTACGCCTGAAATATGATATTTACTCCGATTTCACGCCAGACTCGTAAGATTGGTGCCAGTAGCGCCTCTATCAGGGTGCTAATCAGATTTGCTGTAAATACAAGCTGTAACGATCATGTGTTAACTACCTTTGAGATTGGACTTGGTGAGTTGATGTTACTCCAGAATGCCTGTAAGGCGACAAAGATGCTATTGTCAACACCTCGCAGAGTCTGTACGACTCCATGTAATAGAGATACGAGAAGCTGGATTTTCCTTCCGAGATACTGCAGAACGACTTGGCAAGGGTGTAGCCACTGTACGAGATTGCTGACAGCGATGGTCACGAGAACGTGTATAATACGATTGCAAGAAGGCCGGGCCCCAGATGGCCACGTGGCACTACGTGTAGCACGTAGCACGTCGTGTTCGGGTTATGGCACTGTCGCATCGTAGTGCATCTGCAGTAGCAATTTGAGTAGCAGTTCGCATCACAGTGACACAAAGAATTGTTACAAATGGTTACTTCAAGGACAGCTCCGAGCCAGACGCCCTGCACCGGGCATTCCACTGACACCAAACCACAGCCGCCTGCTACTTCAGTGGTGTCAAGCGAGAGTTCATCTGATTGCAAGATGAAGGTCTTTTGTCTTTTATGCTGAAAGCTGGTTCTGCCTCGGTGCCAGTGGTGGTCGTGTGTTGGTTAGAAGGAGGCCTGTCTGTACCCTAGAAGCGATGGACTTACACCTGGACCTATAGTTTGGGGCGCGATTTCGTATGACAACTGGAGCACCCTCATAGTTATCCCTTGTAGCACCCTGACTGCAAAATTATACGTCAGTCTGGTGAGTCGACCTGTTATACTGCCATTGCAGGGAGTGTTTTCCAACAGGGTAACGTTCGCTCACACATCGCTGTTGTAACCCAACATGCTCTACAGAGTATCGACATGTTGCCTTGGCTTGCTCGATCACCAGATCTGTCTCCAATCGAGTACATATGGGACACCATACACAAACAGCGTTAACAATCCCTATATTGACCGACCAAGTGCAACAGGTATGGAACTCCACCCCACAAATTGACATCCGGCACCTGTACAGTACAATGCATGCACTTTTGCATGCTTGCATTCAACATTCTTGCGGTTACACCCGTTATTAGGGTACCAACATTTCACACTTGCAATGCCTAATCTCGCGTTTACATTAACCTGTGATCTTGAAATGTTTCTCACTTAAATATGATACCTAGACAAACGTATTCCGGCGAGTTTATTAATCTACATTAATTATTTTTTGTGATACTATTTTTTTCTGTCGATGTATTTTAAGAAATGCATAGTACGAATACCGACTCGTATTTTATTCACCAACCGGAAATTTTTTTGGAAATTTGTGGTAAGGTCTTATGGGGCCAAACTGCTGAGGTCATCGGCACCTCAACTTACGCACTACTTAATCTAACTTAAACTAACTGACGCTAAGGACAACACAAAAACCCAAGCCAGAGCGAGGACTCGAACCTCCGACCGTTACAAGACGCTCCAGACCGCGCGGCTTCACCAACCGGTTACAATTAAATTCAAACAGTAGAGATCCAGTACATAATGACTGTCCGAGAATCAGGCACTGATCGATTCGAAATGAGAAAATATTTTTTGTGTTCACTGGAATTGATCAGCCTCTACTTTTAAGTCAGCCAATTTGAGTACCGCGTGCGTGGTCTTGCACGGAAATCGGTTGGTGAATTAAACGTAATACTTGTCAGCATTCGTATTATGCATTTCTGAAAAAAATGAATTTTTTTATTGTTTGTAGTATGCTTTGCCTTCCGCCGACCTTCGCACTGACTTATCCAGCCAGTTACAGGGATACATACAGCTTAATATGGACTTCGAACCACGGTGTGTTTCGTATTTTTCGCATTAACAAATATTGCTGGAGATGAAAGAACTGGTAAATTTCAGGATTTGTTCTTGCCAAGGATCGAAGTCGAGACCTTTATAGTGATAGGCCGTCAAATTACTACTTTTTTGTTTCTTTTTGCTTTTTTCACTATCCCTTTTCTTCCTAGTTCTCATCGATCGGGCCAATAACAGTGAACATACACACCGAAGAGCCGAAGAAACTAGTACACCCGCCTAACATCGAATAAGGCCCGCACGAGTACGCAGAAGTGCGGCAACACGACATGGCATGGACTCAACTTATGTCTGAAGTAGTGCTGGAGGAAATTGACACCATGAGTCCTGCAGGCCTATCCATAAATCCGTAAGAATACGACGGAATGGAGATATCTTGTGAACATCATGTTGCAAGCCATCCCAGATATGCTCAATAATGTACATGTCTGGGGAGTTTTATAGCCAGCGGAAGTGTTTAAACTCAGAAGAGTGTTATTGGAGCCACGCTGTAGCAATTATGGACGTGTGAGGTGTCTCATTGTCCTGCTGGAATTGCTCAAGTCCATCGGAATGCACAATGGACATGAATGGATGCAAGTGATCAGACAGAATCCTTACGTACGTGTCACCTATCAGAGTTGTATCAGGGGTCCCATATCACACTGCAAACGCCCCACACCATTACGGAGCCTCCACCAGCTTGAACAGTCTCCTGCTGACACCCAGGGTCCATGGATTCATGAGGTTGTCTCCATACCCATACATGTTCATGCGCTCGATAAAACTTGAGACTCATTCCGACCAGGCAACATGTTTCCAGTCATCAACAGCCCAATGTCAGTGTTGACGGGCCCAGGCGAGGCGTAAAGCTTTGGGTCGCGCAGTCATCAAAGATGCAAGAGTGGGCCTAAGGCTCCGAAAGCCCGTAGCGATGCTGTTTCGTTGAATGGTTCGCACGCTGACGCTTGTTGATGGCCCAGCATTGAAATGAGGAGCAGTTTGCGAGAGGGTTGCGCTTTTGTAATGTTGAACAATTCTCTTCAGTTGTCGTTGGTCCCGTTCTTGCAGGATCTTTTTCCGGCGGCAGCGATGTTTTACCGGATTTCTGATATACACGGTACACTCGTGAAACGATCGTGCGGGAAAATCCCCACTCGATCGATACCTCGGAGACGCTGTGTCTCATCGCCCGTGCGCCGTTTATAACACCACGTTCAAACTCCCTTAAATCTTGATAGCCCGCCACTGTAGCAGCAGTAACCAATCTAACAACTGCGCCAGACACTTGTTGTCTTATATAGGCACTTCCGACCACAGTGACGTATTCTGCCTGTCTACATATCTCTGTATTTGAATACACATGCCAATTCAGTAGAAAACACTAGTGACATCTGAGGAGAACAGAGGCACTCGCACCTTTGTATAGAGTACATTGTAGAGCCACTAAAGGTCGAATCGCTTCTGCTCCATTTGCCGGCTAGTTGTAAACAAGGCCGTGCAGCGGGCGTCCTGCGGTCAGTAGGAGAGAGTTCCGTCCACCGGTCAGTCCATGATCTCCGCGGACGAAAGCGCCGGCAGCTGTGTTCGTCGCACGCCTCCGCTGCTAAGTGGCCTGCGCTGCTCTTGGAAAAACAGCCGCCGGCGAGGACACAGTTCTCGCATACCGTAGAAAGCGGCTTCGTTGCCGTTCGCAGACCCAGTGTCACGGTCAGCGCTAATCCAGCGTTGTCTCCCTGCTTAGACCGTGCATGTGCATCAGTGTTTCTCGAGAGAGTGTGAGAATTCACTTTCACCACGTTGCTTCCTGTGCTTCTCCTCTTGTGTTAACATCTTCAGATTTACCTTTTTTTCCAATAGAGTGTATTACCTTGGTAAACGTAGGAATTCGCCACCATCTAGTAACGTAAACGATGTTATGGTTGCATAATTAACTTAATGAATGTCTTATTCGTAACATACCAGGTGATCAAAAAGTAAATATAAATTTGAAAACTGAGTAAATCACGAAATAATGTAGATAGACAGGTACAAATTGACACACATGCTTGGAATGACATGGGGTTTCATTAGAACGAAAAAAATGCAAAAGTTCAAAAAATGTCCGACAGGTGGCGCTACATCTGATCAGAATACCAGTAATTATCATAACAAAATAAGACAAAGCAAAGATGATGTTCTTTACAGGAAAAGCACAATATGTCGACCATCATTCCTCAACAATAGCTGTAGTCGAGGAATAATGTTGTGAACAGCACTGTAAAGCATGTCCGGAGTTATGGTGAGGCATTGGCGTCCGGCATTCCTAGAGATGTCGGTCGATCATGATACACTCGCGACTTCAGGTAACCCCAAAGCCAATAATCGCACGGACTGAGGTCTGGGGACCTGGGAGGCCTAGTATGACGAAAGTGGCGGCCTAGCACACGATCATCACCAAACGACGCGCAAGAGATCTTTCACACGTCTAGCAATACGTGGTGGAGCGCTATCCTGCATAAACATCGTACGTTCCAGCAGGTGTTTATCAGCCAGGCTGGGCAGATGCGATTCTGTAACATATCGGCGAACCTCTCAGACGTCACGGTAGCAGTTTTGCTGTCCAGCGCCATCTGTCGGACATTTTGTGAACTTTTTTTTGTTCTAATAAAACCCCATATCATTCCAAGCATGTGTGTCAATTTTTACCTCTCTATCTACATTATTCCGTGATTTATTAAGTTTTCAAATTTATACTGAATTTTTGATCATCCGGTATATCTGACTCTTCGATTCTTGGGCATGTTTCGAGTTCGAGCGATGATCTTATGACTGTATATAATCATCGTTCTGAAAGCGTGTAGCACATTATCTTTTTAAGTTCTAACAAAGGCACGAGAGAGACAATTCTGACGTTGCGGTTGGTAGTGGAATCGAGGCAAATGAAAAATCAAGACGCGTTCATAGGATTTGTCGGCCTGGAAAGAAGTTCGACAGTGTAAAATAGTTCAAGATGTTCGAAATTAGGGGTAAGCTATAGGGAGAGAAGATCCAAGAGGGAATAATAGGAGCAAACGACCAAGAACGAAGTGCTAGCATTAAAAAGGGTGTAAGACAGGTATGTAGTCTTTCGCCCATACTATTCAATCTGTACATCGAAGAAGCAATGATAGAAATAAAAGAAAGGTCCAGAAGTGGAATTAAAATTAATTCAAGGTGAAAGGATACCAATGATACGATTCGCTGATGATATTGCTATCCTGAGTGAAAGTGAAGAATAATTATATGGTCTGCTGAATGGAATGAACAATGTAATGAGCACAGAATATGGATTGAGAGTATATCGAAGAAAGAGTAATGAGAAGGGGCAGAAATGAAAACAGCGAGAAACTTAACATCAGGATTGATGGTCACGTAATAGATGAAGTTGAGGACTTCTGCTACCTAGGCGGTAGGTGGACATCAAAGGCAGACTATCAATGGCAAAAAGAGCATTCCTGGCCAAGAGAAGTCTACTAGTATCAAACATAGGCCTTAATTGGAGGAAGAAATTTCTCAGAATGTACGTCTGGAGTACATCATTGTGTGGTAGTAAAACGAGGAATGTGGAAAATCGGAACAGAAGGGAATCGCAGCATTTATGATGTTGAAAATTAGGTGGACAGATAAGGTAAGGAGTGAGGAGGTTCTGCCCAGAATCAGAGAGGAAAGGAATATATCGAAAACACTGACAAGGCGAAGGGGCAGGGTGATAGGACACCTGTTAAGACATCAGGGAATGACTTCCATCGTACTAGAGGGAGCTGTAGTGGGCAAAAACTGTGCAAAAAGACAGAGATTGGAATACATCCAGCAAATAATTGAGGACGTAGTTGCAAACGCTACCCGGAGATGAACAGATTGGTACAGGAGAGGAATTGGTGGTGGGCTGCATCAAGCCAGCCAGAAGCCCGATGACACAAAAAAATTTTAATATTATGAGTTACGTTTCTGATGTGGCGCTAGACTTGGACATAGTGGGCCAGCTTCGTAGTTGTGAAGGAAACATGCCACCAGTATTTGGTATGACAAACGAGGGAGAGGTAGTGGTGTCTAAATACTTTATCACCAGATTTGTGAATGACATTTCAAACCTCTCTGCAGGGACGGTATGTGTCTCTGTTGGATGGGGCGGTAAAGATCTGTTCGTACTATTCAAGACAATGAAGTTATGAGCTGCCACAGGGCTTCATCTCTTTCTTCCATTTATCCTTTGGAACACAAACACATCACGGTAGATTACAAACTCTCACCACAGTCAGCCAAACGAGACACACTTGACACTCCATAACAGGGTCAGAGGAGTGCAGTGGCAAAACACCCTTCGCTAGAACCTTGCAATGGACGGCACAACGATTGCTAAATCTGCCTCGAATGCTTATTTCCTGAGCACCGAATTACCCTTCGCCCGCCTTAATGCATGTCAACGTTCATCAGGTGGTATATTTGGAATGACTTCTAGATAGCGAAGAACTGGTTGATTTTTTATGAACATTTTTTTGCCACTAGGTTTGCATTTGTACCTGCGTTAGTTGCTTTGTAGATATATTTTATGATGTAAGATGTTATTCAATTTCCTTACACCATTTTGCACGAAACAACACAACAACACACATAATGCACTAAGACAAGGCGTTATGAGAGGAAAAACCACCTACTTCATCGATTTCGTGCACGATGCACAAACTTGGGCTTTTTTAATGTTTGAAATCATGATAAATGTATTATACGTCCAGAAATGTGTGGCCGGCCGCTGTGGTCTAGCGGTTCTAGGCGCTCAGTCCGGAGCCGCGCGACTGCTACGGTCGCAGGTTCGAATCCTGCCTCGGGCATGGATGTGTGTGATGTCCTTAGGTTAGTTAGGTTTAAGTAGTTCTAAGTCCTAGGGGACTGATGACCATAGATGTTAAGTCCCATAGTGCTCAGAGCCATTTGAACCATTTGAACCAGAAATGTGTGTAAACACTTCCAGCGAAAATAGCGAATAACTAACACAACATATGTGACATATATTTTGCATTTATAGATGGTAAATATGCGAAAATTAATACGGAATTTGAAGTTCGTGAGGAAATCGAGACGAAATGCATGACACCCGAAATCCTAAAGGGCGCCCGAAGACAGGGGGAAAGCATTTAACCTGACAGTGACGTTCAAACGATTCCCTCATAGCCATTGTGGCCGCAGGAGGTACCTCACATTATTGTTTGCTCAAGGTTCTGAGAAAGTACATTATGGATAACGACTTCATAGCTTCACAATCCTGTGAGATAGTGTTTCTGGAAAGGATAGGGCTCATGTAAGTGATTACTAATTAATACCAGGCAAAATGACCATGAAATATCACTAACAGAAAGGTCATATTATTACTGTTTCTAAATCTCAGTTCCTTTCAGAAAGATATTAAGTGTTTTCATTTAAAGAACTTATAGTAAGTAATTAAGTGATTTTGTGAACGATATCTATTACCAAACTAGTCACAGTCTAACGCTGAAAACCGATGTGGAAGTAAAAGCAATTATGGTGTTCCTTAATTATATTCTCGCAACTGCACACATAAATAGTTTATTTTTTATTGATTATAATTACTGTATTTAAGAACACTCTTTGTAATCAATAAATACAATTAATGTAAATTATATGCTAAGCAAGGCAGAGTATACCACTACATAAAACAAATCCAAAAATGGGGTTAAAATCCCGAAAATCCCGTCTCTACATCATTAATTTCACAGAATGTTTGAAACTTTTAGAAATATAGAGTAAAGTTCCTTTTCCCCCTTAGCTACACTGCAGATTTAATCGGTATCAGGTCTTGTATTTGTAAGAGGGATATGCAGTTTTTTAAAGAAAACTTAGTTCAGAACTGCAGTGCCGATATCGATATGAGACGGGGGGGGGGGGGGCAGCCTTTAACCTTAAGTGAAGCTCATTTTCATGCTATTTTGGTTTCAGCTTCAAGCTTAAAAGGAACACAGTGTGCCATATGTATTGAAACGTTAACTAGTTTAGTTGTTGCCGTGGGTTTAGTTGTTTGTGTATTCCGTGTTGAACTTGATGGACGGGTTTAAAACTATAACCCTTACACACATGTAGCAGTAAATATCAATCTTTTCAACGCCATGCCCATATTCAGTTACCCATTGAACATTTATTACCGCACGATTCTCATGTTTCGTGTTATTCATCGTTTTCAGAGTTACTCACGCGGAAGGACAGCTTTTGACATGTCATGGCAATAAAATGTTGCTGTGTGGCATGTTAACTCACTATATGGTCCGTAGTTGACATGAAAAAAGGAAAATGATGCATCGATAAATATTGTATGTCGTACATTTTCATAATAACGTTGAAAGAGACATGGAATTTAATTCATAGGTTAAAACGTCCGCAGGTGTGATGATGAAGCTCACGTCATCTGTGAGGCAGAAAATTTCAGTTCCTTTAAGTGAAAATGTGTCTACTCGCTCTACAGAACAGTGACTAGCCAGTCTTCTTTATTTTACGTAAAATCAGCCAGTAAACTAGATTCAGTAACGGCTGACAACCACTCTTGGTAATCTAAAGCGTCACTTGTTCATGAAATGTAAATTTTTGATATTTCTTTCATTACTAAAAAATTTATTGTATACTACTTTTGATTACTGAAAATAAAAATAAAAGAACGGCGCCGCCCTACAGGAAATACAGTTGTAATTATTGAATTTTCACAGTTCTGTTACTTACGAAACACTCGGTATGTGGTCTGTCTTAATTAGGTTTTACATCATAGATGTCTGAGACTTGAAAACGTCTGTACAGCCATGTAGTATTATTTGATTAAAGTACCTACGCTTGGGTTTCAGACAGGATCCTTCGTTTCCAAAATTGTTCAGTTGGAGTTTCTCTGCAACGCTATTCGTGTTTAGTTGGAATACCACCGACCTTGGTACAAATTTTCATTCATCGCTTCTGTGGTGTCACCGCCAGACACCACACTTGCTAGGTGGTAGCCTTTAAATCGGTCGCGGTCCGGTAGTATACGTCGGACCCGCGTGTCGCCACTATCAGTGATTGCAGACCGAGCGCCGCCACACGGCAGGTCTAGAGAGACTTCCTAGCACTCGCCCCAGTTGTACAGCCGACTTTGCTAGCGATGGTTCACTGACTTCTACTCTCTCATTTGCCGAGACGATAGTTAGCATAGCCTTCAGCTACGTTATTTGCTACCACCTAGCATGGCGCCAGTATCCGTACTATTGATATTGTGAGTCATGTACCATAGAGAGCGACGATCTCCATTAATGGATTAAAGTTAAGTATTCCACCAGCTACGTCCGTTTTTCTCAATTCTAATTCCCTTGTCATGTTCCAGACCTTACGCCAGCCTGCGTGAGCTAAAACGCGTGCATTTCGGCCTCCTTTAACCATACGGTTGGCTCTCCTGCCAACCACAACAGCTTCAGTCTGCACACATTTATTAATTAGATTTGTTATGACCAAATGGCACCCAACCTGAGTTCCTTTTGTCGGAAGTAGCTGACGCAATGGAGTCGTATTAGTAAGAACGGCGGTTTCAGGAAGGAATATTAGGTCCCGTTGATTTCAAGGTCAATAGAGACTGCAGTTTCTATGCCCTTCATGTCATACAGATATAGCTGTTCTGTGATTTCTCAAAATCACTCAAGTCAAACGCCGAGATGGTTTCTCTGAAAGGACATGGCAGATTTCCTTTCCCAATCTCCACAAGTCGAAGGTTGTTCTCCGTTTCTATTGATGGCAGGTTACATACTTCACTTCTTTCTATGAATTCCTTTTGGCATTCTTCGTTTTCCATCTGCAAGTCAGCTCTATACGGTGATGACCGTTCAGGACTCCCGCTTTACTGTCTTGAATGGAGCCTTAAGGTAGTGTTTCCACTGCTCCCCTCAGACTCGTGACGTCAAGTGTGTGTGTGTGTGTGTTCAAATCCTCCCTCGGGCATGGATGCGTGTGTTTGTCCTTAAGTAGTGTGTAAGCTTAGGGACTGATGACCTTAGCAGTTAAGTCCCATAAGATATCACGCACATTTGAACATTTGTGTGTGTGTGTGTGTGTGTGTGTGTGTGTGTGTGTGTGTGTGTGTGTGTGTGTGTGTGATGGTGGCAGAAAGTAATACGTGACTGTGTAATACATTGTTTCCCTGTTGTAGTATGTAATGAGTATGGAATTAAAGGAATGCTGCAATGGCATACATTTCTGGAATAGCACAAATTAAGCAACAAATTAACATGACCATCTGAGAGGTTGATCACTATCATATTCCTTCACTACGTGGTAAATGAGATTTTTGTTAAGATTATTGACTGGTTCTGCAAAGGAGGACTACCTTCGAACTCTGGAAAAATTCAGAAATACCCCTCCTCCTATGAAAGTATGAGAGACATTCAAAAAGAAAATAGCCCTTGCAACGGACAGCAATGCTCTCCGTACACTTGGGCCATTCTTAGATGAATTTACGTTCTCTGCACACCCTTTGACCTTCTTTTGAAGCAGCCTCTGTTTCTCTCCAGCACTACTGAGAGCAGTGGAAGGTCGGAGCGTGCCGGTGCTCGCAGTGTCGGCAAATACGTGCGCGCCCAAGGTCTTCCTAATGGCCAGTGACAATTCCCTCATCGGTTTTCATTTTACAGCAACCGGCTCGTTCCTTCTTGAATATTCCCTATTGTTTGTCAACAACAGGTAATAAACAACGTAGGTAATTCTAAGTTCTTAGCTACGCAAATGGAGTAAAACACACACCGTATAAACCATATAGCGGCCTCCTAAAAAGTTTAGGTTCACGCACTTTTATCATAAGAATGATTGCTAATTTTGAGGACACATAAAGCAGTAACTTAACATATTTTGCATATTTTCATTCACTGACGTTCTACGGGGTATTATTCTGAGGTAGCTTCTCGTTTAGGCAAGACGTACTCAGCCGGCCGCTGTGGCCGAGCGGTTCTAGGCGCCCCAGTTCGGAACCACGCTGCTGCTGCGGTCGCAGGTTCGAATCCTGCCTCGGGCATGGCTGTATGTGACGTCCTTAGGTTAGTTAAGTTTAATTAGTTCTAAGTCTAGGGAACTGATGACCTCAGATGTTAAGTGCCGTAGTGCTCAGAGCCATTTGAACCAAGAAGTACTCGTTTAATATATATATATATATATATATATATATATATATATATATATATATATATATATATAAGCTTCAAATGCCTCTGAGCACTGTGGGACTTAACTTCTGAGGTCATCAGTCCCGTAGAACTTAGAACTACTTAAACCTAACTAACCTTAGGACATTACACACATCCATGCCCGAGGCAGGATTTGAACCTTCGACCGTAGCGGTCGCGCATTTCCAGACTGTAGCGCCTAGGAGCTCTCGGTCACGTTTCAAAACAAAAGTAAATAGAACTATTTGTTGAGTCCATAAGAGCATATCTTGCACGAGTGTGTTTAAAAATTGTAATACAATATTAACTACGACCGTGCAGCATATTTATTTTCTCACGAAATTAGTTATCAACATTGCAGTGCTGTTTGAAAGTAATTAGGGTATTCACCAATACAACGCTACGACGGGACCAAAATAGTAAGTTACACATTATTATGGGAGGCCAACCGTTGTTGAATGCAGCACTACCCTTGAAAGTGATGAACATAACCCACATCTGTGCGGTCTTGGTTAAATTGTTGGCACCATTTCACTACGCCTGGACACGACGTTACATTCGGTCCTTATACCGTCAGACTAGTACGGCGGATTTGTATGTAATTCAGCCTTTTCGCGCCTAAAAATCGCACGGTCATGCATACTTCTTTTTTGGAATACGTTTCACTTGCCGCCCCATTTCAATTTGAAAATACTCGACCCTCACTGCACAAAGGGAGGACATGTGTAACTCAATTTATGAAGTCACCACATGGAAGAAAAAAATGACCTCCACTCCCCTGTAGTGAATCTAACTTTGGCACGAAAACTGCGAGTTACTCAGCAGTAAAACTTTTTTAATAAGCTGCCCACTGAAATAAAATTTCTGACAGAGAGCATAAATGTTTCTAAATGTAGACTGAAGTTTAAGAACTCCTTCTATGTGACAAAGGAATCTGTGAATATTACAAATAATTATTCCATTACGAAACAAAAAATTTGTAGCTTTCTCTCTCTGACTTTTGTTCATCATACCCATTGTGTATTAAACTAAGGTGACATGTAATAGCGAAATCCACATATACAGATGGCGGAAGTGTCGCGTACACAAGATATAAAAGGGCAGTGCACTGGCGGAGCTGTTATTTTTGTTCTCTGGTGATTCGTGTTAAAAAGTTTCCGAAGTGATTATGGTCGCATGACTGGAATTAACGGACTTTGACAGCGGAGTGTTAGTTGGCGTTAGACACGGGACATTCTATTTCGGAAATCGTTAGGAAATATTCTGAGATCCACAGAGTCAAGATTGTGCCGAGAATACCAACTTTCAGGCATTACCTCTCATTACGGATAACGCAGTGCTACACGGTCTTCATTTAACGACCGCGAGCAGTGGCGTTTGCATACAGTTGTCACTGTTAACAGACAAGCAGCGTTATGCGAAGTAACCACAGAAATGAATATGGGGCGAGAGTTCCTTTGCTAATAGCTAGACATCGTCTGCAGCGCCTCTCCTGGGCTCGTAACCATGTTGGTTGGACGATAGACGACTGGGAAACCGTGGGCTGGTCAAATGAGTCCCGATTTCAGTCGATAACCGCTGATGATAGGGTTCGATTGTGACGCAGACCCTACGAAGCTATGGACCCAAGTCGTCAACAGTGCAAGCTGGTGGTGGCTCCGTAATGGTGTGTGATGTGTCAGCGTGGAATGGACTGGTTCAAATGGCTCTGAGCACTATGGGACTCAACTGCTGTGGTTATCAGTCCCCTAGAACTTAGAACTACTTAAACCTGACTAACCTAAGGACATCACACACATCCAAGCCCGAGGCAGGATTCGAACCTGCGACCGTAGCAGTCGCACGGTTCCGGACTGCGCGCCTAGAACCGCGAGACCACCGCGGCCGGCGAATGGACTGGGTTCTCTGGTCTAACTGAATTGATCATTGACTGGAAAATTTTTATGTTCGGCTACTAGGAGATCATTTGGAGCCATTCATGGACTTCATGTTAAGTATGATAATGAGGATACGTTTTACGCCGTGCGTTACACGTACATCTACTCAGGGGTAATACGGGTCAACAGCTTTGCCGGCACATTTAACTTGGGAAGCACTGGCCAGCACCCTGGCCCAACTAATCTGCAGTGGTGTGAACGATGAGGTGACAATTGTAAAAATGCATCATTTGTACATTGTGCTCGACGCCGTGAAAATTATTGTTTTCCGTGTTTCTACGTCGCTTATAGCTCTGGCTCGTGTGAGAACACATCTGTCCTATATAACAATGGCACATTCAGACAAAGAGTATTAGATTTTTCACTTTTCTCGATAAAATTTAATTGTGTGTTGTTTTCCTAACTTCAAAATCTTTAACATTCTTTTATTGTGTATCGATAATTAAGAATGTGTATTTGCATTGAAAAACAGATCTCGGCGTGAGATATGTAATTAGAGACTAGAACACGTTAATTTTTCTTGAAAAATGATGATAAAGTTTCAGTTAATTACTACGTATTTGATAAATTTTATATTTAAGTTATTTAGGTATTCAAACCGAACAAAAAGAAACTGTACACCACAACGAGTTTGGCACCGCCGCCCACCAGCACGCTCGATTATCGGTGTACGACGCTACCGATTACGCCACGAATATAATTATTTTTAATTAATTTCTTATATTTATTACATAGTGTCTCTCGAAAAACGTTACAGCTGATTTTTCTCTTTAATGTTGTGGAAAACATTAAGAACAACTTGGTTCTAATCATTAACGGTGATCCACGCGTTTGTTTCACTACGAAGCAGGAAGCAGTGTTATCCATTTTCGCGGTACATGTGAACAGAGAGACAGCTGGAGCACAAGTAGCGCTTACAGAGATTGTGACTGTACACGATTTTGAAATAAAAGTTACGTAGCTGAAGTATGATCGACATAAACGTTGATGATTGTTAATACATCAGAATGTCTTAAAGCTTCATTTACAGTCACATAGTAATAAGATATACAGGGTGTTACAAAAAGGTACGGCCATACTTTCAGGAAACATTCTTCACACACAAAGAAAGAAAATATGTTATGTGGACATGTGTCCGGAAACGCTTACCTTCCATGTTAGAGCTCATTTTATTACTTCTCTTCAAATCACATTAATCATGGAATGGAAACACACTGCAACAGAACGTACCAGCGTGACTTCAAACACTTTGTTACAGGAAATGTTCAAAATGCCCTCCGTTAGTGAGGATACATGCATCCACCCTCCGCCGCATGGAATCCCTGATGCGCTGATGCAGCCCTGGAGAATGGCGTATTGTTTCACAGCCGTCCACAATACGAGCGCGAAGAGTCTCTACATTTGGCACCGGGGTTACGTAGACAAGAGCTTTCAAATGCCCCCATAAATGAAAGTCAAGAGGGTTGAGGTGAGGAGAGCGTGGAGGCCTTGGAATTGGTTCGCCTCTACCAAACCATCACTCACCGAATCTGTTGTTGAGAAACGTACGAACACTTCGACTGAAACGTGCAGGAGCTCCATCGTGCATGAACCGGGTGTTTTGTCTTACTTGTAAAGGCACATGTTCTAGCAGAACAGGTAGAGTACCCCGTATGAAATCATGATAACGTGCTCCATTGAGCGTAGGTGGAAGAACATGGGGCCCAATCAAGACATCACCAACAATGCCTGCCCAAACGTTCACAGAAAATCTGTGTTGGTGACGTGATTGCACAATTGCGTGCGGATTCTCGTGAGCCCACATCCGTTGATTGTGAAAATTTACAATTTGATCACGTTGGAATGAAGCCTCATCCGTAGAGAGAATATTTGCATTGAAATGAGTAGTGCCTGCACACGCTGTACATGGTACGGAAACAACTGGTTCTCCCGTAGCACACTTGACGTGGTCAACGTTACCTCGTACAGCACCAACTTCTCTGACGCTGACATTAGGGTTATCGTAAACTGCACGAAGAATTTCCTCGTCCATTGCAGGTGTCCTCATCGTTCTAGGTCTTCCCCAGTCGCTAGTCATAGGCTGGAATGATCCGTGCTCCCTAAGACGCCGATCAATTGCTTCGAACATCTTCCTGTCGGGACACCTTCGTTCTGGAAATCTGTCTCGATACAAACGTACCTCGCTACGGCTATTGCCCCGTGCTAATCCATACATCAAATAGGCATCTGCCAACTTCCCATTTGTAAACATTGGACTGACTGCAAAACCACGTTCGTAATGAACACTAACCTGTTGATGCTACGTACTGATGTGCTTGATGCTAGTGCTGTAGAGCAATGAGTGGCATGTCAACACAAGCACCGAAATCAACACTACCTTCCTTCAATTGGGCCAACTGGCGGTGAATCGAGGAAGTACAGTACATACAGACGAAACTGAAATGAGCTCTAACATGGAAATTAAGCGTTTCAGGACACATGTCCACATAACATCATTTCTTTGTTTTAGTGTGAGGAATGTTTCCTGAGAGTTTGGTAGCACCTTTTTGTAACACCCAGTATAATAAATAAGTCGGAGCTGCTTCCAATAGCGGAACAACACCAGAGTACGAGAGCTGTGGCTGCTGACGCATCATCGCTTTTGTGCTTGTTTACATCAGGTTTATTCTTATGATGAACAGATTATTGTGCGAAGTCGTGCGCCGTACTGGTGGAGTATCAGGCTGCAGGCGGCAGGCAGTGGACTTACCTGTCCAGCTATGGTGTGTAGGGTGACGAGCGCCAATCGCACTCCCCACGTGGCGCGGAAGCTGCGGTGCGTGTACAGCCGGTGGGCGCCTATAGTTACACCGAGGCCCGACACCACGCCCACCAGGATAGCTGCAACACCACACACGCCCTCACTGTTAGCTCGTCTGCCAGCTCCAATGTGCAATCACAGCGCTACAAACACGACATGCATGAAGAGTAACGGGGGAAAAGTCTTAGAGAGGCAATGCATCCTTATACACTGAAGAGCCAAAGAAACTGGGACACTTGCTTAATATCGTGTAGAGCCCCCCGAGCACGCAGAAGTGCCGCAACACGACGTGGTGGCAAAGACTCGACTAATGTCTGAAGTAATGCTGGAGGGAACTGACACCATGAATGCTGCAGGTCTGTCCATAAATCCGTAAGAGTACGACGGGGTGGGATCTCTTCTGAACAGCGCGTTGCAAAGCATCGCAGATATGCTCTATAATGTTAGTGTCTGGGGAGTTTGGTGGCCAGTGGAAGTATTTAAACTCAGAGGAGTGTTCCTGGAGCCACTCTGTAGTAATTCTGCGCATGTGGTGTGTCGGAACTGCCAAAGTCTGTCGGAATGCACAATGGACATGAATAGATGCAGGTGATCAGACAGGATGCTTACGTACGTGTCACCTGTCAGAGCAGTAACTACACGTATCAGGGGTCCCATGTCACACACGCCTCACACCATTACAGTGTCTCCACTAGCTTGAAAAGTCCGCTACTGGCAAGCAGCGTCCATCTACTCATGAGGTTTTCTCCATACCTGTACACGTCCATCCATTCGATATAGTTTGAAATGAGACTCGTCCGACCAGGTTACATGTTTCCAGTCATCAACAGTCCAAAGCCTTGTATCGTGCAGTCATCAATCGTACACGAGTGGGCCTTGACTCCGAAAGCCCATATCGAAGATGTTCCGTTGAATGCCACGCAGGCTGACACTTGTTGATGGCCTAGCATTGAAATCTGCAGCAATTTTTCGGAAGGGTTGCATTTCTTTCACATTGAACGATTCTCTCCAGTCATCGCTGGTCCCGTTCTTGACGAATCTTTTTTTTGGCCGCTGCGATGCCGGAGATTTGATGTTTTACTGGATTTCTGATAGTCCTACGATAGGTTATGAAAGAACCAGTGGAAATTTGCAGCATGTTATTGGTTATGTGTGAATGTCCAACTGGTAATCGGAAGCCTACTTATGGTTTGCAGAATTCTTATACTTTCAGACTGCACCGGTATGTACAACATCGTACTCAGATTCTGATGTTGAATTAGTATGCGCCTGTAGATAGGCAACCTAATGAACAGATTTGCAAGGCGTGGTGCTGTCTCACATTTCCAGAGATTTCGTGTCAATGATCTGCACGCACGTGCTGTCGTTCGCCGCATCACAAAAGGTGTCCATGTTGAATACCTGTAATGTTAAACTTCCTGACAGATTAAAAATGTGCCAGGCCGGGACTCGAACTCGGGACCTTGGCCGTTCGCGGGCAAGTGCTCTACCCAAGCACGACTCACGCCCCGTCCTCACAGCTTTACTTCTGCCAGTACCTCGTCTTCTACCTTTCAAACCTTACAGAAGCTCTCCTGCGAACCTTGCAGAACTAGCACTCCTAAAAGAAAGGATATTGCGGAGACATGGCTTAGCCACAGCCTGGGGGTGTTTCCAGAATGAGATTTTCACTCTGCAGCGGAGTGTGCGCTGATATGAAACTTCCTGACAGATTAAAACTGTGTGCCCGACCGAGACTCGAACTCGGGACCTTTGCCTCTCGCGGGCAAGTGCTCGCGAAAGGACTAGTCATTGGACGTCACCTGAGTAGCAAATCCATCAGGGATGTTTCGAGCCATCATAAGGCTTCCAAAGTTGACTATTGTGATGGTGAAATGGAAAGGTGAAGCAGCAATCGCAGCTAGACGAAGATCAGGTAAACGCCATGTACTGACGGACAGAAACTATTGACAACCTCGAGTCTAATTTCACCCAAGGCAGTTTTGACCTTTGTTGAACGGTTTTCTGTGTGCTGGTTCCGTTGATCATTTCTTTTTCAATTTCGTCTCATTTTCCTGCAGTCCTTTCACATTGGCTCCCTTGCACTTCTGTTTGTTGCATTCCAAAGCGACTTACATTGTTGTGTTTCTGCCTTTTGTCGGTCGATTGAAGTATTTCTTGTGTCAGCGAGGATTCATCGCAGTTACCTTCCTTGTACCTATGTTTATCTGTCCAACTTACGTGATTGCTCTTTCCATTTACATCTATTCCTCTTCAACTGAACATCCTACATAGGTAAATGTTTTTTTTAATTACCGCTACCAGTCACAAAATTTGTTAACTAATGCATTATTCATTTATCGTGCGACATGTTTCGAGGGTACACCTCATGATCAGGCTATACGGCAAAACAATTTCACAATAGCATCATGCAGATATTAAAATGCTGTGGTTATCCTGCGGAAGAAGAGAAAACCTAGTAAGAGAAGATGCCACTTTGCAAGCTGGACTGATGTTTGCATGAAAATGTTTTGTAACATTCACTCACTTTGTTAATATGGTGTGGCAGCCTTGTTGTGATGACCTGAGGTGTTTCCATTTCTGTGGCTCTCTTGTCAAATTGGCTTCAAATTCTTTCTACAGTGATATTCATTTCCGTAGTATCTACAGCCTTACAGAAATTCAAACGCATCTCATCTTCCGTCATTGCTTCAGTATCTCACTTATTTCCAAATTCATTTTTCTAGACGAGTCTTTTAAACATCAGTCTAGTCTTCATCATTACTAAATTGTGCTCTGAATCTGTTTCTGCTCCTGGGTACACCGTACAATGTAACACCTGGATTTGGAATCCCTGCCTCGGCATCTTGCTGGAATATTTCTGTGTCTCACAGCCTTTCTCAGGTATAAATCCTCCTCTTGTGATGTTTGAACAGCGTATTCGCTGTTACTAGCTGAAAGTTTCTGCAGAACGCCGGCCGTTATGGCCGAGTGGTTCTAGGCGCTTCAGTCAGTGCCATTTGAACCATTTTTCTGCAGAACTCAATTAGTCTTACGCTTCTCTCATTCCTACTATCAAGTCCATATTCTCCAGTAACTCTGTCTTCTATTGCTTCCCCTACTACAGCGTTTCAACCTCCGTGATTGTTAGATTATCATTTCCCTTTACATACTGAAATATCTGTTCAGTGCCGTCATATACTTTCTCTATCTCATCATCATCATCATCATCATCATCATCATCATCATCTGTACCTTAACCTCAGTAGTTGGCGTAGGTATAACGTCGATTCTGACTACAACAACCTTATCGCTATACAGTTCACAGTGACTCACTCTTTGCCCTACCTTCCCATTCAATTCTTGTATTCATCTGAGCAGGAATCCTTATCTTCTTTCCAGTTTACTTCATTGAACCCAACATTGTCTAAATTGATCCTCTGCATTTTCCTTTTCAGATATTTTGGCTTCTCTTCCGCTTTCACATTTCTTACATTCCACTCCCCGGCTCTTAGGATCTTACCCATTCTTTAGTAACTCAATATTTTTCTCATGGTCAGCACCTCCTTCACAATATCCCACCAAAGAACCGAATGAGAGGCAAATTCTGAATATTTTGGCAATGGAGAGATCAATATGGCAATTTATCAGTTGCACGCCTCTTATCCTGTGAATATGCATAATGCGTCTTTAATTCAGTGGTTTCTATAGATTTCCTCATCCTTATGCTACACATCATTGCGGATTCTTCCACCTTTTGAGGGCAGTTTCCCACCCCAGGGACAAGAGAGTGCTCTGAACCCTTGCCCATTGATCCGCCCTCTTTGACATAGACGCTGGCAGAACGAGGATAACTTCTTATGTCGGAAGTCTAAAGCTGCCATTGCTGATAATTTTGATTCAAGATGTAAGCAATCGCTGGCTTCGAACACGAGATCCTGGACTTTTGGCGACTAGTCAAAGACGCTACCCTTCTTTTTTCCTTTATTTTGTTCGTCCTTGTTCTCGTATTTGGTCTGGACGGACGTCACGTGAAACCCCTTCAGCTTCATCGTTGAATACTTCACTCAGTCCTCTGACCGCGCTGAGCTATCGTTCTGGCACCCCTAGACTAAGGATGAACCTATATGGGTACTTTATGCGGTCACCAGTTATGAAAGAATCGAAAATACTATAATCGAACAGTATCAGATTTGACGTTATGTCTGTTGGCTCTTGTCTCGGGATCTTCGGTGAAAGCTTGATTAACGATTTCCCTGACTTCGCTAGAACAAATGGTTGGCATTGTCCGAATACCACCCTCCATTGCCGGTGGGATCAATCTCAATGGGGGATGAACGTACGATAAAACTATCCACATTTTCTGGCGAAACGTCAGGAAAATCGTTAACCGAAACGTCGGCCTAAGATTCAGACAGAATCCGACAGACAATACATCAAATCTGTTCGGCTATGGTATCGTCGATCAATTACTCGGAGTGATCAATGTAGATCTGATGAATGGTAGATAGACTGGTTGAAAAAAATTTGAAGGAAGCGTTCACAAGAGGTATCGTTTTGCAACTACGCATCTAGCCACTTCTTATGTATTATTCGACTGTTCGCACATTCAACCACTTATGTAACGAAAGGAATAAAAATGATTTAGAGCGTATTGTTTCCATTCATCTTGCGCATGATCAGTCAGAACTGGCGAATCGCAGTGATGACATTCTTCATTCTAAGATACTGTAACGGAGACTTATGGGAGTAATAGAAATTCTTAAATTTCCGAGAGATGGCGTTCCAAGATAAGTCGAGAAATATCATTTCCTCATATATTCGCATAATTAGCAAAAGGACAAACCAGAGAGGCGTTCTGAAAGTACCGACGGCCATTCCTTTCGTGCATCGTACTCAAATGGAAGCAGGATGTGTGAAAGTAGTACTGGGATGCTATGTACAGTTCACATCGTGTAGTGCACTGGCTTGCCGAATGCAAAATAGACAGATGTAAATGCAGATGTCGGAAGGAAAGTTGGCTTTTAGTGCCCCATTAACGACGAGCATCACTTTAGATAAGAGGAAGACTGGAAAGGAAGTCGACCATCTGTTTTTCAATGCTCCAAGCCATTTAGGGATTCTGCTGGAAATCGGGATGGCTGGAAGGAGATTTGAACCCGGCGCTCCCAAATGCGAATCCATTGACTTAACGACTGCGTCACTTCGATAGGTGGAAGCAAAAGTAAAAATGTTCATTTCTAGTACGACTGATAGAGATAGTTTGCATCACCAGGATTTAGCTGCAAAGAGAAACAGAAATTATGAAATTCAGCCTATGATCATTACCTCAGTCATAGCGACAACATTCTTTGGTAATCTACGCCGTTTAAATCCTTAAGTATCTTCTTGGTAGATAAGTATTTTCTGTTCTCATCAGTAGATTATAGTTGATAGAGTTTTCGACAACAAACCGTGATTTATTGTCAGCTGGCATAACTTAAGCAGTAGCAATGAGAGATACAGTATAAAAATATTATACCATATGTACTATGTCTGTAGCGACCAGAAAAGGGTTTAAACTAAGAAAAGGTAAGCTACTATGTACCCACTTCAAATCCCTAGATTTTTTCAGCCTTCATAATCAGTAGCATTAGCTTATCGGTCTTAGAGTAGGACGCAACTCACGCTGGAGAACCAGGAGAAAACCTATTCCTCACGATGTGGCGCAATTGCGACACACGTCATCCTCCAGCTGTATGTATTGACACAGGACGACTGAGAAACAAAAACCACGCCGTGACGCTGTTCTCGTCGTGAATAAGTCGAAGTGTCTGCCAATTTGTTGCCTACGCTTCATTCACAGACCTGGATATTCGGAACAGCTTCGTAACACAATGCTCAGCCATGCCCAGTGGCGGAGTTGCCTCGCGACTTCCTTATTGGACAAGATTAGCCAAACCAACAGCTGATCCATGATTTTAGTCCCGTCGTGTATATTGTCTGTAACAGTTTTGCTAATGTCAGCAAATAAGTTAAAACCAACAAGAATAATATACATAAGAATGGAAACCATCTGTTCGACAACGATCAGTTTGGCTTTGGGAAAAGTGAAATCACCGGAGATGCAGTCCTGAAATTGTGCTTAATAGTGGTAGCAAGACTGACGAAAAATCGAAACACATTTATGGTATTTGTTGATCTGGAAAAAGCTTTCCACGATGTGAAGTCGTCCAAGATGTTCGAAATTCTGAGTAAAATACATGTAAACTATAGGGAAAGATAGGTAATATACATCATGTATAAGAACCAAATGGCAGCAATAAGACAGGAAGACAAAGAATGACGCATTTTCAATGAACATAACTTTTGGTGTTGACTCATTTATGAGTGAAACATTTTTTCAGTTGAACTCAGGACAATTTTAATTAATAGAACTGTATTTCATATCATTCTAAACTAGCGGTCACAGTATCAGGATAAATATTTTCTTATTCATTCTCTCAACAAACCCATTATAAATAGATAACACTGTTTTAATACTATAATTTTGCATTTATATTAAGGTAGGGATCTTATAAACGTATCTCCTGTATTTCTGCGGATCTATGCACTCAAGCATCCAATGCTTAATAATAGTGCCGAAACGATTGTCAACAGTAATCTGCGCAGTCATTCATTCTCGGAAAAGGAGAACTGTTACGAACTGTTTTCCGCTACTTCCTGCGGGTCCTTTCACCGTTAGTTAATTTTCTCGACTGTTTTCTGTGAGTTCTGAAGAAGATAATTAAGCAGCTCGGATTTGCTTTCTCTTGATTGTAGTGACACCAGGAAGATCTGCACTTCGTATACTCTCGCCTTTACGGTCACAGTAAATGCCTATTACTCAGCGCATTGGCTGTGTTAAAACACTGTATTTTCGTATTTCTTGTTCATCAGTCCAGTAATTTTATGTTAATGAGCTACGATGCTGTTTCTATTTTTGTAACAATGGTAATTAATTCTCTACCAGATGATGAAAACAATAAAGAGGAAAGTAATGTATATGAAATAAATTGGAAGATTAATTACTGTAAAATAAAAATGAAATGAAAACAAGGATGCTTGAGTGATAGTACGTACAAGTTTTATGTTTATAGGAACATAAACTACTCGCAAAAATAACAATATATTGTGAAAACACTGGGCGACTGACGCGGAAGTAAAGTACATTGTTGGTGCAAAAGTGCTACACAGAACTGCCACACTTGAAACAGCTACGGTACAATTCTCTTACATCACCTGTACGTAACGAACGACTGCACCATTGACAACTGGAAAGCAGACGAGTCTGTGAAAGTGGGAAGAAGTAACTGCAGTAGGGTAGACGGAGGAACGGTATTGCGTCACTATTTACTGGATGAACTGCGTTGTGGAAACTGTGGGAGGCTAGAGGCGGGTAAAACTCGGAAGTCAGTAAGCTGTGACGACATTTCTGGCGTTGGGCTCACCTCCCTACACTGGCAAAGAGTATTTACCTGGATAATTTAGCTATCATAATTTGTATGCTTTTATGTCTTAAAGCGAATAATAAAAATGTTTGTTTCTTTGGCCATTTCGTTATCCCCTATACATCATTAGCTTATAAGGAATACGATGCGTTTATATCTGTGGTAAGTGCATTGACACCAATGCTCTCCTTTTTGAGGCAGGGTAACCACCACTGATAATCAGAAGAGAACTGAAACGAATGTCGCAGGCAGGACACCCTCTGATCAATGGCATAATAAATATATTTGCCAGACACCGAAAAATTTAACTAGTTTCCTGGAAATAGAAGAAAGCCACCGATTACGGAACCTTGTATGAAAATAAAATATTTCTATAATTCCCAGCTCCAATAAACTTCCGAGAAAAAATACACTGGTATTTCGTAGTATCGTACAACATAAAGATTTTCCAAATTTTAAGACTGAGTCTAACATCTTGCTCAATGCTATTTTCCTGGATTCGATAAAGAGTTGTAAGGATGGATCCAAGGCCATCGACACCGAAATGTAGGATTTGCAATATACAACACTGCAGAAAATTATCAAGCCCTGTATTCTCTGCCTAAGGAGACAACAGTCTATTACGCGGCTGACATCGTAATTAGGGAATGTCCTTCACGTGAAGTAGTATGTTGATATTGACCTGTTCCCTTCATGCACTACAGAGTTTTTAAAAACCAAAAAGGAACAAAAGTGTGTCGCCTATAGTTATAGACATTATTTTAAAAAGGCCGTTACAAATAAGCAAGTAGGAATAGGAACCGATTTCTTGTGGATTCCAGGATACAGTACCATCTTTCATAATGAAATAGTAGTCAGCTTATCGAAGCGAGCAATGAACTTAAGTGACATCCCAAACGACAGACTTCCTTATCAAGATATGCTAACCTTATTCAATGTAAAAGCGGGGAACGACAAACTGAGACACTCAGATTCTGCCAAGATTTCAAAAGCTTTGCAACATAACCAGCTGTTGGCTAAAATAGCGCTATACTCGTATCCTTGGTTTACTGACTGTAGTGGAATCAGAAACATACTACAGTAGACTATCATAATTAAGAGTGGACTACAGCAGCTTTCCTAGTAGCCTTCCAGTTAAGATCGTAACCGCGGTACCCGTTCGTTACGTGTGTTACGTTCGTTTCAGGCGTCATCTCATTTCGATTCTTTGTTTGCGTATGCGACTAGCCACCTGAAGACCCCCAAAAGCCAGAAACGGTCACCGACTAGAAAATGAGTGACAATATATAAACAGAATAGTAATCTACGGAATATTTTTGTTCTACATACAGTAGCTATCCTGCTGTCTGTTATTTAAGAATAAGCAGTATTTATAGCAGAATTGAAATCGTCAATGTTTAATTCAGGTTTTATCCGAAAATTGTCGGTTTGTACGGTGAAATAGAGAGATGTCACCGTAAAAAAAAAAGAAAGACGGATTGAACATATAGTTTTAGAAAACCCGACGTGAAACCTCACGATAACACCTGTCGATATATAGCTACGTGGGTCTATAGCACTCCTCTTCATGTGCACACAATGTAATCAGCAACAAGGATCTAGAGAAATACATTTGAAATTCATATGATGATCTTAATTATTCGGACGCAGCTTTGACCGCGGACTGCTCTTTTGCCATTATCTTAATTAAAGACCTCGGTACTCGCCGTGTTGCTAGCTGTTGGCAGTAACCATGCAAGAAGAAAAGGTTTTCAGAGATCATGCGAGAATCTGAAAAGTGGTTTACATTGAGGCATACGAGAAATAACCTAGTAGCAGCTTAAGTAGTATCTGTATAATGGTTTTCTGGCTACACTTCCGTATACAATATCAATCATTTTCTCATTTCGCAAAATCTGTATGGTTGGATCCTTCTACGCACTGTGTCCCTCTTCTATTTTATACTTGTCCACAAGACGTGGAAAAAGCGTGAAACGGCTGTAAATAATTTGTATATTATGCGGTCTGTTTCAGCTAAATACGATTATCTGCCCCCTGCAATGTTAACATCACGAAACATAAGGAGATACATGTATCTGTTCTCTTTATATAAGAGCGCAGGCTTCCACGGCCAGTTTTACACTGAATCATATAATTTTGGGTGTTACGTTGCGTCACCGTGAAACACTAAGACAAAGGATTTTAATAAAATATGCTCTCGATGTTTCAATTATTTCCCCTCAAGTAATGAAGTAAGTTTCATTTCAAAAGTCTGAAAGTTCTCGAGGTAATTGGTAGATTTGTCAAACTCATTTTACACGCTGTACCAAATGCGATAGCATTGTCATCTGATGACCGTTGTGGTGAATTTGATATTGTAGAAAAACCTCCAAAATGTCTGGCAGGCAAATTGGAAGTATTAAATTTAATTCATAACCAAGAAACAGTTTTCCTGCTTAGTGACGGATCAGTTAGGAGGATTTCGCGCTTTGACAGCGACGCCGTAAGGCAGAGTGCTTCCCATTATGTAAGCGAGAAAGCGAGAAGTGAGTAGTAATAAACAGGGAAGAAATGAAAACCAACGCTATTGTCTGCTTTGGCACCTAATCAACATTATGACATCTCCACACGCATTAAGATTTGAAGTTGCTAAACAGCTTCGCTGTTTTCCAGCGGTGTGAATTAAGAAGTAATTTGCTGCACTGCTAATCGTTATGAACTTTTCTCCGCTGAGAAACGTGTTCTCTCAGAAACGCAAGATACTCTAACGGACTGCCCTTAAAGAAAGTGTTCCAAAGAAATTCAAGAAATGTTTTCATTAGATTTACTGTAGCTCAAGAGCAACATAGAAGATTAAGTTATTGTGAAACAATTTAATAAACGTACTCATTCTAATGTATTGGTAGTACCTTTTCTCTGAATAAGTAGACATTTGTCCTTAGTTTCCTTTTCAGCGAACAAAAAAATGGTTCAAATGGCTCTGAGCACTATGGGACTTAACATCTATGGTCATCAGTCCCCTAGAACTTAGAACTACTTAAACCTAACTAACCTAAGAACATCACACAACACCCAGTCATCACGAGGCAGAGAAAATCCCTGACCCCGCCGGTTCAGCGAGTAAATTATGTTGTTGACTGCTTATTTACATCTGAAAATCTGATAAAATACAGAGCCGTCATCACATCAATGAAAATCATAGGGAATATTAAGCATAAGTATTTCTCTATCTATGTTAGGTATACGTTTAAGTGATCAAATTCGAAGTGGTGTCCCTCAACCACGTGCAGTTTTGTCAGAGGAAAATGTGCACCAGCAGTAACGCAGATGACTTGAAGAATTTATGAATATTTCCTGTGAGACCAACAGAACTACGGGACTTGCAAACAGCGGAGACAGCTGTTCTTACATTGGCTTCGGTGTTTCACGCAACACTTAATTTAGAAGAACTAGAAAAACAAGTAAGCAAAGAGAAGAGATATTGCTTTCCGATATTAAACTACAAACAATTTTTTAAATTAAAACCCAAACGAGCAAATGGATATTAAAGTTGAAGCACAGGCGAAAGGCATTCTCTAAGTATTTTGGATTTTCTTACAACACCAAACTCGAAGAAAATTAGATAAACATGGAATTAAATTAAATAAAAATAGCAATTTTGTTGCCAGGTAGGTGAACCACCAAACCAAGAAACGGTTAAAACAAATATGGGATAATTGATATTTGATGTCAATATTACTTCTTTGTGAAATTCTCAGTATGAAAAAATCGTGAAGAATGAATAGCATTATTGCGCTAAAGCTATTGACTGAGTTGGCGTACAAATTGTCTGTGTTACTTGCTGCGTATAAGAATTCAAGTATGGAGCAGCAATATTGTAAAAAAGCAATCAAGCAAGAATTCAAGTATGGAGCAGCAACATTGTAAACAAGCAATCAATGTTTGGGGGATGGTTACCGGGATGTGTAATAATCTGCACATGTCGTGACATCGAGTCAGGCTTTGCACGTTCTCTGAAGAAAGCCATTTAAATAGCTTTTCGCCTCGTCCAGAGCTCAAATGGACTATTATCTGGAAAAAGAAACTAGTGACTCACCGACTCATGATTTGCGGAACATGTTCAATGGGGGACGACAGATGATCGAGCAAAACAAATTATCCCTCATGGCAAATCTAAAACTTGGATAACCAGACGAAGATTCCAATCTGTGTCCTTCAACTTACGAAGAGTATCAGGATTTAAAGTACCGTGAATGACGAGGTCAGCAAGAAATGGAATTGAGAGGGAATGGCAAAGGAAATCAGCCTTGTCCTCCCAAAGAAACTATCGTGGCATCGTCGTTCACCCATACGAGTCCAATGTGTTAACCACAGGTGTTAAAGTAACGCCAGGAGTTCCCGGCGGAAATTTATTGGGAGACCTGCTGTTCATCTTGTATAGTAATTATCTTACAGGCACTATTACTGGTAACGTTAAACTTTTTCAGGTGATGCATTTATTTATAATCAATCGATACCTGAAAAAAAGCTGCACAAATATCCAGTTGAATCTTGATAGGATTTAGAAACGGCGTAAAGATAGCAAACTTACATGAAACATCTATAAATGTAAATTATGAGCTCCAAAAAACACAGAAATGACTAAAATGTTAAAGTGTCACAGGTCACAAATGAAAGCAGTAATGTCATAAAAATGCATAGGTGAAAGACTTTGTGGGGATATGAAATGGAATGATCACATAGGCTCAGTCATAGGTAATGCGGGTGACTGGCATTGGTTTACTGGTAGAATATTAGCAAATTGCATTCAGTCAGCGGAGGATGTTGATTAAAAACACTCGTGCAATGAATCCTAGAATACTGCTGTTGTGTGAGGGCCATACGAAGTACAAAGGACGAATGTTCACACGTTTGACTGACACACGCAAGCGTGTTTTGGAAATGCTGATAAAACTGAAATAGAAGGCTCTTAAAAAAGCACTCCGTCAGGCCACGAGTAGCCTACCGGGACCATCCGACCGCCGTGTCATTCTCAGGGAAGGATGCGGGTAGGAGAGGCGGGGGGGGGGGGGGGGGGGGGGTGTCAGCACACCGCTGTCCCGGTCGTTATGACGGTAATCTTGACCAAAGCCGCTACTATTCAGTCGAGTAGCTCCTCAATTGTCATCACCCCGACAAATGGTCAGCCATCCATGTGTCTAGCACGCCCGACAGCGCTTCATTTCGGTGATCTCACGGGAACCGGTGTCTCTACTGCGGCAAGGCCGTTGCCGAAATGGAAGACTCTTAAAGATGTTAATTACATCTCTAAACCTTACCCACAAAATTTCAAGAACTGATGTTAAAAGAGGAGTTTAGGAATGTACTACAGACCCCGACATATGGCTTCAGTTGTGGCCCCGAAGATAAGATTAGGCTTACCGCAGAGCGCACATACTCATATTAGCAAACACATTTTCCGTTCATTTACTTGTCTGGAGCGAGCAGAAACCCTAATCTGTGGTAAAAGAGGAAGCACCATTCGCTATATATTTCACACTGATATAAGGAGTACAAATTTAGACGTGGATGTAAAAATCACATAATAGTCTACATCTTGTTACGACGGTATGAAGACACACACACACACACACACACACACACACACACAAATGACCAGGTGAGATTAGGACTCGCTCACGGAGTGTTCGGTACAAACTTAATTATGCACATAGGAAGTTCATTCATTCCGGGAATCGAGAACCTCGGCCATTTTTGTCTATTATGTACATTGATACTGGCAACATATCGACCCCAGTGATTCCAGGATTTTCGAAGAAATTTTTTACAGTAGTATAAAAGTCGAATAGTGATGCAGGAGAGAGGCGACCATTATTATAGTATTCGGTGGTGACCGATTCAGGACGATTGGGCCGCAATTGCAAAGACAAACATCAGGCTAAGAATGGATAAATTCCGAGACGAGTCATATGAGCATGGTGTCATTCTTTGCATGGTGTCTGACTTTACCATTGCGACGCAGTCAACCTCAATGAAGAACTACTGTTTTAATTTCAAGTGTGACGTCGAACAACGAATGACAAGTGTCTTTTACGTGTGATATAATTACAAATTCACAATTTTCGGATCTTTTCCTTTAATTACACTGTGAAACATCAGTTCCTGCCAAATTTCATCATTGTACATCAACGGGAAGTACCCTATAGGATTTTATGTGTGAGTCTACGAGCATCAAAAAATGTGACATAAATGGCCTGTCTTTTGACTGCGTTGATTTAAAAGCCTCAATTCTTCACGTCGCCAAGGGATCGTAATCCTTAGTATATGATATTAATTTCAACGTGATATGTCTAGCCGTTCCAATGAAAAAGTCGAACAAACAGAGATTCAGACAAGAAATGACAATTTTTTTCTGTGATGTGTTGTTGTTGTTGTTGTGGTCTTCAGTCCTGAGACTGGTTTGATGCAGCTCTCCATGCTACTCTATCCTGTGCAAGCTTCTTCATCTCCCAGTACCTACTGCAACCTACATCCTTCTGAATCTGCTTAGTGTACTCATCTCTCGGTCTCCCTCTACGATTTTTACCCTCCACACTGCCCTCCAATGCTAAATTTGTGATCCCTTGATGCCTCAAAACATGTCCTACCAACCGATCCCTTCTTCTAGTCAAGTTGTGCCACAAACTTCTCTTCTCCCCAATCCTATTCAATACCTCCTCATTAGTTACGTGATCTATCCACCTTATCTTCAGTATTCTTCTGTAGCACCACATTTCGAAAGCTTCTATTCTCTTCTTGTCCAAACTACTTATCGTCCATGTTTCACTTCCATGCATGGCTACACTCCAAACAAATATTTTCAGAAATGACTTCCTGACACTTAAATCTATATTCGATGTTAACAAATTTCTCTTCTGCAGAAACGCTTTCCTTGCCATTGCCAGTCTACATTTTATATCCTCTCTACTTCGACCATCATCAGTTATTTTACTTCCTAAATAGCAAAACTCCTTTACTACTTTAAGTGTCTCATTTCCTAATCTAATTCCCTCAGCATCACCCGATTTAATTGGACTACATTCCATTATCCTCGTTTTGCTTTTGTTGATGTTCATCTTATATCCTCCTTTCAAGACACTGTCCATTCCGTTCAACTGCTCTTCCAAGTCCTTTGCCGTCTGTGACAGAATTACAATGTCATCGGCAAACCTCAAAGTTTTTACTTCGTCTCCATGAATTTTAATACCTACTCCAAATTTTTCTTTTGTTTCCTTTACTGCTTGCTCAATATACAGATTGAATAACATCGGGGAGAGGCTACAACCCTGTCTCACTCCTTTCCCAACCACTGCTTCCCTTTCATGCCCCTCGACTCTTATGACTGCCATCTGTTTTCTGTACAAATTGTAAATAGCCTTTCGCTCCCTGTATTTTACCCCTGCCACCTTTAGAATTTGAAAAAGAGTATTCTAGTCAACATTGTCAAAAGCTTTCTCTAAGTCTACAAATGCTAGAAACGTAGGTTTGCCTTTTCTTAATCTTTCTTCTAAGATAAGTCGTAAGGTCAGTATTGCCTCACGTGTTCCAACATTTCGACGGAATCCAAACTGATCCTCCCCGAGGTCCGCATCTATCAGTTTTTCCATTCGTCTGTAAAGAATTCGCGTTAGTATTTTGCAGCTGTGACTTATTAAACTGATAGTTCGGTAATTTTCACATCTGTCAGCACCTGCTTTCTTTGGGATTGGAATTATTATATTCTTCTTGAAGTCTGAGGGTATTTGGCCTGTCTCATACATCTTGCTCACCAGCTGGTAGAGTTTTGTCATGACTGGCTCTCCCAAGGCCGTCAGTAGTTCTAATGGAATGTTGTCTACTCCGGGGGCCTTGTTCCGACTCAGGTCTTTCAGTACTCTGTCAAACTCTTCACGCAATATCGTATCACCCATTTCGTCTTCATCTACATCCTCTTCCATTTCCATAATATTGTCCTCAAGTACATCACCCTTGTATAAACCTTCTATATACTCCTTCCACCTTTCTGCCTTCCCTTCTTTGCTTAGAACTGGGTTGCCATCTGAGCTCTTGATATTCATACACGTGGTTCTCTTCTCTCCAAAGGTCTCTTTAATTTTCCTGTAGGCAGTATCTATCTTACCCCTAGTGAGATAAGCCTCTACATCCTTACATTTATCCTCTAGCCATCCCTGTTTAGCCATTTTGCACTTCCTCTCGATCTCATTTTTGAGACGTTTGTATTCCTTTTTGCCTGCTTCATTTACTGCATTTTTATATTTTCTCCTTTCATCAATTAAATTCAATATTTCTTCTGTTACCCAAGGATTTCTAGCAGCCCTCGTCTTTTTACCTACTTTATCCTCTGCTGCCTTCACTACTTCATCCCTCAGAGCTACCCATTCTTCTTCTACTGTATTTCTTTCCCCTATTCCTGTCAATTGTTCCCTTATGCTCTCCCTGAAACTCTGTACAACCTCTGGTTCTTTCAGTTTATCCAGGTCCCATCTCCTTAATTTCCCACATTTTTGCAGTTTCTTCAGTTTTAATCTACAGGTCATAACCAATAGATTGTGGTCAGAGTCCACATCTGCCCCTGGAAATGTCTTACAACTTAAAACCTGGTTCCTAAATCTCTGTCTTACCATTATATAATCTATCTGATACCTTTTAGTATCTCCAGGGTTCTTCCACGTATACAACCTTCTTTCATGATTCTTAAACCAAGTGTTACCTATGACTAAGTTGTGCTCTGTACAAAATTCTACTAGGCGGCTTCCTCTTTCATTTCTTAGCCCCAATCCATATTCACCTACTATGTTTCCTTCTCTCCCTTTTCCTACACTCGAATTCCAGTCACCCATTATTATTAAATTTTCGTCTCCCTTCACTATCTGAATAATTTCTTTTATTTCATCGTACATTTCTTCAATTTCTTCGTCATCTGCAGAGCTAGTTGGCATATAAACTTGTACTACTGTAGTAGGTGTGGGCTTCGTATCTATCTTGGCCACAATAATGCGTTCACTATGCTGTTTGTAGTAGCTTACCCGCATTCCTATTTTCCTATTCATTATTAAACCTACTCCTGCATTACCCCTATTTGATTTTGTGTTTATAACCCTGTAATCACCTGACCAGAAGTCTTGTTCCTCCTGCCACCGAACTTCACTAATTCCCACTATATCTAACTTTAACCTATCCATTTCCCTTTTTAAATTTTCTAACCTACCTGCCCGATTAAGGGATCTGACATTCCACGCTCCGATCCGTAGAACGCCAGTTTTCTTTCTCCTGATAACGACATCCTCCTGAGTAGTCCCCGCCCGGAGATCCGAATGGGGGACTATTTTACCTCCGGAATATTTTACCCAAGAGGATGCCATCATCATTTAATCATACAGTAAAGCTGCATGTCCTCGGGAAAAATTACGGCTGTAGTTTCCCCTTGCTTTCAGCCGTTCGCAGTACCAGCACAGCAACGCCGTTTTGGTTAATGTTGCAAGGCCAGATCAGTCAATCATCCAGACTGTTGCCCCTGCAACTACTGAAAAGGGTGCTGCCCCTCTTCAGGAACCACACGTTTGTCTGGCCTCTCAACAGATACCCCTCCGTTGTGGTTGCACCTACGGTACGGCCATCTGTATCGCTGAGGCACGCAAGCCTCCCCACCAACGGCAAGGTCCATGGTTCATGGGGGGTTTTTCTGTGATATAATTACAGATTTACAGTTTTCGAATATTTATCTGGGGCTATACTGTGGAACCTTGCTATTTGAAATATTTCGTGATTCGAGGCCTAAGAGAAGAACACTATAGGCTTTGATAAGAGAGTTTGCGAGTATTAAAGCTGTGGCAGAAATAGTCGTATCATTTGATAGCATTGGGTAAGAAGCTTCAATTTTTTACATCGGCACGGAATTTTTTTTACATGGAGCCCTGATAAAGGTTCCTTTTTTCTGACTGAGGCACGGAACCCCGCCCCCCCCCCCCCCCCCCGTAAAACAATAAATGACATGATGGTGGCCTGTAAATGGAATACATTGCACTGCTTTAGTTTGTAGAAAATGGTGGTAGCAACACGGAATCGTTCTTCGTCAACCGAACTACAGCTTCGTTCCGAGCTGGGAAACATAAACAGTAGTCCGTAAGTTTGGTTGATTGTTTGTGGTACTGGATTTCCGTCCACACGTTTTAAAGTGTAGGGTGCCACTCGTCGCAAGGCAGACGCTGTAGCAAGTGCCGTGTTCCATCCGTAGCGTTTCACTCTCTACGTACAGCGCGAAGCGGGAGGTCACGCTGAACGGTGCTGAAGTCAACAAAACATGAGAGTTCCGTTACACGGAACGAGGTCGGGTAAGCTTTCACTGAAAACAATGTTTCGTCCCAAGCGGAGGTGTCGTACTTGGAATTTCCATGTTCGCTCCTTACGCCGAGAGCTGGGGATGAGACGTACGTACAATACTTCTGCGCTTTGGGAAAACTTCGTGAGACGCCTGAAACAGTTACTGACACACGGTGTGGACTCATTCTTCCGTTTTGGAGCGTCGACTAGAACGCCAGTTCACAGCGAAACTCAAGTACTTTCCTGTCACTGAGAATAAGCACGTACGAGTGTCATTTCGGTTGGTTCAAGAGTTCCGCAACAAATGATCGTTATCACTCTAATTACCATCGTCTGCTTTCTTTTTCACTTTTAACTTGTGTGTGCCTTTCATGTACATGAAATATTTGCCTCCAAAATTTGTACATGAAAATCTCAGCTTCATCTCTGACTCCGATATTTAGTTGTATCGGCGTGGAACAACGCAATATATATCCAACTAGATGGAAAACTAAGAAATATACATAGCCGCGTTCTGCGAGCGGGAGCACTACTAGACATACAAAAAATTCCATTTTTCATTGCATTACAGCAATCTGAAAAGTACTGGAAGTACGATAAATGCGTCTAGACAGTGGCACCAACGAATTAATTACAAATGAGTCATTCTTGGATACTGTATGTTGAACATATTTGCAACACTGTGATATGAAAACATAATATATTCTAAGCTATCTAAGAAGAAAGCTTTTTATTCAGTTTTGCAATAAATAACATTTGATTTGCAGTTGTAATTCATTATCACTATGGCCTCCAGCTACAGGGTGTAATTAATTTCCCTTGAACAGAGTTTGAAGACAGGTTCTTTACACCAAAACAAAAAAAGTCTAGTTAACATGAGCTCAAAAATACATACTTTAAGAACTATGAACACTTCTTCAGAAGAAGAACTGTTTTTCACAGGCAAAGATAAACAAGTGATCATAGTTCCTAAGATATGCTTTTTACAGCCCATTTTTACTTGTTTCTTTTGTGGAAGGGGCCTGTCTTCAAATTCCGTAAAGGAAATTTAGTTACATATTGTATTGTGCATTGCACACACGTTAAGCCAAAATTTTACTATTACTGCATTGTGATGACCAATGTGAGCAGTACAAAGCTGGTTTCGATCTTTACGTCAGTTGGCCGGCCAGTGTAGCCGAGCAGTTCTAGGCGCTTCAGTCTGGAACCGTGCGACAGCCACGGTCGCAGGTTCGAATTCTGCCTCGGGCATAGATGTGTGTGATGTCCTTAGGTTAGTTAGGTTTAAGTAGTTCTAAGTTCTAGGGTACTGATGACCTCAGATGTTAAGTCCCACAGAGCTCAGAGCCATTCGAACCATTTTACGTCCGTTGTACAGACTATCATCAAGCCCACTACGATCTTTGGGAGGGAAGCACACTACAGGTGGGTAAGATACTGTTGTCTTTCCTCTGAAATATCACTGAAGACAACATTTAAAGAAGAACAGGAATTTCTGAATGCTGTGAAGAATTAAATTTAACAATCAATGTCGTCTCTGCTGTCGGCATAGTTACGCCCGAAGCACTTAAGCGGCAAGTGTTTATACAAAAGGGTTTGAAGAGGGGGTGTTTCAGATTGGCCTACGAAGCAACAACGAGATAATACCATCATATTTTTAATGCTGCTAACGTCATGACGTCATTGTAACATTACTAAGATGATATTATCAGCCATAAATGTGGTATGCAACCACGCGCGTTGCTGCATATGTTTAAAGGTACAGTACAGACAAAAATAAAGAATCTAATTGAATGTGATTGCTCAATAGAGGCTGATAATGTTAGGGAACTATTTACGTTATAGATATTCCAGGTTAGGCTTGGAGACCTATTGTTTCATTATTAGATCGAAGACTTCAGCCCAGCTGCAATTCTATCGTCTCGTTTCTGGACTGAAATGTACCAGGATGTAAGTTGACGTTCAGCTGCTTCTTAGATTAAAATAGTGTTTGTACCGTCCGGCCTCCCAGATGAAGAATCGAAGTGGTTTCGCTAAATCGATCAGACGAATGCAGCAATGGTTTCTTCGAATATAACATGGCCGATTTTCTTCACCTTTCTCGCTCTTTCATAGCTTGTGTTCCGTTTCTACTGACCTCGCTACCAGGACGCTACATCCTTCCTTCTATTCGCTGACAGCCTATCATCTGAGCTTTCCAAGCACGCGAGGTCACAGCTTCCTCCCTAGAAGCCAACGAACTAACACCTCTGGGAGAAAGCTTAGGATGATGAATGACCTACATGAAGCCCAGATAGACTTGAACATCAGAAACGAAATTTGAATTCTCTTGGGAAGCTTGAAGAATGGCATGTGTAGGGGGAACTGTGACCTATCCGACAAATGTGCTCGAATGGTCGTGTTGGTCGATCGTAACTCCTGGAAGCAACGTTTCTGATACGAGTAGCGGTCTGTCAATCGGGCAATATAATCAGACCTCGCGCTAACGAGAATGTTTTTACGCAACGTTCCTCTCGGCATCTTTCCTACGAGTTATTGCGCACGTATAGCTTCAAACGCATCTGACGCACGGCGTGCGGCGCTCTTTCCGTAAATGGCTCCCACCTTGTGGCCCCACCGCAGGCTGCAAAAAAGAAACACGTGGCCACTCTCCTTTTGTTTCACACGCGCGTCTCGTCTGCCGCTGACCCCGTTCTCGTCAGGAAACTATCTTGCCGGCGAACGTTCACGCCTTTTGAATATAGGCACAAAGAAGAATCTGAATCGGGTTTCAGTTTATTGATTGTGGGTCATTGAGAAAGTTTTAGAGAGATTACTGTGATACATCATGCTAAAGATGACGTGTGGTATCAGAGTACGAATGAGGCCAGCAGCAACATATATTGTTCGTATAAAGATGACAGAAAATTATTGTTGGTATCTTACAACTTTCTCTTTAGTTGTAAGGGTAAAACCACGGGCAATACAATTACTTCATACTAACGAATGTTGTCTCTCACATTTTGAACCTATTGTTGATTTTAGGTCTTCACTGACGAACTTTGAGGGGCTTTACATCACAAATAGAAGACCGAATATTCGTAGAAGGCTGTTCAGTTTCTATCAGTGTACCACGCTAATTGTTACTGTATATGTATAAGTTGTGGATTCAGCATGGACAACAAATTGTTAGAACTTACCAACAAGGGACAATAGAAAGAACTCCCGACATATTTCCGAGGATCGAAACGAAACATCAATACGCCTGTGGCTTTGTCACTTGGACCAGATAACAGCGCTCCTCGTACGTAACCTATGCAGCAGTTTCTTCATACACTCACATTACTATTCACAGATGAAGCTTACTTTACAGATGCCGTTTATTTTATAGAATCTGTACTACAACCAGCATTCCTAAGTGACTTTTCCTGTATGCGGTAAGGTGCCCTGTTTTGGGATGGAGGCCTAATTCCGCGTAGGTGGATACTTGCTCCATGCGCAGTGCTGCCGATGCGGAAACCAGCCAAAATCCTTGTGTTTCCACCATTTTAGTGTCCTAAGTGCCAAGCGCGTCAATGGCGTTTCGTACTAGCATCTGACTTCTTTGATAATATCTTACATTTTAATGTAATATTTTGTCCACACAACTAAGCGTCGCAGCTGCACGGTAAGCAGTTCTATATTTCAGTCTTGATTTGCTTGTTAGTGTTTAGAGTTTCCTTCTGCCTACGCCCTAGTAAAGCCATATGGTGAAATTAACTGCTGCAAATTTGTTGGATTATAGCTCATTCAAATGCATTAAAGCTATTTACTGGTGAAATCTGGATATACAAGATCAATAAAAAATCAATTGGATTGCGATTGATTGCTGCGTTACTACCCTTCCTTATAATAATATACTGTCACTGTGCACAACGGCTCCTTATGGAATCAAAATTGGCCCTAAGATTTATTTCTATGCTTCACATCTCAGCTGGGCAAAGATGTAGTAGCCGACACATGACGTCATAAAGTGGAATGATGTAGGAACGACAGATGGTAATGTGCGCACACCTTTCATGAGAAACTCCACCAACTGATTAATCTGTAAGCGATTCGGCTGCTGTGATATAATATGGATGTTTTAGTCTCTAGCAGCCCATCAAAACCGTCAGATTCATTCATTGATTATTAATAAAGTATAATCTAGATTTAGTTGTAGTTAGAAGAGAAAAATCTCTCAACGATATGGAAACCAACACAATAGAAATTCCATTTTAATAGCAACTTCGAAGAATATTTGAGTAATGAATTAGAGCCAAATCACTTCGTACATCATCACCTTAGCACTTCGTGAGCGCCCAGAGAGTGACTCATGTTACTCACTTCGGGTCTTTGTACAGGGACCAAACATAGCAGTAGATCGTATTTAAGTCCGCATACAAAACAGCGGCTCTGCGAGCAAAGTAGAGAATCATTTATTTAGCTTAGGACATGTGATTTTATTTGTGAATTTTTACATGTTTATTACTGTATAAGGATTACATTTGCGAAATATGTGGGCGATTAGTTACCTAAGTATGACTATTGTAGCCTTACGTTTGTTGCCACACAATTTCTGTGGTCGGTTTTCTGTTTTCCTCTACGATTGTGAAATTAAAAACGGATGGCAACCAAACGAACTTCTACAGGGTGTCCAGAAAAGGGCTCCCTGATTTCAAAATTAAATATCTCGAAAACAAAGATCGATAGAGGAATGCAGTAAACGGTATGATTATTGTGAAAGCTGTAAGAAGTTCATACAGCAGTTTGAAATAATAGTTACAAAAGCTGCTAACAGATGACGCTGTACGCTGTACAGCTCATATCAGCATATGTAGGTGAAATAATCGTATGAAAACAATCTTTGCAAACAATCACATCACAATGTTTCAAAATGTTCACCATTGGCACTACAGAGGTGGCGCAAACGAAGAATGGAATTCGCCATCACATTTGGTAGTGTCTCAACCAAAACGGATTCACATGCCACAGAGATCGCCGATTCAAGCTCGTCCAGCGTGGAGGGATGCTTCGGGTACACCATGTCTTTCACTGTGCCCCACAATAAAAAGTCAAAGTGAGTCAAATCCGGTGAATATGGAGGCCAATCCATGCCTGCACCAGTAAATGTGGGATATTCCAAAATTGCAACGTAACGTGCACCAGTGACCGATTCTCGAATGAAAAAAGGGCCAATAATGCCTCTGCTGCATACTGCAGCCCACACAGTAACTTTAGGAGAATACAGCGGTTTCGCTTCACACCAATATAGCTTATCGGAACCCTAAAATCGCCAGTCCTGCTTATTCACGTATCCATTCAGGTGGAAGTGTGCTTCATCTGTAAACCAGATGCAGCCAACATCAAATCCTTCACTATCAATCATTGTGAGCATCTGATTAGCAAAGGCGGCCCTTTGTTGCACAGCTTGTATGGGTATGGCCTGGTGCGTTTGAACTTTGAATGCACACATGTGCAGTCTGTTTCTCAGTATTTTCTGCTTGCTGGAACACTTCAAACCAGTCTCAGATGCAATTCTACGAACGGATGACATTGGATTTCGCTGAATAATTCCAGAAACTGTGGCGATATTTTCAGGCGTAACTGCGGTTTGCTTGCGGCCAACATGCCCCACTAGATCATCAGTTATGCTGCCTGTTCGTTGAAATTTTGCGAAGAGCGTACGAATGGTTTTCGCATCGGGTCCTTTTGGAACATTAAATCGTGCTTGAAAACTTCGCATTGTTGCCGTAGGACTCTCTTCTAACCTGTGGTACTCTAGCACCAGAAAAACGCGTTGTTCAATGGAGTACATGGTTTTAATCTCTTCCTTCGGTACGCTAACCTCCTTTCACGTTTCAATAATGGAACTGATCGCTCTGGGCTTCGGATCACTACTTATACTAGGCATTACGTACGGTGATTACAGCGCCATCTGTTAGCAGCTTTTGTAAAAACTGCTGTATAAACTTCTTACACCTTTCACAATAAACATACCGTTTACTGCATTCCTCTATAGATCTTTGTTTTCGAGATATTTAATTTTGAAATCAGGGAGTTCTTTTCTTGACACCCTGTATGTTTCTTTTTTTGCGGGTTTACGTGTAGTTCTGATACAGTCTCACAGCAAGGGCAGCGGGCTCCTACGTAATGTGCAACCTCTGTCCAGGCATGTCAGGATTTCCTTGTTTTGCTTTGATGTCACAAGGCACAACTAGGCACCCTACGCATCCCGTTACTCCGGTGTAACTGGAGACACTTGCATGCAATCTATAGTAATACAGGGAAGCGAGCAACAAGTGCACTCGCTCTGGTGACCGACTTACGTCATCATACTTCGTAAGAAGTATTGTATGGTATTGTATTGTATGTTTGTGCGATGTCCTTAGGTTAGTTACGTTTAAGTAGTTCTAAGTTCTAGGGGACTGATGATCGTAGATGTTAAGTCCCATAGTGCTCAGAGCCATTTGAACCATTCTTCGTATTGTATGTTAACCGGGGACCTAGGAACGATGGAGAAGCTTCGCCCCCGTCCCCGCCGCAGCCACAGTGGTCCACAACCCCACGTCGACTGTCGGGTGGGGTGGCCCAGCGGTTCTAGGCGCTACAGTCTGGAACCGCGCGACCGCTACGGTCGCAGGTTCGAATCCTGCCTCGGGAAGGATGTGTGTGTTGTCCTTCGGTTAGTTAGGTTTAAGTAGTTCTAGGGGACTGATGACCTTAGAAGTTAAGTCCCATAGTGCTCAGGGCTATTTGAACCAGCCCACGACGACTACCGTAGTCCACTTCACCTCTCCGCCGCCTCACACCGAACCCAGGGTTATTGTGCGGTTCGACCCCCGGTAGACCCCCCAGGGAACGTCTCACACGAGAGGAGTGTAACCCCTATGATTGTGTGTTAGAGTAATGGTGGTGTACGCGTACGTGGAGAACTTGTTTGCGCAGCAATCGCCAACATAGTGTAACTGAGGCGGAATAAGGGGAACAAGCCCGAATTCGCCGAGGCAGATAGAAAACTGCCTAAAACCATCCACAGACTGGCTGGTTCACAGGACCTCGACACAAATCAGCCGGGTGGTTTCGTGCCTGGGACCAGGCGCTCCTTCACGCCCGGAAAGCCGTGCGTTAGACCGCACGGCCAACTGAGCGGGCTCTTAAGTAGCACAACACAGTACGTTGTCCTCGACGGCAAGTGTTCATCTTAGTCAAGGGTATAGACAGAAGTGCCCGAGTGAAATGTGATAGAACTGCTATTGTTCCCCGCATAAATAAATAATCTGTTGGACGAGCTGTGATGCAACCTGTCTCTGTTTGTCCATGATTCTGTGTTGTACGATTAAGTGTGTAGGAACAGCGATCCCGTAATTTTCGATTACAGCGTTAGTAGAATGCTGTTTGTCACAGTCACGCCTTTGCAAAGCGGTTTGAAATGGAACGAGCATGTAAGGACTGTAGTAGGGAAGGTGAATGGTCTCTTCCGGTTAAGTGGGAGAATTCTGGGAGGTTATTGTTCATCTGTAAAGGAGACCATGTATATAACACTAGTGCTATCCCTTCCTGAGTACTGCTCGAGTTTTAGGGATCTCCACCAGGTCGGATTAAAGGAAGACATCAACGCAATTCAGAGGGGGGCAGCTAGGTCTGTTACTGGTACGTTCGAACAACATGTAAGTATTACAGAGATGCTTCGGGAACTCAAATGGGAATTCCTAGAGTGAAAGCGAGATTCTTTGTGAGGAACACTATTAAGTAAATTTAGAGAACAGGTTTTTGAAGCTGACAGCAGAATGATTTTACAGCCGAAAACGTACGTTTCGTGTACTAACCACAAAAAAAAGATAAGACAAATTAGGTCTCGTATACAGGTATACAGACAGTCTTTTTTCGTCTCTCTACACTGAGCTGAGAGGAGTCAAAGGTTAGTTATATGCACATGTACGAATGGCTTAGTACTGCGTACGTAAGGTGTAAAAGGGAAATGCATTGGCTAAGCTGCCATTTGTACTCAGGTGATTCATGTGAAAAGGTTAGAACCTGATTATGGCCGCACGACGGGTATAACGGACTATGAACTCGGAATGGTAGTTGGAGATACACGCATGGGACACTTCATTTCGGAAATCGTTACGAAATTCAGTATTTCGAGATCCACAGTGTCAAGAGTGTGCCGAGAGTACCAGATTTCAGGCATTATCTCTGACGACGGATAACGCAGTCGCCTACGGTTGGTTGTTTTGGGAAAGGAGACCAGACAGCGAGGTCATCGGTCTCATTGGATTAGGGAAGGACGAGGAAGGAAGTCGGCCGTGCCCTTTGAAAGGAACCAACCCGGCATTTGCCTGGAGCGATTTAGGGAAATCACGGAAAACCTAAATCAGGATGGCCGGACGCGGGGTTGAACCGTCGTCCTCCCGAATGCGAGCCCAGTGTCTAACCACTGCGCCACCTCGCTCGGTTGCAGTCGCCTACGGCCTTCCCCCAACGACCGAGAACAACGGCGTTTGAGTAGAGTTGCAGTGCAGTGCTGTGAAATTTGGCGTTAATAAGCCCTGGCAGCAGACGACCGAGCGAGTGCCTTTGCTAACAGCACATCGTCTTCAGTGCCTCTCCTGAGCTCGTAAGTATATGGGTTGGACCCTACACGACTGGAAAACCTTGATCTGGTCAGCTGAGTCCCGCTTCCAGCTGGTAAGAGCTGATGGTAAGGTTCGGGTGTGGAGTAGAACCTATGAATCCATAGACTCAGGTTGTCAACGAGGCACTGTACACGCTGGAGGTGGCTCTACTACGGTATGGGCTGCGTTTACACTGACTGGGCTGCGTCCTCTGGTCGAACTAAACCAGTCATTGTCTGGAAATGGTTATGTCGCAAGCATTTATGAATTTAATTTTGCCGAACAACAATGGGCCATGCCACCGGCTCACAATTGTTTGCGATTGGACTGAAGAATATTCTGAACAGTTCGAGCCAATGGTTTGACCATCGAGATCGTCTAGAATTTACGGGACATAATAGAGAAGAGATCAGTTAGTGCATAAAATTATGCACTGTCAGCACTTTCATAACCCTTTATTTGGCAGTGTTGCTCTCAAGCAGCATCAAATTTACGTTGGACTTATGGCACAACAAACACTTCCTAGTGCCTTTCACTGGCATTGTTGCCTCCAGGCAACGTTCCTTTACACACTGCGAATGCCAGTTGTTGTAATAGTTTAAGGTTTCCCACACGAGATGGAAGTGTGTGCAGTGATGTTACAGAGATCTCCTCGTGTGAGTAACAGGGGTGTCTCATATTGGATCTGAGAGAGTGGATTTCAATAAATTGTCAGTAATCTTAGCAGATTTTCTTCAAGAAATACCCAGACGTGAGTTTAAAGCAGAAATATTTCAATCTAATGTTGTTTTGAATTACGTACATAGTATAAAACTTGTATGTCGCCTGTGAGCAACATTGCCCATAGTTGGGACATGTGTCATTAGTATATTATATATGCTTAAGGTGGATATTCAAAACAATAAAATCTGACACTTGCAAGCTCATTTTGTGGTGTCCAACGACTCTCAACAGTAAATGATGGGACAACAATGAAAAAGGAAAAATTGACGTGCCCTGTCCCAGTATTGTACGTCAGTACAACAAGCAGATGGGACGAGTTGATCTTGCTGGTATGCTGATAGAGCTCTACAGAGTACCAATAAAAACTAGGTGTTGGTACATGAGATTGTTTGGATTTATGCTAGATCTGAGTGTTGTAAAGGCCTGGCTGGTATTTCGAAGGGAATCTCTGGACAAAAAGACCTCACTGAAGTCATTCAGGGCAGATACTGCCAATGGTTTGATGTTTTCAGGGAAATGGAAAGTGGGAAGGCCCTCAATAGACATAACACCACCACAAAAGAAGAGGAGGAAGCCAACAGCTCCGACTGTTACACAAGATGTCCGATTTGATAATATGGAGCATTGGCCTGTATACGGTCCCGAAGGTCGTTGTCGTTATTGTCCGTCTGGATTTTCTACAGTCATGTGTTCAAAATGCAATCTAGTATTGTGCTTCGTTCCAAAGAGGAACTGTTTCCAAAAATTCCATTACAAGAAGAACTAGAAGGGAAAATGAAACAGTTCTGTTACACAGCAGGATTGCATAAACGTGTTTATAAATTAAATTACTTACATACAGGAAACCTTTTGCTTGAGGTTATTGGAAATACTTTTTTTCTATTATATGTATAAATGCGGTCTACTGCTGGCAATGTTGCTTACAAGCAACATGAAACACTTCATAATTTTCATAATTTTTGTCAAAAATTTCTAAAACTGGCTGAATTGTATTTCTTTAAGCATAAGAAATAAATATAAGCATTGAAAAAAATTTTTTGTTTTTATTTTCACCATTTGCCAAATACAGAGATAATTATGGACGGCTATAGAGGCAGCAAGGCACAATATTTGTGCACTGGGCCTTTAACTACTAGTTGAGTTCATGTCACCTGGAGTTCCTGCAGTACTCTGAGCAAAAGGAGGTTTGTCACGATATTACAAAGTATCGCATGACTTTCGTCATCTCAGTGCATGTGACATAAGAAGGGTGAACAATACGGTAGCTAATGCGCTAAGAGTTACAATTTCGAAATAAATAGCTCTTGTAGCCACAAAAATGCCGTTAAAATGATGACGTTTTTGGCGAACTCGTATGTCTGGTGTAGACTCACCCCATAGCCAGGAGAGGACGCGGCCGTAGACGACGCCTATCCAGAGACCGTAGGCGGCAGTGATGTGCAGCGCGAGGAAACCGAGGGCGTTGAACCAGACGATGCGCATGCGCGGCGTATGCTGCAGCTGCTGCTGTTGCTGCTGGTGACCCTGTTGCTGCTCCAGAGCGGAGCGCAGCGTCGTACCCGCCGACCTTGGCGCCTGGGCGGTCAGTGGCGACGGCTTGGCGTCCAGCGGCCGAGGCGGCGACCGGCGCCGCAGCGTCACGCACTGCGTTTGCGAGATGGTCACCATGGCGACCTACCGGGGCAACAAACAGATGCTGTCTTCAGATCGCACCAGCAGCAGAAGCGGCAGGAGTATGTCAATAGAGTACATCTCTAATGTAGACGTGACGACGCATGCTTCACGTGCTACCAACTGCACAAGGAAGTTTTAAAAGGAAGAATCACGCTACACTCTGAGGCAAATCGACGAAGTCGTTTGGGACTGATGAATGCCTGGAGAACGTGATATGCGTTACACGTAAAGTACAGGTGATGATGATGTTTGGTATGTGGGGCGCTCAACTGCGAAGTTATCAGTGGCCGTACAAAGTCCCAGCCTTTACACAGTCCAGTCTCTCCACGTTCACGAATGATGACGAAATTAGAGGACAACACAAACACCCAGTTCCTGGACAGAGAACATCCCCAACCAGGCAGGGAACCGAACACGGGACCGCGTCATCCAGAGGCAGCAACGCTAGCCATTAGACCACGAGCTGCGGACATTAAAGTACAGAGGGGACGCTATTTTGGTACAGAGGTATTTTTCGTGACTACGGTGTGATCACTCACTTCAGGAAACGGTAAATGTGGAACCATATAAACACATTTTACGGCGCCGTATACTGTCTAAAGTAGAGGGACAGTTCAGAGATGATGATTGTATCAGCATGACAATGCAGCCTCTCGTAAATCAATATCTGTGAGGCAATGTTTTGTGGACAATAACGTTCCTAAAATAAACTAACCAATGCAGAGTTCTGACGTAAACCCAATGGAGCAACTTTGGCGTGATCCAGAACTCGACTTCGCCCCAGACCTCAGCATCAGATATCTTTACATTCCTTGGTTTCTACACTCCTGGAAATTGAAATAAGAACACCGTGAATTCATTGTCCCAGGAAGCGGAAACTTTATTGACACATTCCTGGGGTCAGATACATCACATGATCACACTGACAGAACCACAGGCACATAGACACAGGCAACAGAGCATGCACAATGTCGGCACTAGTACAGTGTATATCCACCTTTCGCAGCAATGCAGGCTGCTATTCTCCCATGGAGACGATCGTAGAGATGCTGGATGTAGTTCTGTGGAACGGCTTGCCATGCCATTTCCACCTGGCGCCTCAGTTGGACCAGCGTTCGTGTTGGACGTGCAGACCGCGTGAGACGACGCTTCATCCAGTCCCAAACATACTCAATGGGGGACAGATCCGGAGATCTTGCTGGCCAGGATAGTTGACTTACATCTTCTAGAGCACGTTGGGTGGCACGGGATACATGCGGACATGCATTGTCCTAATGGAACAGCAAGTTCCCTTGCCGGTCTAGGAATGGTAGAACGATGGGTTCGACGACGGTTTGGATGTACCGTGCACTATTCAGTGTCCCCTCGACGATCACCAGAGGTGTACGGCCAGTGTAGGAGATCGCTCCCCACACCATGATGCCGGGTGTTGGCCCTGTGTGCCTCGGTCGTATGCAGTCCTGATTGTGGCGCTCACCTGCACGGCGCCAAACACGCGTACGACCATCATTGGCACCAGGGCAGAAGCGACTCTCATCGCTGAAGACGACACGTCTCCATTCGTCCCTCCATTCACGCCTGTCGCGACACCACTGGAGGCGGGCTGCACGATGTTGTGGCGTGAGCGGAAGACGGCCTAACGGTGTGCGGGACCGTAGCCCAGCTTCATGGAGACGGTTGCGAATGGTCCTCGCCGATACCCCAGGAGCAACAGTGTCCCTAATTTGCTGGGAAGTGGCGGTGCGGTCCCCTACGGCACTGCGTAGGATCCTATGGTCTTGGCGTGCATCCGTGAGTCGCTGCGGTCCGGTCCCAGGTCGGCGGGCATGTGTGCCTTCCGCCGACCACTGGCGACAACATTGATGTACTGTGGAGACCTCACGCCCCACGTGTTGAGCAATTCGGCGGTACGTCCACCCGGCCTCCCGCATGCCCACTATACGCTCTCGCTGAAAGTCCGTTAACTGCACATACGGTTCACGTCCACGCTGTCGCGGCATGCTACCAGTGTTAAAGACTGCGATGGAGCTCCGTATGCCACGGCAAACTGGCTGACACTGACGGCGGCGGTGCACAAATGCTGCGCAGCTAGCGCCATTTGACGGCCAACACCGCGGTTCCTGGTGTGTCCGCTGTGCCGTGCGTGTGATCATTGCTTGTACAGCCCTCTCGCGGTGTCCGGAGCAAGTATGGTGGGTCTGACACACCAGTGTCAATGTGTTCTTTTTTCCATTTCCAGGAGTGTATTTTTGAGGAGGAATAGGCTGCCATACCTCCACGGACATTGAGATATCTTACTGAAAGTACCCCCACCATCATGAAGTTGAAGGATGATCGGATGATCGTCACACAGCTGCGGTGTGTGAACGAAAGGCGAATACCCTCCGCTGAAGATGACGATGCTGTCACACCTCATAACACAGCCACTGGGGGACAAGGAAGAAGCCTCCCAGAAGTTTGTACATGTACAGTCGGGCGTCCCCTGGGCAACGGTAAATATTGGCAGATCCTTTCACACGCTGAGCTACGCCTAACACGACGTCAATTCGGAATCTAAAATGAAGAAAAGGCCCTTTTCAGAGCCATGTTTGACAGTCGTATCTCTCAACATTGACGGCGTATCAACTGAAAAAGAAGAACTTATATCCACGTCCTGTGCCTCCAGGAGGCGCATAGAGGGCCATTACAACGCCTTCCAAATATTCCTGATATGACCCTTGGAGAAGGTGGAGAAGGAGTGCCCCCACAATCAATGGAAGTGTTTATTCGGCCTGGAATCAATGTATGGTTCAAATGGCTCTGAGCACTATGGGACTTAACTTCTAAGGTCATGAGTCCCCTAGAACTTAGAACTACTTAAACCTAACTAACCTAAGGACATCACACACATCCATGTCCGTGGCAGGATTCGAACCTGCGACCGCTCAGCCACCTCGGCCGACTGGAATTAAGGTATCCAACATACATGTTAACACAGTTACCAACATGGAAGTCATTCCTGTTATTATCGGAAGCATTACGGTGTCATCAATATATAAACCACCAGGGGAAATGTTTGCTTTCAGCCAACATGTCTGTAACTCACAGCTAATAATGGGAGACTTTATCTGTCACAGTAGAGTGTGAGGTTACCGAGACACAAATGAGGACGGAGAATTACTGGAAAGCTGGGCAAAAGAACACGAGCTGAATCTCATCCATCATCAGAAACGGCCTGCGTCAGTCAACAGTGCAAGATGGAAGAGAGGGTATAACCCAGCCTTCATATTTGTTTCCAAAACCTTGTCTGGGTCATGCAATAGATTCTTTTTCAATCCTATCCCAAAGATCCCACACAGACCAATCATGCTGAAGTTTAGACCAGTTATAGTGCTACAAAAAGTACCCTTTAAAAAACGTTTTAACTTCAAAAGGGCTAACTGGAAAAACGTTTCGGGCACCTTAGACATGGAAATCGTAAATTTATCATCAGACAATGAAAGCTACGAAAGTTTGTCCAAGCTGTTAAAAGATCAGCAAAACTCAGCATACCCAGAGGCTGCAGAACACTCTACATTCCTGGAGATTCCAACGACATGAAACAAATATGTAACGAATACCTGGAGCAGTAGAGCCAGGACTCTTTCAGAGAAGAAACTGTAAAACCTGGGGATCAGCTGACTGAAACTATAAGCAAAGACTGACATAGTAACAGAAGAGCTTGGAACCTCATAAAACGATTGTTCAGCGACCCAGAAGCTCCCAAGGATCATTTTTTCTTGACAGCTAATAAAATCTCACATCAGCTCCTTTTGAATGGTAAACCAACCAGGAACAGCGAGATTGCCACTTCATATAAGAGGTCACAAGAGGCTGAAATACCACCTGAGCCATATTTCACTTCAACAGAATTGGAAGCTGCTATCAGTTCCAGGGAGGCCTCGGGTCCCGATGACGTCATTAATGAATCTGTACAGAACATAGGGCCCACAGCTAAGGAATGGCTCTTACAAGTCTATAATTTCTGCTGGTCTAACAAGACGGTACCTAAGATATGGTTGAAGACCAAGGTAGTAAGTATCCCAAAGCCATTTAAATCAAGAGATGATGCCAAGGAGTATCGTCCAATATCGCTGCTGTGTTGCCCTTTCAGACTATATGAAAGTCTTATCTTGAATAAAATAGGACCACAACTACAAAGCCAAATCATTCCACAACAAGCAGGATTCAGACCCGGTAAGTTTTGCACTGGTCAGCTCCTCTGCCTAACACAATACATAGAGGACGGCTTTGAGAAGGGAGCAAAAACTGGTGTGGTGTTTGTCGACACATCAGCAGCATACGACACGATAAACCACAAAATCCTCCTGTGAAAAATTATCAGTATGTCGGGAAACTACCATCCTATTGAAGTTGTGAGATCACTGATCTCCAACAGAAGATATAATGTGAAATTTCAACAGCAAACAAATCACTGGAGGAACCAGAAGAATGGGCTACGACAAAGTAGTGTCTTATCCCCTCTACTTTTCAATCTGTAAACAAACGACCAACCAGTTGGACCAACAACAAGAAGTTTTATCTGTGCTGATGGTGTAGCCATTGCCTGCCAATCCAGATCAATCAAACAGATTAAGAGAAACCTAACAGATGCCATAGAAGTACTAACTGACTATTACAACTGGAACCAGCTCCCACCGAATCCAGCAAAGACGCAGACTTGTTTCTTTCATCTGAACAATAAGGAAGCAAACAGGAAATTACAATTGGAATGGAACTCAGTTAAACAGCCCAAACCCAGTCTATCTTGGAGTCACGTTAGAACGGACACTGTCTTACAAGAAATATGTAGAAAAAACTAGAGCGAAAGTCAACAAACGGAAGGGTAAAATCCGCAAACTTACCAACTCACACTGGGGAGGAAATCCTGAAATTCTACGTTCGTTATCCCTGGCATTGTGCTTTGCTCCGGCTGAATATGCATGCCCCATATGGAGAAGATCGACACATGCCCAGAAGCTAGATGCAGCACTGGTTGGCGACGTCCGAACGAAGCAGACAGTGCGAAGATAGAAGGTATCCCCCGTACGCACATCAGCCAGTGGTTGCAAGTCTTAAATCTAGGAAAGATTTCATAAAAGCTGAACGTCCACTAAACGAAAGTCAGTCTACAACCAGAGAGTCAATGTGGAAACAGAAATTGGATAAAGGCAGCCTGAAAAGTTGGTACATTAAAGAAAAGGTTCCTGTTCGATCACAATTGGATTGGAGAATTTGGAAGAGCCTACATTGACGTAGGTGTCAAATGGGAAGATCAAGTGGGGATACGCCGAAGAAGAGCCCTGCCAATGTGGAGGAAAACAAATGATGACACACTTGTTGACATGTCCATCCTTGCTGGCCCCATGAACTTCCCAAGACCGTGGTTGACCAACGACGCTGCAGTGAAGTGTGCCGAACACTAGAGAGAGATACGATCCTTACTATAGACAGTGATGACGACATACGACATGTGAAGATCATGAATGTACGGTATATATGAATGTATAACTATTATTTAATTGTATTTGTAACCTAGTATATATAGCCTATTAATTAATTACAGATGTAGCTCAGACACGATTAAATAAATAAACAGCCACCTGAGTGCTTCTTGACAGCCACACTTATCCACCACCAGGCGCAAGCCACACACTTGCACTCCATTGCATAGCGGCTGCATATTTGGAATATGCACATGCACGGTGCGGTACACTTAGGAAAAAACGTGCTTGCAGAATAAGGTGACCAGTAGATGTGCAGATGGCAGTGGGTATAGCAGTAGTGGTGAAGGTTGTGCGTAGGCCGTCAGCGCACTGTGAGTGCTGGAGCGCAAGTGCCGTTCTAAACTGAAGCCTACACGTATATTTTTCGTAAAGATTAAGTGGAGCCTCTCTAGGACCACACTTGCATAGTGACCATCCAAAAAGATCTACTGTCACTCCGCTTTGGTTACTACCTAAAAAGAGTTCTGCTGAAAGTGCCACAAAAGCAGTGATTTATTTTTCCCTAATATGTTTACCATTTGTAAGTTTCAAAGAAGCGCCGAATGGTGAATTTTGAAAAAAAACCCTATTTTGCTATTGTTGTCTTCTTAAAATTTGCTTCTTTCGCCAAAACACAGCGGAATTTACACAATATCACCTCACTAACGTATTGTGCAGACGCAAATGTGGTAGAATTCTGAAATTGTGGTTTATTAAGTTTATCAAGTGAGGAACTTAAGACAAATAAGGTCAATAGCTTATGAAAAACCGCATCCTTGGTGCAAAAATAAACGTTTAATGTCTTCATTTATGTTGTTCCAAAACTCACAGCATTTCTCGTTTCACCAGCTATCGATAGCCTTACAAAATTACATTCTTTCATCGAAAAACATCGGTAGTTTGTGGAATAACATGGTGCATAATGAAGTTTCATATAATAACCATACGGTAAAACACTTCCCGCTTTGTGCGCTATCATTTATCAAAATCTCGTTTCGATATCTCAAACAATTTACAACATAGGAGAAATCTTGTGGATATTTCATTCTAGTTTTATGGCTGATCCCTGCGATCACAAATGAGATGTAAGATCAGTTTCCTTGAGACTGGTGACATATAGAGGCCTCTACCCAAGTCTAAAGAAAAATTGAACATATTAACTAAATTTTATATGCAACTACATATTTTGTAGTATGCACCAAACGCAAAATTATAGAGACCCCTAGTTTTCATCGCAAACATTCAGTTTTGTGGTGTGTCTTACTTAGATGCAAATATTCACGTCGATCTGTACAAAGAATTATTCAACCCGACCTTCGATTGTATCCAAACAAGATGTCTGTGACTCATAAGCTTACTGCAAGAGAAAAGGAGCGGAGAGTGTAGTTTGCAAGGTGGGCAATTGAGCAAGAGCAAGAGGCAGTGTTACACAACACATGGTTTCCTGACGAAGCGTATTTTTACGTCAACGGTATTATGACCAAACAGAACGTTCGATTCTGGACACGTCCACCTCCGCGAATAAGCCACACGAAAGACACCAACGGGGAGAAAGTGTGCGTGTGGGTCGTGATGTCAAGTCATGGAATCATCGCTCCGTTCTTCTTCGATGCTACAGTAACCGGTGAACGCTATTTTACACATGCTGCGAAACCAGTTCTTTCCTCAAGTCATGGTCTTATGTCTTCCATTGCAGACACAATGGTTCATGCAGGACGGAGCATGCCCCCATACTGCCAACGTTGTGCTTGATTTCCTATATGAAAGACTTGGCCTCACCGTATTGTCAAACAGATTTGCAGAACGTTAGGCAGGAGGAGGAATGTGGCCGCTCCACAGCCCGGACATTAACCTGTGTGACTTCTTCCTTTGGGGGGAGGGGGGGGGGGGCGTTTCTTAAAGAGAATGTGTACCACAGAAAACCCGAAAATGCAGTGCAATTACACAGAAATATGATATTGGGTTTTCTATGAACCAACATTTAGAACTGGAGAACTAACATACTGAAACAGTATTCCACATAACGAGATTTTCACTCTGCAGCGGGGTGTGCGATGATATGAAACTTCCTGGCAGATTAAAACTGTGTGCCAGACTCGGTCTGGCCCACAGTTTTAATCTGCCAGGAAGTTTCAGTATTATACATACCTTCTTTCCCTAGCTAATCTGTAATTAAATAGGCAGCTTTCATCAGTAAATTCTCTATGAGGATCTGATCTAATTATGTGTTTTGTGAGAGCAAAAGCTTTTTCTCAGCAAAATAACTAGAAAATTTGCAGTCTTCTTGCGGCAAAGAAGCAGCATTTAGCAACTGGAGCCCACCTCTAGCCAGCACTTTATCTAAAGAAGTTTATCAGCATGGGAAATAGGACGTACTAGTAGTCCAGATATGTGCTGTATTTAATTTAAAACACAACATGTTTTTGAAAGAGATGATTCCATTTTTATAGTTTAGCATAATATTTTTAAAAATTTGATAATGAGATTGTGTGACCATAGAATGTAACGTCAGGGAAGAGTTTTATACTTCGACCACGGCCTATGAGCCCGGAAGTTTTAAGTGAAGAGAATGAGGTTGTGTCTTTTCAAAATATGTTATGTTTTTAAATTAAATAAGTCACATATCTGGACAATTAGTGCGTCATGTTTTCCAAACAGGTAACCTAATACAGATGTGTCCGCAGCTCGTGGTCTCGCGGTAGCGTTCTCGCTTCCCGAGCACGGGGCTCCGGGTTCGATTCCCGGCGGGGTCAGGGATTTTTCACCAGCCTTGAGATGACTGGGTGTTGTTGTGTCGTCTTCATCATCATTATTCATTCCCATTACGGTCGGAGGAAGGCAACGGCGAACCACCTCCACTAGGACCTTGCCTAGTACGGCGGTGCGGGTCTCCCGCATCGTTCTCCTAAGCTCCGTCACGGGGTATGGGACTTCATCATCATCAACACAGATGTACTATTGCTTCACAACGGATATCCTTTAGTAATCAACCATAACTGTTGCATTTATATTCCCCAGCGTAAAAGCAATGTACCCAACAACATATGTTAGGCATGTGCTGATTAATGTTAAATAAGTTGACTAAATCCAGGAGAGGTCCATCGTCTGACGAAGATGTGGTACCACGTTACTAACTACTCTGACTTCTAATAGTGCCGAGTCATACTCATGACACACTAATGCCACGTATCTAACATGCTATGAGTCACATAACTCAGTTGTCACGTCACCTGTGGCAGCCACTTGCACCGCTTGCCCCGCACTCGATGAGCAAGCGCCGCGTGTTGGCACGTGAGTCGACAGCCGGCCGCGTGATTCTGCACGCGCGTGCAAAGCAAGTGATGGAGGTCGAGTGCTGCTCACGTGGTTTTGCCAGGCAGATGTAGGGCTCTAATGATAATGTCCAATAACACACGCAAATGACAAAAGTCACGGGATAAATCCTAATTTCGTGTCGGACCTCCTTTTGTCTAGTGTAATGAAGCACCTCGACGTGGCATGGACTCAAGAAGTCGTTGGAGGTTCCCTGTAGAAATATTGAGCCATGCTGTCTCTATAGCCGTCCATAATAGCGAACATGTTGCAAATGTAGAATTTTGCATGTGAGCTCACCACTTGATTTAATCCTGTAAATGTTGGATGGGATTCATCTCGAGCGACCATGATCGCCAAATCATTCTCTCGTCCAGAATGTTCTTCAAAATGACTGCAAACAACTGTGGCCCAGTGACATGTCTGGGAACATGAAATCGATGACTGGCCGCAAATGAACTAGATGAACATAACCATTCCACTCAATGATGGGTTCAGCTGGACCAGACAATCCAGTCCATTCCATGTAAATAGAGCCCACACTATTATGGAGCCATCAACTACTTGCTCAGTGCCTTGACATCTTGGTCCTTGGCTCCATGGGGTGCAGGCCACATTTGAACCCAATCATCAGCTCTTACCAACTGAGATCGCCGCGCGGGATTAGCCGAGCGGTCTTGGCGCTGCATTCATGGACTGTGCGGCTGGTCCCGGCGAAAGTTCGAGTCCTCCCTCGGGAATGGGTGTGTGTGCTTGTCCTTAGGATAATTTAGGTTAAGTAGAGTGTAAGCTTAGGGACTGATGACCTTAGCAGTTAAGTCCCATAAGATTTGACACACATTTTTGAACAACTGACATCGGGATTCGTCTTACCAGGCATGCATTTTCCAGTGTCTAGGGTCCAACCGATATGGTCAAGAGCCCAGGGGTGGCGCTGCAGGTGATGTGTTGTTAGCAGAAGCACATTCGATGGTCGTCTGCTGCCATAGCCCATTAACACCAAATTTGGCGCACTGCCCTAACGGATACCTTTGCCGTAAGTCCCACGTTGATTTATGCGGTTATTTCACACAGTGTTGCTTGTCTGTTAGCACTGAGAACTGTTCACAAACGTCTCTGCTCTCGGTCGTGAAGTGAAGGCCTTCAGCCACTGCGTTGCCCCTGATTAGAGGTAGTGCTTGAAATTTGGCATTCTCGTTACGCTCTATAGACACTGTGAATCTCACTGTATTGAAACCCCTAACGATCTCCGAAATGTTAGGTCCCATGTGTCTAGCTCCAACCAACATTCTGCGTTCAAAGTTAATTTTCATCGTGTGGCCATAACCACTTCGGAAATCTTTTCACATGAATCACCTGAGTGCAAATGACAGCTCCGCAAATGCACATCCCTTTTATGCCTCATATGCGCGATACTACCGCCATCTGATTTACACCTACCGCTACCCCTGACTTTTATTAACTCAGTGTATGTACACTACTGGCCATTAACATTTCTACACCAAGAAAATGACGTGTTACAGACACGAAATATAACCGACAGGAGGAAGATGCTGTGATATGCAAGTGATAAGCTTTTCAGATCATTCACACAAGGTTGGCGCCGGGGGCGACATCTACAACGGGCTGACATGAGGAAAGTTTTCAACCGATTTCTCATACACAAACAGCGGTTGACCGGCGTTGCCTGATGAAACGTTGTTGTGATGCCTCGTGTAAGGAGGAGAAATGTGTACCTTCACATTTCCGACTTTGATAAAGGTCGGATCGTAGCTTATCGCGATTGCAGTTTATCGTATAGTGACATTGCTGCTCGTGTTAGTCGACATCCAACGACTGTTAGCAGAATGTGGAATCGGTGGGTTCAGGAGGGTAATACGGAACGCCGTGCTGGATCCCAACGGCTTCGTATCACTTCCAGTCGAGATGACAGGCATCTTATCCGCATGGCTGTAACGGATCGTGCAGACACGTCTCGATCCCTGAGTCAACAGATGGGGACGTTTGCAAGACATCTGCACGAACAGTTCGACGACGCTGCAGCAGCATGGACTATCAGCTCGGAGACCATGGCTACGGTTACCCTTGACGCGGCATCACAGACAGGAGTGCCTGCGATGGCGTACTCAACGAGGAACCTGAGTGCACGAATGGCAAAATGTCATTTTTTCGGATGAATCCAGGTCCTGTTTACACCATCATGATGGTGTTTGGCGACATCACAGTGAACGCACATTGGAAGCATGTATTCGTCACCCGGCGTGATGGTTTGAGGTGCCATTGGTTACACATCTCGGTCACCTCTTGTTCGCATTGACGGCACTTTGAACAGTGGACGTTATATTTCAAATGTGTTACGACCCGTGTCTCTAACCCCCATTCGATCCCTGCGAAACCCTACATTTCAGCAGGATAACGCACGACCGCATGTTGCAGGTCCTGTACGGGCCTTTCTGGATACAGAAAATGTTCGACTGCTGCTCTGGCCAGGAAATTCTCCAGATCTCTAACTGAAAACGTCTGGTCAGTGGTGGCCGAGCAACTGGCTCGTCACAATACGCCAGTCACTACTCTTGATGAACTGTGGTATAGTGTTGATGCTGCATGGGCAGCGGTACCTGTACACGCCATGTAAGCTCTGTTTGACTCAATGCCCAGGCGTATTAAGGCCGTTATTAGGGCCAGATGTGGTTGTTCCGGGAACGGATTACTCAGTATCTATGCACCTAAATTGCGTGAAAATATAATCACATGTCAGTTCTAGTATAATATATTTGTCCAATGAATACCCGTTTATCATCTGCATTTGTTCTTGGTGTAGCAATTTTAGTCGCCGGTTGTGTATATGTTGATTAGTGTACGTGTAAAGAATAGTTAATACTGACTCTGAAAGTGTTGGGACTCGAAGTCAAGGTGCCTGTGCGGGGCATTGCGTTTTACGAGTGCCTCGCCTCCGCCAGGCGGAGGTGAGGCAGACAAAAGAGGCTGTGCGCTTTCGACCCGCAGCCCGAGGCGCCCTTGCGCTAACAGGATCGCGGCCGCGTCGAGCTGCAAGTGTGTCGGCGTGCCCCACCCCACTCGGCTGCGCCGGGCGCATTGTGTCTTCGGGAGAGTGACTGCGGCCCTGGCCGTGCGCTCACCACTGACCTCAACGCGAAAGTTCCGCGCCTGGTTAACGGCCGCCCATCCGTGCAGCGGAGGCCTGCAGTTGAGGCCTGGATAATGGAGAAAACGGAGAGAGAGAGAGAGAGAGAGGGGGGGGGGGGGGGGGAGAGGCTGCGTTTCATTCTGCGAATTATTCACGAGCGCTGCTTGTGCAGGGTGGTGCAAGAAAAACCGGCTCCGACTACGGACAACCCACCTGTTATGCACGAATTATCGTCTGCCACGAGCGGGTACAACAACATGTAGATAAACATATAATTATTAGGTAATAATGAAATAACATTGATTGGCGACTCCGTGGAGTGCTGTGTGCAAAACGACCATATATGTTAAATTAAAAGCAAGGTCAGCGTTAGACGTAATTGTGACCGTTATTGTGATCGCTTCTCAGTTTTGGTTACTGATGACTTGATACCAGTGTCTGACTTTAATTTGTACACCACAGCACTGAAGATGATCACTATTTGATTGAAAATCGATTTTGGTATCAATAAAACATCAATATTACGGCCAACGCTGACCTTCCTTTTAATTAAAGAAATAACAAATAAGCTAATGCGAAGGTCTTTATATATAGAATTGATCTTGTCTTGTACATTGCGTTACGTGCTGCACTTTTGCGCGCAACTTAAAGTGTTAATATACGCTTTGCGCAGGTCTGCCGCATCTACATCTACATGCAATTCACAATTTACTGCCTGGCAGAGGGTTGATCGAACCATCTTCAAGCTATTTCTTTACCTTTCCATTCCCGAGCAGCAAGCGGGAAAAACCAACCCTTCAATCTTTCCGTACAAGCTCTGATTTCTCTTAATTTTTTTTTATAATGATCATTTTTTTCTGTATCTATGGGCACCAACAAAATATTTTTCGCACTCTGCGGATAAAGTTGGTGATGAAAATTTCAGGAGAAGGTCCTGCCACAACGAAAAACGCTTTTCTTTTAATGAATGCCACCCTAATTCGTGTACCATATCAGTAGCAGTCTTTCCCTTATTTCTCGATAGTACAAATCTAGCTGCCCTTCTTTTAACATTTTCGATGTCGCCCGTCAATCCTACCTGATGCGGATCCCAAATCGCACAGCAATACTCCACAACAGGGCGTACACACGTACTGTAAGCAGTCTCTTTAGCAGACCTGTTAAATTTTTTGTTTTGCCAGTAAGTCACCGTCTTTGGTTTCCTTTCCACACAATAATACAGGATGTTTCAAAAATGACCGGTATATTTGAAACGGCAATACAAACTAAACGAGCAGCGATAGAAATACACCGTTTGTTGCCATATGCTTGGGACAACAGTACATTTTCAGGCAGACAAACGTTCGAAATTACAGTAGTTACAATTGTCAACAACAGATGGCGCTGCGGTCTGGGAAACTCTATAGTACGATATTTTCCACATATCCACCATGCTTAGCAATGAATGAAATTACCCGAAACCTTTGACAACGTGTCTGGCGGAACTGCTTCACATGCAGATGAGATGTACTGCTTCAGCTGTTCAATTGTTTCTGGATTCTGGCGGTACACCTGGTCTTTCAAGTGTCCCCACAGAAAGAAGACACAGGGGTTCATGTCTGGCGAATAGGGAGGCCAGTCCACGCCGCCTCCTGTATGTTTCGGATAGCCCAAAGCAATCACACGATCATCGAAATATTCATTCAGGAATTTAAAAATGTCGGCCGTGCGATGTGGCCGGCACCATCTTGCATAAACCACGAGGTGTTCGCAGTGTCGTCTAAGGCAGTTTGTACCGCCACAAATTCACGAAGAATGTCCAGATAGCATGATGCAGTAATCGTTTCGGATCTGAAAAATGGGCCAATGATTCCTTTGGAAGAAATGGCGGCACAGACCAGTACTGTTTGAGGATGCAGGGACGATGGGACTGCAACATGGGGCTTTTCGGTTCCCCATATGCGCCAGTTCTGTTTATTGACGAAGCCGTCCAGGTAAAAATAAGCTTCGTCAGTAAACCAAATGCTGCCCACATGCATATCGCCGTCATCAATCCTGTCCACTATATCGTTAGCGAATGTCACTCGTGCAGCAATGGTAGCGGCGCTGAGGGGTTGCCGCGTTTGAATTTTGTATGGATAGAGATGTAAACTCTGGCGCATGAGGCGAAACGTGGACGTTGGCGTCATTTGGACCGCAGCTGCAACATGGCGAACGGAAACCCGAGGCCGCTTTTGGATCACCTGCTGCACTAGCTGCGCGTTGCCCTCTGTGGTTGCCGTACACGGTCGCCCTACCTTTCCAGCACGTTCATCCGTCACGTTACCAGTCCGTTGAAATTTTTCAAACAGATCCTTTATTGTATCGCTTTTCGGTCCTTTGGTTACATTAAACGTCCGTTGAAAACTTCGTCTTGTTGCAACAACACTGTGTTCTAGGCGGTGGAATTCCAACACCAGAAAAATCCTCTGTTCTAAGGAATAAACCATGTTGTCCACAGCACACTTGCACGTTGTGAACAGCACACGCTTACAGCAGAAAGACGACGTACAGAATGGCGCATGCACAGACTGCGTTGTCTTCTATATCTTTCACATCACTTGCAGCGCCATCTGTTGTTGAAAATTGTAACTACTGTAATCTCTAAAGTTGTCCGCCTGAAAATGTACTGTTGTCCCAAGCATATTGCAACAAACGGTGTATTTCTATCGCTGCTCGTTTAGGTTTTATTGCCGTTTCAAATATACCGGTCATTTTTGAAACACCCTGTATATGTGTGATCGTACCAGTTTAAGTTATTCGTAATGGTATTCCCCAAACATTTATTTGATCTTCCAGCTTTTAGATTTGTGTCAGTAGCCGTGTAACCGAAATTAAGTGAATTCCTTTTAGTACTTACGTGAATGACTTCACACCTCTCGTTATTTAGACACAATTGCCACTTTTTTCACATGGAGATATCTTGTCTAATCGTTTTGAAATTCATTGTGACCATCTGATGACTTTAATGACACAAAATGACTGAATCATCTACAAACAAACTTAGAGGGCTGCTCAGATTGTGTCCTAATTCGTTAATGTAGGTGAGGAACAACACAGGGCCAGCTCTGGGGATCGTCAGATATTGCTTCTGTTTTAATCGATGAATTTCCGTCAGTTATTAAGAACTGTAATCTTTGTGTCAGGAAATCACGAATCCAGTCACAGAACAGACGATATTCGATAGATCCGCAGTTTAATTGGAGGTCGCTTGTGAGAAACGGCGTCGAAAACCTTCTGGAAAACTAAAAATATGGAATCAATTTGACGTTCCTTGTCGATGTACATAGCATTCATTACTTCGTGAGAATAAACAGCTAGTTGTGTTTAAAAAAAACGATACTTTCCGAATCCGTCTTGGCTATTTGTCAATAAACCGTTTTCTTTTGGGTGATTCATAACGTTCGAGCACAGTACATGTTCCGAAATCCTATCGCAAATCTACTCAATATTGCCAAAATTTCATTACTGATATCGTCCTTCAAGTCTTCTAACGTTATTTTGTTATGTACGTGTACTTTTTCCTTTAGACTGCCACACAGATAATAGCCACAAATGGTTAGGTCTGGCAAAAGCACAGGCCAAAATCCCTTATTGACAGCCCTTTCTTCTGTGAATCTTTTATGAATTCGTGAGATTCTGAAGAGTGACAGGTCAGCTCATGCTGTTGAAAGACAGCATACTTACGTTCATTGGGGAGTCGAATGAGCATAAAATTCCACAAAAAAGCGCATGGACACAGATGTGTTTAGTGTTGTCTCAAAAAACTGGGACCCACATTCCGATTTGCTAAGACGACACAACACACTCCGATTTTTTCGCCGTGGAAAGGTTCCTTACTAATCGTATAGGGATTGTTTGTTGACCAGTATCTGGCGTTCTGCCAGTTCACATGTCCTGCCAGATGAAACCACGCTTCATCGCTCGTGAAATACAGCAGCGGATACTACGTTCCACTATCACACGTTCCGTTCTTGGAAATATGTGATTTCGTGCGGCTTCATCTTCATAATGCAAAAGACGTTGACAAGACCTACGGAAACGTTCATTGCTGGACTGTGGATCATTCGTGCATGAATGTCCGCGATCACAGCAGATGTACGACCAAACGGTACGCGATTCTTCTTTGGGTTTGCAACTAACCCTGTAGAATGGCACTTTGTCGTCAAGTCCTGTCGTCGACGGAATGCTAAGCCCAAATCTTCTTCCTTCTTTTTACGATATGGTAAGAAATTCTAGTTTCTGGTCCAAAAATGTGTGAAAAATTCGAAAATAAATAGTTTACCGTAATTCCTTTTATCTAATTTTATACTGAATTTTTGTAAACTATAGGATACAAAAAGTCTTTATCGGTTTCGGTAGGAGTACACCATTCTTTAAAATTAAGTACACCGAATCGTTGATGGACAAACTAAAATAATGATGCTTTAAACATTTCAGTAGCTGGTAAGAAGAGCACGAGTTTATAACCGTACTAAAGTTTATCTACTTGTAAATAACACAACACCGTTGTTAGCGTACGAGAGGTTATTGCTTCGTACCTTAATCGTTAGAACTTCGTCATATACAACACTGAGATGCTGGCCATCATCGTAGCAGTTACATTTCTAACTAGGTATCAGTCTTGTCCAAAAATCACGGGAACTATCAAGTTTCCGCTTCACATCAGGTGAAGACTTGCTGTGATGTGACATTATCTACAAGGACACACAAATCCAGCTGATGCTTTCTTACAGCACATCCTACTTAAGGAGGCATGTTGGAGCTTCTTTCTGGTAGGTAAGGTTCACACACAGTGGGACAAAATTCAACCTTTTGCGGTTGTAAGATGCCTTTTGCAATATATTTTTAGGTAGCTGTGCCTCACTTCACGTCAATTGACATACAAGTATTGATATAACTTGGTACTGACACTGAGAAAACGTTTTTAACTTCTATGATGTAGTTACGATTTTTCATGCCTCTGAAAAGTGCTCACATTATGATCCGTTTCTGATTGAAAACTTTGTTTAATAAAGTGACAATACAGCTGTGTGCGAACCACGATTTTCCAAAAATTTCCAGAGACCGTAAATAATCGCCTTCTCAAAGGAATGTGTATTATTCTATTTTATGATGTATGCACATGGCGTATTTCCGTATAACCTTATAAGAGTTCTCTAAGGAGTAACGCCGCTCTGCTTCATTGCCACTTCTTGTCGATCTCCTTTAGGTGACTACTGCAACGCATCTGTAGAAATTTTTCGGAGAAGTAAGTGAACGAAAATTGTTGGTCATGCGTGAAGTGCGTTGTTGAAAGCGATTCTGTAAATGTGATAAGTGTTAAAGTACAGTTTGATTTGAATTTTGAAGATCAGTGGAATAAATTGTAACTGTTTTATCTCTGAGCAACGTTTTATAGATTTCAAGTTTATATTTGCATTAATATGGTATGGAACATGCAAAACTTAGGAACACCACATATTTAGACGAAAATTTTGTTCATGTTGCATAGTCTTCCGAGCACTTTCTAGGTGTTTGTCATGTTGCTTCGAAACGTTCACGTAAGTTTCCTTTCTATCAGAGAAGTAGTGTTATAACCTTCACAGTTTTTCTGGAAGTAATTAAACCCTCTGCACTGTCAAATAAAAAATGAATGGAGCAAACCAATGTGGTTCTCTTGAAATAAGTATTCAGTAAGAAAGACAACGAAACATATTATACATATTTGCACAAATTTTCCCACTTCTGTGTGAAGGAGATCTTCACTTGCTTCCAGGGGTTGAGGGAAACCAAATGATCTTTCATGTTAGAAGAGGCAGCTGATCCTAAGAATAAATAGAGTAGAACAAAATACGCCTAAATAACCGTAAAAATACAACTAGCCGCTTATAGCAGATAGCAGTGGGGAGAACAGTTAAAATTCCAGTGCGGTCTTCCAAATTTAGGTTTCGTGTGATTTCCCAGTTCCTCTACAACTACATACACACAATGCAAGCATTCGTATGGTGTATGGTGTCGGGTACCTGCTATCCCTACTAGGTATTTCCTTTTCTGTTCTACTCCCAAATACAGCGAGCGAGAAACGAATCTCCTTGTACAAGCCCAAATTTCTTTTATCTTCACCATTCTTACGCGAAATATATGTTGACATTAGTAGAATCGATCCACAACCAACCCCAATTGCCTGTCCTCACATTATGTGAATATCGAGATGGTTCCAACAGTATTAATGTCCAATATAGCCAGAGCTCAATTTCTCACAATGCTGAAACCACCGAAGCTCTACAGTACTCCTAACTTTCTTTCGATGACATTCTAAGGAATAAGCTGTGTCATGTTTCAGTAGTTGTGTTTCTCCCCTTTCATTATCAATTTGACCAACCGTGGACCACAGGAATAACTTGTTTCCTAATTTTTGTTTCCTTTCCCTCTCAGAATTTTTCATTCTTTCAAATAGGTGCTTCAAAATGGCTCTGAGCACTATGGGACTTAACATCTGAGGTCATCAGTCTCCTAGAACTCATAACTACTTAAACCTAACTAACCTAAGGACATGACACACATCCATGCCCGAGGCAGGATTCGAACCTGCGACCGTATCAGTCATGCGGTTCCGGACTGCAGCGCCTAGAAGCACTCGGCCACCGCGGCCGGCTCAAATAGGTGCTTTCCTTCCTTTTCTCTGACCGAGTTTTCATCTATACACATTGTTACTCTTGAAACCCTTGAAGTTATGGACATTAATTCGAAACATCTTAATTCCAAATTTACCGTCGATCATTTGCAACTATGCCAAAAACCGTTTGTTTGTGGTCAATTATAAACTGAGGTTGTAGTTTTTTTTATATATTTTCATAGAAGAAGATTAAAGAAGATCGATGATCGCCATTCCACTGTCTAATTTTTGTGCTAATCTCCAATAGCTTTTGAGATTACTGGTAAGAAATTATTCACGTCCTCATTCTTCTTACGTCAATAACAAGCTGCATTATACATACAAGGAAATAAAGGACGTTAAACAGTGTCAAAAAAATTAGTTGCAATTATAACAGCGAATTTCACCTTACGTGCGAATAAACAGATATATCACTGTCATGTGTGGACACATCTTTGTTGTTCACAAGCTGCAGTATACTACAGTCTCTTATGTGGCGGCCGGCCTTTGTGACCGAGCGGTTCTAGGCGCTTCAGTCCGGAACCGCGCTGCTGCTACGGTCTTAGGTTCGAATCCTACCTCGGGCATGGTTGTGTGTGATGTCCTTAGGTTATTAAGGTTTAAGTAGTTCTAAGTTTATTGGACTGTTCTAGGCGCCCAGTCCGGAACCGTGCGACTGCTACGGTCGCAGGTCCGTATCCTGCCTTGGGCATGGATGTGTGTGATGTCCTTAGTTAGGTTTAAGTAGTTCTAAGTTCCAGGGGACTGATGACGACAGTAGTTAAGTCCCATAGTGCTCAGAGCCATTCGAACCATCTTATGTGGCCTTCTCGCTGTGAAAGGATCATCTGTTATTCCTGCACTGTAAAGTTCGAAGTTCTTGTGATAGTTTCCACGTTTTATGCTTCACCCGTTGAGAAACGCAACTCATTGTAGTACCGGAGCTATCTTTTGCTATGTAGACATAACGACATCCTTTCAATAGTCCGCAGTGACGGGCGCAAGGTGATCAGTGAAGCTGAATCTAAGGCCGTCACCGCCATTTGTGGACGTGACGAGCGAGATGCATGCCGGAACAATTAGCGGTGGTTCGGAAGCTGTCGCTGCGTCGTAGAAAGTGGCCTGCGCAGGAAAGTGTATCACGCCGAACCTAGCCCGCTAGTCTAATGGGCTTTTCAGCAGTGGGTCAGTTGACGCGTTTCTCTCAGCATCGACTTCAGTGAAGGGCGTCTTTGGTGTGGGCGCCTGCAGACCGTCTGACCTGCTCTCAATGACTCCGTGGAACTTCTTCAAGGATAGCCGAGATGCGAGATGTGGATTCCAAATAAACGCCGCCGCCGTGTTTTCTGGAGAAATGGGCATTATTTGCGACGGGACTGCAAGGCCCATACGGTCACTGGAGCTGATATCTACAGCACATCCGTAGAGGGAGCAAAAAAGAAAAGGAAGAAAAATTAAGATGTACCGTCCCGTCAACGACGTGGTCTTTAGTGATGATGCACAAGCAGTCTGGGGAAGAACATGGAAGTATATTGGACGCGTCGTTTTCAAGGGAATGGTACCCGGTATTTGTACTTTTTACATTAGGGGGGGGGGGTTACGACTCCACCCAAAAATTTAATTTAACCTCTAGTAAACCGATTTTTACCGAGTTTTAAAATCATATCAGTCACGTGGAGTTGTAGCAATATCCAAGATTTGAAGTCTAGAATTTAACTGGAATTTTGAATTTTTAAGATAATTTCAATGGTATTTTTGAAAATCAACATGGGTACGCAGACCCAATTTTCACAGTGCAAAATTTTTAGGTACGTTCACAAGACATTGTTCGATAGTTCTGTGCATTCAGTTCATGAGAAGTTTTATTAATTTACTCTCAGCATTTTTTCGACTCAAAAAGTTTCTGTAAACATCGATACATAAAAGTAATAATGAAATAGAAAAACGACAGTTTCGGTAATACCAATGCAAGCACTTCAAGACCACATGCTGCAAAAATTTCAGTGGGATTGTTTAATATTTACAATAAAAACGTTGGCACTGAATTTAGATGAAAACCGGAAAACAGATTTTAATTTTTTATTGAAAAATGAATGCTAGCACAACACACATCCATTGAAATTAACCAGCACCAAACGTTTTTCCTGCAATACTTCTTCCTGAATTGCAAAACTAGGGTAGCCTGATTCTACAATTTTTCCTTCTCCGAGCAACGTCTTGTGGACTGCTTGATCTGCCGTTTATCTCTAGATCAGCAGACCTCCTTCTGGAATTGAAAGACCACTGGCACTCTTGCTTTTTTCAGACTTCGAACATCACATACCCCATATTTAACGGGGAAACAGCTTCGATAAGGCCCAAACTCATTTTTTTCCAGTTTATCGCAGCCGCTGGCGAAATCCATATTTCAAGTATTTCTTAGACGTACTTGTAACTCGAATGCAGCTAAAAGTCTCTTGCGACTTATGAGTGAACCCTCCAAAGATGTGAAATATCCATTAAATTTTTTTTAAAAAAATTGAACTTTTAAGGTGGAGTCTCCCCTTGAGTGGTTTAGAGAAACCATGAATAACCTAAATCTGGATAGGGAATACCCTCACGCGAAATGTTAGTCCAGTGGCTTACAACCTCGCTCTGTAACCGTGTGGGAAGGCTGAGTGTTGAGTGGAAACGGTATATCGAATCTTCTCCCTGACCTCTGGAGTTGACTACCTTTCATGTTTTTTAACCATCTTACAAAATTACTGATATTTTTCTGCCTACAAACCCGCAGTTGATTTTACTCAACATAATAGCCGAAAAAACGTATGTCCCATCTCAAACTACAGTAATGTCTACGACTAAGAAAAAGAGGCAGATAAAATTATATTGCAGTAATGTAACCATTTTATCGTTCCCGTAGCCTCCTCTGTTATTAAATTTAGATAGTTTGCCTCAACTGTAAAGTCTGTTTTGACCATGTTAAAATGATGTTTATGTTTCGAGTTATGCTTCCGAAATGTCTTGGAATATTAAATGTGCTGTAACAACTTTTTTTATTCTGTACTTGCATTATGCGATCGTGAGTTTGATGCTTGTGAGCGAAATGACACAGAAATACAGTTGAACATTTAAGATCAGTGCTTTAAAAATGATTTATACTAGTGTGATTACTGTACAGATGGTTAGGAGAATGATTTTTTTTCAAAAGTTTGTGACTGCAAGTAAGAGAATAAATTTTAGCTAAATGCAGTTCATTGCAGGTATAGTTTAAAAAATGACAGTGGCAAAATTTCTTGACCATTCCACGGCGCTGTTATCTAAGTGTTCGTGAGTAGTTATTCCAACTCCTTAGTTTAGCTGGGGACTTTCGCTCGCATATCCCCAGGCAGGTGTGACTATTTAATACTAGCTTCGGCATACATTCGCTGCTTTATTGTGCAACATCTGACACTGTGAACAGTGAGAAGTGCTTGCATGTGGTAAACAAACCTATTCAACGGAATCACCAAGTGAGGAACATATCCAGCCCGTCAAAGACGGACTACGTAATCGTGTAAAATTCTCAATGTCGGTGCTTCAAAACCAAATGGAGCGAAACTTACCTGGCTGAAATGCAAAACCCTTTAGTCAGTCGAAATGGTGGCCTATATAATAACGGTAAACAGCAATCCGTACTTCGAATCACTGACCGTAGAAGATTCTTTACATATCGCTATTGTTGATGCATGGCCGTGTTCTCTATCTACTACACAAAATTATTAGAAGGTATTGAACATTTGAGAAAAACATTTTACATACAACTGTATGAAGGTGTTTTTGCAGTAATGAATATCCTAACCTGCGTGCCGAGAGACATTAATTATTATGTGTACGTGAACTTAATTTACGACACATTTTGGCATCATTAAGAAAACCTGTTCCCGAATATCGCACAATTATAGTAAAAAGGTAATTCCGGATTAAGGCTAATTCGAAGACTGGAATGTACATATGGGAAAGAAGGCCACAGCTTAAAGTCGTGTTCACACGGAACTCTAATTCGTTTGCAATATAAGCGGATGGGGCGGTAGGCACAGACTTTTTTGTTGGTGTTTTGTTTTAAGATCGTAGTATTAAGGCGTTTAGCAGAGACGCTTAACTGTGATACTAAATCGGATTGTTAAATTGGATATCGCAACAAATAGTTATAAGTTATGTATAACGGACAGTGAAATGGAGAAGTATGCAAAAAAGTAAAGTGTTGATCATTTCAGAAGTATTCGCCATAACCGTTAATACATTTTTTTCGTATATCCATATTTGAAATGGACGATTTGGGACGTCAGCTAGTATAATATATGTTTAAAAAATGACGAAATTCCTCCAGCTGTATTAAGGTGTTGCTTTATTGGCGACTAGTTTCGATGTTGTTACAACATCATCTTCAGGTCCATACTTGTTGACAGCAACCGTACGTGTCTAAAAAATGTGTATGCCTGGCATGGAAGACGCCTGTCTCACCACTGGCTACTAGTGTTAGACACATACGGTTGCTGTCAATAAGTATGGGCCTAAAGATGGTATTGTAACATCAGATGGTTGGTTCAAATGGCTCTGAGCACTATGGGACTCAACTTCTGAGGTCATTAGTCCCCTAGAACTAGTTAAACCTAACTAACCTAAGGACATCACACACATCCATGCCCGAGGCAGGAGTCGAACCTGCGACCGTAGCGGTCTCGCGGTTCCAGACTGCAGCGCCTAGAACCGCACGGCTTCAGCCGGCAGTAACAACATCAAAACTAGTCGCCAGTAAAACCAACACCTTAATACAGCTGGAGGAATTTTGTCATTTTTAACATATAGTTAATACATTTATCCCACTGCGAGATAAGACGGTCAGTGTCATCACGTAGAAATGTTTGGGGTTGCCTATGGAACCGTGATTGTACGCAGATGTGCATCTCTTCATCCGAAGCAAATTAACGGCCACGGATGTCTTTCTCCAGGGCTCCAAAAATATGGAAATTCCATGGGGATAGATCGTGACTGTATGGAGGAAGTGCAAGCACCTCTGCAACATGAGGGCCCGCCCACGATGCAGAAGCTTCGCTGAGAAGCGGTTATACTTCCTCCATACAGTCACGATCTCTGCCCGTGCGATATGCATGTATTTTTTGGAGCCCTGAAGGAAATTCGTAACGGTACATTTGCTTCGGACAAAGAGGTGCTCGCCTGGGCACTGTCATGGTTCCACAAGCAACCACAACCATTTTCCATGAAGGCATTGACCGCCTTGTCTCACAGTGGGATAAATGAATTATCAGTTAAAACGGTCACTTTTGAAATAATAAATATGTGGCTTACTTTTTTCCATCTACTTCGTCTTCATTTGACTGCCCCTTATAATAATACTCATGAGACGGTACACATTAAAGTCTTGTTGGGAAGCACAAAATAACAAGATATTAGGCAGTCAAATTTCGTAGACTACGGTATCACTAAGCTTTTAATGATCATTCGTCAGACTGAGTTGCGAGAAACATTACTAGGAGTTGAGAGTTATGTCACATTCGATTAAAACGCTTCCGCGAATTTAACACTGTTCCAATGGCATCATCGAACCCACTTTCACAACAGCGCGTTACTCAATAACAGTTCTTCGTAACTGTTCTTACTCCGTGGAATCCGGCTTCGCAGAACTGTTCCTGGAGAATACATTTGTTACGACATGTTTCGTGGAGAACGACTCCTGTTTCCTAAAGAGACATTCTGGGGGTACACTTGGAGACTCATTCTGATGTTTTTAAGAGTAAAATATGGAAAACAAATGGATGCAGATAGCGAACGTGGGTGCTCAGACAACAGAGTCTTTGACTAAAGTGATACTTGTGATGTAGAAGACTATAGTGAGCACAGCGTATTAGAACATTGCACTGAACGAAAACAGAATTTAATGTTGTCATCCACTTTGGATACCATGAAGATTGAAAATATCTGCCACGGAGTATCGAGTACTTTTCAGCACCAGTTACCGTATAAGAGACGATCTACCGTCATTATGATACATCCGGAACGCTGTTTTCCAACAATACAAAGCGCGACATCGTACACCTCGGCTCTTCTTCTCACCACAATAGGTATTAGTGTCTTGCCCTCTGGCAGAAAGGCGCTGTACGATCATCAAGGATAAGCTGTTTGCTGCAGAAGGTAAGCACCGTAACTATGTTCTTTTGCGTGAACTTCTACAGCGTCTATCTGTTCAAAAAAAAAAAAAAGGCTCTGGGCACTATGGGACTTAACTTCTACGGTCATCAGTCCCCTAGAACTTAGGACTAATTAAACCTAACTAACCCAAGGACATCACACAACACCCAGCCATCACGAGGGAGAGAAAAACCCTGACCCCGCCGGGAATCGAACACGGGAACCCGTGGGTGGGAAGCGAGAACGCTACCGCACGACCACGAGATGCGGGCGTCTATCTGTTCCTTGTGATGATTGGAGGTCTTTGTGATTACGTGCTACTTGAGAAACGTTACTAGTATGAGGCTTCGATAGTGAACTTCTCCACTTTCAGGTAATTGCAGCGTGAATTTAGTTCACACGTGCCGTAAAATTCAGTTCGTGTTTCCTTCACGGAAACGCGATCGTTACAAATACAGAATGCGCTATCCATTAATGTGTGCCTGTAAGCACAGAGTTCTGTAAGCTATGTTTGGAAGATAAGTAAATAGAGAGAGGAAGAAGTGGAATAAAGTACATACCTTCTTCTTGTTTTCTATTCTCTACTCCAAGCGAAGATCGGACTGTTTGAGATCCAGCACCATCACAGAATTAGAGTCTTAATTTTTTCAGTTAAATGTCCCAGATGTGTTCGTTTCTACGACGGCCAGCGCTAAGGAGTAACAATACTTACACACATCACCTGCAGGATTTGTGTGATGCTGAGACAGTACCAACTTTCGTATCAACGAGTTCACTTGCAGCAAAACCTCACAGCAGTATTAATAAACAACATATAAAAAGGGCGAAAATGCCTAGATTTTTGAAGTCGTGTGTAGTGCACTTCTTAAAATTTGTTTTGACGGTTGGAGAAGAAGTGATTGTATTTAAAACTCAAATCTTTTACCGCCATGACAGTATGTAGCGAGGTAGTACACCTGAGCCGTTGTCTGTGATGTAGCTGAAGCCCAATAACATACGAAAGTAGGTCACAGACGTGTTTGGTACTTAACGACCATTTGAAGCTAAAACCGTTGGATACGGACACCTGACTCGTTTCTGATGGGTCGCAGTGGCCTTGGTTACTTGTATTGTACTGATAACAGTAAAAATTTAAAAGAGACTATTTGCGTAGAAGTGAGCTGGTCAGCGGCGTCATACAAATGTGACTGAGATTTATGAACCACGACATATCATGGTGTTAATCGGAAAGAGTTTACAGTTCCTTCAGAGAAATGGTTCATTAGGCTCACCAATAAGCATTCGTAACTACATCTTCAACACTAAACTACCATTATTCATTGCACATTAATTTAAAAACGCTTTTGTATGTCCATAGAATTTGAAGACCAGCACAAAAGTGACAAGGTATACTCACAATGAGTATTTATCGTTTACGAATAGAAACGTATATGAGGCAGGAATGCTGCTCCTTTGCAGATGTTAACGATTAGTTTAGTTCTGAAGTTCCCCTAACGCAGATTATGTCTCTGTCGAGAAATAGAAATGAAAGTATATGAACTTGCTCACAATTACTGTCCATTCATTCCCTTCATTATTATGAATAACCAAAAATGCGAAAGAGCGTTCGTTATAGTGCCTGAAATAAGATGTATAAGAAATTAAATTCTGAAAAATTTTGTGACAGAAATTCTCGTACTCGAAAATGGAAATTCAACTATTTGACTTAATCCAGCATTAAGATATGTGACATGAATTCTTCTATTGTAAGTGTATTATAACACTATTATCATTATTAGCATTGTCTTCATTTTTTCTGGAGCTACGTTTTTAAGGCTTTAACACCCGACTGTTCTCTTCAGTATTACTCGATATGCTATAATGCCTCCTTTGACGCAGCAACGCGCGTGGTTGGTTGCATACCACATTTATGGCTGATAATATCATCTTAGTAATGTTACAATGACGTCATGACGTTAGCAGCATTAAAAATATGATGGTATTATCTCGTTGTTGCTTCGTAGGCCAATCTGAAATACCCCCCTCTTCAAACCCTTTGGTATAAACACTTGCCGCTTAAGTGCTTCGGGCGTAACTATGCCGACAGCAGAGACGACATTGATTGTTAAATTTGATTCTTGACAGCATTCAGAAATTCCTGTTCTTCTTTAAATGTTGTCTTCAGTGATATTTCAGAGCAAAGACAATAGTATCTTACCCACCTGTAGTGTGCTTCCCTCCCAAAGATCGTAGTGGGCTTGATGATAGTCTGTACAACGGACGTAAAATGGTTCAAATGGCTCTGAGCACTGTGGGACTTAATATCTGAGGTCATCGGTCCCCTAGAACTTAGAACTACTTAAACATAACTAACCTAAGGACATCACAGACATCCATGCCAGAGGCAGGATTCGAACCTGCGACCGTATCGATCGCGCGGTTCCAGACTGAAGCGACCACAACCCCTCGGCCACACTGGCCAGCTCTCTGTGATCTTCGACGGCTTGTAACAACAGGAGTTGTTAGAACAGTTTGGTAATTTTTTGTGTTTTTCTAGTTATTAAAGTGAAATATCAAATAAAATGTGTAAAAATGTTTTTATAACCATTTTTTAGACAGGACACACCACTACAGACATCAAAAGTGCACCTCTGATACTACTTCAGGCTTAGTATGCCTCAAGTGCCTCCGTATTTCGTCTGTCCTGATTGGTACTTTAATATTCGTTTCTCTTTGAATGTACAAATACCTCCACCATTTTCTCTCCTAATCCTAACAAGGTAAAGATCTGTACACGTAGGCAGCTGTAGACCTTGCTTCTTTGGATTACATGTCAAAACCTCATCGGTATTGATGAAAATATGTTGCATACGAGTACATACGAGGAGATGACATGTGTATAGACTCGGCAGCCTGTTTGAGTAAATTCGCCATATTACAAACCGTGCAGGATGTGGGCTTCGTGCCTCTGCGCTGTCCGACCGCTATTTCACGAAACCGTTCAATACCAACACAGTTGTCTGGGACATCCGAGCGTGGAGAAACAGCGAATGTTTACGTGAAGCTTACAAATACGTCAGGGACGAACCACTTTCCCTGGGGCGTCTGTAGTGCACAAACACTATGGAGGAAACGTGAACACGTGTATCCAGCGAGAACCAAGCGATATTCTCTCCTTGTATTTAGGTTGTGACGCACAGTGATCTCCAGACATACGCAATACAAATTACTGATATCTGAGAAAACCAGAGTTGTACTTTCGCTAATGTAGGAAAAGTCTTCAGTGTGTGTAGTGTTTCAGGCAACGTATTCACCAATAATACTTTGTTACAGATGTATGAAACGTGAACGAGGTTTTCAGAAAACAACAGACGTATGGCACTCGAGAAAAAAAAAGTATCTCTTGTTGGTGCACTAGCCACAGACGAAACTCCAAATATCGCGGTAAAGAATGTGTATTAAATGTGGATTGTAATTCTACAGGTTGTACAAGAAACACAAATTTTCTAGTAATAAGGGAGTACTTACTTTGCTGTATTGATCATACTAGTAATACTTTATCTATCTATTTATCAGTGCAACAATATTTACTTCCTGGACGGATTGTTACTCATTAAAACCGAGCGAGGTGGCGCAGTGGTTAGCACACTGGACTCGCATTCGGGAGGACGACGGTTCAATCCCGTATCCAGCCATCCTGATTTAGGTTTTCCGTGATTTCCCTAAATCGTTTCAGGCAAATGCCGGGATGGTTCCTTTGAAAGGGCACGGCCGATTTCCTTCCCAATCCTTCCCTAACCCGAGCTTGCGCTCCGTCTCTAATGACCTCGTTGTCGACGGGATGTTAAACACTAATCACCACCACTGATACTCATTAATATTAGATTCATTGTTTACTATGTTTCTGCGTTTTATGAAGTGAAAAATTTTACATTTCTGAACAAATAAGGAAAGCTACCAATCTCTGCACTACTTTGAAATCCTATCAAGGTACGACTGAATACTTGTGCACTTCTTTTCAGACATTATTACAGACAACTGCATCATCTGCGAATAAAATGAAGTTGCTTTTTATATTGTCTGCCAGGTCGTTAATATACACCGATGAGCCAATACATTATTACCAACTGTTTGATAACCTGTTGTTCCACTCGTCAAACACCGTACAACAGAGATTCTGCTTATACTTCACGGATTCCAGAAGTATATGGTACGAAATGTCTAGGCACATGTCTAGCAATTTTCGCAAATTACGGGATGGTGGTTTACGACACACAGCTGGCGCCCGATATGTATTCCAGTGTGTACAGATGAGACACAGTTTCTGGCCAAGACATCAATGTAAGTTCACTATAATGCCCCTCAAACCACTGTAGCACGATTTTGATCTTACAACACGGACAGTTATCCTGCTGGAAGATGTCATGCCGTAAGAGCCCTCTTCGAACCTGAAACATGCAGGTGGCCCGCAATAATGTTCACGTGGATCACTGCCGTCATGGTGCCTTCTATCACCACCACAGGTCCCACGGAAGCCCAACTCAATACATCCCCTAGCATAATTCTGCCCTCACTGGCATGCATCTGTGGCGCGGTGCGTGTTTAATGCAGTCATTCGAAGGACTCAACCATCGACCTGATGTAACAAGAAATGCGATTCATTTGAAAGACAACACGTTTCTATTGATACACGGTGAAAACTCAGGGATGCAATCCTAACTGACGACCACGTAAGGGTCATGTGATGTGGAGGTCCATTTTCAACAATGGCCTTTGAAAAGTGTGCTCCGAAACACTTGTGCTTTCACCAGCATTGTTCTCTGTCGTCAGATTTGCCACAGACTGCTGCTTATCCTGGATCACGCAGTGGGGAATCCTCCAACTTCTGCGCTTTGTGATGAGACGTGATTGCCCATTAGTATTGCGACCTACTTGTTATTTCACTATCCTTTAACCACTTTCCATAAATGCCCACTACAGTAGTACACCAACAGGCGGCCAGCTTCGCCGCTTCAGACATCGACGTTTCCAGCCGCAACGCTACAATAATGTGCACTTTGTCAAAATTGCTTATATTAGTGGATTTCGGCATTTGCGGCCCGTATCTGCCTACATTCTTTCCTTAGTGCGTCACGCGTCTGCAACACCACCGGGAGGCATTCAACCATGTGGTGGTCTGCGGTCACAATGTTTTGGCTCATCAGTGTACAAAATGAACAACAAGTGTCACAGTACACTTCCTAGGGGCACACCTGACATTACTTCCACATTTGGCGAAGGCTCTCCATCCAAGCTAAGACGCTGTGTCCTCGATACCGAGAAACGCTCAATTCAGTTACAAATTTTACTTGATACCACATACGATCGTACCTTCGATAATAATTGTGGGTCACATGCTAAATCAAATGCGACAGACTGTCAATCCATAGGGCCCGGGTTCGATTCCCGGCTGGGTCGGAGATTTTCTCCGCTCATGGACTGGGTGTTGTGTTGACCTAATCATCATCATTTCATCCCCATCGGCGCGCAAGTCGCCGAAGTGCCGTCAAATCGAAAGACTTGCAACAGGCGAACGGTCACCCGACGGGAGGCCCTCGTCACACGACATTTCATTTTTCAAAGTAAAAAAAAAAAAAAATACTGCAGCTACCTCACTGCCTTGGTTTATGGTTTTCAGAATGTTGTGTAACAAACAAACTGCTTGACTGTAAAACTTTACACGTTTTGTGTCACTACTCGTTTACTACGGAATCTTCTTAAAACAATGAATCGTTGCAATTAAAAAGATATATTTCTTAATTCTTACTGTAGACATAAAGGTTGGAGGTACTACTTTTACAGAGAAGTGCTCATTATGTAGATGCCATGGCTTGATGTAAACCTTATTTTATTACACGGATAGTTTATCAAATAGTCAGCACCCAAACGAAACGAAAAGTCATTTGCATAGGAAACTGCCCTCCATTTCTTTTATTAATGTTACGGGGCGAGATGAAGGCTGGTTGAAGACGCAGATATTCGCAAGTTGCTGGATTGAAACTTTGATCTCTATGAAGTATGTGACTGTAACCTCACAACCTTTTAGATATTGTACGCTTTACTAGGCAGGGAGACCCTAGATCGAATTCTAGTCGCGCCTGCTACTTTGGGATTGTTAGAGCTCCCAATTCAAACAGAGTACTGATTGCAACCATATCGCTAAGTACAAGGAAGCTATCTTGTCGTATACCATTATCAGATGAAGATCTACCAGTGCTGATAATTTTGCTACACAGGAAATATTAAGTTCCAGGAGAGAGCCACGACTGTTCGTTAGAAAAGGGATCATCCTTCCCTAATGTCACTATTGATGTCGATATCAACAGAATGTTGAACTCCTTCATTCTTGCACTTCTTAACGCTTTCACGCAGCAAGTAACGGCGAGGTGTCTATCATAGTCTACTACTTTCGCTGTCACCGATCATTTCTCAAACACACGTAGGTGCATAAGAAGCCATTGCTGGTTGTGTGAAAGCGTTAAGAAGTGCAAGAAGGAAGGAATTCAACGTTCTGTTGATATCGAGATCAATAGTGACATTAGGAAAGGATGGTCCCATTTCTAACGAGCACTCGTGGCTCTCTCTTGGAGCGTCCATGCGGGGTAGATGCGCGGTTTCGGACGTCTTGTCACGGTTCGCGCGGTGGCCCCCGTCAGAGGTTCGAGTCCTCCCTCGGGCATGGGTGTGTGTGTTGTCCTTGGCGTAAATTAGTTTAAGTTACATTAAGTAGTGTGTAAGCTTAGGGACCGATGACCTCAGCAGTTTGGTCCCATAAGACCTTACCACAAATTTCAAAATTTTTCTCCTGGAACACTTAGGAAAGTTGAAGGACGCTAAAACACAGGGACTCGACGGGGTCTTAGTATCACTCTCGAACACGATTCCCGTATCTTAACGTCAGTCACTTGCTCCTGCACTTCACGCGCTCATGCTGCAAACAGTCCAAGCAAAGTTCTGTGATGTTGTTATGAGCCAAGAAGTTGATTGCTCTTTTATTTAAAACGTAAGCCACAACACGTGTAGAGAACACAAGGTTCTCCAAGTTAGCTGGACTATATGTGATAGTTCACTTGTCTTTAATTACATTTGTGTCTCATCAACAGCTGTCCCTTGAGGATGGTGTTTAGAGATTCTGGAATCGATCATTAACAATTCAGTTGTTAAAAGGAAGTAAATTTTAAGAATAAATGAAAGTAAGTAATAATATAGATGAAGTGTTCCTATCATCTTCAAATAGATCTTCTCTTTACTTAACTAGGAATTTTTAGTGAAACAACTGTACTCGGAGAGTTGCGGTTATATCTTAAAACTGCCCAGTAACACTTTCAGTCAGTTTACATTGTTCAAGGTCTAATATTTATAACTTTGTTCGTATTCCGCAGCAAGCAACAAGCACTTGTGTTGCGCTAGTCAGTTTATACATATTTTCCATTTTTGTTTGCTTTTATTGTTGTGTCATATGTAGTCATTAGCGACTAACAATGAGTTGCGAGTTTTAATAAAATCTGAAATATATACAACCAAGCGGCAGTTATAAGAGTCGCAGGGCATGAAAGGAATACCGTGGTTGAGAAGGGAGTGAGAGAGGAATCTAGCCTATCTCCTAATTTCTCCTATATGTATATTGGGCAAGCATTAAAGAAAACGAAGAAAAATTTGGAGTAGGAATTAAAGTCCACGGAGAAGAAATAACAACTTTAAGGTTTGGTGGTGACATTGTAATTCTGTCAGAGACAGCAAAGGATGTGGAAGAGCAGCTGAATGGATGGACAATTTCTTGAAAGATGGATATAAGATGAACATCAACAGAAGCAAAACGAGGGTACTGGAACATAGTCGAGTATATTCAGTTGTGGCTGCGGGGATTAGATTAGGAAACGAGACACTAAAAGAAGTAGGTGAGTTTTTCAGTTTGGGCAGCACAATAACAGATGATGGACAAAGTTGTGAGAGGATTCAAAAATGTAGACTGGCAATGGCAAGAAAAGGCTTTCTGAAATATGTTAACGTGGAGTATAGATTTATTTGTCAGGAAGTCTTTTCTGAAAGTATTTGTGTGAGTGTAGCCGTATATGGAAGTGAAACGGGATGGACAAGTAGAGAATAGAAGTTTTTGAAATACGCTGTTACACAACAATGATAAAAAGCAAACGGTACATCATATGACTGATGACGCGTTGCTGAACAGGACTGGGGAACAAAGGAATTTGTGACACAAGCTAACTAGAGGACGGGATCACTTGGTAGGATGCATTCTGAAACATCAAGGGATATCCTATTTAGTACTGGTGGAAAGTAAAGAAGAGTAAAAATCGTAGAGACCAAGAGATGAATACAGTAAGGCCGGCTGGAGTGGCCGAGCGGTTCTAGGCGCTACAGTCTGGAACCGCGCGACCGCTATGGTCGCAAGTTCGAATCCTGCCTCGGGCATGGATGTGTGTGATGTCGTTACGTTAGCTAGGTTTAATTAGTTCTAAGTTCTAGGGGACTGATGACCTCAGAAGTTAAGTCCCATAGCGCTCAGAGCCATTTGAACCATTTTGAATACAGTAAGCAGATTCAGAAGGATGTAGATTGCAGTAGTTACTCTTAGATGAAAGGCTTGCAGAGGACAGAGTAACAAGAAAAGCTAGCTTTCAGACTGAGGACCACAACAACATAAACGATATACGTTCTTAAAATATTTCTTTCTGCTCAAAATTACGACAACGGCCGGTTCGTACGGTCTACAAAATACAGTACTGGAAACATCTGTACACCTCTTGGTTGACGTTCCTTGATAGCAGTTCAAAAGAAAAAGTGGGGCTGTTGTATTGAACAGTGACTAACGAAATCAGCACTAGCAGATTTGGCAAGCTATTTTTTCATTCGTACTAAACTGCTACTGAAAGTGTTGTAAATCACTATGCCAATCCACCTACAAAATAGCTCGTGTTCATAGAACCCATCGTTCCGTACGCTGTTAACTCTACGTTACTACTGGAAAAGGCATCTTGTTGCAGATATCCAGTACCAGGTTATTACTTTACATTCTGCTGCATGAACATTATATATGAGAAGCATGATAAAAAACTGAAATTTTCCGTCTTACTTCATCTAATGTCTACTTTTGCAAGTAAGATACTACTTCTAAATAGTAAGTGTGGTAGAATTCACTTATTTCGATCCAGTCGGGCTCCCAGTTTGATGAAATGTGTAGCCTGGTGTATCACATTTTTCTTGACAATATAAAACAGTTATTTTTTTAAGAAAAGTGGGCCACCTGTCATTTCCCATGAATGATCCTACTTTGCACCCTTAGTAGTCATTCCTTCAAGAAATGAAATTAAATGAATTTTGTCTGTTACATTAAATGAAAACGAGTATATATGTATATCCTGATGGAATACACGCAGCTGTTTATGCGTTACCTGGAGTGTTCGCGCTGCTGCTAACTAAATTCAACTGTAGCGACGTCCACTCATGTCCCGTAATAAGTGGTTCAAGTAATATGGAGAAAAAAGCACTGTTGGAAACGACTGTAGTTTACTAGCCTCAGCGTTGATATTGCAACCTTTATCGGCATTCTTTCGTTGAGAATAACTTGTAGTTCAGAAATTCGAACTGTTCTTGTCTCTTGAGGAATCTATGTCATTGCCGATAGCCAGTAACACGTAAACAGTTTGTAACATTGTGAATTGCTCTTTCACTCACATTACTCACAAGAGCACAGAGAAAAGAAAAATGGTTAGTCAATAGCAAACTGTCTGAAGAATGTTGGGAAAAATGATTTATTTATGAATCTAAACATATTTTCTTAATATGGCTGCAGTGGGACGGAGGTAGTGCTGCTGTCTGGGAACTGGAAGGATGATAGGGATTTAACGTTCTGTGTAGACTGATACCATTAGCTCAGGTAAGCACGGTCTACCATATCAAACAACTAGTCTGACATTCATCGCAAGTGATGTAAGAAAACAAAAGAAATCGAGACTGCCAAGGGAACGTTAGAACTCAGTTCAGTGTCTCAAATCGTAGTGACATCTTTCCTGTTCAGCCGCGCGACCTTGAGTCACAAGAGCGAGGATAAGTTATTTTATTTCGACGAAAGAATACTGCCTGAAAAGTAAATACTGCTAATCTCAGTAAAATAGTTGGAGACAGTAATTTGTTCTGAAACTACTACATCAAAGAATTTGTAGCCAAAATTACCAAAACTGGCGGATTACAGCGTTATTACCAAAATCTAGCTTCCTGTCATACAACGTGGAGCACTACTGAAATGAAAGCGTGTCTATTTTTCTCCCTGTAAGTTGTCATCTGGTGGAACTTAGTGAACTTCCCAAGGTCGGCCATCAACACGTATGACCTCCTACAAAGATATGAGAGACTACACGTGAAGAGTGCACACCTCAACGTTCCACCTGGGCAGTCATCCGAACTGCATCCGCAATCCTTTAATTGCTGATTTTTCGCTTTAATATCACACACAATGATATTTAACGGGCATTCAGTAATCTGAGATGGCGGAGCGGATCTAGGCGCTTCAGTCCGGAACCGCGGTGATGCTACGCCCGCATGTCCGAATCCTGCCTCGGGCATGGATGGGTGTGATGTCCTTACGTTTGTTAGGTTTACGTAGTTCTGAGTCTAGGGGACTGATGACCTCAGATGTTAAGTCCCATAGTGCTTAGAGCCATTTTGAGTAATCTGAGAGGAAATTACTTGCACACTATTTATATTTGTTCTATGAATTCTGTGTCAGCTAGGGACTGAACATCATGTCCTCTGTATGTATGCGCTTTCGAGGACGAGCTTTTTGACGAAAAGCGCTTAAAAGGCCTTCATTTGATGGCTGTTGAAGATAGGGCGGTTAGAAAATACATTGTCCGCCCAGTGCAGTCTACATAATCCTATGTATCAATCAAATCCTGTAAGTCCCAAGAGGGCTTAAACCCCATTGTCATTAGACTTTCTCCATTAGTTCCAAACATTATGTTTCAATGTTCGACTTCTTAACAGACACACGGATTAAGCATGTTGTAAATCATCAACACGGGATGCAATCAGGGAAGAGTAGAGATAGAGTTACAATCTGAAAGAGTGAATGGTAGTGGATCATACTGATTGCCGGTGACTGTAACGAAAATATACTTATGGTGTCCCAGGAGGAGAGGTCAACATTCAGGGTTGTGACAGGAGCCACCATTGGAAGCAAACAAGTTTAGTTAAAATGGGCTCAAAAAATCATACCTTATCTTCGGTAGCGTGAAACAAATCTCAACTACTGCAACCTCTTGTGAGAGGTGGTTGTGTGGAACTAAACAAGAAAAAAAAAGGTCCTGTGTAAACATGGACACCAAAGTTCATACGTTAAGAAATATGAACACTTGTTCGTCTTCGCTGCTGTGCAACACATCTCTCCTACTAAACAAGTGCTCTTAGCTATTAAGGTATGAATTTTTGAGCCCATGTTTCCTAGTTACATTCGCTTGTTTGGCCCATACTACCAACTCCGAAAAAAAAAGAAACCAAAGATCTTTCATTAGAAGAGATGAAGAAGCGCTCATAGCTATCAAGTCCATGTTTACTAAGCGTTTTTATTTCGAATGATCGCTTCCATCATATTCTTCAGCTTTGACCACTCCTGTTTGGACACCGTGAATGTTTATAACCATAACCAACCAATCATCATCACGAGACTGGTTTCGGCCGTAAACATAAAATGCATGTCATCCAGTGTGCATACCACAGCGTTTAATAGAAAGCGAAAATCATGAATCGCTTTATTTTTCTTGATTATAGGCCTCACTGAAATACATGTGAACACTTCATTGGCTGTTTGTGCTCAGATCCAATCGTACGGATGTCACACACGTGGGAAGTGTATCTGTCAGGTGTTGTACGACACGAAGAACTGATCTGTACATACAGTGCACGAAAACATCTGTCGGTTAGGCACAAAATAATGCGACACACGCTATGAATCACGGAAAGTCCCGGAAACACTGTGTACAGCCTTGGGCGTCGTTGTCGAATCGAGAGCTATCGTACTCAAGCGGGCTGGTACTCACCGCGGAAGAGCTTGCGGTAGGCGACGCTCCGGAGTGGGGCGCCAGAGGCTGTCTGGAAGGTTGTGAGCGGCGCTGCGCTGGAGTGGATGCGTCGCGGCGTAGCCGGAGCGATAAGGTGCGAGTGAGCGAGGCGCCCGGCGCGACTTCTCCAGATATATAGCGGCTGCGACCGCGGCCACCGGGGGAGGGAGAGAGCGACCAGAGGCGGCCCCTCCCCCGCCACGCCGCTGGTCCGCCGACGCTGTCCCCGCGGACTGCCGCCATCAGCACGTGGTCGCCCCTTCCAACTCATCTATGGAATGTACCATAATCAACAGGAGGTGCTGACCCGAATGAAGGCGTACGGCAATAGGAGTAAAAACATTCTAGTAAACAGGGGTCCACCAATGAACCGTTTGCCAGATAACTGCGAAGGTTTGGTTACGTACCGCCACTGGTTTCAGAATCAAATTTTGTCGTGTTGTTGTTGTGGTCTTCAGTCCAAAGAGTGGTCTGATGCAGCTCTCCGTGCTACTGTATCCTGTGCAAGATGTCTCATCTTCGAATAACTTGCAACTTTACATCCTCCTGAATCTGCCTACTGTATTCATCTCCTTTTCTCCTTCTACAATTTTACCCCCTTCACAAACCTCCAGTGTTAAGTTGGTGATACCTTGACGATCCAGAATGTGTCCTATTTACCGATCCGTTCTTCTAGTCACGTTGTGTCAGAAATTTCTTTTCTCTCCAATTCATTAGTTGCCTGATCTACCTATCTAACTCTGAGCATTCTAATGTAGCATTTCAGATGTTTGTATTCTCTTCTTGTCTAAACTGTTTGTCGTCCATGTTTCGCTTCCATACACGAGTACTCTCCAGACAAATAGCTTCGGAAAAAACTTCCTGACAAATTTGTATTTGACCTTAACAAATTTCTCTTCTTCAGAAATGATTTTCTTGCCATTATCAAAAAAAAAAAAAAAAAAAAATTGTTCAAATGGCTCTGAGCACTGTGGGACTTCTGAGGTCATCAGTCCCCTAGAACTTAGAACTACTTAAACCTAACTAACCTAACGACATCACACACAATCATGCCCGAGGCAGGATTCGAACCTGCGACCGTATCGGTCGTGCGGTTCCGGACTGTAGAGCCTAGAACCGCTCGGCCACTCCGTCTGGCTGCCATTGCCAGTATACATTTTATATCCTGCCTACTTTGTCCATCATAAGTTATTTTTCTCCACAGAGAGCAAAACTCATCTATTACTTTTAATATCCCAATTTCTGATGTAATTCCCTCAGCATCCTCAGATTTAATTCGACCACATTCCGTTATCCATGTTTTCCTTTTGCTGATGTTCATGTTACATTTCCTTACAAGACACTCTTCATTCCGTTCAGCTGCTCTTCCAAGTCTTTTGCTATCTTTGACACAATTACAGTGTCATCAGCAAACCTCAAAGTATTCATTTCTTCTCCTTGAATTATAACTTCCTCTGCAAATTTTTCTTTTGTGTCCTTTACTACTTGCACAATTCACAGATTGAATAACATCGGGGATAGGCTACAACCCTGTCTCACTCGCTTCTCAACTACTGCATCCCTTTCATGCTCCTCGACTCTTCTCACTGCCGTCCCTATTCAGCCCAAGTTGCAAGTAGCCTTTTGTTCCCCGTATTTCAGCCCTCCTACCTTCAGAATTTCAAAGAGATTATTCCAGTCAACACTGTCGAAAGCTTTCTCTAAGTCTACAAATGGCATTAACGCTGGTTTGCCTTTTCAAATCCTATGTTCTAAGATGCGTTGTAGGCTCAATATTCCTCACGTGTTCTTACATTGTCCGGAATCCAAACTGATCTTACCGGAGATCAGCTTCTACCAGATTTTCCATTTTTCTGTAAAGAATACTTGTTACTATATGGGAACAATGACATATTAAACTGGTAGTTCGGTAATATTCAAACTTGTCGGCACTTTCTTTCTTTGGAATTAGAATTATTACATTCTTTTTTATGTCTGAGAGCATTTCTCATACATTTTGCTCACCAGATGAAACAGCTTTGTCGTAGCTGGCTTTTCCAAGGCTTTTAGTAATTCTGATGGACTGCCGTCTACTCCCGCAGCCTTGTTTCAGTCACATCTCTGTTAAATTCTTCTCTCAGTATCATATCTCTCACCTCATTTTTATCTACATCTTCTTTCATTCTTATAATACTGCATTCAAGTTCATTTCCCTTGTATAGTCCCTCTACATACTCCTATCTTTAAGCATTCCCTTCTTTGCTTGGGATATTTTCCATCTGAGCTCTTGATATCCATACAGCCTCTTCACTTTTCTTCAAAGGCCTCTTTAACTTTCATGTAGGCGTTGTCTATCTTTCCCCCATTGAAATATACTTCTAAATTCTTACACTTGTCCTCTAGCCACTCGCATTTTTCACTTCATGTCAAACTCATTTAGACGTTTCTATTCCCTGCATTTCTGTATTTTCTCCTTTGGTCAGTTAAATGCAATAAATCTTGTGTTATCCAAGGATTCTACTAGGTCTTGTATTTTTGTCTATTTGTTCCTCTGCTGTCTTCAGTTTCTCATCTCTCAAAGCTACTATTCCGTGAAACAAATATGCATATAGAAGACCTACGATGTGGTTTCTGCGGAAAATTATTGCAAGTATCGTTATCTATTTATAATATATGATTTCATTGTCATTATTATCATAAGTGACATAAAATTAATGTGTAGCGAAACGAAGTGTAAGGTGACCAACGTGCAATCCACTAAGTGAAATTCTCATGTAGTCCACTGGCGCACCTCATTACTGGGGTATCATGACAGAAAATAAATGCGACTTAACTGATAACTGTTTTAAACTGTCTTTTACAAAAAATAAGGTGCATTCACGCTATACGAGACTTCTGTCGCTTAACGGTCACGTGAGGCTGTTTCGGGAGACAACTGTCTCTTGACTCAATAATTTATAATTACATGGTATCTCTGCTGGACTTTGATGAGAGGACTCCTGAAGATTTCATTCGCTTTGTTTAACAAGACATTCAGGTGATTCATTTGTGATTATAATGTTGCTGTCATCAACAAGCGGAATTTTCTCCGTGTTTGTAATATTGCCTGGACAGTCACTGATGTTTATCAAGAACAGTTATGGCTCAGAGAGCTCCTATATTAGTATACTAGCAGACAAATCCCGCGTATATTAGTATACTAGCAGACAAATCCCGCGTCGACCGAGTATTCACTTTGAGAACTTTCTATTAGAAACGAAAAAAGTGGATGGTGTTCGTAGAGTAATATCGAATTAGTTTCGTTTCCATGTATTGGTTAAGTTATGAAAAAGTCATTCAAAGCAATACGTACGATAATGAAATGTATAAATACAATAACAAAATTAAGAAACATAACATGAAAAATACAAATTCTTTCTAATGTTTGTTTCTGTACGCTGGATGCAGCTACTTCTCGAGTGATTTTGTACACGTCTCTACGGCAACTCCTGCTCATAGCTCTATAAACGGCTGTTGTTTCCGCTTATAACCGTTTGCGTTTCGCAGTTGAAAGCTGTCAAAGGCGCTGCTAGATATCAGAGATTTTCTTTAGCTGACTCTTCTATAGGAGTGTCTAAGTAGTAAAAAATAAATGTATTGAAACTTCATCCATGATGAGGCCGTTTTTCACGGCGCTCAGTGTTTATGACGACATATCTCCTGATCTAAATGTCACACAGTGATATAATTTTGTAGATAAATTCAGTGACATATGTGGATACTGTCTGCAAAATGTGTTGCAAACAGAGTTAGTAGCCAAGATGTAATAATTTTAATCATCATAAATGATGCAGCAGACTTTCACGCATCTATTTACGAGGTCGTATCTCCTGAACTATGACAAGTAGGTGCTTCTTAGCCACACAGCGATTGTTGCCTGACAGTAAGGGATAAGCGTATTTGGCTGAAATCGGCCCAGGGATTTAGGAGGAGATGCGGAACATAAACACATAAACATACACAAACATTCATTTCCATATGTATGGATTTCGTGTCTGACAAATGTTTCACAAAATCTTGAAAATCATTTTCGACCCGTGCTATCTCTGCTACCTGTAACCTGTCTTCCATGTATGAACAGAACCAGCCAGTTACTACTCTTCGTATTCATAATGATTCTGACATCTTCAGTTGCATTTGCCAGTCAGCGGTGTCAAAAGGCTTAAACAGAGGTAAAATATGTGTGCCTATGGTGCTGTCATTACCATCTAGTGCATGAAAACTATGTTTGCACTTTTATTAGCACAAAATAATTAATATTTGTTGAGGTAAATCGTTAACGTGACTTTCAGAACTGTCTCTGTAGTTATTGGAAATGATGAAACGATGACAGCAGAGAGAACTCTGTAGCTTCCTGCATTACCTATCCTATCCGTTTTAGACACATTGATAAGTTAGCTGAGATGAAATGCTTACATATTATGTTAGTTAAACGAACTTGTATAAGCATTCTTTCAGTACGTGGATTAACACTTAATATGTACCTGCTACTTTTTTTACCTACTAATCAGTATCTTCATGTCTTATGTTTTTCAGGATTCGTGGTCAGAATCTGCTGCGTAGTTTCTACTTCTATCTGAGGCTTCTCTAATGTTACCCCTGTCTCCACTTTTTTTTATCAACTGCCAGTTCCCAACCTTTTTCCCCGCCTTCTCTCTCTCTTCATCGTCACTAATTGTTTGTTTGCTGCATCCACATGAGCTTAAAGAGACAGTCTTTATTCATATAGTCCTATGCTTGTTCTTTGAGATAAACGTTTCAATTACAGATTATATAGTTCTAGAAATAGTGTTTGTGCCTTTGATAATTTCATTCACACATACCGTATGTCAAAGTGAAACCAGTTGCAACAACTTTCACTATAGATCGCGGTACCAATATAAACTATTCTATGATAACACCCACACTTTGCACTCCTGGTCAAATTAAAGTAACAACATATAAAAATATTCGAGAACGTGTTTCGTTGAAATTTCAAGAGAAGGTCCTGCTGCAATGAAAAATGTCTTTGTTTCAATGATAGCCACCCCAAATGACATACCACATCTGTGGCTCGCTCTCCTGTTTTGCCAAGTGTACTGAATGCAAACAAACAGTTCTTTTGTCATTTTGCCTTTACGAGTTTAGAGAAAATGTGGTACTTGAGACTTATTTGTCTCTTTCTGCTACTAAGATTGTCTAGCATTATTTTTAAATTTATGCAACATCGTACGGTTTTAGTTGGTATTGTATATTATATACACAACTTAGGACCATCAGAACTTGTCCTTGCAGTTGTTATTGTTGTTTCAATGCTCCACGCTATCTAACAGCAGCTGCAACTTTTTCCTCGATTTTGTGTGACAGCCGAAGTTTCTGTACGCTGTAGTGACGCTAGGTACAGCATCTCTAGATACCACTAATACGTTGTTAACTGTTGTCACGAAGGCACCAACTAACTGGGTATCGCAATGGTACGATCTCCATGTTGCGCTCGTCCCATGTGTCTCATATCCACTGAAATGGCGCTAACAGCAGCTGATCTTTGTCCTCAAACATGTTGTGCTGTGTTAGGTAGTGTGGAATATCATTTTCCTAAAGAATATTTGTCACCTCAGCAAGTTCACACATACGTGTTCATTTTAAATTAATTTAAAACGCATTTGCGTCAACTAAAGGCAGTTATATAGACAACTAATTTGATACATATGTGACTGTCGTGCAGATGCAATTGTTTAGGCACCAGTAAAGTTTTCGTGAAGAAACAGAATTCCTGTTATGGTGCGCTACCTGGTATTTTCGGGCCTCGTTCTGCGTATGGCCTTCGCCAGTAGAGGAGGCGGAATGTCCAGCTTAGCCGCGCAGGCCGATTCCGAGGAATGGAAAGCTCCGGCCCCAGCGACCGGGTTCCTGCACAACACGAGCGTTCGCAAAAATCTTTTATTTTCCCTTGCTCACACTGGAGACTATCGTGAAGGGATGTGTTGGCGCTACTAATTCCACTGGGCTTTGTCGCTGTCTCAAAGTTTTTGGTTCTCTGTTAGCAGTCTTACTACAAAGAATGTCTCTGTCGCTCAATTACTTATATCTTGTGTCACACATAATCAAGTATCTCTTTTGCTATATAACTTAAGTTCAAGTACCGATAGCACATTGCACGACACAGTAGTCTCTAGTCCATCAATTTAATCCAAACATGTATTAGTTTCAACTCCTCCCCCCCCCCCCCCCCCCCCCCCCCGTCGGAGACTCCAGTCCTCCTTCGGGAATGGGGTGCGTGTGTTCTCCATAGTGTAAGACCTCTGCAGTTTGGCCCCATAAGACCTTACCACAAGTTTCAAAAATGTATTAGTTTCAGACACATGTATATGCAGGACGCCTCATAATTTTGTTAAAATATTGTGATATTGTGGGAATATAATCAGTACGGTTGTGAGTCGTAGCATTCTGCAACTCATATGACGCAGCCGTATCCTCGCACGACTACTACGCACCAGTGACCCTGGAATCCAAGCTACACAATAACGGATCTGGGTGCAACAGTTGAAGTCCTCTTTGAGTTTTGAGGCGACATCTGCTAATATTGGTGAAGTTGTATCCTCGCACGCCCATTGCGCACCAGTGGCTCTGGAGTCCAAGTTACTCAGCAACGGATCTAGCTGCAGCCGTCCAAGTCCTCTCTTAGCTTAGAGGCGACATATGCTAATATTGGCATAAGTAGCTACTAAACGCTAATTGGTAACAGAGAACAGTGTCCACCGGACAAATTTCCAAAGTAACGAGAAGGGTCTCAATCGGTGTGGGTCTACAGGATCCAGTCGGGAGTAAGATGATAAGTGTCTGCATGCGTCTCAGACTCCAAAAACAGAGTCGATGTGCCCATACCACGCTGAAAATACAATACTGGCCATTAAAATTGCTACACCACGAAGATGACGTACTACAGACGCGAAATTTAACCTACAGGAAGACGATGCTGTGATAAGCAAATGATTAGCTTTTCAGAGCATTCACACAAGGCTGGCGCCGGTGGCAACGCCTACAACGTACTGACATGAGGGAAGTTTCCCACCGATTTCTCATTCACAAACAGCAGTTGACTGGCCGTTGCCTGGTGAAACGTTGTTGTGATGCCTCGTGTAAGGAGGAGAAATGCGTACCATCACGTTTCGGACTTTGATACAGATCGGATTGTAGCCTATCACGATTGCGGTTTATCGTATCGCGACATTGCTGCTCGCGTTGGTCGAGATCCAATGACTGTTAGCACAATATGGAATCGGTGGGTTCAGCAGGGTAATACGGAACGCCGTGCTGGATCCCAATGGCCTCGTATCACTAGCAGTCGAGATGACAGGCATCTTATCAGCATGGCTGTAACGGATCGCGCAGTCACGTCTCGATCCCTGAGTCAACAGATGGGGACGTTTGCAAGAGAACAACCATCTGAAAAAACAATTCGATGACGTTTGAAGCAGCATGGACTATCAGCTCGGAGACCATGGCTGCGGTTACTCTTGACGCTGCATCACAGACAGGACCTCCTGCGATGGTGTACTCAACGACGAACCTTGGTGCACGAATGGCAAAACATCATTTTTTCGGATGAATCCAGGTTCTTTTTACAGCATGGTCGCTTCCGTGTTTGGCGACATCGCGGTGAACGCACATGGAAGCGTGTATTCGTCATCGCCATACTGGCGTACCACCCGGTATGGGGTGTCATTGGTTACACGTCTCGGTCACCTCTTGTTCGCATTGACGGCACTTTCAACAGTGGGCGTTTCATTTCAGATGTGTTACGACACGTGGCTCTACCCTTCATTCGATCCCTGCGAAACCCTACATTTCAGCAGGATAATGCACGACCGCATGTTGCATGTCCTGTACGGGCCTTTCTGGATACAGAAAATGTTCTGCTGCTGCCCTGGCCAGCATATTCTCCAGATCTCTCACCAATTGAAAACGTCTGGTCAATGGTGGCCGAGCAACTGGCTCATCGCAATACGCCAGTCACTACTCTTGATGAATGTGGTATCGTGTTGAAGCTGCATGGGCAGCTGTGCCTGTACACGCCATCCATGCTCTGTTTGACTCAGTGCCCAGGCGTATGAAGGCCGTTATTACGGCCAGAGGTGGTTGTTCTGGGAACTGATTTGTCAGGATCTATGCACCCAAATCGCGTGAAAATGTAATCACATGTCAGTTCTAGTATAATATATTTGTCCAATCAATACCCGTTTATCATCTGCATTTCTTCTTGATGTGGCAATTTTAATGGACATTTGTGTATAATCTAAGAGGCAAAAAAAAGAAAAAAAAGGAAATTGATAGGTGTACAGACAAACAAACGATTACTATTTCAGAATAATTGGATGAATTATTCAAGAGAAAGAGCTTCACTAATTGAGCTAGCCAATTACGCGTCCATCTACCACTGGCCTTATTCAGTTCTTCGGACTGGAATTGATTGGCATAGTTGCTGGATGTCTTCCTTGGGGATATCGTGCCAAATCCTGCCCAGTTCATTTGTTTTAGCGTCAAAATCCCGAGGAGTTTGGCAGGCCCTACTGATAATGCTCCGAACGTTCTCAATTGTGGAGTGATCCGGCGAAATTGCTGACCATGGTAGAGTTCGACAAGCACCAAGACAAGCCATAGACACTATCGCCGTGAGCGGGTGGGCATTATCTTGCTGAAATGTAAACACAGAACGTCTTGCCATGACGGGTAACAAAACGGGGCGTAGAATATCGATCGTCAACGTACCTCTGTGCTGTACGGGTGCCGAGGATGACAACCTAAAGGGGCCTGCTATGAAATGAAACGGCATCCCAGACCAACACTCATGGTTGTCGGGCAGCATGGCGAGCGACAGTCAGGTTGGTACCCCACCGCTGACCGGGGCGTCTCCGGAAAAGTCTTCGCTGCTCATCGGGGCTCAGTTCGAAGCGCAACTCATCACTGAAGAGGATTATTCTTCGGTCAATAAGATTTCTAACCGTAGACGTCTGGAGACGCACCGGACTGCGGTCTGGGCTACAGTTTCTTTTCATAGCAAGACTTTTTAGAGCACAGCCTCAAGTCGACGATATTCTACACTCCATTTTGTTGCCCATATTGCAAGTCATCCTGGCCTTACATTTCGGCAAGCGCGCCGGCACATGGCTAGTGTCTGTGCTTGTTGTGTTCGTGCTTGCCAAACCGTACCCTGGCCAGCAAGACCGCCAGATCTCTCCTCAACTGAGAACGTACGGAGCATTATGGGCAGAGCCCTTCAACTACTCAGGTTTTTAAGTATTGAACGCGCTAATTGGACAGTATTCGGCACGAAATCCCTCAGAACATCCAACAACTCTGTCGATCAATCCCAAGCCGAGAAAGTGCTTGCATAAGAAACCAGTGGTGGACCACTGTATCATTGGCTTGCTCAATTAGTGAAGTTCTTACTCTTGAATAAATCATCCGATTTTTCTAAAATTGTAATTATTTGTTTACCTGTACATGTACTGCGTTCAGATAATTCGTCTGTGGTGATTGTTTCTTTACAGTTCTTTACAGATGAAGGGAACGATCTATTGATACGTAATCAGCATGGATTTAGAAAACATCGTTCATGTGCAACGCAGCTAGCTCTTTATTCGCACGAAGTAGTGGCCGCTATCGACAGGGGATCTCAAGTTGATTCCGTATTTCTAGATTTCCGGAAAGCTTTTGACACCGTTCCTCACAAGCGACTTCTAATCAAGCTGCGGTTCAATTGATTCAAATGGATCTGAGCAACTGATATTGGTCTTCGGATGACCTTACTAGACGGTAAATTACAGCATCATCTGCGAACAACCTAAGAGAACTGCTCAGATTGTCACCCAGGTCATTTATATAGATCAGGAACAGCAGAGGTACCAGGACCCTTCCCTGGGGAACACTTAATATCACTTCAGTTTTACTCGATGACTTGCCGTCTATTACTACGAACTGCGACCTTCCTGACAGGAAATCACGAATCCAGTCGCACAACTGAGACGGTACCCCCATAGGCCCGCGCCGTCGGGAGTGGCCGAGCGGTTCTAGGCGCTACAGTCTGGAACCGCGCGACCGCTACGGTCGCAGGTTTGAATCGTGCCTTGGGCATGGCTGTGTGTGATGTCCTTAGGTTAGTTAGGTTTAAGTAGTTTTAAGTTCTAGGGGACTGATGACCACAGCAGTGGTTCGATGAACCCTCTGCCAAGCACTTAAATGTGAGTTGCAGAGTAGTCTTGTAGATGTAGATGAACTTATGCATTTCTTCCGAGTTACAGTGTTGTTTAAGGTATCTACAGTTGTCATGACCTTTTAAACAACGACGCAGCAGTTACATAGTTTTTTGCTCCTGTAGATTATGGGCGCGGGAGATGGAATCTTTGTAAGAGTGAGAAAATTTCAGAGATAGCTAACTTGGTAGGAAGCCGCGACGCCTTGTTGTGTAGGAAGGCCGCGACGCCTTGTTGTGAGGGCTAGCAACACGTAATACCTGTTGTCTCCAATTCGAGTGAATGTTTATCCGTGAAAAACAAAAGCGAACCATGAACTAACTCTCCACAAAGTTTGGTCGAGGTTGACCAGGACTACGATATTTGCTGTTGTGTACGTGAAGAAATAGTGGCATCAAAAAATTTCCCTCGTTTCAGCAACTGGAAGGTTAATATCACAGGAAACAGTGCGCTTTGAAGTGGGGAGCCTGGGGGGGGGGGGGGGGGGGGGGGGGGGGGGGGGAGAGGGAGGAGATGGAGAATCGAGGCGAGTAGCCACCTGTGCATTAATCGCTACTGTATTGCTAATCGGCAAGGGATCGTTCTCTTTGCTGGTAAGGCGCAGTGTAATATCCAAAACTTCATAGGGTTGGAATAGGAGCCTAATCCTACTGATACCCATCAAATACTCTTGAAAGTGAAGGTTTTCTATGACTTAGTTCCCGAGTGTGTGTGCTGTGGGAACTTGCAGATGCACCTAAATATTCTTTTGGCTATTCAAGCACACAGTTGCTTTCTCTCTGATTGTTTTAAGTTCACCACCAAAGAAACCAGCATATCGAATGACTGAGTGATGAGTTCCAGCACTTGACATGAGTGCCAAGGGTCAAATATGAGTTACTTTTCGGGGGTGTTTCTCCCTGCGTTCAGCATGCCCAGGTACCTGTTTATTGTTGGAGTATCTGTTCCAGAATCATAGCGTTGACTCCCTATGCCTTACATACACCAGAATTATGCTGTATGTGCTGTTTTTTGTATACTCAGCAATCACCCCCAATATTAAAGTTATTGGTCTACACCTACTGATGTACCAACTTTCACTTTTCCATCACCTTGTAGCTTTATATATTCTGCCAGCTGAGTACACGGCGTTGCCCTCGTGTGCATTTATTCCAGTCTCCCTATTGGTCCATCCCCTTCACCCTCTAACAATCCATCTCTCCTTCCCCTCCCATCCACTCCTCCAACTCCCCCACCCATCTCCCTCCTTCCCCTCTCTTTCCCTGGCTATCTCCTCCTCCTCGCCCCTCTCTATCCATCGCCTCCTCTTCCCTTTCTGGCCATTTCTCTCTCTTCCTGTTCATCTCCTGCTCCCCCTATCTGTGTCCATCTTCTACTCTTCTGTCTGCCCATTTCCTCCTACCCCCTTCTCTCCACATTGTCACATGTACCTGAATGGGAGTTTGCACAGCATTTATTTCAGGACAGCATGCAGTACATGTATCAAGTTTATACTTCACACACACTGGTGCACGTAATTCGCCTGCATCTCTAGCGAATTTCGCCCAAGAGTTTCGTTTTTACTCATCTCAATATCTACGACGTCATATCACATTAACCATGTCTTGCACAATGATATAATTTTGCAGTTTCATTCAATGGTATATGTGAAAATGTCTGAATACAATTAGTAATAAAGAAGATAAAATAAAACGTCATCCTTGAAGCGGCAGTTTTATAGTGTTAACAACGAAAATGTAGAAACCAATTAACTTTTTTCCTTTCATCTTTTGTGGGGTTCTTAAGCGGGGAAAAGTTCCGTTAAGGTTTGAAATTGCTTCTAAAGTTTTTTGTAAGTCATGAAGTGCTCTCATCCTCAAATATTCAGGGTATTCGCGCCGTCATGAGCTATACTACTCCTTTTTCCTTCCACCTTTTTCAACCCCCCCCCCTCCCCCCCCCCCCCCCCCCCCCCCCCCCCCCCGCCGTCCTTTGATACGTAAGTGGTTCTTATCCTGACAGCGATTCTTTCCAGGCAGTACGCGATATGGGTATGTTTGGCTGAAATCGGTCTAGCTGTTTAGGAAGCGCTATGTAAGATACATTTTTATAATATGATGGAAAAAGAAGGAGAAGTGCAACGTAAACAAAATTGGTGGGCGTGTTTTTATATCTGAAAGATGATGTCTGTTCACATTTGGCCCCAGTCACGTAAGAGTGACACCAGTAACGCCACTATGAGGATGCAAATAAGGTTTGCTTTATATACAAGTGTAACGGTGGTGAGCGTTAGTTAGCTTTGAAATTGGACATGGTGAGTTGATGTTAGTCAAGAATGCCTATAATATATAGACGCCATTGTCAGTATCTCTCTGAGTTTGAACGAGGTCGTGTAATAGGGCTACGGATGATGGATGTTCCTTCTGTGATACTTCAGAAAGCTTGATAGAAAGTATCCAGTTTAGATGATTACTGGGCGGCGGTGATCACAGAATGTACAATTGCAGAAAGATCGAGCTCCGGGCGGTCACGTGGCATGACATGGAGGGAGGACCATCATGTTCTGCTCATCGTAGTGCATCTGCAGCAATCTGGGTAGTAGTTTGCACCACAGTGACGCAACGAACTTTAACAAATCGGTTATCTCAAGTATAGCTACGTGCCACGCGCCCTCCACCGTACAGTACACCGACGCCCAAACCACGGCCATTTGCGACTTCAGAGGTATCAAGCGAGAGCTCATTGGAGGACAGGATTGAGGTCGTGTTTTCTGATGAAAGCTGGCTCTGCCTAGGTCCCTGTGATGGCCGTGTGTTGGTTAGAAGGCGGCCAGTTTAGGGTCTGCAACCACCTCTCTGCTTGCTAGACACACTGGACTTACACTTTGGGTCAGGTTCTGGGGTCAGTTTCCTATCACAGCAGGAGAATTCTCGTGGTCATCCCACGCACCCTGACTGAAAATCTGTCCGTGGGTCTGGTGATTCGACCTGTTGCGCTGTCGTTCATGAACAGCACTCCAGGGGGTGTTTTCCAACAAGATAACGCTTGCCCCACTTACCGCTGTTGTAACAGTGTCGACATGTTGCCTTGGCGTATTCGATCAGCACAGCTGTCTCCAATCGAGCACATGTGGGGCATTATCGGGACGACGACTCCAGCGTCATCCACAACCGGCATTAACCGTCCCTATATTGGCCGACCCGATGCAATAGACATGGAACCCTATCCGACAAATTGACTTCCAGCACAATGTGTGCACGGTTGCGCACTTGCATTCAACATATTGGCGGTCACACCGGTTATTAATGTACCAACATTTCACCTTCGCAATGGCTTGTCTCACGCTTACATTAACCTGTAATCTTGCAATGTTAATCACTTAAATGCGTTACCTACACAAATGTATCCCCCAAAATTTCGTTGCTGTACATTAATTATATTTGAAATTACAATGAAAGAACGCCTTAGCTGCTTACAGGCGTTGACATACGTCAACGGGGACAGATGACAATGTGTGCCTCGACCGGGACTCGAACCCGGGATCTCCTGTTTACATAGCAGACGCTTTATCCATCTAAGCCACCGAGGACACAGAGGATAGCGCGACTGCAGGGATTTATCTCTGACATGTCCCCCGCGAAACCCACATTCCTCAACGTATTGTCCCGCACTACATTCGTAGTTCCCCCGCCCATTATACTCATTACTCGGAGCGCGTTGCCGATTCCCCGTAAGAGTTCGGGCACTGTATGTGCATTCGCACAGAAGAAGAAGGTGGTCAAGCGGCCGTGAGCATTAACTATATTTATACTAAGATGGTATCTGTTCTTTCGGACATGTCCGAAAGAACAGATACCATTTCAGTATAAATTATATTGAGTGTTGCTTTTTTTTCGTCTGTGTACTTACATTTTATAATATGTATTTTATTTTCGTAACGTGCGACATGTTGCACTTTAAGCAATTATTATTTTTTATTTGCACACAGTTTTGGAAGCAAGTGTACTTACAGTGACTCGGCACAAAAACACGACAACATCTTAGAATAATTTTATTGAAATCTTGTAGGGAGGAACCTCCCTGTCGCCGGCAGAGGTGGCCGAGCGGTTCTAGGCCTACAATCTGGAACCGCGCGACCGCTACTGTCGCACGTTCGAATCCTGCCTCTGGCATGGATATTTGTGATGTCCTTAGGTTAGTTATGTTTAAGTAGTTCTAAGTTCTAGGGGACTGATGACCTCATAAGTGAAGTCCCATAGTGCTCAGAGCCATTTGAACCAATCTCCCTATCCGGAACCATTCATTGACCACGGTGTTTCATTACCTGAGCAATGGCTCACGCTGATTATATATTTCTGTTCAGAATGCTGCATCAAATGTGAGCAGCTCTATTATAGTAGCAGTATTATCATGGTACTCCCGTTGAAATATTTTCCATTCTGTGAGTTTTCAGTGTTGGTAAGAGTTTCCCTGTCTCATTAGCTGATTTTCCAGCGCAAAGATATTGCCTCGGTTTATAACGAGAGGTGCGGCGTGCACATTTGGTCAGGTAACTTATTTCTCGTGCATCGATAGCGCAACAGGGCGTCGTCCTTCTCCGGTACTGGACACGTGAGACTGGTGTCCACCTGCCCGATGCCACATGCGCACAGACCAGTTGACCGTGGCGCAGCGGCTTTACCGGAATCGAGGCACCAGTTGTGCACCCTTGACATAGTAGCCACAGCTGCTCGACTTCGGAGAAGAAGCTGCGTGTTGGGCCGACCAGTGATCTGGCCGAGCGTGGCTCTGACGTCGTGGCGTCCTCAACTTTTCATTCGTCGAGGTCCTAAGAGCGTTATTATGCTACCTGCTAGCCACGTCTTGTACGACGACCCATCAGAGTATATGAAAAGAGCGTCACTCCTTGAAAGTTTAGTCAAAGCGTTGTCGTAACACATCTGTCGCGCTTTATCAGAAAGCTAAATGTATGAAATGTGCAACCTGGTGTCCCAAAAAAACGCATGTTCTCCACATATTTACCGTAATTGTTCGCAGGAGAGGAAATTCTGAATGGCTAACACTTTTCTGTAAAATGAACGCATATTATCATTTGAATTAGTGAATTGTAAGCGGTGGTGGTATACTGACGGATAGAACACATGCCACGCAATGAAAGTCTTAGACCCCTGAAAGTATTTCTAGATATTAAACTACACTATAACACAATTATCCGAATGGGACGGAAGTCTGTGGATGTACAGATAAACAAATGATTGTTATTTCAGAAAAAGGGATGATTTACTCGGGAGAAAGTACTTCGCAAATTGAGCGTCAGCTGGAATTTTTCCGTGTCCAAAAGACTTTTCCAAGTATGCCACCTCCTAAGTCGAAACAAGGCCCCGGGAGTAGACAACATTCTATTAGAAATACTGACAGCCTTGGGAGAGCCAGTCCTGACAAAACTCGACCATCTGGTGAGCAAAACGTATGACAAAGGCGAAATACCCTCAGATTTCAAGAAGAATATAATAATTCCAATCCCAAAGAACGCAGGTGTTGTAACACGCGATCTAGTGT